>NC_073244.2:20265000-20887500 GCF_029281585.2 Gorilla gorilla gorilla | reverse complement strand
TCAATCTCTTGACCTCGTGATCCACCCACCTCGGCCTCCCAAAGTGCTGGGATTACAGGCATGAGCCACCTGGCCCCGCCAGTTTTTCATTTTTAAGAAGGGCATATTTGGTCGGGCGTGGTGGCTCACGCCTGTAATCCCAGCATTTTGGGAGGCCGAGGCGGGTGGATCACAAGGTCGGGAGATCGAGACCATCCTGGCTAACACAGTGAAACCCCATATCTACTAAAAATACAAAAAACAAATTAGCCTGGCGTGGTGGCGGGCGCTTGTAGTCCCAGCTACTCGGGAGGCTGAGGCAGGAGAATGGCGTCAACCCGGGAGGTGGAGCTTGCATTGAGCCGAGATTGCGCCACTGCACTCCAGCCTGGGCGACAGAGCGAGACTCCATCTCAAAAAAATAAAAATAAATAAAAATAGAAGGGCATATTTGAGTTTGTTTCCATATTGATGAGAAAGATCCAGACCAATAAATTTTTTCCAACTACTACCTGGCAAAAGCAGTTTATGAAACGTACAGTTTTCAGCTGCTTTTCTTATGCTAGGTATTCAAATGAATTAAAATTTTATTTAAGAGTTGAAAACTGGTATATTAATGGCCTTTACTTTGCAATTTTTCCTTACTGGTAAGACTGACTACATCTGTGTTTGTCAGACATTTATCACTCTATTGGAAATTATCTATGAAAATTCTTGGCTTTTGTATGATGGATTCAAAGTGATTTTATTCGTGTTTTTTATTACATTCTTTAACATATAAGCATTGGAGTTTTTGCCAATTTTGGCATTTGTCATTTAGTTCTTTTATGTAAGTTATTACACAATGAATGTTCTTATATGTACTTTTTTAAAGCTGTTTTATGTTCTTTTGTGTAAGTTTCAATGTATTTGAGAGGACTGTGTGCAAGTTTAAAAAGCTTATGTAGCCAAATCCATCCATCGGTCACATTGTGTCTCCCTAATTGCCTTATAAATGTAGAAAGTTCTTCTGCATCTTTTGGCTGAATAAATCACCTTCTATATATAAATTTCCAACTTCTTTTCACATCTCTGTCATTCCTTATTGTGCCTTTTAGCTTTTTGTATTCAATCCATATCTAGAAGTTGTGTCACATTTATATCTGTCATAAACATGCTTGAATCCTTACATCTTTATATAAGATCAAATTATAACCTTAGACACTACTTCCTTTTCCCTTTTTTTTTTTTTTTTTTTTTTGAGATGGAGTCTTGCTCTGTCACCCAGGCTAGAGTGCAGTGACGCGATCTCAGCTCACTGCAACCTCCACGTCCTGGGTTCAAGTGACTCTCCTGCCTCAGCCTCCCGAGTAGCTGGGATTACAGGCACCAACCACCACACCCAGATAATTTTAAAAGACCTCCTGTCATATTCTTTAGTTTCCATGACTGGTAGTTTAATCTTAAATTTGTAACCCATTTTGATGTTATTAAATTATTACTATTTTATGTGATTATATTAAAATTTTTTCAGATTTTCATTCTACGTTGCTTTAGACAGTTGTTTTGAAACCACTGTGCTTAACCTAATTGCATTTTAACTGTCATTCCTTGTTGCATAAGTTCGTTTCTTTTAAAACTTCTCTTTCTATATTATGCACACTTTTGTATTCATACAACACTTATACAAACACGTAGACAGAATCCTATGCATATCACAAATATGCTATATTTTAGAGCAGTTGTTTTTAGCTTGTCTTCTCCTTTCCTTTCCTATCCTATAAATGCTATAAAAACATTTTGGAATTTTTTCTTTAAGACGGAGTCTTGCTCTTGTCACCCAGGCTGGAGTGCAATGGTGCGATCTCGGCTTACTGCAACCTCCGCCTCCTGGGTTGAAGCGATTCTCCTGCCTCAGCCTCCCGAAGTAGCCGGGATTACAGGTGCATGCCACCATGCCAGGCTAATTTTGGTATTTTTAGTAGAGACGGGGTTTCACCGTGTTGGTCAGGCTGGTCTTGACTCCTAACCTCCTGATCCGCTCTTTTTGGCCTCCCACATTTTGGAATTTTTATGTTAAAATTGTCGTTCTCACTTGAGTGGGTGGCATGATTTTGTCCCCCAGGGGACATTGAGCAATGACATATTTGGCTTTCACCCTGTAAAGGTCAGCAGACAACAGGGACAGACCCCACCACAATGAATAATGTGGCTTAGAATTTAAGTAGTGCTGAGATTGAGAAACCGAGTGAATGAATATCTGTATTTTTAGTATTTATAGCTGTATCCAGGTGTATCACTTCACATTTATGCCAGCAAAATTAGAGTTTCCCTTCTCTCCCTGTTTGTAAGTTCCAACCCTACTCAATGTGGTAGCTCCTTAAGTTTTTTCCCAGGCTGATGCGTGTGACAGAGATTTCTTGTTGCCTTAAATTATTGCTTGGTTTAAGCAAAATTCATATATATCACCACCATTTTCACTTGTCTTTTTTTTTTTTTTGAGATGGAGTCTTGCTCTGTTGCCCAGGCTGGAGTCCAGGGGCGCAATCTCGGCTCACCACAGCCTCCGCCTTCCAGGTTCAAGCAATCCTCCTGCCTCAGCCTCCCCAGTAGCTGGGATTACAGGCGCCCACCACCATGCCCAGCTAATTTTTGTATTTTTAGTAGAGACAGGGTGTCACCATGTTGGTCAGGCTGGTCTCAAACTCCTGACCTCAGGCGGTCCGCCTGCCTCAGCCTCCCAAAATGCTGGGATTACAGGCGTGAGCCACCGTGCCTGGCCTCCATTCCTTCCTAATAGTGAGACTAGGGGTGAGAAGAGCAGAGGAGTAACACAGCCCTAGGAGGCCATGATGTGATGCAAATGTGTATGCATTGTGTGTGTGTGTGTGTGTGTGTGTGTGTGTGTGTGCGCGCGCACCTCTAGGGCGAGAGGAATTTTCAGAGAAAAAGAACCTGGGACCAATATATTCCAAAAGGCAACTTGTAATTAAAAGACCAGAAGTTGGCCTGGCATGGTGGCTTACGCCTATAATCCCAGCACTTTGGGAGGCCGAGGTGGGCAGATCTCCTGAGGTCAGGAGTTTGAGACCAGCCTGACCAACATGACGAAACTCCATCTCTACTAAAAATACAAAAATTAGCCGGGTGTGGTAGCAGGCGCCTATAATCTCAGCTACTCAGGGGGCTGAGGCAGGAGAATCACTTGAGCCCAGGAGGCGGAGGTTGCAGTGAGCCAAGATCGCACTGCTGCACTCCAGCCTGGGTGACAGAGTGAGACTCCATCTCAAAAACAACAACAACAACAAAAAAAAAAAAACAAAAAAAACACAGAACTCAAGGCAACAGTGAAAAACAAAGAGGAGATGCATTTCAAATAATGGGACACCTTTGCAACCAAATTACCAAAGTGCAAATGCAACAACATCAGGACCGAGGAACTCCTTGTGTTATCAAATTTCAGCATTTAGGAGGTCACCTCATTCCTCGTCATCCTCTGACACCATCTCCCATCCCTCTCTTCTTGCTCATTCTCTCGCTACACTGGATTCCTTGTTAGCCTTGAACATCTGCCAGAAGCACATTCCTCAGCGTCTTTCATTGATCTTTCCTTCTGCCTGGCACACACTTCTGCAGGGAAGGTGGTCACTCTGACCCTGTCTTCTGTTCCATTGTCACCTTGTCTGCTGGTCTTACAGGAAAGCAAAGTAAAAACTAACACCTCATCCATGTTTTCTTTTTTGCCTTCTTTCTTTACTTTGTAGGAGCTGTCACGACCTGATGTAGTATAGGATCTGTCGTCATCTGACATAGTATAGGATCTATCATCATCTGACATAGAATGTGGTATTTTACAAATTTACTTGTATTTTCTCTGTGTTTAGAGCATAGGGACTTCTGGAGTTTTTTAAATTATTCTTTAAGTGCTGGGATACATGTGCAGAACGTGCAGGTTGGTTACATAGGTACACATGTGCCATGGTGGTTTGCTGCACCCATCAACCTGTCATCTAGGTTTTAAGCCCCGCATGCATTAGGTGTTTGTTCTAATGCTCTCCCTCCCCTTATCCCGTACCCCCGACAGTCCCCAGTGTGTGATATTCCCCTCCCTGTGTCCATGTGTTCTCATTGTTCGACTCCCACTTATAAGTGAGAACGTGCGGTGTTTGGTTTTCTGTTCCATTCTCAGCAAACTAACACAGGGACTTCTGTTTTATAGCACCACTTACTCACTGTCTAGACAGCATCTGGAACATGTCGAAATTCACTTGATATTCCCCAAATGCATGAAAGATTTTTCTCCCTAAACTTGTAGAGTAGATGCCCTCAGAGAAAGGCTGAGAGTGGGAAGGAATTCAGAGATGGCAAGGGGATCTCCTAACGGGGACCAGATTCACAAACAATATAGAAATTAACTTCTTGTAGAATGGAGGCTGGGGGAAGTGGAGTGGGGAAAGTTAGAAAGATGTTGGCCAATAGACACAAAATTCCAGTTAGACAGGAGAAATAACTTCAAAAGATGTGCTGCACAGCATAGTGACAACAGTTCACGGTGATACACTGTATTCTCAAAAGACACTAAAAGGGTGAATGTCAAGTGTTCTCCTCACAAAAATGATGACAAGGTGAGGTCATATAGATGCTAATTAGCTAGATTTTGCCATTCCACAATGTATTTATACTTCATCACATCATGTTTTAAGTCCTTTGAGAAATCACCAAACTGCTTTCCACAGGGGCTGAACTAATTACATTCCCACCAGCAGTGTATAAGTTTTCCCTTTTCTCCACAACCTCAGCAGTGTGTGCTATTTTTTGACTTTTCAATTATAGCCATTCTGACTAGTGTAAGATGGTATCTCACTGTGGTTTTAATTTGCATTTATGTAATGATTAGGGACGTTGAGCATTTTTTAATATGCTTGTTGGCCGCATGTATGTCTTTTCCTGAAGTGTCTGCTCGTGTCCTTTGCCCACATTTTAATGGGGTTGTTTGTTTTTTGCTTGTTAATTTGTTTAAGTTTCTTATAGATTCTGATATTAGACCCTTGGCAATTTCTCAAAGAATTTAAAACAGAATAACCATTTGACCTACCAATCCCATTACTAGGTATATACCCAAAGAAATATAAATTGTTCTACCATAAGGACACATCCACACTTATATTCATCACAGCACTATTCACAATTACAAAGACATAGAATCAACCAAGACGCCCATCAACGGTAGACTGGATAAAGAAAATACGGTACATATATACCATGGAATACTACGAAGCCATAATAAAGAACAAGATAATGTCCTTCGCAGCAACATGGGTGTAGCTAAAAGCCATTATTCTAAGCAAACTAATGCAGGAACAAGAAACCAAATACCATATGTTCTTACTAATAAGTGGGAGCTAAACATTGAGTACACATGAACACAAAGAAAAGAATAGTCCTGGTACATGGCTCATGCCTGTAATCCCAGCACTTTGGGAGGCTGAGGCAGGCGGATCACCTGAGGTCAGGAGTTCAAGACCAGCCTAGCCAACATGGCAAAACTCTGTCTCTACTAAAAATACAAAAATTAGATGGGTGTGGTGGTGCCTACCTGTAATCCCAGCTACTCGGGAAGTTGAGACACAAGATTCGCTTGAACAAAGAGATAGAGGTTGCAATGAGTTAAGACTGCACCACTGCACTCCAGCTTGGGTGACAGAGCGAGACTCCGTCTCAAAAAAGAAAACAAGAGAATAGATACTGGGACCTATTTGATGGTGGAAGGTGGGAGGAGAGTAAGGATTGAACACCTATTACGTACTATGGTTATTACTGGGTATTGAAATAACCTATACACTAAACCCCCATGACATGTTACCTGTTTTACAAACCTGCATATGTAACCCTGAAGCTAAATAAAACTTTTAAAAACACATCATGTTATATGTGATGAATACATATAATTTTATCTGTCAACTTAAAAATAATTTTTTAAGAAAAAGATATTAACTTCTTGACTGTGGAATATAAATGATAACATTTCTGATAGTTTTGGAATGCATGTTTGTTTCATGTTCTTTCACTCTCTCTCTCTCTCTCTCTCTCTCTCTCTCTCTCTCTCTGGTAGTCACATCACAAGATGAAATCATGGAACAATACAATAATTTTAGAATTTCTTCTCCTGGGAATTTCAGAGGAACCAGAATTGCAGCCCTTCCTCTTTGGGCTGTTCCTGTCCATGTACCTGGTCACTGTGCTCGGGAACCTGCTCATCATCCTGGCCACAATCTCAGACTCCCACCTCCACACCCCCATGTACTTCTTCCTCTCCAACCTGTCCTTCGTAGACATCTGTTTTGTCTCTACCACTGTCCCGAAGATGCTGGTGAACATCCAGACACACAACAAAGTCATCACCTATGCAGGCTGCATCACCCAGATGTGCTTTTTCTTACTCTTTGTAGGATTGGATAACTTCCTTCTGACCGTGATGGCCTATGACCGGTTTGTGGCCATCTGTCACCCTCTGCACTACATGGTCATTATGAACCCTCAACTCTGTGGACTGCTGGTTCTGGCGTCCTGGATCGTGGGTGTTCTGAATTCCATGTTACAAAGCTTAATGGTGTTGCCACTGCCCTTTTGTACACACATGGAAATCCCTCATTTTTTCTGTGAAATTAATCAGGTGGTCCACCTTGCCTGTTCTGACACCTTTCTTAATGACATAGTGATGTATTTTGCAGTAGCACTGCTGGGCGGTGGTCCCCTCACTGGGATCCTGTACTCTTACTCTAAGATAGTTTCCTCCATACGTGCAATCTCATCAGCTCAGGGGAAGTATAAGGCATTTTCCACCTGTGCATCTCACCTCTCAGTTGTCTCCTTATTTTATGGTACATGCTTAGGGGTGTACCTTAGTTCTGCTGCAACCCACAATTCACACACAGGTGCTGCAGCCTCAGTGATGTACACTGTGGTCACCCCCATGCTGAACCCCTTCATCTACAGTCTGAGGAATAAAGACATAAAGGGTGCTATGAAAACATTCTTCAGAGGAAAGCAATAGAAAGGCTATTTTTCAAGAAAGGCCTGTGACTTCAGAGCTCTAAGCCCCAGAGCCAGAAATGGTGATTTGTTAATAAGATGGTGGAAGGAAGACTTGCCCCTTCCATTTATTTCCTGGAGTTTAAACTTCTTTGTTCCTCAACTACTTTATAGAGTTTACACTATTCTTCTTAGAGTCAGAGATGACCTTAAATATGACGGAATATAATTTTCAATCATACATGAAATAACTATGGAATATTTGTTTTCGTTGGGGTACATTTACTCATTGAAGTAGAGGAGCCTGGTGTCCACGCATCACTAGGTTTGTTCATCTGAGTGAAGGATTGAGTGCCATGGTGTATGTAATGTCCTTGCATCACTCTGCTACTTCTGCCTAATGTTTTCCAGTGCTGCCTACAAATATGACTCCTTCCATTGTCCTAACATCTCTTCCTTAAAAATGTCATAAGCATCAAAGTGTTGACAAGTGAACAATATATGTATTTACTTTATCTTCAGTTGTTTTCTCTCTTTTATACTCTAAACACTCTTCAACTCTCATGATCAAAGGATGACTCACACAAGAGCTCGAATTTCTACCCAGTGTTGCCTCTGGGAATAGAGACTTGTGATTGAAGGTCACAGTTCTTTCCTTCAAAAACATATGTGTTATTCCATGAAAGGACTATATATGCAAAGCAGTTCCCAAGTGCAGAAGGATCTGAGAAGTCAAAGGACAAGGCAGACAAGCCAGTTTGTTGGGTAGGGTAATTTACCAGGGAAACTTATAGACAGAAGCATGGTCTTAGGTGGCCGCAGGACAAGTGGATCTCCACACCTCCACCACCCCAGACCTGGGGCTTATATCTTGGAGGAAACATTATATGTGCTCTGGAAGGAATGTGTAAGCAGCTACAGGTATCGCAGCCTATGATGTATGGAAGAACACCAAGGGTTGTTTTGGAGGAAAGGCAAAAATTACAGTGAACACGTATTTCTATAAAAAGAGTAATCCATCAACTAGACATTTTTGGAGGCTTTTCTGGACTGAGCGTTACTCAAAAGTAACCTGGTGGATTAGCATGGGAAAAACAGTCAGTGTTTTCCCAACATATTTACTTTCAACCTCTCCTAGCTACCTGAAGATAATCTAATAGGCAGTCTCATTTTAATACAGTTATCTGAAATAAATATGAATAACCAGGTAATCATAAATATTTCCTTCAAATAACAGAACAAAGGTCCAGAACAAAGAAACATCAGATTATTCTGAATCTCTTTAGTTGTGTTTGCATTGATTATTGTATCAGTAAGCTACTACTGCATAACAAGTCATCCTAATAGTAAATGGTTTAATGTCATGCTATTTTTTAATCACATGGGAGGCAATGTTGGAGAAGTTTTAACTTTGGGGACTTCGGACATATGAATTTTGGAAGGGACAAAAATATTCAGTCCATAGGGCTATCCAAATCAAGTTCTTGAACTTTGGACAGCAAGGACAATTTGAGAGAGGAAGCTCAAGAAAAGTGATGGAATCTCTTTTTTTTTTCTTTCTTTCTTTTTTTTTTTTTTTTTGAGATGGAATCTTGCTGTGTCACCCAGGCTGGAGTGCAGTGGTGCAATCGCGGCTCACTGCAAGCTCCGCCTCCTGGGTTCACGCCTTTCTCCTGCCTCGGCGTCCAGAGTAGCTGGGATGACAGGCGCCCGCCACCACGCCTGGCTAATTTTTTTTTGTATTTTTAGTACAGACGAGGTTTCACCATGTTAGCCAGGGTAGTCTCGATCTCCTGACCTCATCATCCACCCACCTCAGCCTCCCAAAGTGTTGGGACTACAGGCGTGAGCCACTGTGCCTAGCCAAATGATGGAATCTCTTACAGCTTCTTCTCAGGCATTGGACATTTCAGGACTATTCACATTTAGCTGAAGTCACATGTCCAAGTTCAGTGTCAACTATTGAAGAGCTATGCTCTCCTTACAATTGAGGCACCTTAAGACCCAGAGTCCATAGTGGTGATTTACAGTCCTCCTACAGAGAATAGAGGAGTTAATAAATAATTGTAAAAAAAAAAAATTATCTGAGAAAGAAACAGACATGCAAGAACTTCATACTTCTGTTGGCAGCAAACATTTGTGAATTACATGCTGTGGAGTTGGAACAAAAAGGATGAGAAAATTTACAGAAATTATTTGATGCAACAAGAAATAGCAGCTTTGCAAATATTCCCAAGAGCAGAACAAGTAAAGTGGATTGAAAGAGTCTAAAAATTCTTGCTGTGGTTATTTGGAATCAGCATTAGAGGGTCAGAGGCAGGCCCAGGCACGGTGGCTCATGCTTATAATCCCAGCACTTTGGGAGGCCAAGGCAGGCGGATCACCTGAGATCAGGAGTTCCAGACCAGCCTGGCCAACATAGTGAAACCCCGTCTCTACTAAAAATACAAAAAATTAGCCGGGCGTGGTGGCACAAGCCTGTAATCCCAGCTATTTGGGAGGCTGAGGCAGGAGAATTGCTTGAACCTAGGAGGTGGAGGTTGCAGTGAGCCGAGATTGTGCCACTGCACTCCAGCCTGGGCAACAGAGGAAAACTCAGTCTCAAAAAGAATAGGGTCAGAGGCTACATCCTTGAATATAACAAAACATGGAATGGTGGATTCCCCACACTCTGACCCCTCCTTGAGTCCCTGGGATGAGGTCTCCCTTCAAGATCACAAGTAGCTGTATTCCAGGAACAGGAACAGGGTAACGCTAGACTCACATCCTCTCGCAAGAGACATTTCTGGTGTCACAATGAGCTAAGTAAATGCAAAACTGAGACAATAACAATAGCTGCTATTGATCGAACAATTATTCTGTTCCAGTAACTTTCCAAGCTTTAAAATATTACTTACTTTTCACAATAACTTCATAGGATCGATGAAATTTCCAGAATTTATAGATAAGAAATGAAAGTTCTAAAAGTTTCATTTCCTGTCATGAGGGATTTACTCAAGAGACACATGTAAACTTGTATATGCAGAAGCTAAATGTGAGTTTGTTTTCTGCTACTATAGCAGAATGCCTGAGACTGGGCAATTTATAATGAACAGAGATGTATTTGGCTAATGGTGAAGTGGCATCGTTTGTCTGGGGAAATACTCAAGGTTCATTGTCCTGCTCTAAGGAAAATGAAGATGCAGATGCACGAGGTGTGGATTTAATAGTGGAAAGTTTAATACATGAAAGAAACAAGAAAAAAGCTCCCCTATGTAGATGGAGGCGGGTTCCAAACAGATCTCCCTGTTGCCCATGGGATTCGGTTGGTTTTATAGAGGGGCTTGAGGAGGTGGGGTCTGATTTACATAGGGCCCAGGGGATTGGTTGGACCAAGTGTGTCATTTACATAGCCTGCAAACAGGCTGGCCATCCCACCCCAATTGTTTATTATGCAGATGGGGTTTTTACCTGGCCAGTGCCATGACACCATCTTGTCTGCTCCTTACAGTGCACGTGGCTGGCAGAGAAGGGAAGATGGAGCCACCATCTTGAAAACGTCTAGTCCTTAGTTTCTGCCAGCATTCACCCAGGCAAACTCCCAGCTTGCTTGTCTATGTCTGCAGCTCAACTTTGCAGGCTGCTCTTTGTTAGAAAATGATTTGAGGCTGCTTTTCATTAAAAAAGAAAAGCCTTACTGAGGACTCTCATGCCCTTGCTCTCTGCCTAAGTAATTCCTTCTTAACTCCTATATCAGGAGGCACCTAGTGGGAGCTAATCGAATCGTGGGGGCAGTTTTCCCCATACTTTTCTCATGGTACTAAATAAGTCTCATGAGAGCTGATGGTTTTATAAGGGGTTTCCCTTTTCACTTGATTCTTATTCTCGCTTTGCCTGCTGCCATGTAAGACATGCCTTTTGCCTTCCACCATGATTGTGAGGCCTCCCCAGCCATGTGGAACTGTGAGTCCAGAGTCCATTAAATCTCTTTCCTTTATAAATTACCAAGTCTTGGGTATGTCTTTATCAGCAGCGTGAAAACGGACTAATACACATGTAGAATCTCTGGACCCCATCCTAGACCTGATAAATTAGAATCCACATTTGAACAAGATCCAAAAGCAATTCATATAAACTTTGAAGCTGGAGATGTTCTGGTCTAGAATAGTGTTCGCAGCTTCCTCCATGTTAACATTTGTGCTGGATTATCATTTGTGGTGGGGGTATCCTTTGCATTGTTGGATCTTGAACAGCATTCTCAACCTCAACCCCCAGGTGCCAGTAACATCTTCCTAATTGTGACAACCAAAGTTTTCTCAGATATTTTCAAGTGTCCTTTGGTGGCAAAATCATCCCTGTTTTTTTGTTTCTTTGTTTTTGTTTTTTTGAGATGGAGTTTTGCTCTGTCACCCAGGCTTGAGTAATGTCAGCTCACTGCAACCTCTGCCTCCCGGGTTCAAGTGATTCTCCTGCCTCAGCCTCCTGAGTAGCTGGGACTACAGGCGTATGCCACCACGCCCAGGTAATTTTTACATCTTTAGTAGAGACGGGGTCTCACTGTGTTGGCCAGGCTGGTCTCGAACTCTGGCCTCAGGTTGTCTGCCCGCCTTAGCCTCCCAAAGTGCTGGGATTACAGGTGTGAGCCACCACACGCAGCCTCATTCCTGTTTTTAAACTACTGGCCTCAAGCATGAGAACTGAAAACATCATGAAGGAGTTTCAACCATTCATCCCTTTCTTGGTTTATAATGTTGAGCAGATCACTGAATCTTTCTGAGCCCCATTACTGCATACGTAGAATGATGCTCATGACAGTACTGACCACATAAAATAAACATTTATAAACATTAGATAAAATAATCCTTATAAGGTGCCATTCTCAGGACAATGTGCATAAAAGGGTCTAAATATATCTCTTGTAATTGGTACACATTTTATCAATGAAGAACTAAAAGACAGTTCTTAATTTGTCTGACAAGCATTAAATTACAAATTGTTTTGGTGAAAACATCATGAAGCCAAGGAGTATAGCCAAGCCATGATTTATATCAAAGGAACACAGTACTCCCTCTAGTTGAAGAATGAGATGGAAATTTTCAGATGTTGGGCCAGGCACAGTGGCTCACGCCTGTAATCCCAGCACTTTGGGAGGCCAAGGCGGGTGGATGACCTGAGGTCAGGAGTTCGAGACCAGCCTGGCCAACATGACAAAACCCCTTCTCTATTAAAAATATAAAAATTAGCCGGGCATGGGGGTGAGCACCTGTAGTTCCAGCTACTCGGGAGGCTGAGGCAGAAGAATCACTTGAACCCAGGAGGCGGAGGTTGCAGTGAGCTGAGATCACACCACTGCACTCCAGCCTGGGTGACACAGTGAGACTCCGTCTCAAAAAAAAAAAAGAGAAATTTTCTTATGGTATCAGGGGCTGTAATCCCACAATAAGTCAATGCTTTGGAGATTTAAGGGGAGTAGGCAAGATGGGTTTCTCAGTCTTAGATTTGAAGAAAACTTTGTCTCAGGATTGGGACAGTTGTTACAAAGTTAGACTTCTGGAAGAAAGGAGAGTTCATGTTGAAAGAGTAAGAAAGACTGGTTCATCCAGTCTCTTGGGAACAGAGAATCTGCAGGATTTTTTTTCTTTCTGTGCAAAGCAATGTCCCACAGGGACATAATGTACTCAGGGTTTCAAATAGCAAGAAGAAATGTGCCTATTGAGCAGATGTGGGAAGCTATAAATATTTCATCTGCTGTTGTCCCTCAGGCACCCCTGGGTTGAATGGAATATCATTGTTTCTTTTGAAGTCCAAAGTCTGGCTCAGAGACAGATGCTTGACTCTTTCCTGCTGCCTAGTCTGCTGAGCAGAGCTTCAGTCTCCACCATCAATCATCCAGTGAGGAATTTGCACTTACACAAGGAACTCTTCCTCGGAGAGATCCCCTCCTGGTGAGTCGGAGAGCCCAGTGGGAACTGCAGGAAAACAATAGACGGAATAGATGCAGAGAATATTTACCTGAGATCACCTGAGAGCCAGTCCAGCCTAACCCAGAGCCAAGATATTGCTGCGGTTATTTGCTTGGTTGATTAATTAACTAAGTAATGTCTCGTTTTATGATGCAAAAAAAGAAAAGTGAACACCGAACTAGGCAATGCAAGGGTGATGACTGTTGACATTTAGTGAAGGTCACAGAAGCCCAATTAGAAGGAATAGGAGGTGTAAAATGATTTTTGTAAAAGTACAACATACATCTTTGTAGTTAAGGGGAGTAGAGAAATCGTGTATTGGCTGTGGAGGGATATACAGTCATGTAAAGACATTTCCTTTTTACTTTTAAAATGGAGCATATTTCAGTTTGATTCTATGCCCGTGAGAAAAATCCAGATGAACGGATTGCTTGCAAATACCATTTTGCAACAGCAGTTCACAAAGCGTATATTTTGCAGGATTTTCTCTTACGCTAGGTATTCAGATAATACAAAATATTTAATAGGTGAGAGACTATGTACTAATGAGCTGTACTTGCATTTATTTCCTCACTTGCGTGGCTGAATATATTTGTGTGTTGTTTAGACCTGTGATTTGATGCTTCTAAACAACTCACAGTGTATAGGATAGACTTTATCAAAGAGAGTGATCTAGCCCAGAATATCAATAGTGCTGAGATTGAGAAACACTGTGGTGAGGAATATCTGCTGGCTTCCTGGTTTTTGGAGTTTTGTTGTTTGTTTGTTTTTTCTTTGAGACAGAGCCTCACTCTGTCGTGCAAGCCTCTGTCCATGCTACTACTGGAATGCAGTAGCATGATCTCAGCTCACTGCTGCCTCAACCTCCTTGGCTCCGGTGATCCTCCCAACTCAGTCTCCCAAGTAGCTGGAACTACTGGTGTGCACCACCATGCTAGGCTAATTTTTGTATTTCTTTTGTAGAGATGGAGTTTCACCACGTTGTCCAGGCTGGTCTCGAACTCCTGGGCTCAAGCAATTTACTTGCCTCAGCCTCCCAAAGTGCTAGGATTGCAGACGTGTGCCACCACGCCCAGCCTGTATGTGTTTTTAATATTTTATCTGTCTGGAGATTGTTTCCACAAGACATTATGACACTTATTTCTGTCACCAAAATTAGAGTACCCGTTTGCCATCTGTTTAAAAATTCCAACACAAATCTATGACAGCTGAGAAAGTTCCCCACTCCATCCCCGCTCAGGCTGATGGACGTGAGATTTCTGTTTTCTTAAAATATTACTGACTTTGAGCAAATATTCATATATTTGATCAAGATCTTGATTGCCTTATGTTTACTATATGCCCATTTTTATATAGTTACCAGCGTTTAAAATTATTTTTTCAATGATTCTTTTTCAGTTGACTTTTGGGGAAATTTATTAGCCATAAAAAGTTTAAAATATTCTTTAGTTAAATATATACCTATCATCTTACTTCTGCAATTATTGCCTTAGTTAAGGTGATTTGCCCACCCACAGATTTCATATGTAGTTTCCCTGTTTTCATGGAAAAGGCATTGTTTACTTTTTTTTTGAGACGGAGTCTTGCCCTGTCAACCAGGCTGGAATGCAGTGGTGCGATCTTGGCTCACTGCAACCTTCGCTTCCTGGATCCAAGCGATTCTCCCATCTCAGCCTCCTGAGTAGCTTGGACTACAGGCAAGTGCCACCATACCCATCTAATTTTTGTATTTTTGGTAGAGATGGGGTTTCGCCATATTGCCCAGGCTGGTCTTGAACTCCCGACCTCAAGTGATCCACCCACCTTGACCTTCCAAACTGCTGGGATTACAGGCATGAGCCACCGTACCTGGCCGATACTGAGGTTTTTAATTCCTCTGACTTTGTGTAAGATGTGTGAGGTAGGTGACCAATTTTATTTATTCCAGACAAATAGCAGTTTATGACAGCATTTATTTAAATATCCAATCCTTTCTAACTAAATTGAAATACAAGCTTGCTGTATATTAAATGCCCATGTATACTGAGAACAAAGTCCTGATTCATTCAGCAAATAATAACTGAGCATCTGCTCTGTGCAAGAGTTTTTTATGAACAGTGTATGCCATATTCTTTTATATCTAGATTTTTGCCAATTTATTAATTTATGTTGATATGATTAAATTATTATTATATCATGTCAGTTAATTTTCAATACTTCAACAATTTTATTCACTACAGTTGATTATATTTAACCTGGTTTTATTCTCCTGCCATTCTTTCTAATTTTATAATTCTTTTTTTAATAATGCATACATCGTCACATCTTTTTATGAAAATACGAAGGTAGCCAGGCACTGTGGCTCAGGCCTGTAATCCCAACACTTTGGGAGGCCGAGGTGGGTGGATCACGAGGTCAGGAGATCGAGACCATCCTGGCCAACATGGTGAAACCCCGACTCTATTAAAAATACAAAAATTAGCCAGGTGTTGTGGCTCATGACTGTAATCCCAGCTACTTGGGAGGTTGAGGCAGGAGAATCGCTTGAACCCAGGAGGCGGAGGTTGCCAGTCAGCCGAGATCGTGCCACTGCACTCCAGCCTGGTGACAGAGCAAGGCTCCATTAAAAAAAGAAAAAGAAAAGAAAAAAGAAAGAAAGAGAGAGAGAAGGAAGGAAGGGAGGGAGGGACGGAAGGAGGGAAAAAAATACATAAGTGAACATCCATGGTAACATCCCTGCTCATTTTGACCTTGTGCTATAATGGTGAAAATACAGAAGAATTAAATAAAGGTGCATGATGCAATGTCATAAGGTGTAAATCAAATAAAGAATATTTCTTAGTGTAAAATAATAGAATTGTCAGGCCAAGCGAGGTGACTCATGCCTATAATTCCAGCACTTTGGGAGGCCCAGCTGGGAGGATCACATGAAGCCAAGAGTTTGAGGCCAGCCTGGGCAACAAAACAAGACCCTGTCTCTACAAAGCATGAACAAAATTAGCCAGGTATGGTGACACATGCCTTTCGTCCCAGCCATTCAAGAAGCTGAGGCATGAGTATTATATAAGCCCAGAAATTTGAGGCTGCAGTGAGCTATGATTGCACCACTGCACTCCATCTTTAGCAAGAGAGTAAGACCGTATCTCAACAATGAATAAATAGAATACAACAGAATAGAATAGAACAGTCATGATGTGTGCAAAATTTAATATATAATATGGTCTGGGCAGGCATTTTCATGTTGGACAAAGACCAGAAACAAGCTCATTGGATTTGTCAAAAAAGTGATCAAAATTCAAAGTCCACAAGTAGCAAAAAAAAATAAAATAGGCTAGGCGCGGTGGCTCACGCCTGTAATCCCAGCACTTTGGGAGGCCGAGGCAGGCGGATCATGAGGTCAGGAGATCGAGACCATCTTGGCTAACACGGTGAAACCCCATCTCTACTAAAAATACAAAAAATTATCCAGGTGTGGTGGCGGGTGCCTGTAGTCCCAGCTACTCAGGAGGCTGAGGCAGGAGAATGGCGTGAACCCGGGAGGCTGAGCTTGCAGTGAGCCGATATTGCACCATTGCACTCCAACCTGGGCAACAGAGCGAGACTCTGTCTCAAAAAAATAATAATAAAATAATAAAATAAAATAAAGGCCACACAGGAAATACAAGAAAAGTGAGAAAGGGACTGCTTCATCCACTCTCAATTCATATAAAAACCAATTGATCAAATAAATACGGAATAGGCACAGAAAAAAATGAGTCTTTTACTGTTTCATATAAAAATGCCCAAATTTTGTCATTGTTTGTATGTTTCTTTTTGTGAATTGTTGGCTTATTCTCTTTGCTCCATTTTTCTATTAGGATATGTGATCTGTACCTTTGTTGCCAAAAAGGGTATCATTAGTTTTTGTCATGGGTAGCAGCTATCTGGGGCCGGTATCATGTAGGCAGTAAGAATTTACCAAGACAGTTGTAGATAAAGAAAGGCAAATTTAATTAGAGAAAGGATAATAATACATTGCAAGGGTGCAATGGGCAGGTTAGCAAGAAAGGAGCTGACTGCAAGGAGACAAAGGCTTGCTGGGGATTTTATAGGACAGTGCTTGTGCTGCGAGCTGAAGAGGGCTTTGTGCGGTACTGATAATGCCAAGGTTGCAGTGAACTAACTTGCATTTTTCCATCAGCTGAGGGTCTGGTGATAAGACGGGTGCAGGAAGATTGTGAGTCATTGGCACAGGAGGGTTGTGTGTTCTGGACCATGAAGAAAGGCAGACTTAGAGCTTATCTATCTTCTCTTTTTGTTTTTCCCTGCTTCAGCCAGCCTGACTCCATTTCCCTAATTAGGACTCCACAGTCTTGTCTTTTGGATAACTTTATTTACTTATTTCTAGTTCCAAAAGGAAAGCTAAAACTTTAATAATCATTAAAACCGACATAATTAAATACTATTGTTAAATTAAAAACCATGAAGTCAATAAAGATGTCAGAATTCTTTATTTTTGATCTTTTATTTATTTTGCCAGGCATCAAGGAGATACAATGGAAGCTGAAATGTAACCATAACCAGGGAAGCTTTTATTTTCCATCCTATAAGATCCCCAGCAAGCCTTTGTCTCCTTGGAGTCAGTTCCTTTCTTGCTAACCTACCCATTGCACCCTTGCAATGTATTTTTGTCCTTTTTCTGAGGGATTACCTGAGTTTATTAGACTTTTTCCTTACTGGGGTCTGTTTAATTTCTCTCACTCTGTTTATTGAACAGCTCTTTTATGTTTCTTTAAACACAGGGCTGAAAACAGTCATACCAAAATGGAAGTCCAAGTTTACATGTGTATACAGACTTGTGAACTGGAATTTCTTGTATCAATTCTACATTCTGTAGGGAAAAAAGAATCTGATATTAAAAGCTTTCCTTGAGCCAAATGCAGTAGCTCATGCCTGTAATTCCAGCACTTTGGGAGGCCAAAGTGGAAGGTTCACTTGAGGCCAGGAGTTCAAGACCAGCCTGGGCAACATAGCCAGACCTGGTCTCTACAAAAAATGTAGAAATCAGCCAAGGGTGGTGGCACATGGCTGTGGTCCCAACTACTTGGGAGGCTGAGGCAGAAGGATCGCTTGAGCCTGGGTGGTTGAAGCTGCAGTGAGCTATGATCGCATCACTGCACTCCTGCCTGGGCCCTCATTGGCCAGTGTGCTGCATGTGTATATGTGTGTGTGAGTGAGTGTGTGGCTGCATGTCTTTGGAGTGACAGCAGGTTTCAGAGCAAGAGGGACCTGGCCTCAATATATTTTATTATAAAGGAGACCAATAAAACAGAGGCCAGAACTCAAGACACCAGAAGGAAATAAAGAGGGGATGCATTTCAGTTGATGTGACATCTTTCTAGTCCACTTAATAAAGTGCAGGTGCAACAGCATCTAGACAGATGGACACTTTGTCTCTTGATGTTTTGACAACGAGGTCCCCTTATTCTGCAACATCCTCTGACACCATGTGCCATCACTCTCCCTCTTACTGATTCCCTGGCCACACTGGCTTCTGTGTTGGACTTGAACATCTGAAAGAAGCACGTCCCAACCAGGCGCAGTGGCTCATGCCTACAATCCCAGCACTTTGGGAGGCTGAGGTGAGCGGATCACCTGAGGTCGGGAGCTCAAGACCAGCCTGACCAACATGGAGAAACCCCGTCTCTACTAAAAATACAAAATTAGCCGGGCGTGGTGGTGCATGCCTGTAATCCCAGCTACTCAGGAGGCTGAGGCAGGAGAATCGCTTGAACCTGGGAGGTGGAGGTTGCAGTGATCTGAGATTGCGCCACTGCGCTCCAGCCCGGCAACAGAGCGAGACTCTGTCTCGAAAAAGAAAACAAGAAAGAAGTACATCCCTCAAAGTTTTTGTACTGCCATTCCTCCTGCCAGGCACCCACTTCAACAGATAACCTCATGACTCTTGCCCTGTCTTCCTTGAGATCTTTTTTTAAACATCACCTTGTTTGCAGGTCTTGAATAATAATCAGCAAACAAACAAACAAAAAACAAAAGAAACCCTTCATACCCTCCCTCCTTTTTACCTGCTTTGTTTATTTTCCAAGCGCCTGTTCCCATCTGACATATTATGTGATTGTTTAATTTGTTTATATTCTTTCTTCATCATTAGATTGTAGGGACTTTTGTTTTTCAGCATTGTTCACTCATTATCTAGACAGTGACAAGAACATGGTCAACATTCAATTTATATTCCTCAAATGCATAGAAGAAGTTCTCATTCTTTTTTCTTTTCTTTTCTTTTTCTTTTTTTTTTTGAGATGGAGTCTCGCTCTGTCACCAGGCTGGAGGGCAGTGGCATGATCTCAGCTCACTGCAACTTCTGCCTCCCGGGTTCAAGAGATTCTCCTTGCCTCAGCCTCCCAAGTAGCTGGGACTACAGGCGCATGCCACTACACCAGGCTAAGTTTTGTATTTTTACTAGAGACAGGGTTTCACCATGTTGGCCAGGATGGTCTCAGCCTCTTGACCTCATGATCCGCCTGCTTTGACCTCCCAAAGTGCTGGGGTTACAGGCATAAGCCACCGTGCCCAGCCAGAAGTTCTTATTCTAACTGCAGAATGTATGCTGTCTTCAGTTAAGGCTGAGAGTGGGAAGGAGTTCCTAATCAGAGATGACATGGAGATCCCTTAAAGAGAACCAGATTCATACACAAAATGTAAGATAATTTATTGGCTATAAAATATAAATGATGGTATTTCTGAAAGGTTAGCAATGCATGCCTGTCTCGTTTCCCTCTCTCTCTCTCTCTCTCTCTCTCTCTGATAGTCACTTCAATCAAATGGAACCAGGAAATGATATACAAATTTCAGAATTTCTTCTTCTGGGATTTTCACAAGAACCTGGACTGCAACCCTTCCTCTTTGGGCTGTTCCTGTCCATGTACCTGGTCACTGTGCTCAGGAACCTGCTCATCATCCTGGCCACAATCTCAGACTCCCACCTCCACACCCCCATGTACTCCTTCCTCTCCAACCTGTCCTTTGCTGACATTTGTGTTACTTCCACCACCATTCCAAAAATGCTGATGAACATCCAGACACAGAACAAAGTCATCACCTACACAGCCTGCCTCATGCAGATGTATTTTTTCATACTCTTTGCTGGATTTGAAAACTTCCTCCTGGCCGTGATGGCCTATGACCAGTTTGTGGCCATCTGTCACCCCCTGCACTACATGGTCATTATGAACCCTCACCTCTGTGGACTGCTGGTTCTGGCGTCCTGGACCGTGAGTGCTCTGTATTCCTTGCTACAAATCTTAATGGTAGTACGGCTGTCCTTCTGCACAGCCTTAGAAATCCCCCACTTTTTCTGTGAACTTAATCAGGTCATCCAACTTGCTTGTTCTGATAGCTTTCTTAATCACATGGTGATATATTTTACAGTTGCGCTGCTGGGTGGAGGTCCCCGACTGGGATCCTTTACTCTTACTCTAAGATAATTTCCTCCATACGTGCAATCTCATCAGCTCAGGGGAAGTACAAGGCATTTTCTACCTGTGCATCTCACCTCATTTGTCTCCTTATTTTATGGTGCAATCCTAGGGGTGTACCTTAGTTCTGCTGCCACCCGCAACTCACACTCAAGTGCAACAGCCTCAGTGATGTACACTGTGGTCACCCCCATGCTGAACCCCTTTATCTATAGTCTGAGGAATAAAGACATAAAGCGGGCTCTGGGAATACATTTGTTGTGGGGAACAATGAAAGGGCAATTTTTCAAGAAGTGCCCATGATTGCAGGGCTCTAAGCTTCAGAGGTAGTAACTGTCATTCTTCAATCAGATAGTGGAAATAGAACTTGCTCCTTCTATTAATACTTATTATATTTCTGGGAGTTTCAATTTGTTGTGATTTCAACTGGTCTTGTAGAATTTAAGCAACTCCTTTTATTAAGCTTTCTGCTCTCTGATATCCAACAGTTTTTTCTCTTTGTTGTTTTCCTACTTTCTCAAGGTTATTTTCGACTTTGATCAGAAACACTTTGGAGATTTCCATTTGTCTCATACAGGGAACAGTTGTATGTCTCCTGTGGCATAGACTACACTTGGCAATTGGGGTAATTGATGTAAATTTATAGTGGAGTATGACCTGAGACCACAATTTGTTCACTTTTGTATTCTTCAGTCCTATGTCTGTCTCTACCTTCAATGCTCCTCCTGATAATGTAGACCTGAACATCCTTGTGTATTTTGCAGCTGGTTATGAGATTGTGTTGTCCTCATTAGGACATCATGTCTTTGTCAGTGCCATGTCCACAGTATCTGCCATACTCCCTGGCATAGTACGGTAAGGCAAAAATTGTTTATCAAAAATATGTTCCAAGTGCAATGTCCACTGAAAGACAAACTTGCATATGTTGATTAACTTAATATGGACTTACAGTCAGAGAGGACTTTAAATATGATGGAGTAAAATTGTCAATCATACATTGAATTGCTATGGAAGACTTGTTTTTATGATGTGCATGGACTCATTGAAGTATGGAAGCTTAGTGCCCATATATAAGTTTATTTATTGGAGTGATGGATTTGGTGCCATGGTCTATAATGTTTCATGCATCCATACTTCTGTTTTGGCTTCAAAATTTTTAGTGCTCCCTACAAATACGAATCCTTCTATCCCACTAACCAAAATACCTCCTTCATTATAAAATTTTGTCATAAACATTAAAGTGCAGGTCGGTGAACAATATTCAATGTATCATCAATTTATTCATCTCTTTTATGCTCTAAATTCTCTTAAATACTCATGATTAAAGAATGACTCACACAAAACCTTGAGCTTCTCCCCAGTCATGCCTCTGGGAATGGGGAATTGTGATTCAGGTGAAAAGCGTGACTCACACCAAACCTTTAACTTATCCCGTTATGTCTCTGGGAATGGAAAATTGTGATTCAGGTGCACAAATTATTCCTGCAAAAAACATACATCTCATTCTAACCTCTCCAGATCACCTAGATGGGGAATCTCAACAGTAGTCTTTTTTTTAATACAGTTATCTGAAATATACATGAGTATCCAGTGAATCATGAATGCTTCCAAGTATTAGAACAAATGCCAAAATAAGAAGCAGCAGACTATTCTGAATGTCCTCAGTTCTATTTGCAATGATTATTGTATCAGTAAGCTATTGCTGAATAACAAGTCATCTCATAGTAAATGGTTTAAGATGATGCTTTTCTTGTCTCATAGGGAGTCTATGTTGGGGGTGTCTTCTGGTCTCTGCTGTCCTCCTCATGAAGCTGTAGTCAGCTGTGAGTCAACAATAGGGCTTTGCTGATCTTGCCCGAGTTCTCTTACATTTGGAGGCTTGTTGGCTGTGGGCTGACCTAGGGTGGCCACAGTTGGGACAGCTTGCCCACTGTCTTAACATGGCTTTACATGTCCTCTCCTCCTACAGCTGGCTGGCCTGGACTTGTTTGCATGGCAGAGGCAGAGTTACAGGAGAGAGCAACAGAAACATGCCAAGTTCCCTTGAGGGACACTCAATTCCACCATATTCTTTTGGCTAAAGCAAATGAAAAGATCCTGAGTCCATCGCCTCAAATAGTTACCTTTTTTGGTGGAAAGAGCACCTAAACTCTACTCTTAGAAAATTCACAGTGTACAGTATAATATTTTTAACTATAATCCTCATAGTGTACATTAGATGTCTAGGCTTATTCATCCTACATAACCACAACTCTGTACGTTTTGACCCACATTTTCCCATTCCCCACTCCTCCCATTCTCACCCCTCCATAACCAGAATTGTACTCTCTATTTCTATGTATTTTACATTTTAAGCACAAGATCTCAATCTGTCACCCAGACTGAAGTAGAGTGGTGTGATGGTAGCTCACTGAAGCCTCGATCTCCCAGGCTGAAGCCATCCTCTTGCCTCAGCCTCCTGAGTAGCTGGAACCACAGGCTCACACCACCATGCCTGGCTCACTTTTTCACATTTTTAGTAGAGATGACATCTTGCTCTGTTGCCCAGGCTGGTCTCGAATTCCTGAGTTCAAATGGTGATCCCATCTTGACCTCCCAAAATGCTGGGATTACAGGCATGAACCACCACCACACCTGGTCAGTATTTGACATTATTTAGATTCCACATATAAGTGAAATAATGTAGCATTTTTTATTCCTCTCTCTGGCTTATTTCATGAGCATAATATCCACTTATACACTGTTGGTGGGAATGTAAATTAGTCCAGCCACTGTGGGAAGCACTTTGGAGATTTCTCAAAAAACTGAGTTGAACTACCATTTGACCCAGAAATCCCATTATTGAGTATATAGCCAAAGGAAAATAAATCATCCTGCCAAAAGGACGCATTCACCCATATGTTCATTGTGGTGCTATTCGCAATAGCAAAGACATGGAATCATTGCAGGTGCTTATCAATGGTGTATTGGATAAAGAAAATGTAGTATGTACACACCAGAGACTACTATGCAGCCATAAAAAAGAAAAAACATGTCCTTTGTAGCTACATGAAGAGAACTCAAGGCCATTATCCTAAGTGAACTAATGCAGAAACAGAAAACCAAATACTTCATATTCTCACTTATAAGTGCGAGCTAAACATTGGGTACACATGGACATACAGTTGGGATCAACAGACACTGGAGACTACTATAGTGGGGAGAAAGGGAGTAGGAAAAGGGCTGAAAAACTACCTCTTGGGTACTCACTACCTGGGTGATGGGTTCAGCCATACCCCAAACTTTAGTATCACACAATATATCTTTGTAACAAACCTACACATATACCCCATGATTCTAAAATAAAGGTTGAAAAAGGAAGTTACCTCTTTGTTCTCTTTAGTTTCAAGGGATTCATGAATGCAGAGCCCCATCAACTCCCAGAGCTAAATAATTTAGGATCCTTTCCCTTGGGTGAAAGCCATAAAAGTTAGGGAGCTTCATGTATGGATACACTTATTATCCAGAAAATCTGGGGACTTTGTTTTATTGTTCATGTGAATCAGAGGGGAGAAGGTAAATGGAAAGCGCACTGTATTGGGGCACATTGACCAATGGAAAAGAATACAGAGCCCAGAAATAAATCCATGAATTTACAGCCAATTTTTATTTTTGACAAATTGCCAAAAAAAAAAAAAAAAGCACAATAGTGAGAGTACCATCTCTTCAATAAACGGTGCTGGGAAAACTGGATATCCATATGCAGAAGAATGAAATTAGACCCTCATTTCACACCATACACAAAAATTAAATGAAAATAGGTTAAAGACTTAAACACGGATGAAACTAGAGGCCATTATCTTAAGTGAAATAACTCAGAAATAGTCAAATACTGCATGTTCTCACTTACAAGTGGGAGCTAAATAATGTGGACTCATAAATACAGAATGTGGAATAATAGACATTGGAGACCCAGAAGGGTGGGAAGATGAGAGGGGGTTAGGACTGATAAATTACTTAATGGGTACAATGTACATTATTTGGGTGATGGTTACACTAAAAGCCCAGACTTCACCACTAGGCAAAATACCCATGTAACAAAACTGCACTTACACCCCTTAAATTTACACAAATTTTATTTATTTTTTATTTTTTTAGACGGAGTCTTGCTCTGTCACCCAGACTGGAGTGCAGTGGCACAATCCTGGCTCACCACAACCTCCACCTCCCAAGTTCGAGCAATCCTCTTGCCTCAGCCTCCCGAGTAGCTGGGATTACAGGCACATGCCACCACGCCCACCTAATTTTTTTATTTTTAGTAGAGATGGGGTTTCGCCATGTTTGCCAGGCTGGTCTCGAACTCTAGACCTCAAGTGATCTGACCGTCTCAGCCTCCCAAAGTGCTGGGATTACAGGCATGAACCACTGCACCCAACCAATTTACACAAATTTTTAAAAACATTTAAGGATAACACCTGAAGCTATAAACCTTCCAGAATAAAATATAGGCAGAAAGCAGTGGTCTGGGCAATGGTTTTAAAATATACCCCTCAAAACACAGGCAACGAAAGTGAAAATAGACAAGTGGGATTACATCAAATTAAAAACCTTCTGCACAGCAAAGAAAACAATCAACAGAGAGGCAACCTATGGAAGGAGAGAAAACATTTGCAAACCACACATATGATAAGGGGTTAATATCCCAATATAGAAGAAACTCAACATCAAGGAAACAAGTAACCCAGTTTAAAAAAAAAAATAGGCAGAGGACATGAAGAGACATGTCTCAATAGAAGACATACAACTGGCCAACAGGTACATGAAAAGATGCTCAACATCACTGATCATCAGAGAAATGCACATTATAACCATAATGAGATGTCACCTCAAACCTGTTAGGGTGGCTATTATAAAAAAGGCAGGTGGCTGGGCGCGGTGGCTCACGCCTGTAATCCCAGCACTTTGGGAGGCTGAGGCGGGTGGATCACGAGGTCAAGAGTTCAAGACCAGCCTGGCCAAGACGGTGAAACCCCATCTCTACTAAAAATACAAAAATTAGCCGGGCGCAGTGGCGGGCACCTGTAATGCCAGCTACTCAGGAGGCTGAGGCAGGAGAATTGCTTGAACTCGGGTGGTGGAGGTTGCAGTGAGCCGAGATCGCACCACTGCACTCTAGACTGGGCGACAGAGCAAGACTCCATCTCAAAAAAAAAAAAAAAAAAGACCGGAGATAAGTGCTGATGAGGATCTGGAGAAAAGGCAGCCCCTGTACATTTTTGGTGGAAACTTAAGGTAGTACAAGCATTATAGAAAATAGTTGGGGGTTCTCCAAAAAACTAAAAATAGAACTACCATATGTGTATAATCCCATGACTGCGTATATAGCCAAAGGAAATGAAATCAGTATGTTGAAGAGATATCTGCACTTCCGCATTCGTTGCAACACTATTCACAAAAGCCAACATATGGAGTCAACCTCAGTGTCCGCCAAAGAATGAATAGATCAAGAATACGTGGTGCATATCCACAATGGAACACCACTCAGCCTTTAAAAAAAAGGAAATCCTGTCATTTGTGACCACACAGATGAACCTGGAGGACATTACGTTCAATGACAAGCCAGGCACAGTGAAACAAATTCTGCACACTCGTACATGGGGAATCTTAAAATGATAATGAACTCATAGAAGTAGAAAGTAGAATGGTGACAATGGTGAGGGACATTTTGTGTTGTCCCAGCAATTGCTGATGAGGAAATAAAAGATACAGGGAGATGCTAACACAGGTGTGGAGGACACACTAGGAGAATGTTGTCCATATTCTGAGATTGGGACTGATTGAGGGGTTGTGCTATGGTACGTAAGATTTAAATAGAATAGAATGAATAAAATGCAGAAGAAAATATTCAAGCGCATCATATATGATAAGGGTACCTACAAACTAGTTTCATGATACTCTTTCTTCAGCCACCTGTGTGTGTACATTTGCATGTGCAGGCATGCTGGCTCATGATGTAAAAGGTATTTCTTACTTTCAGACACAAAGAGTGTGGAATCCACTGCAGTAAAGGCAGAATAGTTTTGTTTTTTTTTTTGTTTTGTTTTTTGCTTTTAAGGCAAGTTCCTGGGAAATGCAGCCTGAATGAAGAGCTCAAGAGAAGAGCCACACTGTTGGGAGAACAGGTAGCCAGCGTAGAGCTGACATTATCTCCGGACTCCAGGGCCCATACCCTGAGCAGAATTTCATTGATCCACTTGCCTCATTACAGAATTCACATCAGACCCCTGATCTAATTGTTATTCCTGTATCTATTCCATATTTATAGACCACGCATGTTTTGTTTTTGTTTTTATTTTTGCTTTGAGACAGAGTTTCACTCTTGTCACCCAGGCTGGAGTGCAATGGCGCGATCTCGGCTCACTGCAACCTCCACCTCCCAGGTTCAAACGATTCTCCTGCCTCAGCCTCCCAAGTAGCTGGGATTACAGGCCCTGCCACTACACCCAGCTAATTTTTGTATTTTTAGTAGAGACAAGGTTTCACCATGTTGGCCAGGCAGGTCTCGTGATCCACCCACCTCAGCCTCCCAAAGTGCTGGGATTACAGGTGTGAGCCACCATGCCCGGCCCACACGTGTTTTTATATGGTCCAGTAGTAGATGAGGCAGGCCTTTCTCTCACTTTTCCTTGTGGGATCTGTTCTTTGTAATTCCCAGGTATTGAGTTTTTCTCTCTTTTCTGACAAATCCAATGGGCACTCTCTAGTCCAATTCTGTTCCTCGTGCAAGATGGAAAGACCTCCCCAGACCATACTTTAGAAAATCCTGCCCCTGCCGAGAATGGCGTGAACCCGGGAGGTGGAGCTTGCAGTGAGCCGAGATCGCGCCACTGCACTCCAGCCTGGGCGACAAAGCAAGACTCTGTCTCAAAAAAAAAAAAAAAAAAAAAAAATCCTGCCCCTGCCACGACAATCTATCATTTTTCTTCATATGACTTACCTCTGGGGACTTTATGTCAGACACACATTTATTCCATTGTTTTCTGCCCTTTCCATTACAAGGTAAGATCTAAATTAGCAGGGATTTCACCTGCTTTCTTCACTGTTGTGGTTTCACAAAAAGTTTTGTGCGTCTACATAGGAACACTTTTTTTTTCCTGTGTGATTTTTTTTCTTTAAGTTCTGGGATACATGTGCAGAACGTGCAGGTTTGTTACATAGCTATGCATGTGCCATGGTGGTTTGCTGCACCTATCAACCCGTCATCTAGGTTTTAAGCCCCTCATGCATTAGGTATTTGTCCTGATGATCTCCCTCCCCTTGCCCCCGACCCCCCGACAGGCCCCCATGTGTGATGTTCCCCTCCCCATGTCCATGTATTTTCATTGAGAAACACATTTTTTTAAATTAAGAACTTATTAAACAAAAGGAATGGCTGGGAAAATAAAGCTTGGTTAAATAAGGTGAATTCAAAACAACCACACTGAACAAAACTGAATAAAATTCTAAAATAAATGATCTATCCCGGCGCAGTGGCTCATGCCTGTAATCCCAGCACTTTGGGAGGCCAAGGTGGGCAGATCAACCTGAGGCCAGGAGTTTGAGACCAGCCTGACTGCCACGGTAAAACCCCGTCTCTACTACAAATACAAAAAATTAGCTGGGCGGAGTGGCGGCGCATGCCTGTAATCCCAGCTACTCAAGAGGCTGAGGCACAAGAATCACTTGAACCCAAGAGGTTGAGGCTGCAGTGAGCTGAAATTGTGCCACTGCACTCCAGGCTGGGTGACAGAGCGAGACTGTATCTCTAAATAAATAAATAAACGCATAAAAATAAAATAAATGATCAAAGAAAAAGATAGAAAGTAACCATTAATCACATCAACATAGGTTTCGAATTTGAGATTAAGTTGACAAAAACTTGGAAATGAAAGAATATAAAAATATACTTTCTTAAAGCAGTGGAAGAAAACAACAGTATGTAAAGTTATGATTTAATCTTATACAAACTGAAATGGATTAAAATATGCTTACATGAAGAATACACAGGAAATCTCAACGTGGGTATAAGAGAATATGTTCCACATAGTGGCAAAAGATAACCACTATTTTTAAAAGTAGTTCTGATTAATTGGAGTAAAAACATGGAATCAACCTAAATGCCCATCAACAATAGACTGGTTAAAGAAAATGTAGTACATATACACCCTGGAATACTATGCAGCCATAAAAAGGAATAAGATCATGTCCTTTGCAGGGATGTGGCTGGAGCTGAAAGCCATTATCCTCAGCAAACTAACCCAGGAACAGAAAACCAAATACCACATGTTCCCACTTATAACTGGGAGCTGAAGAGTGAGAACACGGGGACACAGGGAGGGGAACGACACACACTGGAGCCTGTCAGGGGGTGGGGTGAGGGGAAGGAGAGCATTAAAAAAAATAGCTAATGCATGCTGGGCTTAATACCTAGGTGATGGATTGATGGGTACAGCAAACCACCGTGGCACATGTTTACCTATGTAACAAACTGCATATCCTGCACATGTACCCCAGAAATTAAAATAAAATTTTAAATTTTTAAAAAATAGATCTGATTGCAAAAAAGAAAAAAAAAGGTGGCAATAAAGAAAAGAGATGTGGACACAGGAAGGGGAATATCACCACCGGGGACTGTTATGGGGCAGAGGGAGGGGGAGATATACCTAATGCTAAATAACGAGTTAATAGGTGCAGCACACCAACATGGCACATGTGTACATATGTAACCAACCTGCGTGTTGTGCACATGTACCCTAAAACTTAAAGTATAATAAAAAAGAAAGAAAAAAGATGTGTGAAATAAGGTGGAAATACATATAAAAGGTGATTTATTGCGACGAAATATGTAGAAAGCTTTTTAAACTCTCTAAACTATCTAAAATGCAACAGAAAGGAGATACACAGTGTGACCCACTGATAGACCTGACCGCACAAAACTGATAAATTTTAACGCATTCACCCCAAACGCATCTATAAATACAAAAAGAACTAAATGGCAAACAACAACGTTGGTGAAAAAACGTTCACCAACTCCCATTCTTATGTTTGAAAAAAATGCAATCAAATACAGGAATGAAAACACTGCAAACTCGCTATACAAAAGCAAAGATCTCGCAAAGACTGTTTGCAATAGAAACAGGAACTATCTAACAAACCCACTAATAGATTAAGCCTCACAAGTAAGGAAGTAATTGCAAAGTAAAGCTTGCTATCACACCCCTTTTCACTTATTAAATAAACATATTTTTTAATCTGGATAACCCGCATGAGAAAAGATACTTTAAAATGTATGACTTATCAGCCGGGCGCGGTGGCTCACGCCTGTAATCCCAGCACTTTGGGAGGCAGAGACGGACGAATCACGAGGTCAGGAGATCGAGACCATCCTGGGTTACACGGTGAAACCCCATTTCTACTAAAAAATTCAAAAAAAATTAGCCGGGCGTAGTGGCGGGCAACTGTAGTCCCAGCTACTCGGGAGGCTGAGGCAAGAGAAAGCCGGGAACCCGGGAGGCGGAGCTTGCAGTGAGCCGAGATCGTGCCACTACTGCGCTCCAGTCTAGGGGACAGAGCGAGACTCCGTCTCAAAAATAAATAAATAAATAAATTAAATAAAATGTATGACTTATTAACTGCTGTGGCAAGGTAGCATTTGCAAATAATACATTGGTGTGATCTTTTTAATGGATACAGGAACATACTCAAATACACCCAATATTAAAAATATTTTAAAAGCCCTCAGTTTGCTGTATATCCTTTACACTTAATATTCAGTTTTTTTTCTCTCTTAACTGCAAAACTCCTTGACTATGAACTGATTTTACTAGCACCAATTTTTAGCTCCCATTCCTTCTTCAGTCTTACCAGTTGGAATTCCATTCCCACCACTTAATTGTCAGCAGTGGTCTCTGCTTTGCTGAGTCTAACAGACACTGCTCTTTTTAGCGTACTAAATAGATTGATTATGAAATAATCAGTCAACTAAGCAAACAAACATAGCAACCTCTTGGCGCTGGCCTAAGTTGGATTGGCTCTCAGGTGACTTCACGTAAACGTTCCCAGCTTCCGTTCCCTCTGAACCTTTCCCATGAGACCTGCTGAGGGCTCCTGGGCTCACCTGGATGGGGTCTCAGAGAAGAGGATCTCCAGATGGAAGTCTGAATTTTACCCTGAATGGTTGATGATAGAGGATGAAGCTCTGTCCCCAGATGAGACAGCAGGAAAGAGTGAGGCATAGGTAGATCGATTAATTGGAGCGAAAACATGGACTCGACCTAAATGCCCATCAACAACAGACTGGTTGAAGAAAACGTGGTACATATACACCATGGAATACTATGCAGCCATAAAAAGGAATGAGATCATGTCCTTTGCAGAGTCTTAACAATTGGACTTCCATTCCCACCTGGAGTGGGCTGAAGGGTCCCATTCAGCCCAGTCCCCAGTCTGGGACTCAGATTAGCTAGCCTACTTTTGGGGTATGATAGCAAGCTTTACTTTGCAATTATTTCCTTGTGAGGGTTAATCTATTAGTGGGTTAGACATTTTTTTTCTCTGTTGTATTCTCTGAGGGCCAAAGCTCCCTGTATCTGCTCATTAGGCACCGCCCCTCTTACTGCTGGAACTTACGAACCCGTAAGTGTCTGATTTCTCTGTGGACTCCTGTCTGGACAGTAAGGAAATTTTTCCTGCTCATTCTCTGTTCCCAAGAGACCATGTTAGACATTAAGTGAACCCAATTATTTGTTTATTTGATTAATTTTTACTCCTTCTCCAATAACTCACCTGCCTTCCAGATATCTAACCTCCTAGCACCTTCTATTAGTCAGGCTTCTCTAGAGGGACAGAACTAATAGGATAGATGTATATATGAAGTGGAGTTTATTAAGGAGCGTTGACTCACATGATCGCAAGGTGAAGTCCCACAACAGATCATCTTCAAGCTGAGCAGAAAGGAAGACAATCTGAGTCCCACAATCTCAAAATTAGGGAAGCCAATAGTGCAGCCTTCAGTCTGTGGCTGAAGGCCCAAGAACCTCTGGTAAACCACTGCTGTAAGTCCAAGAGTCCAAAAGCTGAAGAACTTGGAGTCTGATGTTCGAGGGCAGGAAGCATTCAGCATGGGAGAAAGATGAAAGCTGGAAGACTCAGCAAGTCGGCTCCTTCCAATTTCTTCTGCCTGCTCTATTCTAGCCACACTGGCAGCTGATTAGATGGTGCCCACACGGATTGAGGGTGGGTCTGCCTCTTTCAGTTCACTGACTCAAATGTTAATCTTTTTTGGCAACACCCTCACAGACACACCCAGGATCAATACTTTGCATCCTTCAGTTTAATCAAGTTGACACTCAGTATTAACCATCACACACCTTATCACTCCTTTCTTTAACTTTTTAAAAAAATTTTTGTGGGTATATAGTAGATGTATACACTTATGGGGTACACTCCTTTCACTGAAAGTTTCCTCTAAAGTCAGAGACTCAGCAGAACATGGTGGCTCATGTCTGTAATCCCAACATTTTGGGAGGCCAAGTGGGGAGGATTACTTAAGCCCAGGAGTTCGAGACCAGCCTGGGCAACATAGCAAGATCCCATCTCTACAAAAGATTTTTTAAAAATTAACTGGGCATGGTGGCATGTTCCTGTAGTCCCAGCTACCTGGGAGGTTGAGGTGGGAGGATGGCTCGAGCTGGGGAGGTGGAGGCTGCAGTGAGCCATGATCGCACCACTGTACACCTGCCTGGGCAACAGAGCAAGACCTTGTCTCAACACACACACACACAGACACACACACACACACACACACACACACAAACTCAGAGACTCAAGGAAACTCTTGATTAGGTCCTTAGGATCATCAAAAAGCATTGACTTGCGGTGGGGACACAGCCCTCGATATCTCCAGAAAATTGTTTTTCCCTTCTAAACTAAGGGAAACATGTTTATGTGGCTACGTTAACTTTTAAACGCCCCACAATTTATAAATTTAGAAAAGGAAAGGAGACTTTATTTCTTGTAAAGGGTTACAGCCTGCAAGATGGCAATCCCACAGACTGGGAAGCACAGCCTCTAGCCAATACCAGAGAGACAGGCATTTCTAAGGAGGAGAGGTTGGGGTAAGAGCTAAGAGCTTTATGCTCAATGGGTTGGCTAGACATACATATTCAACAGGTTATAGGAGGAGATATGAATATTCATGAAGCTGGCCCTGGTGCACGTGTATGAAACAAACACTCATGCAACATACAACCCATGCCCACTTTGGAGTGGAGATTTTAACATTTAAATGTATTACAAGTAGACCCTATCCCTCAAAAGTTCTTTTCAGAACAGAATAGCACGCAAGTGAGCAGCCTCTGTAGACGAGCCAGAGCCAGTCCACAGTCAGTGGTCTTCTTATCAGGAGAAAGTTGCCCAAATCAGTCTCTTGCCCAGTCAAAGCTGTAGTTATGGCCGCTGGAATAGGGGCTGGGGGTCAGTTAGCATCTGGTGGAGCTGCAAATTGTTTTAATATTGCTTACCCTGAGTCCAGAGCTTGTTTAGCTGCTAGAGAAAAACAAAAACCATGTGGCAAGTAGAACATAAATTATTCTTTAAGGGTAGGGTGTGTGACTTAATGCTTGCCGGGCATGGCGTTAGGCCCTGCTTATAATTGGGTATCTTATTGCCACAAGAAGTCTGTTCTGTCAGTCTCATGGTCTCTATTTTATTAATGCTGGTTGGTTGTTGTGTAGTGAACCATGAAAAGGAAGGGGTATAACGAGGTGTGTTTGACCTCTCGTCCCGTCATGGCTGGAAGTGAAGTTTTAAAAGTTTTTCTGGGATTCCTTTGGCCAAGAGGAGGTCCGTTCAGTTAAGGAGCATTTTCCCAGCCAGGCATGGTGGCTTACGCCTGTAATCCCAGCACTTTGGGAGGCCGAGGCAGGTGGATCACCTGAGGTCAGGAGTTCGAGACCAGCCTGGCCAGCATGGTGAAACCCCTGTCTCTACTAAAAATACAAAAATTAGCTAGGCATGGTGGTGGGTGCCTGTAATCCCAGCTACTCAGGAGACTGAGGCAGGAGAATCTCTTGAACCCGTGAGGTGGAGGTTGCAGTGAGCCGAGATCGCACCATTGCACTCCAGCCTGGGCAACAAGAATGAAACTCTGTCTCAAAAATAAATAAATAAATAAAGGAGCATTTTCCATATTCCTATTGGCCATTTTGTATATCTATCCAGGTTCTTTGTCCATTTTTTAAGATCAGGATATATGTTTTATTGCTATTGAGCTGTTTGGGTTCCTTATATATTTTGGATATGAATCCCTTATCAGATGGGTGGTTTGTGAATGTTTCCTGCCAACCCATAGGTTGTCTTTTCACTCTGCTCATTGCTTTTCTTTGCCATTCAGAAGTTTTTAGTTTTATGTAATCTCATTTTACATTTTGTCTCCTTTTGTCGCCTGTGCTTCTGGGGCCATTTCCAAAAAATTATTGCCCAGACCAATGTCATGCAGTCTTTCCACTATGTTTTCATCTAGTAGCTCTACAGTTTCAGGTCTTATGTTTAAGTCTTTAATCCATTTTGAGTGAATTTTGTATATGGTGTGAAATAGGATCCAATTTCATTCTTACACATGCGGATATCAAGTTTTCCCAATGGCATTTATTAAAGAGACTGACCTAACCTAAATCCTGTTGGTCATGGTGTACAATATGGTATGGCTCAGTGTCCCTACCCAAATCTCACCTTGAATTGTAATCCCCATGTGTCAAGGAAGGGGCCTGGTGGGAGGTGACTGGGTCATGGGGGCAGATTTCCCCCTTGCTGTGCTTGTGATAGTGAGTGAGTTCTCACAAGATCTGGCTGTTTGATAAGTGTCTGGCACGCCCCCCTTCTCTCTCTCTCTCTGCCTCTCTTTCCTGCTGCCTTGTGAAGACGTGTCTTCCTTCCCCTCCATTACTGTAAGTTTCCTGAGGCCTCCCCAGTCATAAGGACCTGTGAGGCAATTAAACCTTTTTTGTTTATAAATTACCCAGTATCGGGTAGTATCTTTTTTTTGATATGGAGTCTCACTCTGTCGCTGGGGCTGGAGTGCAGTGGCACAATCTTGGCTCACTACAAGCTCCACCTCCTGGGTTCACGCCATTCTCCTGCCTCAGCCTCCCGAGTAGCTGGGACTACAGGCGCCCACCACCATGCCTGGCTAATTTTTTGTATTTTTAGTAGAGACAGGGTTTCACCGAGTTAGATCAGGATGGTCTCAATCTCCTGACCTTGTGATCCGCCCACCTCAGCCTCCCAAAGTGCTGGGATTACAGGCGTGAGCCACTGCGCCCGGCAGGGTAGTATCTTTATAGCAGTATGAAAATGGACTAATACAGTGTATAATCATTTTTGTACATTTTGGATTTAATTTGTTAATTTTGTCGAGAATTTCTGCATCCGTGTTCATGGGGTATATTGGTTTGAAGATTTCCTTTCTTGTAAATGTTTTCTGGTTTGGACACTCGGATAACTTTTTTTTTTTTTTTTTTTTTTTTTGAGATGGCATCTCGCTGTGTCGCCCAAGCTGGAGTGCTGGAGTGCAGTGGTGCAACCTTGGCTCACTGCAACCTCCTCCCAGGTTTAAGTGATTCTCCTGCCTCAGCCTCCCAAGTAGCTGGGACTATAGGCGTGCACCACTATGCCTGGCTAATTTTTTGTATATTTAGTAGAGATGGGGTTTCACCATGCTGGCAAGGTCGGTCTTGAACTCCTGACCTCAAGTGATCCACCCGCCTCGGCCTCCCAAAGTGCTGGGATTACAGGCATGAGCCACCATGCCCAGCCATCACCAGGATAACTTTTGCCTCATAAAATGAGTTAGGAAGTGTTCCCTCTAATTCTATATTATGGTGTAGCAGGATGAGCCGCAAACAAAACCCCTCAGACACCGAGATAGTGAAGGGAGTGGCTTTAATCAGCTGGGAGCATCGGCAGGCTAGTGTCTTAAAATCCATGCTCCCCGAGTGAGAAATTCCTGTCCCTTTTAAGGGCTCACAACTCTAAGGATTTCACATGAAAGGGTCGTGATGGATTTGAGCAAGCAGGGGGTATGTGACAGGGGATGCATGCACTGGTGGCCAGAGTGGAACAGAACAGAGCAGGGAGTTTCAAAATGTTCTTTTATACAATGTCTGGAATCTATGGATAACATCGGTTTCTAAGTCATGAGTTGATTTTTAACTACTATGTTTAGGCCAGGCAGGCCCAGGCCTGGTTTTGGGCCTGGCACCGGGCTGCCTGTCTTTGATTTCACTTCTTTGTTTTTTTCTTAAAACAGGTACTGAGTATAAAACAATATGAGAGGGTCTCTCTCTTCCCTCAATGGAAGAGATTATAGAAAGCATGCCAGCTCTCAGTGTAGCCCCTAAGAGACCTTGCATATTTCTGCTGAGCAGTAAAGTCTCTGCCATTTCAATAAGAGCATGCCCTTGCTAATCCACTGACAAGACATATGGAGTAGAACCATCCCAGCCTGTCCACAGCATGAAGCAGAGCTGCCCCAGTCACTGCAGCAAAGACTGAACAACACACACCAGGAAGCTCAATAAAAAGCACCTACACCCCATAGGTCCACAGTAGTAAATAACTTAGTGCAGGGGTCCCCAACCCCTGGGCCACAGACCAGTACCGGTCCACAGCCTGTTAGGAGCTAGGCCACACGGGAGGAGGTGAGCAGCGGGTGAGCAAGTGAAGCTTCATCTGTATTTACAGCTTGCATAATAAAAGATCAGAGTATGGTGGATAGTCTGACAGTCCTTTTAATAGGTGAATTACAGTAGCAGAAATGAAGCCATATTTAACTTTTCTTTAAATTTTAGTGTCCTCTGTGATTATCAGCTCCCTGTATCTGAATCTACCCTCTAAGTTGGGGGTCAGCAAACTACTGCCCACAGGCCAAATCCTACCCACAGCCTCTTTTAAGAAGGCTTTATTTGAGCACAGTAAGTTTGGTGAGTTGAATGTTGGCCCCCCTAAAGGATAAGCTCACATCCTCACCCCTAGTGCCAGTGAATGTAGCCTTATTTGGACGAAGAGTCTTTACAGACACAATTAGGCATCTTGAGATGAGATCATCCTGGATTATCCAGGTGGACCTTAAATTCAATGACACAGTGTCTTTATAAGCAACATGCACAGGAGAAAACACACACAGGTGCAGAGGAAACCAAATGACACAGAGAGAGAGAGATTGGAATGACGCAGCTGCAAGGTCGGGAACACCTGGAGCCATAGAGCATGGAAAAGCCGAGGAACAGAATCCCCGTTAGAGACTCTGGAGGAAGCCTGGCCCTTCTTGCACCTTGATTTTGGACTTCTGGACTCCAGAACTATAAGAGAATACATTCCTGTTGTTTTCAGCCATGCAGTTTGTGGTTATATGTGACAGCAGCCACAGGAGGCCAATACAAACAGCCATGCCCATTAGTGTCAGTATTGCATACACCTGCATTCACAGCAATGGCAGAGTTAAGTATTGTGACAGAGAACATAGGACCCAAAAAGCCTAAAATATGTACCACTGAGCCCTTTACAAAAATGTTTGCCAGTGCATGCTCTTAGTCACTGTCAGGTACTGATTATTTTTTATCCAAATTCCCATTGGGAAGAAATGCTCCAAATAACATACATAGAAATATAGCCCAAAAAATTAGATCATGTGGATTAAAAATATGTGTTTAGCCCAGATGAAGAAACCGAATAACCGAACTCAGAAAATGAGACAAGAAAACGCTAACTCTGCAGCCAAAATGAGCCTTTTTTACTCTCTACCAAGGGAAATGGCCCATTAATTTTTCTCCAGAATCTGTCTCCAGTGTCCAGAATAGAAGCCAGGACAAAGCTGCAGTTAAGAGCTCATTTCGGGCCTGGCGCCGTGGCTCACGCCTGTAATCCCAGCACTTTGGGAGGCTGAGGCGGGCGGATCATGAGGTCAGGAGATTGAGACCATCCTGGCTAACATGGTGAAACGCTATCTCTACTAAAAAAAAAAAAAAAAAAATTAGCCGGGCATGGTGGCGGGCGCCTGTAGTCCCAGCTACTCGGGAGGCTGAGGCAGGAGAATGGTGTGAACCCGGGAGGTGGAGCTTGCAGTGAGCCGAGATCGCGCCACTGCACTCCAGCCTGGGCGACAGAGCAAGACTTCGTCTCAAAAAAAAAAAAAAAAAAACAAAAAACAACTCATTTTGGTTGAATGTGGTTAGGGAACAAAACCATATGTCTAAGTCTAACACTGGAAACCGAGTGTCCCTCAGAAACTTGGAGATTCATGAGGTGGTTCCTGAGATGTGCCCTAGAAGAGGGGTCATTTCCAGTGTTGTGGGGAAGGATGTTCATTCTAAGGGAGATGAAAACCATCGAATAGAAAGGAATATGTGTCTAGTCCCAAAGGTGAGCCCACAGGGAATGAACTGGCAGAAACACTTTTTATTTATATTGCTTGGCCTCCAAGGAGCTGAACTGCTTGGAGAATTGAGCAACAATAAAACAACTTATTTAATGAGGAGCCCTGAGAATTCAGCCTCAGGTTCTCCATAAACTGTAAATTCTCCGTTTGCAGAACCCACCTGCAGTTCACCAGCCCCAGACCAAGAGCACCTTCTCTACGCCTCTCTGAAATGTCCATCCACTCCAGAGAACCAGCCCCTGTCACCCACCCCCTTGCCCTTCCTGCACCGATTGTGCAAGGAGGGAAGGTCAACAGAGCCAAGTCCATTGAGGGATATCAAGAGAAGCCAGAGTAAACCCGTAAGTACTGTGGGAAAGTTTTGTGGAGGGAAGAAAAGCTTTTATTAACCATGTCTTCTGGGATACAGCCAGAAATGATGAGATGGTGAAAGAGGATTGATTCAAAGTCCTGAGCAGTTTGTGTCCCTCGCTCTGAAGGGGATTCTTGCAGCCGGTCCTCTCTCTGTTCTTGCTTCCAATCTCTGTTTCTTCTTGCTTTCAATCTCTGTTTCTTCTTGCTTTCAATCTGTTTCTTGCTCTCCATTACTGTTTCTTCTTGCTTTCAATCTCTGTTTCTTGCTTTCAATCTGGCACAATTCCAGGGCCACTCTTCCTGCAGCCGGATCTGACCTTCCTTTACGTATGTGCAAGCCTCGGGATTCGGCTCTGTTTCAACTTTACCACCTCCTCGTATTTATGAAGCATTGTGAGTGAGAAAGGCCCTGACTTGGAGTTGGGCAGGTGTGAGTTTTACTTCAGCGTTTTCCCTCTAGAACCTGACCCCAGAGATGTTTCTTACATTCTGTGGATCAATCCCTCATCAGCACAACAGTGAGTTTAAGGAGATCTCAGAGAATGCTTTTGAAAGTAGAGACACAAAGGGTCAAATTCAGGGCTGAGTATCACTCGAAACACACCATTGATTTATTTGTTCATTTACATAACATGCTCCAAAAGAATTTCAAGAAACCTACTCAATATGCAAAACAAAGAAAAATATCTTAAATGTATATGACAAAGGAAATATTGTAACAGAAGTAAAAAAGGGGGGCATACAATGAGGTGCATAATTACAGAAGTAATCAAAATATATTTCACCAAATGTTACATAGTAGCCCAAATTGGGCCCCGATATGACTCTATGAGTTCTAATGAGGACAAAGCATTCTGGGCTGTTAGGTTGAAATGTGTCTACATAAATGGAAAAACTTTTATTTTGCAGATGTAATGAATGCAAGTACGTTTGTGTTACATAGATACATTGCATAGTGGTGAAGTCTGGACTATTAGTGTAACCATCACTCAAATAGTGTACATTGTACCCAATAGGTAATTTCTCAAACCTCATCCCTCCCACCCTCCCACTTTTTGGAGTCTCCAATGCCTACTATTATTCCATTATCTATGCCCATGGTATACATTGTTTGGCTTCTGCTTATAAGTGAAAACATATGGTATTTGATTTTCTGTTTCCGAGTTATTTTACTTAGGATAATGGCCTCCAGTTCCATCCATGTTGCTGCACAAGACGTGAATTCATTCTTTTTATGGCTGAGTAGTATTCCGTTGGCTGTATATATACCACATTTTATTTATCCAATCATACATTGGTGGACACTTAAGTTGATCCTATGACTTGGCTATTGTGAATAGTGCTGTGATAAACGTATTAGTTCAGGTGTGTTTTGTGTAATGATTTCTTTTCTTTGGGGTATATACCCACTAGTGGGATTGCTGGATTGAATGGTAGTCCTACTTTTAGTTCTTTGGGAAATCTCCATACTGTTTTCCATACAGATTGAATTAATTTGCGTTCTCACCAACAGCGCATAAGCAGTCCCTTTTCTCTGCATCCTCACCAACATCTGTTGTTGTTTTTTCTTTTTATTTCTTTAAAACAACCATTCTGACTGGTGTAAGATGATATCTTATCGTGGTTTTAATTTGCATTTATCTGATGATTACACCAGTCAGAATGGTTTATTATTAAAGAAATAAAAAAATATGTTGGTGAGGATGTAGAGAAATTTTTGAGCAATTTTTCATGTTTGTTGACTGCTTCTAAAGACTGTTTGTTTTTTTTTTGAGACTGAGTCTCGCTCTATCACCCAGGCTGGAGTGCAGTGGCACAATCTCGGCTCACTGCAAGCTCCACCTCCTGGGTTCACACCATTCTCCTTCCTCAGCCTCCTAAGTAGCTGGGACTACAGGCACCCACCACTACGCCCGGCTGAATTTTTGTATTTTTAGTAGAGACAGGGTTTCACCGTGTTAGCCAGGATGGTCTCAGTCTCCTGACCTCGTGATCCACCACTGTTTTAATTCGATCAGGAGTTAATGTGTCTCCTCCCTAAAAGAATGGGTCACCATGATCACTCTGTGCTAACCTGAGGCACAAGGGTTTACTCTATCTCTCTGCTGCCCCATCTTTAATGTGTTGTTTTCCAAGATATATCAGCTAAGGGAACTCCAGTGTCATGTGCAAATTCCAGGCAAGAAAGAGATGAACAGAGGGGAAGGATTCTAAAGAGGATTCCAGGATTCCCATCAAATAAATTCCTATGCTTCACCAACTCTGCATGATTTTGCAATAGATAGTGGAAAATATAGTATCTTAGCTGGACGGACACATGACCACTTCCAAATATAATTGAGTTCTATTAATAACAAAAAAAGAATGGATATATTGGGCAGGCAATCTCTGGCACAATGATCAATTACAAGATTAACAGGATCCATGACATTAAAACAAAAAAGTGCTTAATAGAAGCATGGCCATCCCTACATGAACAGACACTTCTCAAAAGAAGACATTTATGCGGCCAACAAACATGAAAAAAAGCTCAACGTCACTGATCATTAGAGAAATGCAAATCAAAACCACAATGAGATACCATCTCATGCCAGTCAGAATGGCAATTATTAAAAAGTTAAGAAACAACAGATGCTGGCAAGACTGTGGAGAAATAGGCATGTTTTTACACTGTTGGTGGTAATCTATATTAGTTCAACCATTGTGGAAGACAGTGTGGCAATTCCTCAAGGATCTAGAACCAGAAATACCATTTGGCCCAGCAATCCCATTACTGGGTATATACCTAAAGGAATATAATTCATCCTATTATAAATATACATCCACACATATGTTTACTGCAGCACTATTCACAATAACAAAGACATGGAATCAACCCAAATGCCCATCAATGATAGACTGGATAAACAAAATTTTGTGCATATACACCACAGAATACTACGCAGCCATAAAAAGGGACAAGACCATGTCCTTTGCAGGGACATGGATGAAGCTAGAAGCCATCATCCTCAGCAAACTAACACAGGAACAGAAAACCAAACACCTCATGTTCTCACTCGTAAGTGGGATCTGAACAATGAGAACGCATGGACACAGGGAGGGGAACAACACATACTGACGCCTGTCAGTGGGAGTTGGCAGAGGGAGAGCATCAGGATAAATAGCTAATGCATGCGGGGCTGAATACCTAGGTGATGGGTTGACAGGTGCAGCAAACCACCATGGCACACATTTACCTGTGTAACAAATCTGCATGTCCTGTACATGTATCCTGGAACTTAAAATAAAACTTAGCAACATGGCCATTCCTGACATGAAGGCATAAAATACATTAATGACTGTTTCTCTTAAAGCAGTCACATTGTGTGATGGAAGGAGCAATGTTTCCAGCCAATTCCCTTGAAGGAATCCAAAAATACATTTTAAGATTCTTGAAATGTTCCTTAATGTAGGCTAAAGACCTCACACACAGTAACAGCCACACAGCGGTGGAGGGGAGCCAAGGACACTAGGTATTGCCCAGGTATTCAGGGGCCCTGAAAAAAATAGCAGTAAACCTTGTCTTGAGTTAAAGCACATCTCATTGAGTGACAAGAACATTTAGACTCTAAATAGTACAGACTTATTGTATAATACCATCATACTTAGAGGACAATTTTCTGTATTATTAACATTAATTTGGTGTCTCCAATTAACAAGTCACCATCTGGTCTTACTTTGATGTCCAAATTACATTTTTGGATTGACTCATATCAGTATATGTCCCAGAACTGTTGTAATTTTTAGATAGCAGTCTTATATAAATGGGATAATAAAAATAGCTGGTCCCTCTCAAAGTTTGTGACTTAAAAATGTTATTACTAGATCCCTAATGGATGGTCACATGTGGAAGGCAGAAAAAGAAAACCCAGTGAAGCTGGTCATTCAGGTTATTTTTTGTCACACAGAAATAATTTCCCAGGCTGGGCATGGTGGCTCACGCCTATAATCCCAGCAGTTCGGGAGGCCGAGAAAAGTGGATCGCTTAAGGTCAGGAGTTCGAGACCAGCCTGGGCACATGGTAAAACTCTGTCTCTACTAAAAATACAAAACAAGGCCGGCTGTGGTGGCACATGCCTTTTATCCCAGCTACTCAGCAGGCTGAGGCAGGAGAATCGCTTGAACCCAGTAGGCGGAGGTTGCAGTGAGCTGTGATCATACCACTGCACTCCAGCCTGGGCGACAGAGTGAGATTCTGTCTCAAAAAAAAAAAAAAAAAGAAATTATTTTCCTGTTTCTTGGGTCCTGCCTCAGTGGACCATCATGGGAGACATGAAGATGCTCCAGGGATGGTCCTAGATTACAGAAGGCACCAGGGTCTCAATGAGCCTTGAATCAATGTGCATCTCATTCCCCTTGAGTGTGAGGAAGCTCTAGCCCCAAGGACTCTCAGATTTTTTTTTGCAGGCAGGGGGAGTGGAGACTGGGGACCTTCTTTGGGCATTCTGCAGTGTAGTGGTCAAAGCTGAACAAAGAAATGTTCCTTCTAACCCCCGTGCTTGTGAATTCAAACATTGAGGCCATATATATAGCAGAGGAATTTAATAGGAATTCAATAGGCAATCAAACTTCCTATCTATCTAGATCCACTAGCTTCTGGGTGTGACGGTGCATTCTTGTAGTCTCAGCTACTTTGGAGGCTGAGATGTGAGGATTGCTTGAGCCCAGGAGGTCAAGGCTACAGTGAGTCATGATTGCACCACTGCATTCCAGCCTGGGCAACAAAACAAGATCTTGTCTCAAAAAAAAATTATTGAGATGAAATTAATATAACATAAATTAACCAGTTGCTTGAAAGCAAGCAATTGAGTGCCATTCACTACATTCTGTGTTTTGCGCAACCACCATCTCTATCTAGTTTCAAAACATTTCCATTACTCCTAAATAAAACCACTTACACATTACAGTAGCACTTTATCCTCATCCCCTACCCCCGCTCCCCAGTCCCTGCGACTCGTTATCCTACATTTTATGTATTGTGGCTATTTCATGTAAATGAGATTGCATGTAAACGAAGAAGCCCAGGCATTGAGCCTCAGTAAAGGCTTCCTTGGGGTCAGGTTCTACTAATTAATTATTCTTTCCTTTGCTATACTTTCTTGTTTCATTGCATGTCTCATAATATTTCATTATAACTAAATATTTTGAATATTATAGTGTGGCGACTCTGGAAATCAAATTTTCTCTCCTCCTTGGGGTTTATGGTTGCTGCTTTTTGTAATTTGCAGTTGTTTACTTGCCTAATGAGTCTTCCAATTTTATAAAGATTGCATATTTGTCCAGTGTGTGGTTGCTGAAGTCTCTAGGCTGTTAGCTTAATGGCCAGAGAGTGATTTGATAGAGATTTCCTTAAACAGTGGAGCCCAAAACCAAAATCTCCCAACCTTTGCAGTTTGGCTCTGTGTGTGCTTTGAGACAGGCCTTTACCACTCAGCTGAGCATTTTTCAACTCCAGCCTTTGCCTTAACTTCCTACTTGCACAGAGCTTGAATATCAGCTACAGGTGAGAGGTCAGGGCCTTCTGGATGTTTACTTAGCATGCAATCCTGGGTAGGACACCTATGTATCCTACATTCCCAGGAATCTTTCTGATATAGGAGTTAAAAAGAAATATTTAGGCCAGGCGCGGTGGTTCACGCCTGTAATCCCAGCACTTTCGGAGGCCGAGGCAGGTGGATCACGAGATCAGGAGATCAAGACCATCATGGCTAACACGGTGAAACCCCGTCTCTACTAAAAATACAAAAAATTAGCTGGGCTTTGTGGCACGCACCTGTAGTCCCAGCTACTCAGGAGGCTGAGGCAGGAGAATCACTTGAACCCAGGAGGCAGAGGTTGAAGTGAGCCGAGATCGCGCCACTGCACTCCAGCCTGGGCCACACAGCGACACTCCGTCTCAAAAAAAATAATTATTATTATTATTACTATTTAGGTAGATAGGGAGGGTAAGGAAGTCCTTGGTAAGGTTTCCCTTTTAATAAAAAGCAGCCCCCAAATAATTTCTTTTCTAACAAAAAGCAGCCTGTAAAATCAAGCTGCAGATATAGATAATCAAGCTGGAACCCTGCACGGGTGAATGCCGGCAGCTGTGACAAATAGGAAAAGGCTGTCTGGGAGCCAGGCATGTTCAACATGGCGACTCCATCTTCCCTTTTCCTTGCAAACCACGTGTACAGTAAGGAGAAGACAACATGGCAGCGACCCGCAAAGACCCCATTTGCATAATAGAAGATTAGGATGGAGCAGCCAGCTTCCTCCGGACTGTGTAAACGTCACACCTGGTCCAACCAATCTTTTCTTTTTTTTTTTTTTTTTTTTGGAGACATAGTCTCCCTCTATCACCCAGGCTGGGGTGCAGCGGTGTGATCTCGGCTCACTGCAACCTCCATCTCCCAGGTTCAAGTGACTCTCGTGCCTCAGGCTCCCAAGTAGCTGGGATTACAGATGCGCACCACCACACCCAGCTAATTTTTGTATTTTTAGTAGAGACGGGGTTTCACCATGTTGGCCAGGCTGGTCTTGAACTCCTGACCTCAGGTGATCCACCTGCCTCAGCCTCCCAAAGTGCTGAGATTACAGGCGTGAGCCACGACGCCTGGCCCCAACCAATCTTTGGGCCCTATTTAAATCAAACACTGCCTCCTCAAGCCAGTCTATAAAATCCAGTGTACTTTGCTGCCAGCAGGAAGTCCCACTCAGGCACGTTCTCCTTTCTCTTTCTTTTGCCTATTAAACCTCTGCTTCTAAACCCACTTTTTGGGTGTCTGCGTACTCAATTTCCTTGGCGTGAGATGAGGAACCCTGGGTATTTACCCCAGACAACGACGGAGCTTCACCTCTACATTCCCAGGAATACGTGAGAAATTTTCAAAGTCGTATGTCCCAAATATCTCACTCCCCAGCCTTTCTTCCAAGACATGTCAGCATGTCCATAATTTACCACTACTCATATGCTTTTCCCCAGACACTTGTGGATAGTTCATTTGTCTTTAAATGTTTTCAACAATCTCCTTTGAGAGAGGTTTCAAGGTAGGTAAAGGTAAGCTCCTTGTGTTATTCCTTCAGGAGTCCATTGGACTTATTATTTTTTTTTAATTATTATTTGGAGACAGAGTTTCACTCTTGTCACCCAGGCTGGAGTGCAGTGGTACAATCTCGGCTCACTGCAACCTCCGCCTCCCAGGTTCAAGTGATTCTCCTGCCTCAGCCTCCCGAGTAGCTGGGATTACAGGCGTGTGCCACCACGCCCAGCTCATTTTTGTATTATTAGTAGAGACGGGGTTTCACCATGTCGCCCAGGCTGGTCTCGAACTCCTGACCTCAGGCGATCCACCCGCCTCAGTCTCCCAAAGTGCTGGGATTACAGGCGTGAGCCACCATGCCCGGCCCATTGGACATATTAAAACAGAACATTGCCATACATTTCTGCTATCTTCAGCACCAAGAACTGGTGGGACTGTGGGGTTGTCATATTTAGCACTGCCACTGAGCCAGGAAAGATGGTGGGAAAATGATAAATTGCCACAAAGCTGTCCAACCTGGTTTCAGTCACCTTTTTTAAAAAATTAAGGATTCACTTTGTTGCTCTAAACCTTTGACTGTTTTCCAGATTCCTGACTGATGTGGTTTGGCTGTGTCCCCACCCAAATCTCATCTCGAATTATAATCCCCAAGGTTGAGGGAGGGGCCTGGTGGGAGGTGATTGGATCACAGGGGCAGTTTCTAATGGTTTAGCACCATCCCCCTAGTGCTGTCTTGTGATGGGATTCTCATGAAATCTGGTTATTTAAAAGTATGGTGCTACCGCCTTAGCGCTCTCTCTCTCTCTCTGCTGCCATGTGAAAAAGGATGCTTGCTTCCTCTTCCCCTTCCACCATAATTGTAAGTTTCCTGAGGCCTCCCAAGTCATACAGAACTGTGAATCAACTAAACCACTTTCTTTATAAATTACCCAGTCTCGGGTAGTTCTTTACAGCAGCGTGAGAATGGACTAATACACTGATCAAGTTGATTATGACAGCTGCCACGGTATTATCTATGTTTCTGTGAAGTATTGGTACTTTGGAGTTCTCTACCTAAAATTCAAAATATATCCTAAAATCGCATTAATTTAATATGCAGTACCTATAAAATTTTTTAACCATATTTTACCAAAATATTTTTTTAAAGCATAATGTCTGACTGGCTTTCCAGTGACAGAACAGAAACTCACAAAACGAACATGTAAAATAATGTAACATATGATCACATAAACAATGCAAATTATTGTAAACATGTCAGATGTTTGCACTGAAAAAATGAAACATTGGCTTTATAAACAAAGGTTGGAATAGCTGAGAACAATGTGTGAAAAGTATCAACTCCATGCAGATAGCAGGGGGAAAAAGCATAGTTATTGAGCTCCTGTTTTGCATGCATATTAAGTAATGAGGAATGAGGGAAGACATGGAGGAGAACAAGGGTGAGAAGAGCTGAGAACTAGAAGCTGTAAGTGTCCAAGACCATTGCTACTCAAATATTAATGAAGCTGCTACATTGTCTGGAGTATATACCCTGGGGTTCATTGGCATGCACTAGGAAAATTTAGAACACGGACACACACGAGGAGTTCAGAGGCGGAGGTTTAATAGGGAGAAGAGAAGAAAAAGAGAAACACCTCTCTCCATAGAGAAAAGGGTCTCCGAGAGGGAAGGACAGGCTGGTGGTGAATGCGCAGAGTTTAATAGTCCCCTTTGGGGAGGCAGTGTCTGATTTACATCAGGCTCACAGATTGGTTCGATCAGGTATGACATTTTCATAGTGCTCAGGGAAGGCTGGTGGCCCCACCCTAATCTTACTTTGCAATTGGACTTTCCAGTTGATCTGCGCTATCTTGTCTGCTCGTGGCTGACAAAGAGAAGGGAAGATGGAGCCACCATCTTGAAAACTTCTAGTCCTTAGTTCCTGCCGGCATTCACCCGTGCAAGCTCCCAGCTTGTTTGTGTCTGCAGCTCGCCTTTACAGGATGCTCCTTGTTAGAAAATGATTTGGGGCTGCTTTTCATTAAAAAGAAAAGCCTCACTGAGGACTCCCATAACCTTACTATCTATCTGCATAAGTGATTTTTTCTTAACTCCTATATCACTAATATGCATGTGAAACCCTTGGTGATATTGTTAAAATGTAGATTCTGAATCCGTAGGTCTGACCAGGGATTCTGCATTTAAAGAAACTTGTTGATCTTGTTGGTTCATGGACAACACTTTGAGAAGCCAGGCTATAGAGGGTACAAGTATTATGGAACTAACACTACATTTCCAGATCCCGATGGTAGCAAAGAAAAGGATGGAAGAATTTCAGATGCCCCAGATAAAGACAGCAAGAAAAAGGCAATCTTTTGTTAATTGATTCCTTCACTTAAAATTAAATGTAACCAAATTTCCATGTTGCCAGTGTGTTGATAATTGACTGTTGCTTTTTTCTCTCTTGTGGCAGTTATTTTATCCCCATGGAAACAGGAAATCAAACACATGCCCAAGAATTTCTCCTCCTGGGATTTTCAGCAACGTCAGAGATTCAGTTCATTCTCTTTGGGCTGTTCCTCTCCATGTACCTAGTCACTTTCACCGGGAACCTGCTCATCATCCTGGCCATATGCTCAGACTCCCACCTCCACACCCCCATGTACTTCTTCCTCTCCAACCTGTCTTTTGCTGACCTCTGTTTTACCTCCACGACTGTCCCAAAGATGTTACTGAATATACTGACACAGAACAAATTCATAACATATGCAGGCTGTCTCGGTCAGATTTTTTTTTTCACTTCATTTGGATGCCTGGACAATTTACTCTTGACTGTGATGGCCTATGACCGCTTCGTGGCCATCTGTCACCCCCTGCACTATACGGTCATCATGAACCCCCGGCTCTGTGGACTGCTGGTTCTGGGGTCCTGGTGCATCAGTGTCATGGGTTCCCTGCTCGAGACCTTGACTGTTTTGAGGCTGTCCTTCTGCACCAAAATGGAAATTCCACACTTTTTTTGTGATCTTCTTGAAGTCCTGAAGCTCGCCTGTTCTGACACCTTCATTAATAACGTGGTGATATACTTTGCAACTGGCGTCCTGGGTGTGATTCCCTTCACTGGAATATTTTTCTCTTACTATAAAATTGTTTTCTCTATACTGAGGATTTCCTCAGCTGGGAGAAAGCACAAAGCGTTTTCCACCTGTGGTTCCCACCTCTCAGTGGTCACCTTGTTCTATGGCACGGGCTTTGGGGTCTATCTCAGTTCTGCAGCCACACCATCTTCTAGGACAAGTCTGGCGGCCTCAGTGATGTACACCATGGTCACCCCCATGCTGAACCCCTTCATCTACAGCCTGAGGAACACGGACATGAAGAGGGCCCTGGGGAGACTCCTCAGTAGGGCAACATTTTTTAATGGTGACATCACTGCAGGACTTTCATAAGTAGCAAGGCTTGGACCATTGGGAGGCACTTTTGGTGGTTCTTGAATGTATCCAAACATCAATGTATTCTCTTTTAGTTCTGGAATTACCATATCTTATCGTGTCTTTGATACAGGAGCTAGAAAGAAATTATTTAGGTAGATAGGGAGGGCCACAGAGTCCTTGGCAAGGTTTCCCTGTTAACAAAAAGCAGCCCTCAAAATCATTTCTTTTCTAATAAAGAACAGCCTGAAAAATCAAGCTGCAGACATAGATAAGCAAGCTGGAAGCTTGCAGGAGTGAATGCTGGCTGCTGCGCCAATAGAAAAGGGCTAGCTGGGGACCAGGCATGTTCAACATGGAGGCTCCCTCTTCCTTTTCTTTGTCAACCACGTGTACAGCAAAGGAACAGGCAACATGGGGCTGCCCAGGTAAAGAACCCATCTGTATAATAAAAGATTAGGGTGGGGCAGCCAGCTTCTCCACATGCTATGCAAATGGCACACCTGATCCAACCAATCTTTTACGGCCTATGTAAATCAGACACCACCTCCTCAAGCTACTTCATAAAACCCTGTGCATTTCACCATGGAACTGGCAACCCATTTTCTCTGGGACCCCTCTCTGCACAGAGAGCTCTTCTCTTTCTCTCACCTATTAAACTTCTGCTCTTAACCTCACTCTGGTGTGTCCGCATCCCAGTCTTCTTCCATGGCTGTGGGACAACAAACCTCAGGTGTTACCCCAGACAACTATGCTGCTTCACCTTGATTTTGACAATTTTTGAAGACGGTGTATTAACTTTCTAGGGCATCTGTAACAATGTGCCACAAATTGGGTGAGTTAAACAATAGCAATTGATTGGCTCACATTTCTGTAGACTATGATGCCTGAAATCAAGGTGTTGGCAGGGCTGGTTCCACTTGAAGGCTGTGAGAAAGATTCTGTTCCATGCCTTACCCCTAGCTTCTGCCGGTTGCTGGCAGTCTTTGGCTTTCCTTGACAATATAGAAGCATCACTCCAATCTCTGCTTTCATCTTCAGGTGATGTTCTCCCTCTAGGTGTGTCTGTGTCCAAATTTCCCCTTCTTATATGGACAACATTCAGATTAGAGGCCAACTCTACTCCACTATGGACCTCATCTTAGCTTAACTAATTACATTCACCGCAGCCCTATTTCTAACTGAGGGCTTTAATGTAACATATGATCACATAAGCAATGCAAACTATTGTGAACATCTCAGATATTTGCAATGAAAAAATTAAACATTGGCTTCACAAAGGTCAGAATAGCTGAGACCACATTCTGAAGTTTTGGCGGTAAGGACTTCAACATATGAATTTGTAGAGAATGAAAATTCAACCCATAAAAGACAGTTTCATCAAGACTAGCTTTAAATGCAAAGAATGACCAGCATCCCAAATTGCCCATTTCTGTTTTTTTTTTTTTTTTTTTTGCAGATAAAATTTTATTGGCATATAGCCACACCCACTTGTGTACATATTATCTGTGGCTGCTTTCATGTTACAAGAGCAGATATGAGTAACTGCCACAGAAATCATCTGACCTGGAAAACCTACCTAAAATATTTACTCTCTGGCCTTTTTCACTGTGAAGGTTTGCTGACCCCTGAATTAAAACATTGCTCTCACTTCATCTCATCTAAGTTAGATTTTTTTTTTTTTTTTTTTTTTTTTTTGAGATGGAGTCTCGCTTTCTCACCCAGGCTGGAGTGCAGTGGCACAATCTCGGCTCCCTGCAAGCTCCACCTCCCGAGTTCACGCCATTCTCCCACCTCAACCTCCCGAATAGCTGGGACTACAGGCACACACCACCACACCCAGCTGATTTTGTTTTTGTATTTTTAGTAGAGACGGGGTTTCACTGTGTTAGCCATGATGGTCTCAATTTCCTGACCTCGTGATCCACCTGCTTCAGCCTCCCCAAGTTCTGGGATAACAAGCTTGAGCCACAGCACCCAGGCTAAGTTAGATTTTTTTTAAGCATCTCAGCACACCATTAAAATTTTCTAATGAACATGAAATTCTTTGTAAAACTCCATTCTTATTACTGTGTAATTAGAAGGGTTTTGTTCTATACATAGAATGCTAACTCAAACAATAAGTGATCATTTCCTAGTAATCTAAATATTAATTCTCATGATGGATGGGACCTTCATACCCCCTCTGTGTAGCAAAATCTCTGACATAGAAGGAAAGTGTGGTAAATTCTTGTTGAATAGGTAAACCTAAACTAGTATATGCACATCTTGAATAAATAAGTAGAATTAACAAAGCTGTGAAGCTAGAAAAACTTTCAGCTACTCTGTAGTTAAGTCTCACAGAGATTTTGAGTAACACCCTTATGTGAAGGCACCGTTGTAAGATTATGTCATTATTCACCATCACGCACATGTTAAAGCTAATTCAGTGCCATCGTCTTCCAGGGGAGTGATGTAGAACAGGAAAGACTGAATGAATGGTCAACTTTTCATGTAACTCACTCAATTAGTGGAAATGGACCTTCCATTTCTTTGTCTTTTTTTTTTTTTTTTTTTTTGAGATGGAGTCTCACCCTGTTGCCAAGCTGGAGTGGGGAGTGCAGTGGCACGATCTCAGCTCACTGCAACCTCCACCTCCCGGATTCAAGTGATTCTCCTGCCTCAGCCTCCTGAGTAGCTGGGACTATACGCACGTGCCACCACGCCCAGCTGATTTTTGTATTTTTAGTAGAGACGGAGTTTCACCATGTTGGCCAGGATGGTCTTGATCGCTTGACCTTGTGATCTGCCTGCCTCAGCCTCCCAAAGTGCTAGGATTACAGGCGTGAGCCACTGCACCCGGCCTGGTCCTTCTATTTCTAATTGAGGAGAGTGATGCTGAAACTGCCTTTGCAAAAAATTATCGCTGAGAACATTACGACGGTGAAAGAGGTCTGACCTAACTAACTCCATCTTGCCTCTAACCTCCAAGCTGTCCTTGCTCATTCCTGGGCTCTAACTTTGGGAGAAACTTAGTTTATAGTTTAACTTTGAAACAAAGACGGTAACAGCCCTTTCCCAAAACCAATTCCCTTCCTGCTGGGAGACTAGACTGCCTTCATAGGACTAACATATTAGCCACAAGATCAGAAACTATGGTTTAAAAGTCACACAGTTGGCCGGGCGCGGTGGCTCACGCCTGTAACCCGAGCACTTTGGGAGGCCGAGGCGGGTGGATCACAAGGTGAGGAGATCGAGACCATCCTGGCTAACATGGTGAAACCCCGTCCCTACTAAAAATACAAAAAAATTAGACGGGCGTGGTGGTGGGCACCTGTTGTCCCAGCTACTCTGGAGGCTGAGGCAGGAGAATGGCGTGAACCAGGGAGGCAGAGCTTGCAGTGAGCCGAGATTGTGCCACTACATTCCAGCCTGGGCGACAGAGCGAGACTCTGTCTCAAAAAAAAAAAAAGAAAAGAAAAAAAAAATGTCACGCAGCTGGAGACTGCAAGATTCTGAATCTCCCCAAATTGCTTCTGGGGACAACATCACTATTGTAAAACCTAAGATTGGTGCTTGAGCTATTTTGCAGACCCTGTACTCCATTGCTCAGCTGGCACCGCCCAGACTGATAAACTAACTCATCTGGTCTTGTGGCCCCTCCCAGGAACTGACTCAGCACAAAAGGACAGCTTTGACTTCCTATGATTTCCTCTCTAACCCAATCAATCAGCACTCCCCACTTCCCAACTCCTACCCACCAAATTATTCTTTAAAACCCCAATCCCCAGATTTTCAGGGAGACTAATTTGAGTAATAATAAAACTGTGGTCTCCTGTACAGCTGGCTCTACATGAATTAAACTTTATTGCAATTCTCCTGTCTTGATAAAGCAGCTCTGTCTAGGCAGCAGGCAAGGTGAACCTATTGGGCAGTTACAATGGTGCAATCAACTCTATTGTTGGACAGCTCCCAGCATTAGAGATTGAAAAATCGGAGTCAAAATTGCCTTCCCTATAACGTCTATGATTAGTTATTTTGAAGGAATCGATCAATTTTCAACACTCTTCCATGAAACCACTAGTCATTTCTTAGACAAAAGGTTTATTCCTGTCTTCACCCCTACGAGTTTTCTATACTCCTTAGAAGGTGGAATGAGTTCCTTTGTCTATAACTCCTCTTCCACTGACATTCTATATTCACTCAGTTCTATCACTGCTGCTTCTAAATTGTGAGACACAAGAATGCACCCAACACTCCAGGCATTTACTGATGAGCGCTGAGCATGCTTCCTTGAATAATCTGCAGCCCCAGGCCAATGTGCATGTGTCTGTGTTGTAAGCCACAAGACACATATTAAACATTAATTAGTAAAGTTGGATAAATAGAAAAGGTCAGCATTAGGGGGTGGGCGGGGCAGAGAGAGTGGGAGAATTGTCAAAAGAGTAGAAGAGTTTCATGGAAGAAATGTTGGGAAGTGAAATGTCAGGATAATTAAATGAGTGACCATCAGATGTGGCTACTAGTAGATCACCAGGGATATAAACAGGTACCAGTTGGTTGGTGTTAAAGCTGAAACCCAGATTGGCTCCTCCTCATCTTCTCAAGTTCTCAGTGCTGCAACATTCCATGATTTCGTCTTCTAGCCTCTTCTTTTCCCTACCTGTCCTCACTTTTCCCTATCTGTCTCTCACCATGTGTCTCTCTAGTTAATGTCATGCTGTCTCATAGACTTAAGATCATATATGGAGGCTAAAGAATCCAAAATGCATATCTTCAGACAAGATGACTCCAGATTCATAGACCCAACTGCCTCTTAGACAACTCCACTTGGAAGCTTAACACACATTTCAAACCTGACATGCCCAAAATCTTAATCCTAATTACTCCCAGCCTTCTCCACTCACAATCTTCCCATCTATGTACATGGCAAAACTCCATTATTCCAGCATCTCAAGTCAGAATCCTTTGAGTTGTACTTAACTTCTTTCTCTCTCTCTCTGTCTCTCTCTCTCTCTCGATTGTATATAAATGGAATCATACACTATTTTGACTTTGTGAGTGGCTTCTTTCACTTAGCTTAATGCTTTCAAGGTTCATCCATGTTGTAGCATGTATTGGTATTTCATTATCTATTTTGCCAAATAGTACTCCATTGTATAGATAGACTATATTTTGTTATCCACTCATCAATATGAGAGACACTTCAGTTTTTCCACTTTTGGACTATTATGAATATTCTTATAAATGCTTGTGTACAATTTTTTTTTTTTGAGACAGAGTTTCACTCGTTGTCCAAGCTGGAGTGCAATGGCACCTTCTTGGCTCACTGCAACCTCCACCTCTCAGGTTCAAGCAATTCTCCTGACTCAGCCTCCCTAGTAGCTGGGATTACAGGCACCCACCACCACACCTGGCTAATTTTTTTGTATTTTTAGTAAGACGGGTTTCACTATGTTGGCCAGGTTGGTCTCGAACTCCTGGCCTCAGGTGGTAGGCCCGCCTCAGCCTCCCAAAGTGCTGGGATTACAGGCGTGAGCCACCATGCCCAGCCTTGTGTACAAATTTTTGTGTAGACATATGTTTCCATTTCTCTTGAATATATGCCTTGGAGTAGAATTACTGGGTTGTATGGTAATGCTATGTTTAACATATTGAAGAACTGCCAAAATGTTTTTCTTAGTGACTGCACCATTTTCATCTCCACCAACAATGTAGGAGTGTTCCAATTTCCCCATATTCTCATCAAAACTTGTTAATTGCTTGTCTTTTGTTTTATTTTAGCCATTCCAACAGATGTGGAGTGGTAACTCAGTGTGGTTTTAATTTGCATTCCCTAATGACTTATGATAAGACTCTTTACAAGTGTATATTGACCATTTGCATATCTACTTTGGGGAAATATCTATTCAAATTATTTGCCCATTTTTAATTGGGTTATTTGAATTTTATTGTTAAGTTGTAAAAGTTCTACGTATGTTCTGGACATAAGTCTCTTGCCAGATGATTTTGATGCATAAACATTTTTAATTTTGATGCTGTCCTATTTATCTAATTTTGTATTTTGTCATTTGTGCTTTGGATACCATATCTAAAAGTCCACTGCCTAAACCAAGGTCAAAAAGATTTACTTCTGTTTTTTTTTCTACAAGTTTTACAGTTTTAGCTCTTACATTTAGGCCTATGATCCATGTGGAGTTGATTATTTAATGCAGTGTGAGGTAGGCGCTTAACTTCATTCTTTTTTTTTTTTTTTTACACAAATTGAGCCATTTTAATAAAAAAAGCTAGTCCAAAAAAGGGTCTCATTCTATAAAGATTAAATCATTGCCAAATCACAGTGAAACGAACTTAATTAACCAATTTTGTTTTCTACTATATGCCTTAGAGATACCTCACTAAAATTTCATATCTGATACAACAGAATAACATTTGCAGAATGTAATATTGTAGTGACAGTACTGAGGTTCATTGTTACAGACTATTAAATGGTTACATCTTAATTATTTATACAGAATATTGGTCCAATAACATTAAAATAGAGAACAGCATCTGGAAATTTATCTCATTCAATGTTCAGAGATAAAAGAGTTAAACATCCTTTCCATTATTTTCTGCAGTAAGTCCTTGTTCACAATGAAATCTGATGGCAATTAAATTCTGGCATTTTCCCCAGCTACTGTATGAAGAGGATGCTGAAGGCCATTACTATACAGCATACTTCAACATAAGGACTCTTCCGTTCACCAATTCTGGCACACTTCCAAAATATACCCAACAATCCAGTTTTATTTCTGTCCAGGAGGCTGGGTGCCAAGGATCGAATATAAGCACAGGTACATATAAGCAGCAAGATTACAGTCAATAGACTCTGAAAATTGAAAATGGCAGACATGGCGAGGCCGGCGATGCCACAGCCACATCACCCTTCCAGGCCCCAGGCAGAAGCTTAACTTCATTCTTTTGCATGCTGAAATACAGTTGTCCCAGAAACATTTCTTAAATAGACCATTCTTTCTCCCCAGTGAATTGTCTTCACATCCTTGTTGAAAATCTATAGACCATAAATGTAAGAGTTTATTTCTGTACTCTTGATTCTATTTCATGGGGCTATATGTCTAATCCTTATGCCCATACCACACTGTCTTGATTACTGTAGCTTTGTAGTAAGTTTTAAAATCAGGAAATGTGAGTCTTTAAGTTGGTTCTTCTTTTCCAAGATTCTTTGACTATTGTGAATCCTCTACCATTCCACATAAATTTTAGGGTCATCCTGTCAATTTACGCAAAAAAGTTAACCGGGCTTGTGGTAGGGACTATGTTAAATTCATCAAGTTGGGGAGTACTTCCATTTTATCAATACTAAGCCTCGCAATTCATGAACATGGGATGTCTTTCCATTTCTTTAGATCTTTAACTTCTTCCAACAATGTTTCATAATTTTCAATGTACAAGCCTTGCACTTCTTTATACAGTAGTATTTGTACATCTTCTTTCACAGGATAATTATAATGAGCAGCTAAACCAGATGATCCTGTCTCCTGGAAAATGAGGACAATATTGAGCTGTCATTCACTGAGCCAGGAGTATCTTAAAAATGCTTTTTCATGTTTGTTACAAATAACTTTTCATGGCACCATTATAAAAGAAAATTTTCAGGAAATGTTTGACACTCATTTGCTGTAGAATTTAGGTGTTCTGATCCGTAGAGCATGCTCAGCTAACTCCCATTGCAGGTAAGGTGCTATGGCCCAGTTTCACACATACTTTGGATTAAGTCCTCTGCTTCAACCTCCTTTTCTAAAAAGATCTTCCTCAAGTTGAAAATATATAACCAGGAAAACCAGCCTTAATAGACTTTCTTAAAATAGCATAAGAGAGGAAATTATTGTTCAGTCCAGGACCTTCATGTAAAGCAAACAACTGATCTCAATTGCCCAGCACTTTCCTGGTTTAGTACAAAAAGCCCCAATCCCAGAAAAACATCTCAGTTACAGGAAAACCAGGTCACCTGAGCTCCCTACCTGCATGCCCCATGTTCTTCACTCTCCTTTTCTAAAGAGTCACTAATTTAATTCATTCAACAAATATATTTTTATTACTCACCAAGTGCAGCACACAGATCAATAAAGATTCAATTCCTGCCTTTACAGAGCTTACAGATAATTTTTTAATGTTTCCTGGCTAGAGTAAAATCAGAACTCTGTAAATAGAATCTCTTCACTCTTCCATTTTATAAACTGAGCTATGGAAGTAGGCATATATTTCTACTGCACATTTTGTAAAATGTATTTATAGATAACGTTATTTCATCCTCGGCAAGATATCTAAATCCAGAGCAGTTCCACCTAAAATAATATTCCCTCTGGGCTCCCACTGACCAAATTCATACTGATTGGAACATCAAGGAAAATGACTTTAAATTATTATAACCTATTAAATAAAAAATATCCATGAGTTCATAGTGATACATAAAATACCAGCCAATAAATGTAGAAGATATGATAGAATTAGAAAATCATGATTTTTCAATATCCAGTAAATGACCACTAAAAATGTTGCATATTGGAGAACAGGGTATCCCTACAGTGCCAAAGAATCATCTCACAAATTACTGATTAATTACAAGTGCCAAAGTGTACATTTACAATGTGGAAATCTGATAGTCACTATCTGAACTCAGTCTCAGTCTTAACATTATCAATACAGGGGCAACCTGACATTATATATCTCCTGATAAGACATGAAGTCACAAAATCATGTTTGTGGCAAATAAAGAATTATTGACAAATCAGCCTAATATTAATCTAATCTAGTCTTTAGACTGAAGGCTGGCAAACTACAACATGCAGACCAAATTCACCCTGCTGCTTGTTTTTACAAATATGGTTTTATTGGAACATGGCTACACTTATTCACTGATATATTATTGACAGCTGCTTTCAACCTACAATGTCAGAGTTGAGTTGTTGTAACAGAGACTATAAGGCCACAAAACCGAAAAAAAAATTTACTATCTGACCCTTTATAGAAAAAGTTTGGTGGCCCCGTTCTTCTAGATCTAACCTTCAATCTACATGAAATACGAGGGACAGAAGAAGTTAAGTGACATGATGAGGAAACAAACTGGCAAATCCAGAACATGAGACATTCAACAAGAAAATTGACCTAGACTCTTCTAAAGTCATTATCATGAAAAAAGTGGCCAGTAGCTACTCTAGATTAAGACACAAAACCAGCAAAACAATCAAATTCATTATCAGTTTTGGTGGAAACTCTAGTTCAAATATATGGTATAAAAGATATTTTGGAGTCAAGTGGGATAATTTGACTATGCATTACATATTAAAAGTTATTGTGAAATTATTTATTCCTTTGGGTGTAATAATAGTATCATGGTTATATAAAGAACATTCTTATTCTTAGAATTTGTTGAAGAATTATTTAAGACGGAAGTGCTGGCCGGGCACGGTGGTTCACACCTGTAATCCCAGCACTTGGGGAGGCCGAGGTGGGTGGATCACCTGAGGTCAGGAGTTTGACACCAGCCTGACAAACATGGAGAAACCCTGTCTCTACTAAAAATACAAAATTAGCCAGGTGTGGTGGCACACGCCTGTAATCCCAGCTACTCAGGAGGCTGAGGCAGGAGAATCACTTGAACCCAGGAGGCGGAGGTTGCAGTGAGCTGAGATCGCGCCATTGCACTCCAGCGTAGGCAACAAGAGCAAAACTCTGCTGCAAAAAAAAAAAAAAAAAAGATGGAAGTGCCATGATGTCTGCCACTGACTACCAAATGTTTTGTATGTGTAAATGTGTGTATATAGATTGAGAGAGATGTTTTCTAGGGTGCCACTATAGTAATATTGTTCCATCTCTATGGATGATATATGAGTGTTTATTGTATCAATCTTCTGAATTTTTTCTATGTTTTAAAATTATAAATAAAAGTGTCAGGAAAGCAAATGCATTAATTAGTTCTTAATTCATTAAGGGTATACTCTCATGAATTCCTAGACATCCAGATCAAATGCTTTTTTCTCTGCACAAAGTTAATTTTGTCAATAGATGTTTTATAAAACTGTGAATATGTATGGCTACAAGGTGATGGATTTAAAATCTAAAAATTAAAAATAAAATTATTAAAACGTTAGGAAAAAATGGAGGGGATCTCTTCTTCTGCCTAGGAAATAGAAAATGAAAATGAGTATGGCTCCAAACCCAAGAATAAGAAAATCCAAATAAACTACAAAACCATTAATTTTCTTGAACCCATTATTGAACAGAGGTAATGGGACAAGAAAGTAGCCTGAAATCAAAGGAAAGACAGGAGTGTCTAAAGAGAGACCATAAGGAGTACTGGCGAACCTAAGGCAGAGCACAAAAGGAAGTTATCTGGGTGTCAATACAAGTGACTAAGAAGAATTCATCTAAATTTTTAATGAATTTAATAGCCCCAAGAGTGGTCACTGATGAAAGTATTAGAACTCTGCAGGAGTGCAAAGAATGTGGAGAGACTCTCTCTGAAATGCAGCTACATAGGGAAAAGCCACAGCTGAAGGTAGAACAACTATGAGACAAACAAACCCTCTTGCAAAGAGAGCCCTCACCCCAACACAAGACACCAAAGTAACACTCAAATAAACTGAAGCCTGGGGTTCACTGATTCCAGACAGACTTAACCTGATTCCAGACAGACTTAACCTCCCACAAAAATAGCTTAGGAGAAATAATATGAAGATGCGTTCATTTCCAGTCATAAATAATACCTCATTGTCAGCTGCCCTACACAAATTGTCCAGCATTCAATCAAAAATTATGAAACACGGGCCAGCCACGGTGGTTTACACCTGTAATCCCAGCACTTTGGGAGGCTGAGGCAGGCAGATCACCTGTCAGGAGTTCAAGACCAGCCTGGCCAACATGGCGAAACCCTGTCTCTACTAAAAATCCAAAAAATTAGACGGCGTGATGATGTGCACCTGTAGTCGCAGCTACTTGGAAGGCTGAGGCAGGAAAACTGCTTGAACCCAGGAAGTGGAGGTTGCAGTGAGCCAAGATCACACCACTGCACTCCAGCCTGGGCACAGAGTGAGACTCCGTCTCAAAAAACATTATGAAGCACAAGCAAAAGCAAGAAAACACAAACCACAGAGAAATCAGCAGAAACCAGACTTAGAAATAAACTAATAGGGAATTTAAAATAACTATAATTGGGCCAGGCGCAGTGGCTCACACCTGTAATCCCAACACTTTGGGAGGTCAAGGCAGGCGGATCACGAGATCAAGAGATCCAGACCATCCTGGCAAACATGGTGAAACCCCGTCTCTACTAAAAATACAAAAATTAGCTGGGCATGGTGGCGCGTGCCTGTAGGCCCAGCTACTCAGGAGGCTGAGGCAGGAGAGTCGCTTGAACCTGGGAGGCCGAGGTTGCAGTGAGCCAAGATCCTGCCACTGCACTTCAGCCTGGCGACAGAGAGAGACTCTGTCTCAAAAAAAAAAAAAAAAAACTATAATTAATTTTTTTTAACTCTAGTGCAATTCTAGTTTATTGCATTCTCTTATTAAAACTCCTGAACCACGGGACACCGGCTGCCACTCTGGCTGGTCCCTCCCAGCCCACAGTAGTCTCCCTCATTCTCTGACTCCCTCCAATTCCTCTCCAAGCTCTGCATTCTTCCAATTTCTCATACTTACTCTCATAGAACTCCTATTTCCTGGGCGCTCAGAATCACCAACATCCCAGCCCTAGATCCCTGAGTCCTATTCCTGGATTTCTGCAGGCCCCCGCACTGGGACCTCAATTTCGCTCCCTGCAAATGTGTTGTCTCTAACTTCCGGTATCGGAAGCAAGGATTTCCGGTTCCCACGCTCCTGTTGACAAAAACTTCCCATTTTCGTTTTTTGAGGTTGGGCAACAGCACTTTGGGAGGCCGAGGCAGGCAGAGGTCAGGAGTTAGAGACCAGCCTGGCCAACTTGAGGTCAGGAGTTCGAGACCAGCCTGGCCAACATGGTAAAACCCTGTCTCTACTAAAAATGCAAAAAATTAGCTGGGCATGGTGGCGCGCGCCTGCAATCCTAGCTACTCAGGAGTCTGAGGCAGGAGATCGCTTGAACCCAGGAGGCGGAAGTTGCAGTGAGCCAAGATCCTGCCACTGCACTCCAGCGTGGGTGACAGAGACCCTGTCTCAAAAAAAAAAAAAAAACAAGCAAACAAACAAACAATCAAAAAAAAAAAAAAAACGAGCTGACTCTGGACTCACGCAGGCCTGGTGTCTCCGATCCCAGCCTTGCCATTTTCTGGCTCTATGAACCTGGTTGAGCCGCATCGCCTTCCTGAGCCTCAGTTTCCCCATCTGTAAAACAGGGATTCACCCATTCACTGTTCCACAAATGTGCACCCAGGACCCACTGACACCAAGCGCTGCGCCCAGCTCTAACCTATATAAAGTTAAGGCAGAACACGAACATGGTTAAGTGCGTTCACCCCTCCCCCAGGCATGGAGCTGCTGAACTAGTTTTAGGAATGGGGGAATCAGAGCATGCGTGGACAGAGGGAGGACACAGAGAGGACCACCCCCACTCTTCTCAGATTCCCCTCATTTGACCAAAAAGCCCCTCTACCAGGAGGTGGGACCCCAAGCAGGGTGCCCGGGCTTGGCATCCTAATCCGGGCCAGGAACTGACCCCAGCAGCCAGACAGGGGAGGGGGCTAAAGCTTGGGTTTTCCCACCTCCGGCTTCCCGCCGCTGCAGCGCGTGGAGCCAGCGCCATCTGTGGGCCTCCAAGGGGAGGTGCGTGCGACTGCCGGGGAAGTGGATGGTCGCCCCCATTTCTCCCCGATCCGGGCGCCTCAGGCCCCCCAGGAGTTTCGGAAACAACTCTCATCTCTTAAATTATCCTCCACATCCCACTTTTCCCAGTTGTCATTTCCCAGCTAGAACTCATTGTTCATGTATTATTTATGCACATTTATTGAGCAGCTACTGTGTGTATTGAGCAAACCTAGAGCATTGCTGTAGGTTTCGAGTACAGAGAAGAAACAGAACAGGCCTGGCTCAGGCATGTAACCCCAGCCACTCAGGAGGCTGAGGCAGGAGGATCACTTGAGCCCAGGAGGTGGAGGCTGCAGTGAGCCATGAAGGCAACACCACACTCCAGCCTGGGCAACAGAGCAAGACCCTGTCTCTAAAAGTAAGAAGAGGCCAGGTGCAGTGTCTCGGCCAGGCACGGTGGTCACGCCTGTAATCCCAGCACTTTGGGAGGCCGAGGCGGGTGGATCACCTGAGATCAGCAGTTCGGGACCAGCCTGGCCAACATGGTGAAACCCCCTCTCTACTAAAAATACAAAAATTAGCCAGGCGTGGTGGCAGGCGCCTGTAATCCCAGCTACTCAGGGGGCTGAAGCAGGAGAATTGCTTGAAAACGGGGGGGGGGGGGGGGGGGGCGGCGGGGGGGGGGCGGGGGCAGAGGTTGAACCGAGATCGTGTCACTGCACTCCAGCCTGGGCGACAGAGCAAGACTCTGTCTCAAAAAACAAAATAATTAAAAGATAAAAAAAAATTCTGAGGGAAAGGTGTTCCAGGTGGCGAAAACAGCGCATGCAAAGGCCCTGAGGCTGGACTGGGCCTGGTATATTTGTTTGGGGAATAATGAGGAAGCTGCTGTGGCTGGAGTCAAGTGAATGAGGGGAAGAGAGCTGGAGGTGACAGGGCAAATCACACAGCCAAGCCTTGTGGGCCTTGGGGAAGACTGGATTTTACTGGGTGAGGTGGGAGCCATAGAGGGTTCTTGGAGAGAGGAAGAGCTTGGTCTGAACGGATTCAGGTGCTCACAGGAAGAATAGACGGCCAGACCAACAAGACAGCTGTCACAGATACAGGAAGAGATTTTATATCTCCCTGCGGTTGGTTTTGTTGCTTTTTCCCATGACTCATGGGGAGAGGAACCAGTGGGGCGAGGAGCTGGGAGGACAGGCCACCCCAGACTTCCCCTTCCCAGGAGTCGGGGAGCCCCCACCCCACCATGTCCCAGGACACACTTGGGCAGGGCTGCCAGGAGTGTTTGTGTTTCACCCTCTCTAGATGGGTGGAAATGAGGTGTGGCTGGGGAGGTGGTGGGGTGGCCAGGAGGGAAGCTGGGTCCCGGAGAGGCAGGACCCATGAAGGCATCGGGGAAGGGGGTGCCCCCTCTGAGAAGGCACAGGGGTCTTGCTGTCTCCTTTCTCTATTTGAGTATCAAAGGCCTGCTCAAGCCCGAAGCTAAAGGGAAGGTCAAGGGTGTGGGCGCGTCAGGCTGTGGGTGGCTGGGTTTAGTCACAGCTGTGACTGCACTGCCGGTAAGGACCCTGGAGGCTGGACGTCAGCCCTGCCAGGGTTGGGCAACATCCTGTTGGGGAAGTCTCTTCTAGTTATGGTTTTTGCTTTTCCAGCCCTACTCTAACCCTAGTGGGAGAATTACAGGCAGGGGAGCACACGCTGAATGCGCGTGTTACCAGAAACAGAAATAATCCCCTTTAAATTTTCCCAAGAATAGGATATACACATGTAAAAAAAAATAATAATAACGAAAGAACTTAGACCCTACGTCATAACCATACACAAAAAGTAACTGTATGAGGCCAGGTGCGGTGCTTCACGCCTGTAATCCCAGCACTTTGGGATGCCGAGGCGAGGGAATCACCTGAGATTAAGAGTTCGAGACCAGCCTGACCAACATGGTGAAACCCTGTCTTTACTAAAAATACACACACACACACAAAAAAAAAATAGCCAGGTGGCACACACCTGTAATCTCAGCTACTCGGGAGGCGAGGCAGGAGAGTAGCTTGAACTCAGGAGGTGGAGGTTGCAGTGAGCCAAGATCACGCCACTGCACTCCAGCCTGGGTGACAGAGAGAGACTCCATCTCAAAAAAATTAAATTAAATTAAATTTAAAAATAAACATAAGTATCCGTTTGAGTGTCTGCCTTCAGTTTTCTCAGGTGTATACCCAGGAGCAGAATGGCTGGATCACAGGGTCACTCTACAAGTAACTTTTTGAGGAGCCACAAACTGTTTTCTATGCCCGGAAAGAAGTGAAAGGGAGACCTCCATCCGAGAGACAGAGCCCTGGGGATGGGTTGATTCTCATCAATGCTTTCCCATCGCTTCTTTCTGGGACTGGCTGGGACCGTCAGTGCCATCCATGGCCCTATTTCTCGGGAACCCACAAGCCCACAACAGAAGAGGCCCAGAGGCATGAGGAGGGGTTGACCCGGGTGGGCACCCAGCCTAAATAAGCCCCCTTCCTCCCCTGGCCTTCCCCACCCATCGAAAGTCAAGGGAAGGATTCTGAGACCCCCGTCCTCACAGTGCCCCCCAGAAGCCTGACCCCATCCTTATCGGGACCTCGGCACCACCCCACTCAGAATACTTTGCAAAATGGGGAAGACACTGAGAGCTGCAAGAAGGTGACAAAAATGCCACCAAATGTCACACAGCGTTCCCAGCTCAGGGTTTCTTGTTGGCTGCCACCAGTTCCCCACCCCCACAGCCACCCCTGAGCTGTTCCCCTCCCCCACCCTACTCTCTCCTTTGCTTCCTCTGATCGCTTCTCCTTAAAACCTTTACACATTTTAAAATTCTTTTTTAAACATTTGTATAGAGCCTCAGGTTTATATAATTCATGAAACAATGTAACTCTTGGGACCATCGGTCTATCCATGATCAGCTTTATTTTACTTACTTATTTTCTGAGACAGAGTCTCACTCTGTGGCCCAGGCTGGAGTACAGTGGCAAGAGCTCACTGCAACCTTGAACTCCTGGGCTCAAGAGATCCTCCCACCTCCGCCCCGTGAGTAGCTGGGATTCCAGGCACACGCCATCACTCCTGGCTAATTTTTGCATTTTTTGGTAGAGATGGAGTTTTACCATGTTGCCCAGGCTGGTCTCGATCCCCTGGGCTCAAGGGATCCTCCCGCCTCGGCCTCCAAAAGTGCTGAGATCACAGGCATGAGCCACTCTGCCTGGCCGATTTTATCTTCCTTGATACAAACTCTTTTCAGAATTCTCTTTGTTTTTGCTTTGGTCTCTGATAAATCACATGTGAATATAACCGCAAAACACCACACGCCTGCATTACATGGCGTTATGTTAAACAACCATCATTTTGGCTGGGTGCAGTGACTCATGCCCGTCTCTACTAAAAATACAAAAAAATTAGCCTGGCGTGGTGGTGTGCACCTGTAATCCCAGCCACTTGGGAGGCTGAGGCAGGAGAAAGGCTTGAACGCAGGGGGCAGGGTTGCAGTGAGCTGAGATTGTGCCACTGCACTCCCACCTGGGTGACAGAGCAAGAGACTCTGTCTCAAGAAAACAAAACAAAACAGCCATCATTTTAGGAAACATTCATATGTGGAAACTACTATGTGTATTGTTCACAATTTGCGGGAATAAAGAACTTTGCTTTGCAAAAAATATGTAAATTAAAAAATAAAAGGGAAGGAAGGCATACCCATGAGCCTCCCTCATCACCAAGAACTGAGACATGACCTTGTTCCCATGCTCACATCTTTACCTTGCTGATTACCACCACTCTGAATATTCTTTGCACCTTATTCCTTTGCTCAGTTACTTATTTTTTTATTTTATTTATTTTTGAGACAGGGTCTTGCTCTGTCACCCAGGCTGGAGTGCAGTGGTATGATCACAGCTCACTGCCACCTCGAATTCCTGGGCTCAAGCCATCCTGCCACTTCAGCCTCCTGAGTAGCTGGGACCACAGGTGCGAGTCACCACGCCTGGCGAATTTTTTATTTTTATTGTTGTAGAGATGGAGGTCTCATTATGTTGCCCAGGATGGTCTCGAACTCCTGGGCTCAAGCAATCCTCTCGTCTCAGCATCCCCAAGTAGCTGGATTACGAGCATGAGCCACTGCGCCCAGCCCAGCCTTGTTTATTTTTATTTATTTATTTATATTTATGTATTTTTATTTTATTTTATTTTATTTTATTTTATTTTATTTAGACGGAGTCTCGCTCTTGTCTCCCAGGCTGGAGTGCAGTGGCGCAATCTCAGCTCACTGCAACCTCTGCCTCCCGGGTTCAAGTGATTCTCTTGCTTCAGCCTCCCAAGTAGCTGGGATTACAGGCACCCACGACCACACCCGGCTAATGTTTGTACTTTTAGTACAGACGGGGTTAGTCTTGAACTCCTGACCTCAGGTGATCCGCCCACCTCGGCCTCTCTGGGATTACAGAAATGAGCCACCGCGCCCGGCAGCCTTGATTATTTTTTAAAGTCTTCTTGCATATGTTTGTATCTTGAAACCAAATCTTTTATTATCTTTGTATCTCAGCTTTTTTGCAAGGTGGCTTTTTCCTATGGGGCTTTGGAGACTTTTTCAAGATTCTAGTATGGAATCTGTCATGCTGCAATTTAAGATTTTTTTCTCCTGACTTCACTCAGTTTTTAAATTTAAAAAAGGAGTGTGGCTAGGCATGGTGGCATGCACCTGTAACCCCAGCATTTTGGGAGGCTGAGGTGGGCGGATCACTTGAGGGTCAGGAGATCGAGACCAGCCTGGCCAACATGGTGAAACCCCGTCTCTACTAAAAAATTAGCTTGGCGTGGTGGTGTGTGCCTGTAATCCCAGCTTCTAGGGAGGCTGAGGCAGGAGAATTGCTTGAAGCCGGGAGGCAGAGGTTGCAGTGAGCCGAGATCTCACCACTGCACTCTAGCCTGGGTAACAGGGCAAGATTCCGTCCCTCTCACACACACACAAAAAAAGTGAAAAGTTAGCCAGGCATGGCAACATGTGCCTGTAGTCCCAGCTACTTGGTAGGCTGAGGCAGGAGGATCACATAAGCCCAGGAGCTGCAGGCTGCCTGAAGCCATAATTGTGCCACTGCCACTGTGCTCCAGCGTGGGCAACAGAGACCCTGTCTCTAAAATAATAACAATAAATTATACTAATATAATTAATAATACCATTATTATTATTGGTTGGATAATCTTGGGTTGCTTCTTTTTTTTTTTTTTTTTTTGAAACGGAGTCTGGCTCTATCGCCCAGGCTGGAGTGCAATAACGCAATCTCAGCTCACTGCAACCTACATCTCCTGGGCTCAAGCAATTCTCCTGCCTCAGCCTCCCAAGCAGCTGGGATTACAGGTAATCTTGGGTTACTTCTTAGCTGAGCAACCTGGGGCCAGGGGCCCCAAACCCCCAGGTTCCAGTTCCCCTTTTGACAAATGAGGACCATGTTCACACCCCCCATCATTGCAGAGGTTGTCCAGAAGCTGCAAAATAGGTCAGCAGGACTGAGACTTCTGGACAAAGAGAAGGCGGAGAAACATAGGCAGACACCCCGGCAGGGACCAGATCAGCAAGGCTGAAGGAGGCTTCCTTTAGCTGGGCGGCAGCGGAGTGGAGTGGCAGGAGTACTACTAATTTGCATGGTTTACCATATGGGGCCCCACTCAGCACAGCCCACTCTGTGCTGGTGCTCTGCAGAAAACAAGACAAAAGTCACTCAGGGAGCTGACAGCCTAATGCAACTCAAGGGCAGATGGTTGCAAGGGAAGAAGGGAGATGGTGAGAAGTATTGGAGAGACTCAAGAAAGCAGCTTGGTGGCTCACGCCTGTAATCCCAGTGCTTTGGGAGGCTGAGGCACGTGGATCATTTGAGGACAGGAGTTCGAGACCAGCCTGGCCAACATGGTGAAAACTCTGTCTCTACTAAAAATACAAAAAACTAGCTAGGCACGGTGGTTGCATGCCTGTAATCCCAGCTACTTGGGAGGCTGAGGCAGAAGAATCACTTGAACCTGGGAGCTTGCACTGAGCCGAGATCAAGTCACTGCACTCCAGCAGCATAGGTGACAGAGTGAGACTTCATCTGAAAAAAAAGCCAAGAAGGGTTTCGGAGTGCTGAGGATGGGAGGAATTTACATTTTGGATGAGGCGTGTAGGTCAAAAGATGTTTCAGCCAAAAATTGAAGAGAGAAGGGAGTGAACCCTGAGGTTATTCAGGGTAAGAGTGTTTCAGGGCCAGGCACGATGGCTCATGCCTGTAATCCCAAAACTTTGGGAGGCCGAGGCGGGTGGATCACAAGGTCAGGAGTTCAAGACCAGCCTGGCCAACATGGTGAAACCCTATCTCCACTAAAAATACAAAAATTATCTAGATGCGATGGCAGGTGCCTATAATCCCAGCTACTCGGGAGGCTGAGGCAGGAGAATTGCTTGAACCCGGGAGGCAGAGATTGCAGTGAGACGAGATGGCACCACTGCACTCCGGCCTGGGTGACAGAGCAAGACTTTGTCTCAGAAAAAAATAATAATAAATAATAATAATAAAATAAAAATTTAAAAAGAATGTTTCAGGCCGGGCATTGTGGTTCACGCCTGTAATCCCAGCACTTTTGGGATGCCAAGGCAGGCAGATCACTTGAGGCCAGAAGTTCGAGACCAGCCTGACCAACATAGCGAAACTCCATCTCTACTAGAAATACAAAAATTAGCCACGCGTGGTGGCTTGCACCTGTAATTCCAGATACTTGGGAGGCTGAGGCAGGAGAATCTCTTGAACCCAGGAGGCAGAGGTTGCTGTGAGCTGAGATCACATCACCACACTCCAGCCTGGGTGACAGAGCGAAACTCTGTCTCAAAATAAATAAATGAATGAACAAATAAATAAAATAAAATAAAAATACAAAAATTAGCCAGGTGTGGTGGTGGGCACCTGTAGTACGAGCTACTCTGGAGGCTGAGGCAGGCGAATCGCTTGAACCCGGGAGGCGGAGGTTGCAGTGAGTCGAGATGGCGCCACTGCACTCCAACCTGGGCAACACCAGAGTCTGTCTCTAAAATACAGTAAAATAAAATTAAATTAAGAAGAGTCGATGATCACCATGAAGGGGTGTAGGGACAATCCCTGGCATCAGGAAGTGCCACTACCTCCCTGAGATTCTGCAGACGCCAGCTGTCTGACCTGCCCGTCTGATCTGCAGAGAAGGGACGTTGAGTCCTGGGGTTCTAGCTGGAGTTTCTGGCTTTCTGAGAAAAAAAAGGCAAAATCCCTCCAGAGCTGGTCTGGCCCTCTCTCCTTCCAGCTTCTGCTGGTGTTCATTCCCCTCCCCCACAGCCCAGGCCACCCCCACAGGAGCCCGGGACAGGAAGGGGTAAATTTTAGGACTGTGGATGTTTGATTATTCCCAGGACAATAGTTCTCTGACTTCAGTCATTAGTGACTTTTTTCCCCATCGCTGCAATCTCCCCCTTTGAACAATTGAACTATATTTTCCTTAGCATTCATCACTTCTGCATCTTGAATTTACTCATGTAACAAGGAGACTTGATTTCGGCATCCTCACTGAAAAACCCTCCTCATTGCCCCAGATAGTAGGGAAACCTAAAAATAAATATAAATATAAGGAACACAAAACCAAGTCCTTGAATTCTGGCTGGATACAGACGCCTGCTAAGCCTCAGGGTCACGGAGGCGCTAAAGACATGTTAGTGCCCAGTGGAGACTTTCCCCTGGGCTCATCGCAGGGACTCCAGGGCTGGGCTGCCAGCCTGTGGATCTGAGTCTCAGCTGGGTGAGTCACTTGTGCCTCAGTTTCCTCCTCTGTCAAATGGGAATGACAACATCATTGCAGATGTTTTAAGGAGTAAATGAGTTAAAATAGATTAAAAAATAAAAAAGCACTTAGGACCAGACCTGCTACAAATTAAGTGCTCCATAAATAATAGCATTTTCTTGGCAGGATAGCGAGATCTCATCTCTACAAAAAAAAAAAACACTTAAGGAGAAAACTAGCCAGGCGTGATGGTGCACAGCTGTAGTCCCAGCTCCTCAGGAGGCTGAGGCAGGAGGATCCCTTGAGCCCTGAAGTTTGAGGCTGCAGTGAGCTGTGATGGTGCCACTGCACTCCAGCCTGGGTGACAGAGTAAGATCTCTTAAAAATATATATAGCGTTTTAAAAAATGATTACGTACCTCAAGAGACAAGCTAATCATATGATTTATCCAGAAAGGAAAGAACCCTCCTATCACATGATTCTCTGTTGATTAACGAAGTGCCCAGGGGCCTCTGAAATATAAGTTTCCCACAGGGGGAAACTGGCTTAGAAAGACCAGAAAGATCCGGGGGGTCTGCTCTGTGTGGTGAAGCTTCTCTTCTTGGCACCTGCCTGGCATCGGAAGAGGGCCCCTTCTCCCTCCCTGGGCTTTTATGTGGACACTGTAATGCCTCAGTTTTCTTTCTTTCTTTTTGTTTGCGACACAGGGTCTCACTCTATCACCCAAGCTGGAGTGCAGTGGCACCATCTTAGCTCACTGCAGCCTCAAACTCCCCAGCTCGGGTGATTCTTCCTGCCTCAGCCTCCTGAGTAGTAGTAGCTGGGACCACAGACGTCTGCCACCAAGCCCAGATAATTTTTTTTCTTTTTGAAGAAACAGAGCTTTGCCATGTTGCCCAGGCTGGTCTCAAACTCCTGAGCTCAAGCGATCCTCCTGTCTCGGCCTCCCAGAGTGCTGGGATCACAGGTGTGGAGAAATAGGAATGCTTTTACACTGTTGGTGGGAATGTAAATTAGTTCACCATTGTGGAAGATAGTGTGGTGATTCCTCAAGGATCCAGAACTAGAAATACCATTTGACTCAGCGATCCCATTGCTGGGTATATACCCAGAGGATTATAAATCATGCTACTATAAAGACATATGCACATGTATGTTTATTGCGGCACTATTCACAATAGCAAAGACCTGGAATCAACCCAAATGTCCATCAATGATAGACTGGATTAAGAAAATGTGGCACATATACACCAGGGAATACTATGCAGCTATAAAAAAGGATGCGTTCATGTCCTTTGCAGGGACACGGATGAAGCTGAAAATCATCGTTCTCAGCAAACTAACAGAAACAGAAAACCAAACACCACATGTTCTCACTCATAGGTGGGAATTGAACAATGAGAACACTTGGACACAGGGCGGGAAACATCACACACTGGGGCCTGTCGGGGGGTGGGGGCCTGGGGGAGGAATTGCATTAGGAGAAATACCTAATGTAAATGACGAGTTGATAGGTGCAGCGAGCCAACATGGCACATGTATGCCTATGTATCAAACCTGCTCGTTGTGCACATGTACCCTAGAACTTAAAGTCTAAAAATTTTAATTAATTAATTAATTAATTAAAAAAGAAAGAAAGAAACCGAGCTTCGCCATGTTGCCCAGGCTGGTCTCAAACTCCTCAGCTCAAGCGATCCTCCTGCCTCGCCCTCCCAGAGTGCTGGGATCACAGGCGTGAGCCTCTGTACCTGGCCTCAGTTTCCTCATCTGGAAAACAGCAGGGGAAGATACTGCCAGCTGGGACGCAGGCTCTGCCAACTCTGGCATGCCAAAGCTCTGGGCACAGGGCGAGCCCTACCAAAGTGGGAGCCCAGAGCTATTTCTGACAAGGCCCCTGCGTGCCTGCCCAGGGAAGAGCCAAGTGGCCCTGGGCGAGACCGCCCCGCCCGGCTGCCACACCTTCCCCTGCACAGCAGCCAGCCTGGAACACACACAGGCCAGAGGGTTGGTCAGAGCCACATGGTGGAAACTCCAGCAGAGGGATTTTTATAGTAGGTTGCATTTCATTCTTGCTGAGCCAGTACACGTGTGTGTGTGTGTGTGTGTGTGTGTGTGTGTGTGTGTGTGTGTGCAGCGCCCCTGGGCCTGTGTTTTTATTGCACTTTCCTGCTGGCTTCCAGCTGCACCGCCAGTTCCGGGGAGGGCCCTGGGCCAGCGGCTGTCCGTCCCCCCTCCTTTATAAAGTCCTGGCCTCGGGACAGCCTGCACAGCTGCCCAGCCTGTGGAGACGGGACAGCCCTGTCCCACTCACTCTTTCCCCTGCTGCTCCTGCCGGCAGCTCAGCTCGAACCATGGGAGGCCGCGTCTTTCTCGGTAAGTACTTTGTGGCCCCGCTGGGGGTGGTAGCGAGGAAGCTCCAGCGGGACCCCTTGGATGCGTCTGAGAAACGGGAGGCGCCGCTGGTGTCGGTGGGGCCGGCGATGGAGACAGCCACATGGTCAAGCAGGCACTCACGGGCACACGGCGAGAGGGGCTGGTGGTGCTTGGGCACCCCCACACCCCGGCAGGAACTCCAGGGTGCTCTCGGAGCCTGCTACCATGCCCGGAGGGATCCTCAAGCTTTCTACTGGAGCCAGTTTGGCATCTGCTCCCTAAGAGGGGAAACTGAGGCACGGGGGAAGGAAAGGGGCAAAAAGTGAGTGCTGGGACCCCAGAGCCACTGCTCTTAATATAGCGCATAGAAAGACATGGGCGGGGGGCGGGGAAAATAGAGGCCAGGACTTCTCCACTGCAGGGTACCCCTAGCTTCTCCCTTCTTTCTCTCTCTCTCTCTGTCTCTCTCCTTCTGTCTCTCTTTCAGTCTCTCTATCTCTCTAATCTCTGTTTTCTCTCTACCTCTGCCTCTTTGTCTCTCTCTCTGGTGAACAACAAGGAGATGCCTAGGTCCCCATCTCTAAAGCCCCTGGTGACCTGAGGAGGGTCCGCCAGGACATGCCTTGGAAAGAGGAACTCCCTGAGCGCTGGGAACCGCAGCTCCACGTGCACCCCAACAGGCGGCCACAGCGTTTTCCTGTGGGAGGGGCGCCCGGGGTGAAATATCACCACTGGGTTTCAGGATGGGCCGCCAGGGCTGGCGGCGGTTGTGGTGTGTGTGCACCTGTGTCCCTGAGGAAGCATGCGGGTCCAGGGCATCTTAGAGCCTGGGGGATCCAGCGCCATCATTTTTTTTTTTTTTTTTTTTTCTGAGACGGAGCCTTGCTCTGTCGCCCAGGCTGGAGTGCAGTGGCACGATCTCAGCTTGCTGCAACCTCCGCCTCCTGGGTTCAAGCGATTCTCCTGCCTCAATCTCCCAAGTAGTTGGGTAACAGGAGTCTGCCACCACGCCCAGCTGATGTTTTGTATTTTTAGTAGAGACGAGGTTTCACCGTATTGGGCAGGCTGGTCTCGAACTCCCGACCTCAGATGATCTGCCCACCTTGGCCTCCCAAAGTGCTGGGATTACAGGCCCGAGCCACCGTGCCTGACCATGCCTTCATTTTTATCTAAAGAAATGAAGATGGCAGTAAATGCTCAGGCACACCAGACACCCCCCAAGTCAGAAGAGCGGCAGCTGGAGCTGAGACCCCCACCAGGCTCATGGCCCTTTCCTACTCCTCAGTTCCTTAAACCTCACCCCCAAGCCAAGCTAGGGAGGCTGAGGCAGGAGGATCGCTTGAGGCCAGGAGTTCAAGATCAGCCTGGGCAACAGAGCAAGACTCTGTCTCTAAAATAACTTTTTAAATTATTTTTAATTTTTTTGGCCAGGCGTGATGGCTCATGCCTGTAATCCCAGCACTTTGAGAGGCCAAGGCGGGCAGATCACCTGAGGTTAGGAGTTCAAGACCAGCCTGGCCAACATGGTGAAACCCCATCTCTACTTAAGAAATACAAAAACTAGCTGGGCATGGTGGGTCATGCCTGTAGTCCCAGCCACTCAAGAGGCTGAGGCAGGAGAACTGCTTGAACCCAGGAGGTGGAGATTGCAGTGAGCCAAGATTGCACCACTGCATTCCAGCCTGGGCGACAAAGGGAGACTCCATCTCAAAAAAAAAATAAATAATAAAAATAAATAAATTATTTTAAAATTTTTGAGCTGGGAGCCGTGGCTCACACCTGTAATCCTAGCACTTTGGGAGGCCAAGGCTGGCAGATCACCTGAGGTCAGGAGTTCGAGACCAGCCTGGCCAATATGGTGAAACCCCATCTCACTAAAAATACAAAAAATTAGCCAGGCACCGTGGTGGGTGCCTGTAGTCCCAGCTGTTTGGGAGGTTGAGGCAGGAGAATTGCTTGAACCCAGGAGGTAGAGATTGCAATTAGCCGAGATCGCACCATTGCACTTCAGCCTGGGCGACAGAGCAAGACCCTGTCTCAAAAAGAAAGAAAGAAAGAAAGAAAGAAAGAAAGAAAGAAAATTTAAAATATGGCGGTACTCACCTGTGGTCCCAGCTACTCGGGAGCGTGAGGCAGGGGGATCGCCTGAGCCTAGGAATTGGAGGCTGCAGTGAGCTATAATCGCATCACTGCACCCCAGCCTGGGTGACCGAGAGAGACCCTGTGTCAAACAAAACAAAACAAAACCCACCCCCATGAGGACAGGGTGACAGACTCTTTGGCTTTGAGCATCTGAGTGGGACATGACATCTGCTCACTCTGAACGACCGTCAGGATCTGAGCCTGAGGGGGGTTCAGCATCCTCCTCCCCCAAAATGCATCACCCTTACGCCTCCTTTCCCACCCTGGGATCCCCTCTGACCCCCTTTCCTTTCTCTGTTGCAGCATTCTGTGTCTGGCTGACTCTGCCGGGAGCTGAAACCCAGGACTCCAGGGGTGAGTCTGCTGGGAAGCAGAAAGCACAGTCCACAGCCAGAGCCAGGGGAGGGCCCTGGACCCCCGCCCAGCCCCCTTCAGCCCAGGGAAAGAGAGGGCTTGTGCAAGGGAAACTCAGCGCCCTGCCCCATCTCCCCCAATGCCCCCTTTTTGTGTATCCCCTTGCCCCTCACCTTCTGACCGTGCTCCCTGCTCTTGCAGGCTGTGCCCGGTGGTGCCCTCAGAACTCCTCGTGTGTCAATGCCACCGCCTGTCGCTGCAATCCAGGGTTCAGCTCTTTTTCTGAGATCATCACCACCCCCACGGAGACTTGTGATGGTACAGAGGCTTGAGGGCAGCGCAGGGGACATCCGGGATTATGAGGCATTGCCCAGCCAGTGGGGGACAGAGGTTGTTGTGAGGGGCCACAGCCTTACCTTCCAGACTATCATCATGGCCAGAGAAAAGAGAAAGAGGGCAGGTGTGGTGGCTCCCACCTGTAATCCCAGCACTTTGGGAGGCTGAGGCGGGTGGATCATTTGAGGCCAGGAATTCAAGACCAGCCTGGGCAACATGGTGAGACCCTGTCTCTACAAAAAATACACAAAATAGCCGCGCATGGTGGCACACACCTGGAGTCCCAGCTACTCAGAAGACTGAGGCGGGAGGATTGTTTGAGCCCAGGAGTTTGAGGTTGCAGTGAGCTATGATTGCACCATTGCACTCTAGCCTGGGCAACAGAGTGAGATCCTGTGTCAGGAAAAAGAAAGAAACAAAGAAAGAGGCCAGGTGTGGTGGCTCATGCCTGTAATCCCAGCACTTTGGGAGGCCAAGGTGGGTGGATTACCTGAGGTCAGGAGTTCGAGACCAGCCTGGCCAACACGGTGAAACCCCATCTCTATACTAAAAACACAAAAAATTAGCCAGGTGTGGTGATGGTCCCCTGTAATCCCAGCTACTCGGGAGGCTGAGGCAGGAGAATCGCTTGAACCTGGGAGATGGAGGTTGCGGTGATCCGAGATCACACCATTGCACTCCAGCCTGGGAGACAAGAGCAAGACCCCATCCATCTCAAAAAAAAAAAAAAAAGACAGAAAGAGAGGAGAGAAAGAAAAGAGAAGAAAAGAAAAAGAGAGAGAGGGAGGGAGGGAAAGAAAGAGAAAAGGAAAGGAGGGAGAGAGGGAGGGAGGAAAGAAGGAAGGAAGGAAGGAAGGAAGGAAGGAAGGAAGGGAGGAAAAAGGAAAAAATATGAAGGGGAGAAGTAAGAAGTGAATAGGCATGGCTTCCTGGAGAGAGAGAAGCTGCATGCTCAGGAATCTGGAGTCTGTGCCTCAGTTTACCGTTAAGACTGGGAAGGGGGTACATTCTGGCCGTAGGTTTTTTTTCTCCCTTCTTTTTCTTTTTTTTTCTTTCTTTTTTTTTTTTTTTTAGATGGAGTCTCACTGTGTTGCCCAGGCTGAGGAGTGCAGTGGCGCGATCTCGGCTCACCGCAACCTCCACCTCCCAGGTTCAAGCGATTCTTCTGCCTCAGCCTCCCGAGTAGCTGGGATTACAGGCATGCACCACCATGCCCGGCTAGTTTTTGTATTTTTAGTAGAGATGGGGTTTTGCCATGTTGGCAGGCTGGTCTCGAACTCCTGACCTCAAGTGATCTGCCGGCCTCGGCCTCCCAAAGTGCTGGGATTACAGGTATGAGCCACTGCACCTGGCTGCCATGGGGTTTAAATTTCTACGAAAAGACTGGGGATGGGGATATGGTGCTTCCTGTCCATCCCCCACCTCAGCACTGTCCACTGTGTCCAAATCTAGGATGCCAGCCAGATAACTGAGATCAAGTGTGGTCTTCAGGAATGGCCTGCTCCAGCTGCAGCACAGCCTGTGCAGTGCAACTTGAGATCCTTTCCGAAAGATACTAAGCAGCAGGCCCCATGTTGGGGAGTCAGGACGGGGGTCTCTGCCCTGACGGAACTCACATCTTTGGGAGATGACCCCCTGTCCTGTTGTGTTCCAGACATCAACGAGTGTGCAACACCGTCGAAAGTGTCATGCGGAAGATTCTCGGACTGCTGGAACACAGAGGGGAGCTACGACTGCATGTGCAGTCCAGGATATGAGCCTGTTTCTGGGGCAAAAACATTCAAGAATGAGAGCGAGAACACGTGTCAAGGTAAGAACCACCCCACATCCTCCATCACCACTGTCCATGAGGTTTGGGGTCACCAGAGCTGTTTCTGCAGCATCCAGGGAGCAGGTACCCAAGTGTAGGTTCAGTTCCTGGAGTCTGAGATGAGACAGGTGTGCATGTACCTGTTTCGCCAGCCCAGAGAGGCAGCGTGGTGTGAAGGCCAAGGGAAAACTCTGGGACCAGCTACCTGGGCCCAAATCCTGGCTTTGCCACCTGTTACCTAAATGATATTACCAACATCACTACTGCTCTTAGAGCCTTGGTTTACCCATCTATACAATGAGGATGATAATAATGGTGCCTACTTGTATGCCTTCTAGGAGGACCAAGGAAAGAATAGGTGCTTCTAACAGAGCCCAGCACACAGCAGGTGCTACACGCATCTTCATTCTTTAAACGTTATTATGCACTGTAATCCCAGCACTTTGGGAGGCCGAGGCGGATGGATCACGGAGTCAGGAGATCGAGACTATCCTGGCCAACATGGTGAAACCCTGTCTCTACTAAAAATATGAAAATTAGCCTGGCGCGGTGGGTCATGCCTGTAAATCCCAGCACTTTGGGAGGCCAAGGCGGATGGATAACGGGGTCAGGAGATCGAGACTATCCTGGCCAACATGGTGAAACCGTGTCTCTACTAAAAGTACGAAAATTAGCCGGGTGCAGTTGTGGGTGCCTGTAATCCCAGCTACTCAGGAGGCTGAGGCAGGAGAATCACTTGAACCAGGGAGTCGGAGGTTTCAGTGAGCGGAGATCGTGCCACTGCACTCCAGCCTGGTGACAGTGCAAGACTCCATCTAAAATAAATAAATAAATAAATAAATAAATAAATAAATAAATAAATAAATAAGCAATGGATGCCTTTTAGGAGTTGTTCAGACAAGCTGGGCTCCTGTGGGGCCACACTCCTGGCTGGCACTCAGAAGAAATCTATTTCGACACAGCCTGCTTCATCCCTTGCCATGGTCTTATTCCACACTGCAGCTCCAGCCCAGGCAAAGCCAGGCCCCCATGCATCACTCTGCTTTGCCTTCTTTCCAGTGGGAACTAGTTGGGCGCAGGAGGGAGCTTCAGACATCTGCAAGGCCAGATGGGAACCAGTAGCAGGTGGACAGAGAAGGGAGATTAACACAGAGTACACAGAGTGGGAAGGGAAGGTGAGCAAAGGCAGGAAATGAAGAAGCTGAGGCTGAGCCAAGGATCCCAGGGGACATTAAGGGGGTTCAGCAGACCTGCCCTGCTGTAAAGAGAAAAGTGGCAGTGCTCCTGTTCCCAGCCCTGTCCCTCCTGTCCTCCCTGCAGTCAGTAGAGCCTCCCTGGTTGGAGGAAAGTGAGGACAGAGCAGAGGTGTACGTTCTGAGAGCACGCAGCTGCATAGAGCCCAGCAGGGGGGCTGGTTCACAGGGGTCCCCTGTGAACAGATGCTACATTGCATGCACATATCTTGACCAAAGGACAGAGCCTTCCTGTGAATTAGAAAAAGGACTCTCCGGGCCAGGCACAGTGGCTCACGCCTGTAATCCCAGCACTTTGGGAGGCTGAGGCGGGTGGATCACCTGAGGTCAGGAGTTCAAGACCAGCCTGACAAACACAGTGAAACCCCATCTCTACTAAAAAATACAAAAGTTAGCCAGGCATGGTGGTGGGCACCTGTAATCCCAGCTACTCAGGAGGCTGAGGCAGGAGAATCACCTGAACCCAGAGGCAGAGGTTGCAGTGAGCCAGGATCTCACTATTGCACTCCAGCCTGGGTGACAGAGCAAGACTCTGTCTCAAAAAAAAAAAAAAAAAAAAAAAAGAAGAAGAAGAAAAGAAAAGAAAGAAAGAAGAAGAAAAAGAGAAACAGAAAGGCCTCTCCTCTCCAGGTAGACACAGCCCCATTTGGGGAATGGAGAGGTTTTCAGCCTCTGCTCACCCCCTTGGCTGGGCATCCATATGTAGTCAGCAACCTACACGACTGTACGTGGTGGTCATGGGTCCTTCTCAGTGAGAGCCTCTGTTTTAGTCCATGTTGTGTTGCTATAAAGGAATACATGAGGCTGGATCATGTATAAAGAAAAGAAGCTGATTTGGGTCATGGTTCTGCAGGCCATATAAGACACATGGCTCCAGCATCTGCTTCTGATGAGGGCCTTAGGGAGCTTCCACTCTTGGCAGAAGGGAAAGGGGAAGCTGGCATCCCATGGCAAGAGGAAGGAAGCAAGAGAGAAGGGAGGAGATACCAGGCTTTTTCCAACAAGCAGTTTTCATGGGAACTAACAAGGCGAGAACTCACTCATGACCCAAGGACAGCACCGAGATGTTCACAAGGGATCTGCACTCAGGACCCAAACACCTCCCACGAGGCTCCATCTCCAACACTGGGGATCACATTTCAACGTGAGATTTGGAGGGGACAAATATCCAAACTGTATCACCGCATGCACAGGTGGTGTTTGTAATTATTGAGGAGGTGTGTTGCCATGTTAGAAACAGGTCAGCACTGGCCGGGCGCAGTGGCTCATGCCTGTAATCCTAGCACTTTGGGAGGCCGAGGTGGGCGGATCACAAGGTCAGGAGATCGAGACCATCCTGGCTAACATGGTGAAACCCCGTCTCTACTACAAATACAAAAAAATTAGCTGGGCGTGGTGGCGGGCACCTGTAGTCCCAGCTAATCAGAGACTGAGGCAGGAGAATGGTGTGAACCTGGGAGGAGGAGCTTGCAGTAAGCCGAGATGGCACCACTGCACTCCAGCCTGGGCGACAGAGCGAGACTCCATCTCCGAAAAAAAGAAAAGAAAAGGAGAGAAGAGAAGAGAGAAAAGAAAAGAGGCCAACACTGAGAGAGGGGGCTTAGTTGGTGGATAGGCAGAGACACAGATGAGCAGGATGAAGTGGGAGAGGGCTCTCATGGACCCCATCAGCACAGAACAGCCTGCTAGTTCAGAGCAGGACCTGCCTCTTGAAGCCCCAGCTCAGGGAAGGGCTCGGTGGGGCCCTGTCTGCATCCCCCTCACCCCTCAGCATTCTTGTTTTTTTTGTCTACCTGGTGTCACAGGCCTCATAGGCAGGAGACCTGGGGCCACTCCCTCAGCTCCTTGCCCCACTTACTCCAGGCATCACAGGGCCGCCCCAAACACCTGGTCACCTGTTGCTATCCAAACCTCAAGGTTCAGAACCCTCCACAGAGGGTCACTTCCAAAAGCTCAGAATATCCCCCTGCCCATCTGGCATCTTATTTGTTTGTTTTGTTTTGTTTTATTAGTAAAGATGGGGGGGGGGGTGTCTCACCATGTTGGCCAGGCTGGTCTCGAACTCCTGGCCTCAAGTGATCCGCCCGTCTCAGCCTCCCAAAGTGCTGGGATTGCAGGCGTGAGCCACCACGTCCGGCCTGGTATCTTATTTGTACAAAACAAAAAGGGGGCTGGCACTCAGGATATTCGATGAGCTCACTGCGTGGTGCATTCCAGCGCAGTATCCATTCTCTCTGCTATCATCAGTGACTGCCAGGATGAGACAGTCTCCACACAGCTCTGCTCACCTGGAACTCTCTCTGATCCCCCAGCTCATCATGGACCCAGGCACCCTGTCCAGAAATGAAGGAGGAGGGAGATTTGAAGGCAGGGCCACTGTCCCCAGTCGAACCTGCCACTGGCCAACAACCCCACCTGGAGAAGATGCCTCGTGGAGCCCTGACCTCTTTTTCTGCCACTCAGTCTCTGTCCCTTTCACTGAGCGAGACTGCCCTGACCCTTCCTGATAGTTTTGGTCCACCTGAGTGCACTGGAGGATGTTGTGGCTAACGGTAGGCACAGTGACATGGACTCCCCAAACATACTTGGAGAGTTGAGTGAATGGAAGAGGCACTAGTGTGGACCCAATGGCAAGAGAGGTTAACATCAGGGCCATTGCTCCAAGCCTGATCCTCTCCCAGGAGGTCAACCCAGATCCCATGGGAGTGGAACCATTCAGAAATAGGTCTGTGTCCCTGGTGGAATGCCAAGAGATGAGATGACAGATACACCTCCATCTTTGCCCATCAGCATCTGTGCCCCTCTCCAGCCACTAAACCTTCACCCAGGGCCAGTCTTTCTCAGCTATGGATTCTCACTACATCCTGCCATTTCCAAGACACCTTCCTGAGGATCAAAAAAAGGCACCTTCACAGCCCTGGGGCAACCCAGCTGTATGTCGGTTCCCACTGTCCACCCTGGCCTGGGACCCACTGTCCAGGCAGCCCTGGCCTATGCAGCACCAGACTTATGCTCCCCTGGGGACTGGCTCAGGGGCCAGTCTTGGTCCATGTGCCTGGAGCTGGGCTCTCAGAGCTAGTGTGGATGGGAGAGCACCATCCTGCTAGGGCCACCGGGATTCTGATAACTCAGCCAGTGAGCAGCTGTCCTGGGGAAATCAAGGCCACCAGAAGCAGATGCTGGAGCCATGCATCTTACACAGCCTGCAGAACCATGAGCCAAATAAACTTCTTTTCTTGCAACACAAAATGGACTAAACCAGAGGGTTCTCACTGAGAAGGACCCATGACCACCATGTACAGTTGCATAGGCTGCTGACTGCATATGGATGCCCAGCCAAGAGGGTGAGCAGAAGCTGAAAACCCGCCTACTCGCCATTCCTCAGATATGACTGTGACTACTTGAAGAGGAGAGGCCTTTTTCTAATTCACAGGAAGGCTCTGTCCTTTGGCCCAGGACTGCCACTGGGAACCAAGACAGGTCCTCCCTGGGCAAGCAGCATGCCCCCTGCACTTGGTCCCAAGAAAATCCCACCCTGAACTTTGTCCTGAATCCTCAGGCTGGGACACAGGTGGCTGGGACATCCCTGCCCCAGCTGGGAGCTGCCCAGGGAGGCAGGGGAGATGGGGAGGACTCAGATGCTTCCAGCCACATCTGAACAACAGAAGGCCTGGGCCACCATGCTCACCATGGGACACCTCTGTGTGGATTAGAAAAGGGAGGAGATGGCCAGGCGTGGTGGCTCATGCCTGCAATCCCAGCACTTTGGGAGGCCGAGGTGGGCTGATCACGAGGTCAGGAGATCAAGACCATCCTGGCTAACACGGTGAAACCCCGTCTAATACTAAAAATACAAAAAATTAGCCGGGCATGGTGGCGGGCGCCTGTAGTCCCAGCTATTCGGGAGGCTGAGGCAGGAGAATGGTGTGAACCCGGGAGGCGGAGGTTTCAGTGAGTTGAGATCAGGCAATTGCACTCCAGCCTGGGTGACAGAGCAAGACTCCGTCTCAAAAAAAAAAAGAAAGAAAGTAAAGAAAAGGGAGCAGTCGGTGGTGCCTTCCAGATGCTTCCGTGCCAGGAAACATGGCGGACCCTCAGCCCCGAAAGCTGCTCGCAGCTACGGGCATCCTTCACCCTCTCCTTCCTCTTGCAGATGTGGACGAATGTCAACAGAACCCAAGGCTCTGTAAAAGCTACGGCACCTGCGTCAACACCCTCGGCAGCTACACGTGCCAGTGCCTGCCTGGCTTCAAGTTCATACCTGAGGACCCGAAGCTCTGCACAGGTAGAGGCCCCAGGAAGACGCTGTGAGGCTGGATGGGAGCTGGGGATGGAGCTGAGGCAGGTCCTCCAAAGCAGCCGAGGAGGAGGGAGAAGATCCGCAGGTTCCCACAAGGTCAAGGACCTGCTAAGCCCCTGCCTAAGGATTCACCTCCCAGGAAGGTCTCGCCACACGGCAGGGAGGCGGCAGGGCCTTCAGGGCTTGGAGTGCCCTTGTGGGCCCCCAGACCTCACCCCTTCCTCATCTGTCACGTGTGAGTGGAAGAAGGTGTCACTTCCAGTTCTAAGAAGGGGAACTTCCACCATAGTGAGGGAGGGAGCAGGAGAGAGATTTTAGTCAGAAAGTCTAGCTCCCATGACTCAGTTTCCCTTTTGGTTTCACCTCCTATAAACTGGGGACCATGGTCCCTGCTGTGCCCATCTGGTAGGAAGACCATCATAAGATGCTTTGAAGGTGAAGTTGAAGGTCACCAAGTGGCGGCATGTGCAATAATGGTCTTCAGTCTGAGGCAATGAAAAGATAGGGGAGTGGGTGCAGTGAGTGGAGGGCAGGCCCGGGCTGGTCAGGGACAGGGTTTGACCCTCTGGCTTTGTCCTCAGATGTGAATGAATGCACCTCCGGACAAAACCCGTGCCACAGCTCCACCCACTGCCTCAACAACGTGGGCAGCTATCAGTGCCGCTGCCGCCCGGGCTGGCAACCGATTCCGGGGTCCCCCAATGGACCAAACAATACTGTCTGTGAAGGTCGAGAGCTCAGATCCCACGTTCCTAGCGACCCACAAACATCTGATCACATGTTCAACGGCGCCCACACAAACCAAGCAGAATGAGCGCTGGAGGCACCCGGCTGTGCCAGGCGTTCGTTCATTCTTCTGAGGCTAGATGAGAAAAGAGCAGGGGTCCTCCGGAAGGAGCTGGGGTACTGAGCAGGGAGGCTCAGGGGACCCCAGGCAACAGCTGATGACTCACTGGGAGGAAGGCGTTTCACCATATTCATAACCTGCACATCTGCACGGGGCCCACCTGCTGTGCCGAGGCCTCTCCACGCTTACATAACCCAGCATCCACCTCTCCAAGGGGGGCACTAATGCTGGGAAGAACGAGCTGGGGGCACAGACAGGAGACAGGACCCTCTCCAGGCTGGTGCAGGGCCTGACCACCTTCTTCCTGTCCTCAGATGTGGACGAGTGCAGCTCCGGGCAGCATCAGTGTGACAGCTCCACCGTCTGCTTCAACACCGTGGGTTCATACAGCTGCCGCTGCCGCCCAGGCTGGAAGCCCAGACACGGAATCCCGAATAACCAAAAGGACACTGTCTGTGAAGGTATGACCTGACCCTAGAAGCTCCCCAACTCCCAACACCCACACTGACACGCTCCCGCCTAATGAGCCGCTTGTCTTGTTCCCTACAGATATGACTTTCTCCACCTGGACCCCGCCCCCTGGAGTCCACAGCCAGGTGAGTGGCCCCCACAGGGACGAGGCAGCGGGAACTCCATCCACACAGCACTGCATCCGTCTCCTTGTTCTAAACTTCCCACCCACCGTCCAGGCTCTCTGACCCCCACATCTCCTCTCTCTGCAGACGCTTTCCCGATTCTTCGACAAAGTCCAGGACCTGGGCAGAGACTACAAGCCAGGCTTGGCCAATAACACCATCCAGGTAAGGGCAGGACCCAGGGCAAGGGGGCAGGGGAGGAAGGTGTCTGCATCCCACAGAGGCCTGGGGCAGTTTGGGTCTGGGAGGGGACAGGACCCAATGCAGTGGGTGCTGGTCTGATTCCCGGCATCTTTCAGGGCTGGTGGAAGCTATTGGACACCCAAGTGCGCTTAATATCTTTCCTCTTGCTTTCCCTGGACTTTGGGTTTAGGTCAGCGTTGATATTGGAGAGAAGTGTTGGCCTCTGAGGGGCCATAACCAGGGTCAAGGATCACCTAGGGAATCCCATCCAATGTCATTTTTTTTTTTTTTTGGACGGAGTCTCACTCTGTCGCCAGTCCAGAGTTTAGTGGCCCGATCTCAGCTCACTGCAATCTCTGCCTCTCGGGTTCAAGCGATTCTCCTCCCTCAGCCCCCTGAGTAGCTAGGACTACAGGCACACGCCACCACGCCCGGCTAATTTTTGTATTTTTAGTAGAGACGGGGTTTCACCATGTTGGCCAGGATGGTCTCGATCTCCTGACCTTGTGACCCACCCGCAACGGCCTCCCAAAGTGCTGGAATTAAAGGCGTGAGCCACCGCGCCCAGCCGCCAATGCCATCTTCATCCCCCAGATAGACAGTCTCTAGGATCTGTTCCCTGGGGCTGAGCGGTTGGAGTCTTCATGCAGGCCCTCTGGCCCATGGCTCACTAGGTCTGTGTCCACATCCCTCCAGAGCATCTTACAGGCGCTGGATGAGCTGCTGGAGGCCCCTGGGGACCTGGAGACCCTGCCCCGCTTACAGCAGCACTGTGTGGCCAGTCACCTGCTGGATGGCCTAGAGGATGTCCTCAGAGGCCTGAGCAAGAACCTTTCCAATGGGCTCTCGAACTTCAGTTTTCCTGCAGGCACAGGTAGGTCCCTGGGTCTGCCCCAGACTCCAGCTCTGCATGTTTTCTGTCTCCTTCCTTTCCCAGTCCCATCAGAGCCAAGTGACCACACCTGTATATCAGTGTTACTCTCATCGACAAACTAAAATAAGAGATTAAAAAGAAATACATACCAGTCTGGATAAGATGGCAATACTCAATCTCTACCAAAAAAAAAAATCTTTTAAATTAGACAGATGTGATGGCACAACTGTGGTCCCAGCTAGTTGGGAGGCTGAGGTGAAAGGATCGCTTGAGCCCAGGAGGTTGAGTCTGCAGTGAACTATGATTGCATCACTATACTCCAGCCTGGTTTACAGGGCAAGACCCATCTCAAAGAAGAGAAGATGAAGAGGAGGAGGAGGAGGAAGAAGAAGAAGAAGAAGAAGAGAAGGAGGAGGAGGTGAAGACGAGGAGGAGGATAAAGAGGAAGAAAAAGGAGGAAGAGGGCAGGAGGGGGAGGACGGGAGGGGGAGGAGAGGAGGAGAGGAGGGGGGAGGAAGAGGAGGAAAGAGGATGGGAGGAGGAGGACAAGAGGAAGAGGACGGGAGGAGGAGGACAGGATGGGGAGGAGAGGAGGAGGAGAGAAGGAGGAGGAGAGGAGGAAGAGGAGGAGTGGAGGAGGAGAGAAGGAGGAGGAGAGAAGAAGGAGGAGAGGAGGAGGAGGAATGGAGAAAGAGAGGAGGAGGAGAAAAGGAGGAGGAGAGAAGGAGGAGGAGAGGAGGAAAAGAAGAGGAGGAGAGGAAGAGGAGAGGGGGAGGAGGAGAGGAGGGGAAGGAGAGGAGGAGAAGGAGAGAAGGAGGAAGAGAGGAGGAGGAGAGGAGGAAGAGGGAAGGAGGAGGGTAGGAGGAGGAGACAAGGAGGAGGAGAGGAGGAGGCAGAGGAGGAGGGGGGAGGAGAGGAGGAGGAGAGGAGGAGGAGATGGGAGTAGGAGGGGGGAGGAGGAGAGGGGAAGGAGGAGGGGGAAGGAGGAGAGCAGGAGATGGAGGGGGGAGGAGGAGAGGGGAAGGAGGAGGGGGAAGGAGGAGAGCAGGAGATGGAGTGGAGGAGGAGGAGAGGAGGAAGAGGAGGAGAGGAAGAGGAGGAGAGGAGGAGAAAGAGAGGAGGAGGAGGAGAGGAGGAGGAGGGGAGGAGGAGAGGGGAGGAGGAGAGGGGGAGGAGGGGAGGAGGAGAGGGGAGGAGGAGAGGGGGAGGAGGAGAGGGGGAGGAGGAGGAGAGGAGGACGAGAGGAGCAGGAAGAGGAGAGGAGGAGGAGAGGAAAAGAAGAGGAGGAGGAGGAGAGGAGGAAGAGAGGAGGAGGAGAGGAAGAGGAGAGGAGGAGGAGAAGAGGAGGAGGGGGAGGAGAGGAGGAGGGGGAGGAGAGGAGGAGGGGGAGGAGAGGAGGAGGAGGGGCAGGAGAGGAGGAGGAGAGGAGGAGGAGGAGAGGAGGAGGAGAGGAGCAGGAAGAGGAGAGAAGGAGGAGGAGAGGAGGATGAGAGGAGCAGGAAGAGGAGAGGAGAAGGAGAGGAAGAGGAGAGGAGAAGGAGAGGAAGAGGAGAGGAGAAGGAGAGGAAGAGGAGAGGAGGAAGAGAGGAGGAGGAGAGGAAAAGAAGAGGAGGAGGAGAGGAGAGGAGGAAGAGACGAGGAGGAGAGGAAGTGGAGAGGAGAAGGAGAAGAGGAGGAGGGGGAGGAGAGGAGGAGGAGGGGCAGGAGAGGAGGAGGAGAGGAGGAGGAGAGGGGGAGGCAGAGGACAGGAGGAGGAGGAGAGGAGGAGGAAGAAGAGAAGAGGAGGAAGAAGAGAAGAGGAGGAGGACAGGTGGAGGAGGAGGAGAGGAGGAGTAGATGAGGAGGAGAAGAGGAGGAGAGGAAGAGGAGGAGAGGAGGAGGAGAGGAGGAGGGGGAGAGGAGCAGGAGGAGAGGAGCAGGAGGAGGGGAGGAGGAGAGGAGGAGGGGGAGGAGAAGAGGAGGAGAGGAGGAGGAGAGGAGGAGGAGGGGGAGGAGAGGAGGAAGAGGAGGGGAGGAGGAGGGGAGGAGGAAGAGGGGAGGAGGAGGGGAGGATGAGCAGAGAGGAGGAGGGGAGGATGAGGAGGAGAAGAGGATGAGTGGAGGGGGAGAGGAGGAGGAGAAGTGGAGGGGAGGAGGAGGAGAGGAGGAGCAGGAGGAGGAGAAGAGGAGGAGCAGGAGGAGGAGAAGAGGAGGAGGAGAGTAGGAGGAGGAACAGAGGAGGAGGAGGAGACTAGGAGGAGAGGAGGAGGTGAGGAGGAAGAGAGGAGAAGGAGAGGAGGAGAGGGGGAGGAGAAGAGGAGAAGGAGATGAGGAAGAGGAGAGGAGGAGGAAGAGAGGAGAAAGAGGAGAGGAAGAGGAGGAGAGGAGGTGGAGAGGAGTAGGAGGAGGAAAGGAAGAGGAGAGGAGGAGGAGGGGAGGTGGAGGAGGAGGAGAGGAGGAGGAGGAGAGGAGGAGGAGGAGGAGAGGAGGAGAAGAGGAGGAGGAGGAGAGGAGAAAGAGCGGAGGAGAGGAGGAGAGGAGGAGGAGCACAGGAGGAGGAGGAGAGGAGTAGAGGAAGAAGGAAGAATAGAAAGAAGGAAAGGAAAGGAAAAAGAAGTGCATAAATAACATGCATTTTCATTGTAATATGAATTATCAGCAGTAAATAATTATGATGAAGAATTTAAAATAACAAAATAGAAATCACTTCAAAAGAGAACAATTTATTTAATTTGGAATACTATAAATTAATATCATTTGATCTCTAAGTATGATTTCTTTCTTGTTTGTTTTTGTTTGTTTGTTTTGTTTTGTTTTGTTTTGTTGAGACAGAGTCTCACTCTGTCGCCCAGGCTGGAGTGCAGTGGCATGATCCCGGCTCACTGCAAGCTCCGCCTCCTGGGTTGACAGCATTCTCCTGTCTCATCCTCCCGAGTAGCTGGGACTACAGGTGCCCGCCACCACGCCCAGCTAATTTTTTGTATTTTTTAGTAGAGATGGGGTTGCACCGTGTTAGCCAGGATGGTCTGTCGATCTCCCAACCTTGTGCGTAATCCACTTGCCTCGGCTTCCCAAAGTGCTGGGATTACAGGCGTGAGCCACCACGCCCGGCCTGCATAATAATTTTTAAAGCATGAAAATGCATATAGCATTAATTTTATTAAGATAAAATTCACATAACATCAAGTTCACCACTTTAAAGTGTCTGTTTCACGTGGGGCGTGCCTGTAATGCCAGGCGCTCATAGCTGTAATCCTAGCACTTTGGGAGGCTGAAATGGGTGGATCACTTGAGGTCAGGAGTTCAAATCCAGCCTGGCCAACATAGTGAAACCCCATCTCTACTGAAAATACAAAAATTAGACAGGCGTGGTGGCGCACACCTGTAATCCTAGCTACTCAAGAGGCTGAGGCAGGAGAATCACTTGAGCTTGGGAGGCAGAGGTTGCAGTGAGCCACTGCACCACTGCACTCCAGCCTACGTGAGACAGAGTGCCACTCCATCTCAAACAAAAAAATTAAAATTAAAAATTAAAATAAGAAAAAAATTTTAAAAGTGTGTGTTTCAGTAGAATCTAGTATATTCAGAAAGTTATACAACCGTCACCTCTATTTCTAAAATGCTTGCATCAGCCCAAAAGTGAACACTGCACATGGTAAGAAACCACTCCTCATTCCTCCCTTCCTCCAACCCCTGGCAGCCACTAATCTGCTTTCTGTTTCCATGGATTTTCCTAATCAGGATATCTCACATAAATGGAATCATACAATATGTGACCATCTAGTCTAGCTCCTTTCACTAGCATAATGCTTTTGAGGTTCATGCATGCCGTAGCATTTATCAATATTTCATTCTTTTTCATGGTTGAATACTATTCTATTGTATGAATACATCACTTTTTTTTTTTTAATCCATCCATCCATTGATGGACATTTGGGTTGTTTCCACCTTTTGGCTGTTGACATGAAGAGTCAAAACTCTATAAAATATTTGAAGAGATTTATTGTGAGCTAAATATGAATGTATGACTGACCATGGCCCATGACACAGCCCTCAGGAGCCCCTGAGAACATATGCCCAAGTGAAGTGGTGGTGTTGTCTGGGGTAATACCCAAGGTTCATTGTCTCATGCCAAGAAAATTAAGGACACGGACACACACCAGGAGTGAGTTTATGAGTGGAGGTTTAATAGGCAAAAGAAAGAGAAAGGAGAACAACTCTCTCTCTTGTGAGAGAAAGGAATGCCCAAATGGGACTTCCCACCCATGCCAGAGGGCACCGGATTTTATAGACAGGCTTCAGGAGGCAGTGTCTAATTTACATAGGGCCCAAAGATTGGTTGGACCAGGTGTGACGTTTACATAAGGTGCAGGGAAGCTGGCTGCCCCACCCTAATCTTATTATGCAAATGGAGTCTTCGCCAGCTCCTTACTGTATACGTGGTTGGCAAAGAGATGGGAAGATGGAGCCACCATTTTCAACATGCCTAGTCCCAGGTGGCCTTTTCCTATTGGCACAGCTGCCAGCATTCACCTGTGCAGGCTTCCAGCTTGCTTGCCTATGTCTGCAGCTCAATTTTACAGGCTGCTCTTTGTTAGAAAAAAAAAAAATGATATAGGGGCTGATTTTCATTAAAAGGAAAGACTTACCCAGGACTTCCTCACCCACACTCTCTGCCTAAATAATTCCTTTTTAACTTCTATATCACAAGGTAGTCGTGGCACAGATTGTTGTTATTGTTGTTGTTGTTGTTGTCTTCTGTTGGAGACAGAGTCTTGCTCTGTCAACCAGGCTGGAGTGCGGTGGTGCAATCTTGGCTCACTGTAGACTCCACCTTCCGGGTTCAAGCGATTCTCCTGCCTCAGCCTCCCAAGTAGCTGGGACTACAGGCGCCCGCCACCACACCCAGCTAATTATTTTGTGTGTTTTCAGTAGAGACAGGGTTTCACCATGTTAACCAGGGTGGCCTTGATGTCCTAACCTCGTGATCCGCCTGCCTCGGCCTCCCAAAGTGCTGGGATTACAGGCGTGAGACACCACGCCTGGCCCCACAGCTTGGTTTTATACATTTTAGGGGGACATGAGACATCAATCAAATATGTTTAAGCTATACATTGGTTCAGTCCAGAAATGCAGGACAATTTGAAGTGGAGATGTGGGGCGGGTGCTTCCAGATTATAGGTAGATTTAAGCTTTTCTGATTGGCAGTTGGTTGAAGGAGTTATTATCCATAGAAAAGAATGTCTGGAATATGATAAGGGGCTGTAAAGGCTGAAGTTGTATCATCCAGATGAACTCTTCAGGTATCAGGCTTCAGAGAGAATACATGGTAAATGTTTCTTATTAAGCTTCAGGTCTGTGTTGATGTTAAATGCTGGTCAGCTTTTCCTCAACTCCAAAAGGGAGGAGGGCATAACGACACATGTCAGACCCCCCACTTCCCACCATAGCCTGAACTAGTCTTTCCGGTTAAATTTAGAGTGCCCTGGCCAAAAAGGAAGTCCATTCAGATGGTTTTGAGGGGGGCGGGAGAGGACTTCGAATTTTTTTTTTTGTTTAGATGGCTGGTGTGAATGGTGCTCTTATGAATATTAGTGGACACATTTTGGATTGAATAACTGTCTTCAGTTCTTTGGGGTATATACTAAGGAGTGGAATTGCTGGGTGATATGGTAATTCTATGTTCAACTTTTGGAGGAACCACCAAAATTTTTCCAAAGCAGCGGCACCATTCTAATTCCCCACCAGAAACATACACAGGTTATCCTCTCCACACCTTCAGCAAAACTTGTTACTTCCGTTTTATTTTCTTTTGTTCTGTTTTTAATTGCTTTTATTGATACATAAATCTTACATATTTATGGGTACGTGTGATACTTTGTTGCTTGCCTAGAATGTGTAATGATCAAGTCAGGGTATCTCAGGTATCCACCACTTTGAGTACTTATCATTTGTATGTGTTGGGAACAATTGAAGTCCTCTTTTGTAACTACTTTGAAATATATCATACAGTCTTGTTAATTATAGTCACTCTGCTCTGCTGTCAAACAAGAGAACTTGGGCCGGGCATGGTGGCTCACGCCTGTAATCCCAGCACTTTGGGAGGCCGAGGTGGGAGGATCACGAGGTCAGGAGATCGAGACCATCCTGGCTAACACGGTGAAACCCCGTCTCTACCAAAAATACAAAAAATTAGCCAGGCGTGGTGGTGGGTGCCTGTAGTCCCAGCTACTCGGGAGGCTGAGGCAGGAGAATGGTGTGAACCTGGGAGACGGAGCTTGCAGTGAGCCGAGATGGTGCCACTGCACTCCAGCCTGGGCGACAGAGTGAGACTCCGTCTCAAAAAAAAAAAAAAAAAAAATCTGCTTAATAAGCGGAGAGGTGGCTGGCTTGGTGGCTCACACCCGTAATCCTAGCACTTTGGGAGGTCAAGGCAGGCAGATCACCTGACATCAGGAATTTGAGACCAGCCTGGCCAATATGGTGAAACCCTGTCTACTAAAAATACAAAAATTAGCTGGGCTTAGTGACACGTGCCTGTAATCCCAGCTACCTGGGAAGCTGAGGCAGGAGATTCACTGGAACCCAGGAGGCAGAGGCTGCAGTGAGCTGAGATCGTGCCACTGCACTCCAGCCTGGGTGACAGAGTGAGACTCCGTCTAAAAAAAAAAAAAAAAAAAAAATATATATATATATATATATATATATATATATATATATATAACTTACACTTTTTGTCTAACTGTATGTCTCTACGTGTTAACTCACCTCTCTTCATCCCAGTGATACAGGAGTGAAAAAGAAATTATTTAGGCAGTTAGCAAGGGTCAGAGAGTCCTCAGTAAGGTTTCCCTTTTAATAAAAACCAGCCCCCAAATCATTTCTTTTCTAACAACGAGCAGCCTGAAAATTCGAGCTGCAGACATAGAAAAGCAAGCTGGAAGCTTGCACGGGTGAATGCCGGCAGCTATGCCAATAGGAAAGGGTTACCTGGGGGCCCGGCATGTTCAACATGAGGGCTCCCTCTTCCTTTATCTTTGTCAACCACGTGTACAGTACAGAAGCAGGCAACGTGGAGCCAGCCAGGTAGAGAATCCATTTGCATAATAAAAGATTAGGCTGGGGCAGCCAGCTTCTTCATGCTGTATGTAAATGGTCACCTGTTCAGACCAATCTTTGAGCCTTATGTAAATCGGACACCGCCTACGCAAGCTCATCTATAAAACTTCGTGCATTTCACCACGCAACCGGAAGACCCACTTGGGAGCCCCTGTCTCTCTGCAGGAGAGGGAGTTACTCTCTTTTTCTTTTTTTTTTTTTTTTTTTTGAGACGGAGTCGTGCTGTGTCCCCCAGACTGCAGTGCAGGGGCGCGATCTCGGCTCACTGCAAGCTCCGCCTCCCGAGGTCACGCCATTCTCCTGCCTCAGCCTCCGGAGTAGCTGGGACTACAGGCGCCCACCACCATGCCCAGCTAATTTTTTTGTATTTTTAGTAGAGACGGGGTTTCACCGTGTTATCCAGGTTGGTCTCGATCTCCTGACCTCGTGATCCTCCCGCCTCAGCCTCCCAAAGTGCTGGGATTACAGGCGTGAGCCACTGCGCCCAGCCAGAGCTATTCCTTTTTTCTTTCGCCTATTAAATCTCCACTCTTAAACTAACTTCTTATGTGTCCACATCCTCAATTTCCCTGGTGTGAAACAGTGAAACTTGGGTATTTACACTGCTTCACTAGTGAGATGATACCTCATTGTGGTTTTGATTTGCCCTTCCCTAATAACTAATGATGTTTAACATCTTTTCATGTGTTTGCTCACCATTTGCATGTCATTTTTGGAGAAATGTCTATTCAAATCCTTTGCCTATTTTTAATTGTGCTGTTTGTCTTTTGGTTGTCCAGTTGTAAGCATTCTTTAAACATTCTGATAGTAGATCATCTGAGATGAATGATTTGCAAAATATTTTTTCCCATTCTGTAGATTGTCTTTTGATTTTCTTATCTTTTCACTTTAATGAATAGAAGTTTTAAATTTTGAAGACATTTATTTTATCTAATTTTTCTTTTGTTGCATGTGCAATTGGTGTCATATTTAAGAATTCATTGACAGGGGGTGGTGGCTCACGCCTGTAATCCCAGCACTTTGGAAGGCCAATGCAGGCGGATCACCTGAGGTCAGGAGTTTGAGACCAGCCTGGCCAACAAGGCAAAACCCTGTCCTTACTAAAAATAAAAATAAAAATAATTAACCAGATGTGTTGGCACATGACTGTAATCCTAGCTATTCAGGAAGCTGAGGCAGGAGAATTGCTTGAACCTGGGACACGGAGGTTGCAGTGAGCTGAGATTGTGCCACTACACTCCAGCCTGGATGACAGAGCAAGACTCTGGCTCAAAAATAAAAATAAAAAAAGAATTCATTACCACATCCAAGACCAGGAAGATTTACCCCTGTTTCCTCCTAAGTGTTCTAGTTTTAGCTTCTAAGCTTAGGTCACTGGCTTATTTTGAGTTAATTTTTGTTTGTTGTGTGAGGTAGGGTTAAAACTTCCTTATTTTCATGTTACTATCCAGTAATCCCAGCACTATTTGTTGAAGAGATTATTCTTTCCCCCATTGAATAGTCTTGGCACCCCTTGTTGAGAATCAACTGACCATAAGATGGATGGGTTTATTCCTGGACTCTCAATTCTATTCTGTTATGTCCTTATGCCAGTATTACTGTCAGTTTGTAGTAAGTTTTGGAATCAGGAAGTGTGAATTCGCCAACCTTCTTGTTCTTCTTCAAGATTGTTTTTGGGTATTTGGATTCCTTACAACACCATATGAATTTTAAGATGAACTTTTCTTATTCTGCAAAGTAATAATAGGCTAAAATATTGATACGGATTGCATTGAGTCTCTAGACCACTTTGGGGGAGTATTGTTATCTTAACAATAGAAAGTTTTCCAATCCATGAACATACGCTGTCTTTCCATTTAGAGAGGGCCTTTTATTTCTTTCAAACACTTTTGTAGGCCAGAAGCAGGGGCTCATGCCCAATATTGTCAGAGGCCACCAAGGTGGGAGAATTGCTTGAGCCCAGGATTTCAAGCCCAGCCTTGGAAACATACTGAAACACGATCTCCACAAAAAATTTAAAAATTAGCTGGGTGTGGTAGTGAGCACCTGTAGTGCCAGCTACTTGGGAGGCTGAGGTGGAAGGATTGGTTGAGCCCAGGAGACTGCAGTGAGCTATGATCATGCCACTGCACTCTAGCCTGACCAACAGGTGAGAATTTGTCTCAAAAAAAAAAAAATACTCAAAAAACTTTCCTATAAGTCTTGAGTCTCCTTCGTAAAATGTATTCCTAATATTTTTGCTGAAAATTTTTGCATCTATGTCCATAAGAAATATTGGTCTATAATTTTATTTTCTTGTGATGTCTTCATCTGGTTTTGTTATCAGAGCAATATTAGCCTCATAAAATTACTTAAATAGTGTTTCCTCCTCTTCCATATTTTTAAAAAGGTAAAAGATTCATGTTCATTCTTTCTTAAGCTATTGATAGAACTCACCAGTGAAGTCATCTGGTCTGGGCTGTTAGTTTTGAGAGGTTTTGATTACTGATTTAATCTGTTATAGGTCTGTTCAGATCTTCTATTTCTTCTTGAGTCGGTTTCAGTGGTTTGTGTGTCACTAGGAATGTGTCCATTTCATCTAGGTTACCTACTTTGTAGATATACAGTTGCTCACACTATTCTCTTCTGATATTTTGTAACTTCAGACTATATATGTATATGGTATATATATTAAGTCATAGTATATCAACCACTGCAGGCACGATTCCTAACCTAACTCTCCTTATATAATTCCCACAACTCATAGAATTGTCCCTGGAGGTGCAGAAGCAAGTAGACAGGAGTGTCACCTTGAGACAGAATCAGGCAGTGATGCAGCTCGACTGGAATCTGGCACAGAAATCTGGTGACCCAGGTAATGGCTGAGATGGGAAGGTGGTCAGTGAAGCTTCATGGTGGGAAAAGATGCCCAAGAATGTGAAAAATAAGAGATTTAAAGATTAAAGGGAAGTGTGGGATGTTTGGAGTGGGGCTGTAAGAGGAGAGTCCAGCTGAGGAGGAACGGACCTTGTTGGGGACCCCGAGATATTAACCGTGGCCTTGTCCTGCAGGATGTGATACACATAGAACTAAAGATTGAAGGAAAGTGTGGGAGGGGTGAAGCCAAAGGAAGGTAGCCCATCTGAGTAGAAAGTTCTGTGCAGGGCAGAGGAACTCTGGTGTGGACCCAGAGATTCAACCTACTCCAAGATTCAACCTTGGCCTCGCCCTGCAGGCCCTTCTGTGGTGGGCCTTGTCTCCATTCCAGGGATGGGCAAGTTGCTGGCTGAGGCCCCCCTGGTCCTGGAAACTGAGAAGCAGGTGCTTCTGCATGAGACACACCAGGGCTTGCTGCAGGACGGCTCCCCCATCCTGCTCTCAGATGTGATCTCTGCCTTTCTGAGCAACAACGACACCCAAAACCTCAGCTCCCCAGTTACCTTCACCTTCTCCCACCGTGTGAGTGCTGGTGGAGTTGGTTGGTGGGTGAATAGTCTGAGTCCAGGCATAGCCTTGCTGCTCAGCTCAGCCCTGGGGCTCAGGGGTCTCTGTTACGGGTACATTATCTCCCCAGGAAAGTCAGTCCTTCCCAAGCCGGCTTTGGGTAAGCATTTCTGAGCATCCGACCCACCAGCTCACACCTGTGTTCTTTTTTTTTATTGAGACAGAGTCTCGCTGTGTCAGCCAGGCTGGAGTGCAGTGGCACGATCTCAGCTCACTGCAGTCTCTGCCTCCCAGGTTCGAGCGATTCTCCTGCCTCAGCCTCCCTAATAGCTGGGACTACAGGTGTGTGCTACCACGCCCAGCTAATTTTTGTATTTTTTTTTTTTTTTTTTAGTAGAGATGGGGTTTCACCATGTTGGCCAGGCTGGTCTCAAACTCCTGACCTCAAGTGATCCACCTGCTTCAGCCTCCCAAAGTGCTGGGATTACAGGCGTGAGCCACCGTGCCCAGCCCACACCTGTGTTCTGTTCCTGCAGTCAGTGATCCCGAGACAGAAGGTGCTCTGTGTCTTCTGGGAGCATGGCCAGAATGGATGTGGTCACTGGGCCACCACAGGCTGCAGCACGATGGGCACCAGAGACACCAGCACCATCTGCCATTGCACCCACCTGAGCAGCTTTGCCGTCCTCATGGCCCACTACGATGTGCAGGTGAGACCCTTAGGAGGGGATGCACTCTGCATTTATTGCCGTGTAACAAATCCCCACAGACATAGCAGCCTTTTAAAACAATATATGCATTATCTCACAGCTCTGGGTCAGCAAGCTGGCATAGCAAGATGGCTTTTCTGCTCAGGGTCTTACAAGACTGAAATCATCATGTCACCCCACCCCCAGGGCTGCCATTTCATCTGAGACTTGAGGTCCTTCTCCAAGCTCCCTGGTTGCTGGCAGAATTCAGTTTCTTGTGATTGTAGGACTGAAGTCTCACTTTCTTAGCTGTCAGGAAGGCATCACATTCAGTTCCTAGAGGCCACTCACATCCCTTCTCACATGACCCTCTGGCAAACTTCTAGCATTCCTATCTGGAGGACAAGGAAAAAAATTTCCTCACGCAGAATCTCTCTTAAGCTTTGTATTAGTCGGGGTTCTCTAGAGGGACAGAACTAATGGAATAGATAGATAGATAGATAGATAGATAGATAGATAGATAGATAGATAAATTTCTGCCTGCTTATATTCTAGCCACGCTGGCAGCTGATTAGATGGTGCCCACCCAGATTAAGAGTGGATCTGCCTTTCCCAACACACTGACTCAAATATATACATATATAGAGATATATCTAGAGAGGTCTATATATATAGATATATATATATATAAAGGGGAGTTTATTAGGTATTAACTCACATGATCACAAGGTCCCACGATAGGCCGTCTGCAGGCTGAGGAGCAAGGAGAGCCAGTCCGAGTCCCAGAACTGAAGAACTTGGAGTCTGATGTTCGAGGGCAGGAAGCATCCAGCACGGGAGAAAGATGTAGGCTGGAAGGCTAGGCCAGTCTCTCTTTTCACATTTTTCTGCCTGCTTATATTCTAGCCACGCTGGCAGCTGATTAGACGGTGCCCACCCAGATTAAGAGTGGATCTGCCTTTCCCAGTCCACTGACTCAAATGTTAATTTCCTTTGGCAACACCCTGACAGACACACCCAGGATCAATACTTTGTATCCTTCAATCCAATCAAGTTGACACCCAGTATTAACCGACACAAGTTTTGAATCTGATTCTCCAGGAAGAGCCCAGATCTTCTAAAGACTCATCTGATTAGGTCTGGCCCACCCAGGGTAAACTCTGCCTTTTTTTTTTTTTTTTTTTTTTTTAGACAGGGTCTCTGTCACCCAGGCTGGAGTGCAGTGGCACAGTCATAGCTCACTGCAGCCTTGACCTTCTGGGTTCAAGGGATCCTCCTGCCTCAGCCTCCTGAGTAGCTGGGACTACAGGCATGCACCACCATGCCTGGCTAATTTTTGTATTTTTACTAGAGATGGGGTTTCACCAAGTTGGCCAGGCTGGTCTCGAACTCCTTACCTCAAGTAATCCGCCCGCCTCGGCCTCCCAAAGTGCTGGTATTACAGGCGGGAACCACCACGCCTCGCCCACCTGACTTTCTTATCTCATCACTTAGAGTAGATCCAAGGGACATCATCATCATATCCTGCGGGAGAAAGGGCCAAACCACCCTTTTGTTTTCCATGACAGGAACATCTTATCAATATCCTCCCGGGCAGCAAGCCATACCGCCCAGCCCCTCCCACCCAGACCTGTAATTACCCCAGCCTGTAAGCGGCAGTGGGTTCTGGCACGAAGCTAGCTCCCCCCTCCACAAGTCTCGTGCTGGACATAAACCTGCATTGCTGTAGAGCTGCCAACTCTCTGTCTTTCTTTAACCCTCACTTTCCCTTCAAAACCTAACGGGCCCACACCTGGAATCTCTGTGCTTTGGGAGGCTGAAACGAGAGGATCACTTGAGCCCAGGAATTCGAGACCAGCCTGTGCAACACAGAAAGACCCTGTCTCTACAAAAATTAAAAAAAAATTAGGACGGGTGTGGTGGCTCACGACTGTAATCCCAGCACTTTGGGAGGCCGAGGCGGGTGGATCATGAGGTCAGGAGTTCAAGACCAGCCTGGCCAACATGGTGTGACCCTGTCTCTACTAAAAATATAAAAATTAGCCTGGCATGGAGGCACGTGCCTGTAATCCCAACTACTTGGGAGGCTGAGACACGAGAATCGCTTGAACCGAGGAGACAGACGCTGCAGTGAGCAGAGATCGCACCACTGCACTCCAGCCTGGGCGACAGAGCAAGACTGTCAAAAAAAAAAAATTAGGATGGCATGGTGCCATACATGACTATAATGCACACTTGTTGTCACCTACATGACTACGCCTGTATTCCCAGCCACCCACGAGGCTCGGGTGACACCTTAGCAAATTAAATTAAATTGGTGACATCTTTACAAATTTACCTGGCTCCCTCATTCTTGAATTTGCTATGCCAAAGTAAAAATTTTAAATGGTGGTGGGGTCATTACCCCAGAGCAGGAAAGCATCACTGTGAACTCTTCTTTTCCAGGTCCCAGGAGGAGGATCCCGTGCTGACTGTCATCACCTACATGGGGCTGAGCGTCTCTCTGCTGTGCCTCCTCCTGGCGGCCCTCACTTTTCTCCTGTGTAAAGCCATCCAGAACACCAGCACGTCACTGCATCTGCAGCTCTCGCTCTGCCTCTTCCTGGCCCACCTCCTCTTCCTCGTGGCAATTGATCAAACCGGACACAAGGTATTGACAGCGGTGTTCCAGAGGGCTCCCTTCCTTGACGCAGGACACGCTGGCTCATGGAATGATGCGGCATTTGATTCCTTAATATAATAGCCCGGCTGGGCGTGGTGGCTCATGCCTGTAATCCCAGCACTTTGGGAGACTGAGGTGGGCGGATCACCTCAGGTCGGGAGTTTGAGACCAGCCTGACCAACATGGAGAAACCCCGTCTCTACTAAAAATACAAAATTAGCCAGGCATGGTGGCGCACACCTGTAATCCCAGTTACTCAGGAGGCTGAGGCAAGAGAATCTCTTGAACCCAGGAGGTGGAGGTTGTGGTAAGCCGAGATCGCACCATTGCATGCCAGCCTGGGCAACAAGAGTGAAATTCCATCTCAAAAAAAAAAAAACATATATATATGTGTGTGTGTGTGTGTGTATACGTATATATACACGTATATATATATATATGCCCTTGAGTCCTGGGGAATATTAGAAGAGAACACCACCAGTTTCCCATTGCCTGACTCAACTACACAGCAAATATTCTCTATAATGCCATCAAATATCTCAGAATTCTCCCCAACAACATGGTACAGGAGAAGCCATGGGCCACACTCAAATCTGACCGCCGCTCTGGGCGTCTTTTACTTCTCCGCCAGGTGCTGTGCTCCATCATCGCCGGTACCTTGCACTATCTCTACCTGGCCGCCTTCACCTGGATGCTGCTGGAGGCCCTGTACCTCTTCCTCACTGCACGGAACCTGACGGTGGTCAACTACTCAAGCATCAACAGATTCATGAAGAAGCTCATGTTCCCTGTGGGCTACGGAGTCCCAGCTGTGACAGTGGCCATTTCTGCAGCCTCCAGGCCTCACCTTTATGGAACACCTTCCCGGTTAGTGCAAATTCTCACAATCCTTATCTTCTCCGGCATAACCATGGCCATTGCTAGAACCTAGATAGCATTTTTATGACACCTGCTTTTAATTAGATCAGTAGGGATTTTAGGTTCTATTGGTTGGATTACACTGCAGCTCCTTATTCTTAGCTATTGAGTTTATTTCAATTACATTTCAAGCTAGGCATTGTAGAAGAGGGTTTTCGGAAATTTTCTGAATGAAATAAAGGGCAAGTCTTTGGAAAGCATGAATAGGACAAAGACACTATGTCATAATCCCTAGGGCATCTTTCTGCTAGAAGATTATAATAATTAAGGAGGGTCAGGCTCAGTGGCTCACACCTGGAATCCCTGTGCTTTCGGAGGCTGACACAGGAGGATCACTTGAGCCCAGGATCTTGAGACCAGCCTGGGCAACACAGCAAGACCCCTTCTTTACAAAATTTAAAAAATTAGCAGGGTCTACTGGCACACACCTGTAGTCCTAGCTACTCAGGAGGCTGAGGTGGGAGGATCGCTTGAGCCCAGGAGTTCAAGGTTGCAGTGAGCTATGATTGCACCACTGCACTCCAGCCTGAGCAAGAGAGAAAGACCTTGTCTCTAAAAAATAATAATAATAGTTAGGGATAATGCATTTAAATCTCTCTCACTGAAATAGTAAGAATGAAATCAAAGTGCTCAAGACAGCATTTTTTAAAAATCTAACCTACTTTATCTAAATCTTTTAGGGTGCTCCAATTTTTCATTTGAAAAAGTAGACCTGATTTGAATAACTAAAATAATTGATATTGTCGTAGTTAAGATTTATGAGATGCTTACTTTGTGCCAGGTACTTTTCTAGCTAGTTTGTTTGTTTGTTTGCCAATTGCACTGGTTGAAACCTCCAGGACACTGTTGACTAGAACAGCAGACAATTTTGTCTTGCTCCTGAACTTAGGGAGAAAGCATTGACTCTGTCCTCATTAATGTATGATGTTAGCTGAGGATTTTTCATAGATACCCTTTTTCAGGTTAAAGAAATTCTTTTCTATTCCTCATGTGTTCGGTATTTTGATGAAGAAAGAGTGTTTGATTTTGTCAAATGTTTTTCCGAAGCATATAATTTTTAATTATATGGGGTAAAAATTATATGATCACATAATTATATAATCATATAATTATATAATTATATTAGATTATTTTATATGTAATTTTTATATAAATATATATCTATGTAATTTATATATTAATATTATATAACTATAAATAATTATATAACATAACTATAAATAATTATATAACATAATTATAAATAATTATCTTGCATAATTATAAATAATTATATAACATAATTATAAATAATTATCTTGCATAATTATAAATAATTATCTTGCATAATTATTAATAATTATCTTGCATAATTATTAATAATTATCTTGCATAATTAATAATATGATCACATTAAATTGTATAATCATATATTATCATATCATTATAATTATATTATATATGTATATATCATATATAATTATATATAATTATATAAGCATAATTATATGCGTCCTTAATTCTTTATTTTATTAATACACATATTAATAGAATAAAGGATTAAAATTATATGATCACATTATAATTATATGGTTATATAATTATATGGTTATATATGATTAATTATTTACCTTTGAGTCCTGGGGAATATTATATGGTTACATATGGCTAATTATATGGTTATATAATTATAATGTGATCTTATAATTATATGATTACATAATTATATAACTATAATGTGATCATATAACTTTAATCCTTTATTCTATTAATATGTGTATTACATTGATGGATGATTAGATGTTAAACTAGCCTTACATTCCTGGGATAATTACCACCTGGTCAGGGTATATAATCCTTTTAATATGTTGCAGGACTTGGTCGGCTAGTATTTTTTTGAGGATTTTTGCATTCATTTTCATAAGGGATTTTGGTCTGCAGTTTTCTTTTCTTGAGATGCCTATTTCTGGGTTTGGTGTCAGAGTAACACTGGCCTCGTAGAAGATTTGGAAAGTGCTTCCTCTTTTTCCGTTTTTGGTTTTGTGAACTATTAACACTAATCGTCCAAAAGTTAACCATAGAGCTACCACATGACCCAGGTATATACCCAAAACAAATGAAAACGATGTCCACAAAAAAACTTGTACATGATGCAGCCATAAAGAATAACGAGATGGTGCGGTGGCTCACGCCTGGAATCCCAGCACTTTGGGAGGCCGAAGCGAGCAGATCACAAGGTCAAGAGATTGAGACCAGCCTGGCCAACATGGTGAAACCCCGTCTCTACTAAAAATACAAAAGTTAGCTGGGCGTGGTGGTGGGTGCCTGTAATCCCAGCTACTTGGGAGGCTGAGGCACAAGAATCGCTTGAACCTGGGAGGTGGAGTTTGCAGTGAGCCAAGATGGCTCCATTGCACTCCAGCCTGGCCACAGAGCGAGACTCCATCTCAAAAAAATAAAATAAAATAAAATAAGAAGATCATGTCCTTTGCAGCAATATGGATGGAGCTGGAGGCCATTATCCTAAGTGAATTAATGCAGGAACAGAAAATCAAATACCGCATGTTCTCACTTATAAGTAGGAGCTAAACACTGGGTACCCATGGACACAAACAAGGAAACTTCAGACACCGAAGCCTACTTGAGGGTGGAGATTGGGAGGAGGGTGAGGATAAATAAACGACCTATAGTATAGAGTACTGTGCTGGTGACCTGGGTGACGAAATCTGTACACCAAACCGCCGCAACATGCATTTTACCTACACAACAAACCTACAAAATGTACCTCTGAACCTAAAATAAACGTTTAGAAAAATGTTGTACATGAATGCTCATAGAAGCAGTATTTAGAATAGTCAAAAATTGGAAACAATGCCTATCACTGATGAGTGAATAAACAAAACGTAATATATCCACAATGAAATGTTATTCAGCCATAAAAAGGAACGTTAAGAGACCATTCAGTCATTATTTATTTATTTAGAAACACTCTGTCACCCAGGCTGGAGTGCAGTGGTGCCATCTTGGCTCACTGCAACCTCTGCTCTCTGCTTCCTGGGTTCAAGCAATTCTCATGCCTCAGCCTCCCGAGTAGCTGAGATTACAGGCATGCGCCACCACACGCAGCTCATTTTTTGTGTGTTTTTAGTAGAGAAAGGATTTCACCGCGTTGGGCAAGCTGGTCTCAAACTCCTGATCTCAAATGATCCACCCGCCTCAGCTCCCAAAGTGCTGGGATTACAGGTGTGAACCACTGCACCTGGCCTCATTCAGCCATTTTAAAATGCTGCAATATAGGTCTTGCTCTGTTGCCCAGGCTGGAGTGCAGTAGTGCAATCACAGCTCACTGTAGTCTCGACCTCCTGGACTCAAGCGATCCTCCCACCTCAGTCTCCCAAGTAACTGGGAATACAGGTGTGAGCCACCACACCCGGCTATTTTTTTATTTTTTGTAGAAACGGGGTCTTGCTATGTTGCTCAGGCTGGTCTCAAGCTCTTGGTCTCAAGCAATCCTCCCACCTCGGCCTCCCAAAGTCCTGGTGTGAGCCACTGTGGCTGGCACAACCTTCCATTTTTGTTTCATTGTTTGAATGTGTCTGATTGTGTGTATCTTCCTTGAGTTGAAATTTTGGGGATCTAAGACCCTGTTCATTTTCTTCACCACTGTATCTTCAGAGCCAACCACAGACCCTATCACTAAAGAAACACTCAATGTTGTTGACGTAGGAAGGAAGTGAGGAAGCGGTGAGGAGGGATGGAATAGATTTACATAACTGTTCCATATCTCCAAAAACTGATGCATTTTTTTTTATCTCTCTCTTTTTTTCAGCTGCTGGCTCCAACCAGAAAAGGGATTTATATGGGGCTTCCTTGGACCTGTCTGCGCCATCTTCTCTGTGAGTGACATCATCTGAGCATCCTCGCTGCCCCGCTGAGGGTCATTAGAAAAACAAGATAATAAAGATGGTGACAAGAGCAGGAATGTCCCCTGGGTTGTCATGGGTTGGGTTAGGTTTCCTAAGACCACTCTTGAATCTTCAAACTCAACACTGTTACTCAATATTTAAGAAAAAGACTTATGTGTATAATTCATATTAGACAGGCTAGGATGAAGAGATAATGGGCTTCAGGCCCAGTGTGGTGGCTCACACCTGTAATCCCAGCACTTTGGAAGGCCGAGGCAGGCAGATCACTTGAGGTCAGGAGTTCAAGACCAGCCTGGCCAACATGGTGAAACCCTGTCTCTACTAAAAATACAAAAATTAGCCAGGCGTGGTGGTGGGTGCCTGTACTCGGGAGGCTGAGACAGGAGAATCGCTTGAACCCGGGAGGCAGAGGTGGCAGTGAGCTGAGATTGCACCGCCACACTCCAGCCTGGGCAACAGAGCAAGACCCTGTCTGAAAAAAAAAAAAAAGAGATAACGGGTTTCAAAATCTATTCAACAAATCTTCTGTGGTTTTCTGAAGGTGAATTTAGTTCTCTTTCTGGTGACTCTCTGGATTTTGGAAAACAGACTCTCCTCCCTCAATAGTGAAGTGTCCACCCTCCGGAACACAAGGTAAGATGGAGAAGGGGGTGATAACCACACAGACATGTATGGTTCCCAAGAGCCGAGCCATGTGCCTCAGCAGCCACTGAGGTCCCTTCTCAGGGTCTTTTGAAGGGACCCAGAGAAAACAGACGCAGCCATCCTTCTATGGCAGCCATCACAGATTCAGTGGTATCCTGTTGAGACCCCATGCAACATGTTTTGTCCATGTCTAATCTCAGTTTGTGAATCCCAGAGCAACAGGAAGAATCTTCATTGACTGGTAAATGGTATATATACAAAATAGGATACAATTCGATCACAAAACAGAATGAAACCATGTCATTTGCAGCAACATGGATGAAACTGGAGGTCACTCTCTTAAGTGAAATAAGCCAGGCACAAAAAGACAAATACCACAGGTTGTCACTTACATAGAGAGGAGCCGAAGAAGCTGATCTCTTGGAGGCAGAAAGTAGAATGATAAAAGTTAGCCGGGCGTGGTGGCGGGCACCTGTAGTCCCAGCTACTCGGGAGGCTGAGGCAGGAGAACTGCTTGAACCCAGGAGGTGGAGGTTGCGGTGAGCCGAGATCACACCACTGCACTCCAGCTTGGGCAATAGAGTGAGACTCTGCCTCAAAAACTAAAAATAAAAATAAAGTAGAATGATAGATTCCAGAGTCTGGAAAGGGTATGTGAGTGGGCAAGGCAACAAAGAGAGGTTGGTTAATGGGTACAACATACAGTCAGATAGAAGGAATAAGTTATAATGTTGGATGGCAGAGTAGGGTGACTCTAGTTCACAATATGTTGTATATTTCAAAATAGCTAGAGGGGAGAATTTGAAGTGTTCCCAAGACATACAAATGGTAGACATGCGAAGTGACGGATACCCCAAATACTCTGACTTAATCATGACACGCTCTATGCATGTTAACAAAATATCACATATGTCCCCACAAAGATGTACAAACATTACGAATCAATAAACTAAAAGGTTAAAAACTTCTTTGGACTTTTGTCAGCAGTCCTATAACAAAAGCACAAAGAAGGCCAGGCATGGTGGCTCATGCCTGGAATCCCAGCACTTTGGGAAGCTGAGGGGCGGGGGCAGATCACAACAAGATCAGGAGTTCGAGACCAGCCTGGCCAAAGAGACCAGCCTGACCAACGTGGTGAAACCCCGTCTCTACTAAAAATACAAAAATTAGCTGGGCATGGTGGCGGGTGCCTGTAATCCCAGCTACTCCGGAGGCTGAGGCAGGAGAATTGTTTGAACCTGAGAGGCAGAGGTTGCAGTGAGCCAAGATTGCGCCACTGCACTCCAGCCTAGGTGACAGAGCAAGACTCCAACTCAAAAAAAAAATGCAAAGAACATGTACATTTTCATGCCTGTTCCCACAGCCCAGCCTGCACCTTCATACCGTACCCTCAGTTCAGGCTCCTCATCACTTCTCATGCAATCCTCCCTCTGGGAAAATCCTAATCAACATTAAATCCTTTACGGGGGCCGGGCATGGTGGCTCACACCTGTAATCCTAACACTTTGGGAGGCCGAGGTAGGCGGATCACTTGAGGTCATGAGTTCAAGACCAGCCTGGCCAACATGGTGAAACCCCATCTCTACTAAAAATACAAAAATTAGCCAGGCATGGTGGTGGGCGTCTATAATCCCAGCTACTCAGGAGGCTGAGGTGGGAGAATCACTTCACCTGGGAGGCGGAGGTTGCAGTGAGCCGAGATCACACCACTACACTCCAGCCTGGGTGACAGAGCGAGATTCCATCTCAAAAAAATAAATAAATAAAAATAAAAATAATTCCTCTACAGGGTTTGAGCAGTTTGTTGTTCCAGGCACCCTTGTGCAAAATTAATGAACTTTCTTCTAGTTTCCTATCATTATCCTTTCCAAATTTTGTATGTCATGCCTGGTTGTATTGGTGATTTGAAGAGACTGTGTAGTTCATAAACACAGAAATCTCTTTGCATATTCAAAAATAATCCTTTTTTTTTTTTGAGACGGAGTCTTGCTCTGTCACTCCCAGGCTGGAGTGCAGTGGCTCTATCTCGACTCACTGCAACCTCCGCCTCCTCAGTTCAAGCAATTCTACTGCCCCAGACTCCTGAGTAGCTGGGATTACAGGCGCCCCCCCACCACACCTGGCTAATTTTTGTATTTTTTTAGTAGAGACCAGGTTTCACCATGTTGGTCGGGCTGGTCTCGAACTCCTGACCTCAGGTGATCCGCCTGCCTTGGCCCCCCAAAGTGCTGGGATTACAGGCATGAGCCACCATGGCCAACCCCAGGTGGCATTTCTACTGTGGGCTATAGTTGACAGTAAAGATCTAAGCTGACCACAGCCCAGTCTGAGAAATCATCTACAGGGGAGGGCAGGGGATTCCATGGGCACAGATGAAATAGCCTTGATTCTCTTTCTCTGGGTGCATCACCAGCCTCCTTTCTTACTCAATCCAGGATGCTGGCATTTAAAGCGACAGCTCAGCTGTTCATCCTGGGCTGCACGTGGTGTCTGGGCATCTTGCAGGTGGGTCCGGCTGCCCGGGTCATGGCCTACCTCTTCACCATCATCAACAGCCTGCAGGGTGTCTTCATCTTCCTGGTGTACTGCCTCCTCAGCCAGCAGGTACCACCGCCCAGCTCCCACCCAGGACTCTTCCTGTCCTCACTGCTCTCTGTGAGCTGACCCAGTACACACTTTGCCTCTGCAGGTCCGGAAGCAATATGGGAAATGGTCCAAAGGGATCAGGAAATTGAAAACTGAGTCTGAGATGCACACACTCTCCAGCAGCGCTAAGGCTGACACCTCCAAACCCAGCACGGTAAGATCACGCATTGCTCCAGAGCACTTCACTAACCGGCCCACCTGAGGAGCATGTGCCTATCACACAAGGAAACCTGGGAATACAGCAGGCAATGCCCTAGAAAGGCTCGCATCTGAGTACGCCTTGACTCATTAATCATTAGCAATGATCTCAGTTTAAATGTTTTTTTTTTAATCAGTCATAACCTGTCATCCCAGCATCACAGTCATCCCAGCATTTGGGAGGCCTAGGCAAGAGGATCACCTGAGGCCAGGAGTGCAAGATGACCCTGGGCAACATAGCAAGATCCCATCTCTACAAAAAATAAAAATAAAAATTAGCCAGACATGGTGGCATGCACCTGTAGTCCCAGCTACTCCTCAGGAGGCTGAGGTGGGACAATCACTTGAGCCCAGTAGGTTGAGGCTGTAGTGAGCCATGATCATGCCACTGCACTCCAGCCCAGGCAACAGAGTGAGACCCTATCCCAAAAATTAAAAAAAAAAAAAAAATCCTTGGCTCTTACTCCTTAGGGAACTGTGCTTAGTTTGACTCTCACACACAAACACTCCTATTGGACACCTACTGTGTTCCATGCATGGTTAACTAAATGAGCAGGAATTGATCTGAAGCAGTGATGCACATTCTACCTAGAAGCATTTACCCTATCCCTTTCCTCTACATACAAGTCTATCTGACAGTCACTTGGCACCACCACCCAATAAGGCAAGCATGGGAGGAAATGCTGTACATATTTATGAATTAAACAGAAATAAGTGTTAACTGGGATTTAGGCTTTCTTAACAAGTCTGCCTCTACCAACTACCACTTAGTAGTGGGTAGTGGGCAGTGCCTCTACTCAGCACCCTCTACCCACTGCAAAACTCAGAAAGAAAAGCAGTAATGGGGCCAGCGATGGTGGCTCATGCCTGTAATCCCAGCACTTTAGGAGGCTGAGGCAGGACAACTGCTTGAGGCCAAGAGTTCAAGACTAGCCTGAGCAACCCAGTGACACCTCATCCCTATAAAGCATTTAAAAATTAGCTGAGGGTGGTGGTGTGCATCTGTAGTCCCAGCAACTCAGGAAGCTGAGGTGAGAGGATCACTTGAGCCCAGGAGTTTGAGGCTGCAGTGAGCTATGATTGTGCCACTGCACTTCAGCCTGGATGACAGCAAGACCTCTTCTCTAAAAAATAATACAAATGATAAAATTAAATAAATAAAGTTTTAAAAACACACTGGGCAACCTGGGAATCAGTGGGTGATGCCCTAAGACGGTTCACGTTTGAGCGACTCCTTGACTCATTAACCATTAGCAATGATCTCAGTTTAAATGCTTTTTTATAAATCAGCCAGGAACAGTGGTTCAAGCTTGTAATGCCAGCACTTTGGGAGGCCAAAGCAGGAAGATCACTTGAGCCCGGGACAACTTGGGGATCACTTGAAGCCGTATTATCCTATGCCTCAATGGCATGGGATAATTCATGACACTGGTGACTAATAACCAACATTTATTAATGTAGACATACAGAGTTCTGTTGTATTTTTCTCACCTCTTCTTCCATCTTCTCCAGATTGTATGTGTAATTCTAACCCCATTTCACTGATGAGCAAAGTAAGACTACTTGGATTTGTGTGAAATGTCCAGAGTCTCGACCAGGTGCAGTGACTCATGCCTGTAATCCCAGCACTTTGGGAGGCCGAGGCAAGTGGATCACGAAGTCAGGAGATCAAGACCATCCTGGCTAACATGTGAAACCCCGTCTCTACTAAAAATACAAAAAAAGAAAAAAATTAGCCAAGCGTGGTGGTGGGTGCCTGTAGTCCCAGCTACTCGGGAGGCTGAGGCAGGAGAATGGTGTGAACCCAGGAGGCAGAGCTGGCAGTGAGCCGAGATCACACCAATGCACTCCAGCCTGGGCAACAGAAGGAGACTCCGTCTCAAAAAAAGAAAAAAAAAAGAAAAGAAATGTACAGTCTCTTCAGCCAGTGAGATTTAGGCCTCTTGAGTCTTCCTTCACATTTAAAGAGCCCATTCAGGGCCAGGCACGGTGGCTCATACCTATAATCTCAGCACCTCAGGAGGCCAAGGCAAGCAAATCACCTGAGGCCAGGAGTTCGAGACCAGCCCGGCCAACATGGCAAAACTCCATCTTTACTAAAAATACATAAATTAGCCAGGCATGGTGGTGCAAACCTGTAATCCCAGCTACTCAGGAGGCTGAGGCACAAGAATTGCTTGAGCCGGGGAGGTAAAAGTTGTGGTGAGCCAAGATTGTCCCATGCCACTGTACTCCACCCTGGGCAACACAGCAATATTCTGCCAAAAAAAAAAAAAAAAAAACAAAAAAACAGCCTATTCAGCCTGGGCAACGTAACGTGACCCCATCTCTATAAAAAAGTTTTAAAAATTTGCTGGGCGCGGTGGCACATGCCTGTAGTCCCAGCTACATGGGAGGTGAGAGGATCGCTTGAGCCCAGGAGTTGGAGACCAACCTGGGCAACATGGCAAAATCCCATCTCTACACAAAATATTAAAACTAGCTGGGCATGGTGGTGCATGCCTATAATCCCAGCTGCTTGGGAGGCTGAGGCAGGAGGATCACTTGAGCCCAGGAGTTCAAGGCCACAGTGAGCTACGATTATGCCACTGCACTCCAGCCTGGGTGACAGAGCAAGACCCCTTATGTAAAGTAAATAAATAAATAATAAATTTTTTAAAGTCTTGAAAAGAAGCCCACCATGCTGCCGGGCACTCTTTCCACATTTGCATTTCTCTCATTACCTTTTTCCTTTTTTATTTATTTATTTATTTTTTTTTTGAGATGGAGTTTCGCTCTTGTTACCCAGGCTGGAGTACAATGGTGCTATCTCAGCTCACCGCAACCTCCGCCTCCTGGGTTAAAGCGATTCTCCTGCCTCCACCTCCCAAGTAGCTGGGATTACAGGCATGTGCCACCAAGCCTGGCTAATTTTGTATTTTTACTAGAGACGGGATTTCTCCATGTTGGTCAGGTTGGTCTCAAATTCCCGACCTCAAGTGATCTGCCCGCCTCAGCCTCCCGAAGTACTGGGATTACAAGCGTGAGCCACCACGCCTGGCCTCATTACCTTTTTCATCCAACCTGCACAATCCCTGTTTCCAACACAGGATCTTCTATTTCCTTATCTGTTCTCACTAAATGCCCTCACCACCTATGTCACACACACACACACACACAAATCCAAGTCATCATGATGACACATTGTAAACTCCATGCTCTCAATCATACAACCAAACATGAGCATCCACCTTCCACATTCCCATATTATTGACTGTCCATCCTCTTTTTTTTTTTTTTTAGACAGAGTCTCACTCGCTCTGTCACCTAGGCTGGAGTGCAGTGACACCATCTGGGCTCACTGCAAACTCTGCCTCCAGGGTTCAAGTGATTCTCGTGCCTCAGCCTCCCGAGTAGCTAGGATTACAGGCACCCGCCACCACGCCCGGCTAATTTTTGTATTTTTAGTAGAGACAGGGTTTCACCATGTTGGCCAGGCTAGTCTTGAACTCCTGGCCTCAAGCCATCTGCCCGCCTTGGCCTCCCAAAGTGCTGGGATTACAGACGTGAGCCACTGCGCCCAGTCTATCCCTGTCTTTGACTCTCCTACATCCTTCATACTTTATAAAGACCTTGATGATTACATTGGGTTCACCAAGACAATCCAGGGCAATTTTCCCGTCTCAAGATCCTTTTCATAACCATATCTACAAAGTCTCTTTTTCCATGTCAGGTAGCATTTACAGGTTCTGGGGATTAGGGATGTGAACCTCTTTGGGGGGTCATTATTCTGTCTCTCATACCCATATAGTTTGGGTTTACCTATTGTAGAATCATCAAAACCTGCCTCATATTGTAGATATTTGCATAAATACTTACCACCCTTTCACCCCACACAGCCACTAGAAATGATATATACACATTGAAGGAAGGAAACATGTACTTTTGTGTAGAGAATTAGAGTTAGGTCATCAGATAGCCAACAAAGGCTTCTGAAATTTAAGGTGTGTGATCAGATATTTCTGCCAACTACTGACAAAGGACCAAGAAAATCCATTGCATTACTTAATGTCATTTTATCTTCTACTGTTTCCTAAAACTTGGTATCTCTGGTGTTTGAAAATGTATGTGCCTTGGCCGGACACGCTGGCTCACACCTGTAATCCCAACACTTTGGGAGGCCAAGACGGGCAGACCACTTGAGGTCAGGACTTCGAGACCAGCCTGGCCAACATGGCAAGACCCCACCTCTACTAAAAACACAAAAACTAGCCAGGCATGGTGGTGGACGCTTGTAATTCCAGCTACTTGGGAGGCTGAGGCACAAGAATCACTCGAACCCAGGAGACAGAGGTTGCAGTAAAGCCAAGATCGAGCCACTGCACTCCAGCCTGGGTGACAGTGAGACTATGTCTCAAAAAAAAAAAAAAAAGAAAGAAAAGAAAAGAAAAGAAAATGTGTGTCTTGCTCGTATTCTGCAGTCCCTGCCATGGCTTTCTGCAGTCTTGTTTCATAAAAACAAAATGTCTTGTGATCACTACTGAATAATCTCCTGAAGCACAATATTTGTTAATCTCTTGAGCACATATTAATTATGCATTAAATACTAACTATATAAGCAAGTGAAGCTGACCATCTCGAACCGTAGAAATTACACTGAGTTTCCTATGAACCTAGGAATAAATAACTCACATTGGAGATGGAAAAGATGTGGAAAAAAGGAATTCAGCCTGGGCACAGTGGCTTACGCTTGTAATCCCAGCACTTTGGGAGGCCGAGGCGGGCAGATCACTTTAGCTCAGGACTTCAAGACCAGCCTGGGTAACATGGCAAAATTCCGTTTCTACAAAAAATATAAAAATTAGCCAGGCATGGTGGTGCATGCCTGTAGTCCCGGCTACCGGGAGGCTAAGACTGGAGTATTGCTTGAGCCCAGGAGGTCAAGTATCCAGTGAGCTATGATCCCATCACTGCACTCCAGCCTGGGCAACAAAGCAAGACCCCTGTCTCAGGGGAAAAAAAAAGGAATTCAGTGCTTCTTCCTTTAAATCTTATGTGATTAACAATAGATAACACTTCTAACATTTCATTAATTTCCCACCTGGCTTCTTTTATGACTCCACATTTAAAGCAACATTACACAAACCCTGGAGCTCCGAGGTCAAGACATACATTTGGAAACAGATAGATCTTTTTAAATGTTTTTTAATTGATCCATAATAGACGTACATAGTTTCTAGGTACATGTGATCATTTGCTACACTCATATAAGCAAATCAGGGTGACTAAGATATCTATCACCTTAAATACTTATCTTTTCTTTGTACTAATAACATTCAAATTATTCTCTTCTAGCTATTTTGAAATGTATGGTAGATTAATGTTAACTATAATCACCCTACTTCAGATACAACTTTTTTTTTTTTTTGAGAGGGAGTTTTACTCTGTCGCCCAGACTGGAGTGCAGTGGCACCATCTTGGCTCACTGTGACCCCCACCTCCCAGGTTCAAGTGATTCTCCTGCCTCAGCCTCCCGAGTAGCTGGGACTACAGGTGCCTGCCACCAAGCCCGGCTAATTTATTATTATTATTACTACTGTATTCTAGTAGAGACAGGGTTTCACCATGTTGGCCGGGCTGGTCTCAAACTCCTGACCTCAAGTGATCTGCCCACCTCGGCCTCCCAAAGTGCTGGGATTACAGGTGTGAGTCACCACGCCTGGCCCAGATAGATATTTTACTGAAACACATTTACTTCCTCTTAACTTTGGTAACTTGGGGTTTAGGAGGCATACAAAGATGGGGCTTCTGAGAAAGAACAGGATGGAGCAAAATGAAAGCTGATATGGCCTTTTGATGTTGCCCTGACAAATACATATGGTAAGAAAACCTTATGATTAAAGACTTCTTGGCCAGGCATGGTGGCTCACACTAGAATTCCAGCATTTTTGGGAGGTTGAGATGGGAGGATCACTTGAGCCCAGAAGTTCAACAGCAGCTTGGGCTATACAGTGAGACCCCATCTCTACAAAAAATTTAAATTAAAAAATGAGACAGGCATGGTGGCACATGCCTGTAGTTGCAGCTACTCAGGAGGCTGAGGCAGGAGGATCACTTGAACCTGGGAGTTGGAGGTTGCAGTGAGCAGAGATGGTGCCACTGCACTCCAGACTGGGTGACAGAGCAAGGCCCTGTCTCTAAAAAGAAAAAAAAAAAAAAGACTTCTTAAATTTCTTTTTTTAAATAAATTTTATTGTGTATACACACAATTGAGGTTTAACCCATGAAGTTATGGGATACATATAGATAATAAAATGGTTATCTATATGTGAAGCAAATTAATATATCTATCATCTCACATAGTTACTTATTTTTGTGGCACAAGCAGCTATAATCTACTTATTTAACTAATTTCTTATTTCTTTTTCAAAATGGAAATTATAGGTTTTCTTTCTATAGTCTTATATATATTTCTAAATATATAGATATTAAATATATATATTTCTAAATATATAGATATTAAATATATATTTCTAAATATATAGATATTAAATATCTATATATTTCTAAATATATAGATATTAAATATCTATATATTTCTAAATATCTATATATTTCTAAATATCTATATTTCTAAATATCTATATTTCTAAATATCTATATATTTCTAAATATCTATATTTCTAAATATCTATATTTCTAAATATCTATATATTTCTAAATACCTATATATTTCTAAATATCTATATTTAGAAATATCTATATATTTCTAAATATATACTTCTAAATATATCTATGTTTCTAAATATATTTAGAAATATATATATATTTCAGGCCAGCTCAGTGGCTCACACCTGTAATCCCAGCACTTTGGGAGGCTGAGGCAGGCAGATCACCTGAGGTCAGGAGTTCAAGGCCAGCCTGGCCTACGTGGTGAAACCCTGTCTCTACTAAAAATACAAAATTAGCCGGGTGTGGTGGCGCATGCCTCTAATCCTGGCTACTCCGGAGGCTGAGACAGGAGAATTGCTTGAACCTGGGAGGCGGGGGTTACAGTGAGTCGAGGCTGCGCCATTGCACTCCAGCCCAGGCAACAAGAGTGAAACTCTGTCTCAACAACAAAATACATACATATATATATATTTCAGGTTAACTAGAAAAATCTTCTGAATAAGATCTTCCCTCTTTGCCCGTGGAAAATCTGAACAATCTTTGAGCCATCTAGAGGGGAAAGAAAAGACTTTGTTCTGTGTGTTTCAAGAAATTCACCATGTCAGCAATATGAAGGATGTTATGGAAGGCGTGCTTGGCATTCAATTCCCGCAGAAACCGGAAACCTTCCATGCCCTGCAATGTGCTCATCAAACTCTCAGCATATGGACGGCCAGCTGTGGCCCATATCTTGGTCACTCTGAAGCACAATATTTATGAAGCTATAGAACGTTAAGACCTCTTTCACAGCCTCTCCTTCCTACAAAGACTCCTCCAAATCTTAAAATGAAGCAGGAAAACGAGCCTAAGAGGACTTTCATACCAACAACATCTGAAAGGACTAGAATGTTCACACCACGATCTGGATTTCTTAATTTTTGTTTTTGTTTTTGTTGTTCTCTAGTTCTACGGGTTTGATTATTTAGTCATGTGAAAAATATTGATTACTCACACGTAGATCAAGAGAGACACGGCTCCTGCCTTCATGGAGCTTTTAGGGGAAAATGAAGTGGCTCTTGCAGCTAGAGTTGACTCAGAAGCCGAAATTCCTAGAAATCAGGTTTCTACTGCTAGGCAATTGAAGTATAAACTATTTTATAAACATTGTCTTCTTTCATCTTCACACCAACATGCAGAAAAGTTTCTAATCTCAGATCAGGGATGTGCAACAAATTCCATTTCAAAGGAATGACCTGCAAAACTCCCAAATATTCCAAGCAAATGCCCTTAACCCTGTCTGTTATCTGCTTTCCTTGAACAGAAATTCTACATGACCATAAAACCTCGAAGATGGGTATGGCACAGTTCATGCCCTGTAATCCTAGCACTTTGGGAGGGTGAGGCGGGAGGATGGCTCAAGCCCAGGAGTTTGAGACCAGTGTGGGCAACAGAGTGAGAACCATCTCTACCCAAAAAAAAAAATTAAAAATTAGCCAAGCATGGTGATGATATAGGAGTTAAGGAGAAATCATTTAGGCAAATAGCAAGGGTAGGAAGTCCTCAGTAAGGTTTTCCGTTTAATGAAAAGCAACCCCCAAAATCATTTTCTTTTCTAACAAAGAACAGCCTGTAAAATCGAGCTGCAGACATAGACAAGCAAGCTGGAAGCTTCCACGGGTGAATGCTGGCAGCTGTGCCAATAGGAAAAAGCTACCTAGACTAGGCATGTCCAAAATGGCGGCTCCAAGTTCCCTTCTCTTTGCCAGCCATGTGTACAGTAAAAAGCAGGCAACATAGTGTCAGCCAAAGCTCATTTGCATAATAAGATTAGGGTGGGGTGGCCAGCTCACATAGGGGTAGGCCCTAGGTAAATCAGACACCGCCTTCTCAAGCCTGTCTATAAAATCTGGTACACTATGACGAGGGTCAGATTTCCCATTCAGACGCCCCTCTCCCATGCAAGAAAAAGAGCTGTTCTCCTTTCTCTTTCTTTTGCCTATTAAACCTCTGCTCCTGGCCAGGCACAGTGGCTCACGCCTATAATCCCAGCACTTTGGGAGGCTGAGGTGGTCAGATCACCTAAGGTCAGGAGTTCAAGACCAGCCTGGTCAACATGGTGAAATCTTGTCTCTAGTAAAAATACAAAAATATATGAAATCTCACATAGATGATAATATTAAGTTCCAAAAGCAACTCAACCTGGTAGATTCTAATTTTTTTTGAGGCAGGGTCTTGCTTTGTCACCCATGCTGGAGTACAATGGCACAAACACTTCTCACTGCAGCCTTGACCTCCCAAGGCCTAAGCAATCCTCCTGCCTCAGTCCCCCTCCAAGTACCTGAAACTACAGGTGTGTACCACCACACCTGGCTAATTTTTGTATTTTTTGTAGAGACGTGGGTCTCACTATGCTGCCCAGGCTCAGGTCTCAATCTCCTGAGCTCAGGCGATCCACAGGCCTCAGCCTCCCTAAGTGCGGGGATTACAGGCTTGAGCCACTGCACCTAGCCTCTATCTGTTTTACAAAAGAGAAATTGAGATCCTGAATGTTAAGTGACTTGCCTGAGGCCATCCCACTAACAGGAGCCAGGGTTAGGATTCAAACCCCATCCAACTGGTCCCAGAGCTGGAGCTTCTTGCACTGCCCTACACTACCTACCATCTCCATCCTCTGGGCACCTTTTTATAAGAACCAAAACATTACAGAGCATTGCTTTGTCAACTCAGCTGGGAACATCTCCCAGTGCAACTCACATTTTTCACTGCTCTGTGCCTGTCCGTATAAGCTCAATGAGTATTGATTTAGGGGCTTTGGAGAACTTTGAATGCTACCCACCAAGTAACCATTGTTGGCAACCTGGTACCTCTACTTTTAGCCATTTCTCCTTCTCTATAAATAGTGCAGAAGTAACCCACTTGGTAACAGGCATCCTTGCCAAGCCTCCACCACTAGGTCAGTGTAAGAATTAAAGAAAGAGGAAAAAAACACGAAAAGTGGCTTGATGGTTAAGACAGGTTTATTTTAGAGAAAACACACCTGAGAGGGGCTGCTGGCCGAATTAGGTTAGAGTCTTTTCTACAGACTAAGAGTGTTTAAGGATTTAGGGTGGGAGAGTTTCTTAGAGGCTTGGACTGCTTCTGTGTTTTTTTGTTGTGCTTATATGGGAGGGAGAGTGGTGTGTTTGCTTTTATACATTTTTCTGCAGCTGTAGGCATACCCCCCAAGTCTGCTTTTAGCTTCCCTATTTTAGTGCACCTGGAGGGAAAGGAATGTGCTTATTAAGGCCCACTGTTTTACTGGGGCCCATTGTATGAGGGTGAAGTTTGGCAGTTACCCAAGAGACTTTTCCTCCACCTTCCTCTGTGCCCAAGCTGTTTTATCTGCATTTTACTGTCTGCTTTTTTTGGCTGCTTATAGTTTTTTAAAAAGTAATTTCCTTAAATCCAGAAGGCTAAAAATGAAGGTGAAACTTAAAGTGGCGGTGTTTGTCCAAAATAACGGGGCTCTTGCTCTGCCAGTCAGTGCCCTCAAGTCACTCCTGATCCTCAACCTCCATGCCTAAGGCTGGTTCAAGAGACTACATAATATCTGCCTTTTATTACATACATGATGGGTGCATGGGATTCTGCATGCCCTTTGCTTGATATAGACTGCTAAGGTGAGATGGAGAATATCAGAGTCAGCGCTGCTTGAGGAAGCAGAACACACAGCTGGAGGCTTGGAACATGTGGGTCCCTATGAGTGCAGAGCCCATATCCCCATAGAGTCTACCTAGAGCAGGGGTCGCCAAATGTTTTCTTAAAGAGCCTGATGGTGTATATGTTAGGCTTTGTGAGCCAGGTATTTACAGCAACTCAATTCTACCACTGTGGTATGAAAACAGCTATAGACAATCATAAATGAATGATCATGGCTATGTTTTAATAAAACTTTACGGACACTGACCTTGAACTTCATATATCAGTCATGTGACACAAAATATCATTCTTCTTTTTATTTGTTTTCACCCATTTGAAAAATGTAAAAGCTATTCTTAGCTGTACAGAAACAGATGGTGGGCCAGATTTGACCCACTGCCCATAGTTTCCAGACCATGATGTTCAGGTTCATGGAAGCACTTCACTCTACACTAATTTATTCATCCATTCATCACATATGTGATGAGCACATACAGACACACCTCAGAGATATTGCAGGCTCCACTCCAGATCACCACAATAATGTGAATATTGCAATAAAGTAAGTCATACACATTTTTTGGTTTCCCAGTGTGCATAAAAGTATGCTTACCCTATACCGTAATGTGTGCAATAGCATTATGTCTTTTTTTTAATGTACATACTTTAATTTAAAAATAGTTTATTCCTAAAAAATGCTCAAGCAGGGACACAAAGTGAGCACATGCTGTTGGGAAAATGGCACCAACAGACTTGCTTGACACAGGGCTGCCATAAACATTCAATTTGTAAAAAATGCAATATCTGTGAAGGGCAATGAAATGAGGTATTCCTATACTCTTGTGCAAGGCATAATGCTAAATTGAGAGAAACTAAAACATATAAGACAGACATGATCCTACATCCAGGAATATTGATTATTTGTAAGATGGAAAATGAGGAGGAAACAAAGGTGCAGCGCAATGGACTCTGTGGTCTGGGGGACACACAGCCCCTCTAAGGACATGGCAGAAGTGAAACACAGACAAGGTTGGGGAAGGTAGGTCAGAGGAAACTCTAGGGTCAGCTGATGGCAGCATCCATTTGCCCCCATATCTTCACCTTTTTAAATTTATTAAGTCCATTCTCTTTATTTATGATGGAAATAATGTTAATTTGCTCATGGGTTGTGCTTGAATATTAAGAAAGAAAATAAAGATTAAGCTCTGGTATGTAGTAAGAAACCCAAAGACAAACAAGAGTTAAGGGGCAAGTAGGCAGCAGAGTTTCCCATCTCATTTCTCCAGAATTATATCATCCAGTTTGAAACATGAAATACGGCTTTAAGGTAGAGTTTGGCTTCTCAGCTGGATTTTAAGTACAAGACCACGCCCACCAAAGACAGCAGACAAAGGAGCTAGGGTACACGTTTGAAGAAACCTCTCCCTCCAGCTCTCCACCGTGGGGGTCCACTGTGAGCAGTTTCCCTGGCTGTTTTCCCCCTTTCTGCATCTAACAGTCATTGCACGGCTGGGGAAACAAAGACCCACCCAGGCCTTAGTCTCCTTGCGGGGAACCTACAATCCGGAAGCCAGAAGTATGTGACTAAGCTCCCGGAAGCCGGAAGTTAAGGAGCCCGGATGTCACGGAACTGGAAGTTTGAAAGTCCAAGGCCACTGACCTGCAAGCTTCAGAATCTGCAGATTTGGAGTCTTCAAGCCCCAGTAGTGATCCTTTGATATCCAGAGGTTGGATTCTAGCGATATGAACATGCAAGAGAGTATTGGATGTGGAAATTCTTCCAAATTAGTTGGGTGGCTGAAAATTGGGAGGAATAATGAGGAAAAGAGAAGAGAAATTGAATGAATAAAGGGGCCAATCCTTGGGGGGAGGGGGCAGGAGGGGCGGTGCTTGAGACCAGGGCAGCATGTAAGGGACTGCCTATGAATGTCCTAAATATCTGCTATTTAGGGCATTCTGGGATGGGAGTTTGAAAGACTGATGGTGATGTGTTTTGCAGCCACATGAATGCAGCTGGAACCATCATCCTAAGTGAATTAACTTAGAAAACCAAATACCGCATGTTCTCACCTGTAAGAGAGAGCTAAATATTGGGTACACGTGAACATAAAGATGGGAGCATTAGACAATGGGGACTACTAGATGGAGGAGGGAGGGAGGAGGGCAAGGGTTGAAAAACTACCTATCAGGTACTATGCTCACTAACTGGATTCATTTGTACCCCAAACCTCAACATCATGCAATATATTCTTGTAACAAACCTAAACGTGTACCCTCAGAATCTAAAATAAAAGTTGAAATTTAAAAAACCACTGTTGATAGACATTTGGGTTGTTCCCAGTTTGGGTTATTACAAACTGCTTTGCTAGCTTTAACTTTTTTTAAATAATAAACTCTTAAATTTGCAGTGCAAGAAATACAGAAAGAGAGAGGAAGACAAAGAAAAAGAAAGGAGATAGAGAAAGGAAAAGCAAAGAAAGAAAAAGAAAAAAGTGAAAGAAAGAGAGGAAGGGAGGAAGGAAGGGAGGGAAGGAGGAAGGGAAGAAAGAAAAAAGGAAGATGGAAGAAAAAGAGGAAGGAAGGAAGGAAAGAAGGAAGGAAGGAGGACAGACTGATGGTGGGATAAGAGGGAAGGGGCTGGGAAGAACTACGTGGAACATTCTGAAAATGAAGACAGTGGCCGGGTGCAGTGGCTCACACCTGTAATCCCAGCACTTTGGGAGACTGAGGCGGGCAGATCACCTGAGGTCAGGAGTTCAAGAACAGCCTGGCCAACATGGTGAAACCCCGTCTCTACTAAAAATACAAAAATTAGCTGGCCGTGGTGGCATGCGCCTGTAATCCTAGCTACTTGGGAGGCTGAGGCAGGAGAATCGCTTGAATCTGGGAGGCAGAGGTTGCAGTGAGCCAAGATCGCATCATTGCACTCCAGCCTGGGCGACAAGAGTGAAACTCCGTCTCAAAAAAACAAAATGAAAAAAGAAAATGAAGATGAGAAGATTGGAGATATCGTGAGGAGGCCTGAGAGGTATTGGTTGGCACTGGAAGAGACTGACATTGAGAGGAGGCACTGGGTGCTGTGGAGAGCCTGGGGAGAAGGTTGGAGCAACAGGGAGTTGGGGAGCGACTGCATCAGGTATAACTTGGAGTTATAAAATGAGGAGACCAAGTTGAATAGGGCATGAATGGGAGAGACTAGGAAGGATAGAGGATAGAGGGAGGCTGGTGCAGCAATGGAGGGTGGACTTGGAGAGCTTGTAGAGATTTAGGGTGGTGGGCTGAATATGAATAGGTATGAGGTGAAGCAGGAACAAGAGGGGAGGGAGTGAGAATTGGGCAGGTATAGGGGCCTGAGGGAAATGTGGAGAGCAGGCTGGACTGTGAGAACTCAAAGTACACTGGAGATTATGGACTCAGCCACCTGGTATGGAAAGAAGGTTCTCAGGTAGCTTGGACCATGAGTACAAAGTGGGGGATGGGGAGAACTGTGAGAAACTGGAATGTGTTGTTGTGAAAGAGGGCAATGGAGTATGAGGGTTGGGGAAAAATAAGAAGGAGTGAGGATGTAAAGAGGAATGGCAGTAACTTTAATGTCAATGGAGAATGAGTGTGGAGTGTTGGGGGAAGACAGGGGAAGGCCTCATAGGGCTGAATATCTGGAAGGGCCCAGAGTTAGAAAGAACCCAAATGTGCATTGATGGATGAATGAATAAATTAAATGCGGTCCATCCATACAATGGAATATTACTCAGCCTTAAAAGAAAGGAAGTTTTGTCACATATTATAACAGGGAAAACCTTGAAGAAATTATGCTAACAGAAATAAACTTGTCACAAAAAGACAAATACTGTGTAATTTCACTTCTGTGAGGTATCTAAAGTAGTCAACTTCATAGAAACAGAAAGAAGAATGGTGGTTACCAAAGGCTGGAGCTAGAAGGAAACAGAAGTTGTTGTTTAATGGGTATAGACTGCAGGGTGTCCAATTTTTTGGCTTGCCTGGGCCACATTAGAAGAATAGTAATTGTCTGGGCCACACATAAAATACACTAACACTAACGATAGTTGATAAGCTAAAAAAAAAAATCTCTTAATATCTTAAGAAAGTTTACACATTTGTGTTGGGTCACATTCAAAGCCATCCTGGGCCACACACAGGTTGGAAAAGCTTGGTATAGAGTTTCAGTTTTCAAGAAGAAGACTTTGGGAGATCACAACAACATAAATATACTTAACACTACTGACGTTTACACTTAAAAATGGTTAAGATGGTAAATTTCATTGTATGTGGTTTTTTTAACCACAATTAAAAATGTTTTTAAAAAGTTAAAGAAAGAAACCTTTGCCTACTAATTTCAATATTTGGGTCATATTTGAAAAAGCAGTAGCTTAAAATTCAAGTGACTGATACAGTCACTCTTGATTGCCTCTATTGATGGATATGCAGGAAATCTTCAAGGTTTTTTTTTGTTTTTTGTTTTTTGTTTTTTTGAGATGGAGTCTTGCTCTGTCGCCCAGGCTGGAGTGCAGTGGCATGAACTCGGCTCACTGTAAGCTCCACCTCCCAGGTTCACACCATTCTCCTGCCTCAGCCTCCCGAGTAGCTGGGATTACAGGCGCCCACCACCACATCCGGCTAATTTTTTGTATTTTTAGTAGAGACGGGGTTTCACCATGTTAGCCAGGATGGTCTCGATCTCCTGACCTCGTGATCCACCTGCCTCAGCCTCCCAAAGTGCTGGGATTACAGGCGTGAGCCACCGCGCCCGACCGAAATCTTCAAGACTTTTTTAACTGTATAGTACCTCTGTTCAAGAAAAGTAGAAATGCACCGTGGAAAAAGCATATGATTAGAAGGCCTGGAAATTGTGAATGCCATTCCTTTGAGATGGAACTTGGCGCACATTCCCGTTTGGGGTTTCAAAATCTTTCTCTACATCAGCATGAAGGAAAAAGAAGATGGCATATTGTAGAGTGTGTTTTATAAATTCTACAGTAGCAATATAACCATAATGTTGATTTACAGGGTTCCTTGGGCCTCTGTGCTAACTCTAGCTGGAAGAAATATTGTATTTGTCTCATAAGCTCCATAAAGAGTTATTTTGATCTTTGCTCTAGACATAGTGAGTAAACATATTTTTAAGAAGTGGGTAAGTAAACCCATGGAAATAGAGAACAAAGTGATTAAGAAACTCAGACCATAGTGTGAACATCCCAGTCTTTTTGGATGTTGTTGCTATCCTTTGAGGCTGGTTGTTCTCCTTATAGATTTCCAGCATCCAGAAAAGTCTTTGAAGGAAGGAGAAGCTGTAGAAAAAAGCTTAAACCAAGGTGACCAAGGACTTGGACCAAGAGTTTGCTGCAGGGCACAGAAAAATTCGTTTCTGCAAGAATTGTGCATCACATATGTCTTCAATGACTTTCTTCAAATTTCTGATATGATGAATTTTTTGTAACACACAATAAACATGAAGAAGAGTCTTATTCTCTTCATGGCTCAAAGGACATCAGTTCAGATTTTTCTATGAAACAAATTAGTATCTTTCTAATTCTTCTGGTAGAAAAATTAATTTTAAATGATACATAAAATTGCAGAAAGATAGCTTACAAGTCCCTTCTAAGAAAGGAAATAAGAAAACAAGATTTAAACAAAAAAAAAAAAAAAAGAAAGCAGGACTTTCCGTTTCTCCCTTAAAAGCTCTTGTTATTGAAATCATCTTGCTAGCTGGATTTGCCTGTCATTTGCAACAACATGCATGAAACTGGGGGTCATTATGCTAAGTGAAATAAGCCGTGCACAGAAAGACAAAACATCACATGTTCTCACTTATTTATGAGATCTAAAAATCAAGACAAATGACCTCATGGACATAGAAAGTAGAAGGATGGATACTAGCGGCTGGGAAGGGTAGTGAGGGCTGTGGGGAGGTGGGGATGGTTAACAGGTACAAGAAATAGAAAACATGAATAAGACCTACTATTTGATCACACGATAAGGTGACTATTGTCAATAAATTAATTGTACATTTAAACATAATATAAAGGGTGTAATTGGATTGTTTGTAACTCAAAGGATAAATGCTTGAGGGGATGGGTACTCCATTCCCCATTATATACTTAATTCACATTGCGTGCCTGTATCAAAACATCTCATGTACCCCATAAATATATACACCTACTCTGCACCCACAAAAATTAAAAATAACAAAGAAAAAATAAAATCAAATTATAAGTCTCAATTCAGATGACATGTTTCACTGGATTGGTTTTTCTCAGAACTCTCACCTACGTTTATTTAACTCCCAAGCTAAAGAAGATAAGGGCACTTAAGTGTGTCACAGAGCTTATCTCTCCGTTGTAAAATGTACATCCTGTTTCCTCTGCTTCAAGGTTTGTGAAACACTGCTTTACAGAATTGTAAATAACCATAAAACAGAGTTACTGGGCAGGGCACGGTGGCTCACTCCTGTAATCCCAACACTTTGGGAGACCGAGGCGGGTGGATCACCTGGGGTCGGGAGTTTGAGACCAGCCTGACCAACATGGAGAAACCCCTTCTCTACTAAAAATACAAAAAAAGAAAAAAAAAAATTAGCCAGGCGTGGTGGCACCTGCCTGTAATCTCAGCTACTCGGGAGGCTGAGGCAGGAGAGTCGCTTGAACCTGGCAGGCAGAGGTTGTGGTGAGCTGAGATCGCGCCATTGCACTCCAGCCTGGGTGACAGAGTGAGACACCATCTCGAAAAAATAAATAAATAAACAAACAAACAGAGTTACTAAGAAAATTACTGATAGTTTTTTTAGGTGTTTAAGACAATGGTTCTCAACTGGGAGCAATTTAACCCCCATGGGACTTTTGGCAGTGTCTGGGGATTTTGTTGTTGTTGTTAGGACAGTTAGAGTAGGCAGACAGCTAGACATGAGCAGGAGGGGGAGCTCCTGAGGAAACGGAGATATGGAAAGTCTCACACCCCAGGGACCACCCAAAACTTGCATGCTAGATACAAGCAGAGAGGAGCAGAAATACCTAAGCGGAAAGGATTTCCCCTTAAGATGCCCAGTAATCACTCACTCTGCAGTTAACCTGTCAGAATCTAGCTACGTGTTGATAGGAGGACAAAGGAGAAAATCTTTTAACCGCTATTTGATAGATGTAACTGCTATATGACCTTCCTCGGGTGGTAGCAATGAGCAATGCAGCCATTAGGTAGGATTCCTATATAGCACTGGGCCACACGTGTGCACCAACTAATGGTAAGGGAAGGCCCCATAAACCTGGGTGGGAATGAGGCAGGACAAGGCAGAGACTTAAAGCAGGAGTGGGAAAACTAAGCAAAGAAAAAGGCAGAGACTTAAGACAAAGGAGGGAACTTCAAGGAAGAGCCCAAGATTGTAAAAAACCTAAGGCAGAACTCGGGCTACTGCTGGCTCACTCCCTTCAGCGGCCCGCTCTGCCTCATCATTGCAGGATGTAATGTCCCTTTAAATGACTCTCTGCTGGCCAAGGGAGGTGGCTCATGCCTGTAATCCCAGCACTTTCGGAGGCCGAGGCGGGCGGATCACCTGAGGTCAGGAGTTCAAGACCAGCCTGACCAACATGGTGAAACCCCATCTCTACTAAAAATACAAAAATTAACCAGGCATGGTCGCGGGCACCTGTAATCCCAGCTACTCAGGAGGCTGAGGCAGAAGAATCACTTGAACCTGGGAGGCAGAGGTTGCAGTGAGCAGAGATTGTGCCATTGTACTCCAGCCTGGGTGACAGAGCGAGACTCCATCTCAAAAAATAAAAAATAAAAATAACTCTCTTCTCTCTATTTTCCTTCAATAAATTCTCTTTTTGGCTAAAGTAGTCATTTTAGCCAAAATCTTTCTCTCAAGACAACAAAGAACTGAGGATTTCTGCCCTTCCCAGTATACAACTAGCAGGGATCCCACTGGCATTTTTCTTTGGACAGATAAAATTGGATGTATTTATCAAGAGCAACATGATGTTTAATGGATGTATACATTGGGGAATAACAAGATCTAGCAAATTAATATATGCCTCATCTCATATAGTTATTTGGTGGTGAGAACAATTTACATCCACTCTCTTAGCATTTTTTAAGAATATAATTTATTATTAACTATAGTCACCATGCTCTACAATTGATCTCCTGAACTTCTTCCTCCTGTCTAACTGAAATTTGTATCCCACCGGGCGCAGTGGTTCACACCATAATCCCAGCACTTTGGGAGGCTGGGGTGGGCAGATTGCTTCAGCCCAAGAGTTCAAGACCAGCCTGGGCAAAATGGAGAAACCCTAACTCTACAAAAAATATTAGCCAGGCATGGTGGTGCATGCCTGTGGTCCCAGCTACTCTGGAGGCTGAGGAGGAAGGATCACTTGAGCCCAGTAGTTTGAGGCTGCAGTGAGCTGTGACCACACCACTGCACTCCAACCTGAACGACAATTAGACCCTGTCTCAAAAAACAAAAAAAAGTGTATCGTTTGACCAACATCTCCCCAACCCAAGCTACTGGCATTTAGTTAATAGAGTCCAGGGATGCTGCTAAACAGTCTTCAGTGCATAGGGCAGTTCCTACAGCAAAGAATTATCTGGCCAATAAGGTCACAGTTGAGAAACCCTGACTGTAGGATGCAATGAATCTCTCAGTTTCTCTTCAAAGGTTCAGTCTGTTAACCTCCTTGTCTCTGTGCCTCCCTGCCCCAAGTTACTGTAAACAGCCTTCCCGTCGGCACTAATCAATAACTCACATCTGTTCCCTCGGTCACACATTCTGCACCCATTCCACCCCTCAAAACCACACACATACCCTTCAAAACTGCACGTCACACCATTGTAACTCACATCCCCTTCCCCCTTCCTTATCTGGGAGAAATATTCGCAAGTAGCCAATTGGGTCAGCTTACATTGTGCTGACCCCAGCCCATGGGGGAAGGACATGGAGGCAGGGATTGCGTTAAGGATATAAAACCCCCCTGGCCTCCTTTGTTCTCTGTGCTCTTGGATCTTGATTGACGTGAGTGGCACCCTTCTGCAGAAGTAAATTGCCTTGCTGAGAGAACTTTTGCCTCAGTGCTGGTTTCACTTTGCGGCACCCAGCATTTATTGCTAGAGCATTTTTATATTCAACATGACCTAAGGTGTAAAGGGATTCACATGGAAGTTTTTGCCATTTTCTTCATCCTTTCCATTGTCATCATAGGTCACTCATTCCCAGGTCTAGAGAAAGTTTGATGCAGTAACTGTTGTTTCAGATGAGTGGCTTCACCTGCTTATCTTTCTATTGAATACATTTATAAGTGATGTGCTTCAAGAAATTCTTCAAAGCTAAACATAAGACAAAGTTTCTACATATCCTAGCAAGATAACATGACCATTTAAAAACTGATATGAAGCTACAGAAGAGACCTCAGGGATGAGAGGAGGAGACCACCCCCACAACTTCAGCCAGACCTCAGAGAAACGGACTGTCATCACACCCTAGCATAAGAAGAGACACTAAGCAGTGAGGTTTCTGTCTTCAGCCTGTAGATAGAAAAAATATTCGAAGAATTATCTCATGCCTTTACCAAGTCTCAGCTCAAATTTTGCAGCTTGAGTATTCTGAAAAAAAATTTTTTTTTTGAGACGGAGTCTCGCTCTGTCGCCCAGGCTGGAGTGCAGTGGCACAATCTCGGCTCACTGCAAGCTCCGCTTCCTGGGCTCACACCATTCTCCTGCCTCAGCCTCCCAAGTAGTTGGGACTACAGGCGCCCGCCACCACACCCGGCTAATTTTCAGTAGAGATGGGGTTTCACCATGTTAGCCAGGATGGTCTCGATCTCCTGACCTCGTGATCCACCTGTCTCAGCCTCCCAAAGTGCTGGGATTACAGGCGTGAGCCACCGCACCTGGCCAAATATATTTTTAAATACTGGAAATTTTTATAAACTCTGAATTCCAAGGTAAGATAGCTCAGTTTACTTTATAAATGTGTACCTGCATGCATGTATACATAAGCCATTGATTTTCCACCATTGTGGGGAAGAGGGTATAGGGTGAGACTTAACATTAAATGGGATTAAAGGAAATGATTAGGATACTGGGACTCTTAAGTTTGTAAATCACTGCCTCAGATATTTGGTTATATTTAACTAATAGGTACATGATATAGTTTGGATGTTTGTCCCCTCCAAATCTCACACTGAAATGTAATCCCCAGTGCTGGAGGTGGGGCCTGGTGGGAGGTGTTGGATCATGGGGGCAAATCACTCATGAATGGTTTAGTAATCCCTTTGCTGTAAGTCAGTTCTTGCTCTGGTAGTTCACACCAGATCAGGTTGTTTAAAAGAGTATGGAACCTCTCCACTCTGTCTCTTGCTCCTGGTCTCACTATGTGATGTGCCTGCTCCCACTTTGCTTTCTGCTGTGATTACAAGCTTCCTGAGGCCCTCACCAGAAGCCGAGCAGATGTTGGTACCATGTTTGTGCAGCCTGCAAAACAGTGAGCCAATTAAACCTCTTTTCTTGGGCCGGGCATGGTGGCTCATGCCTGTAATCCCAGCACTTTGGGAGGCCAAGGCGGGTGGATCACAAGGTCAGGAGATCGAGACCATCCTGGCTAGCACAGTGAAACCCTGTCTCTACTAAAAATACAAAAAAATTAGCCAGGCGTGGTGGCGGACACCTGTAGTCCCAGCTGCTCAGGAGGCTGAAGTGAGAGAATGGTGTGAACCCAGGAGGCGGAGCTTGTAGTGAGCCAAGATTGTGCCACTGCACTGTCTGGGCAACAAAGCAAGACTCCATCTCAAAAAAAAAAAAAGCCTCTTTTCTTTATAAATTACCCAGCCTCAGGTATTCCTTTATAGCAATGCAAGAACAGGCTAATACAGAAAATTTCTGAAAATGTGAAAGCAGCTTTGGAACTGTGTAACGGGCAGAAGTTGGAAGAGTTTGCAGGGCTCAGAAGGAAGAAGGAATATGAGAGAAAGTTTGGAACTTCTTGGAGACTGGTTAAAGGGTTGTGACCAAAATACTGATAGAGATATGGACAGTGAAGGTCAGGCTGAGGAGGTCTCAGATGAGGAACTTACTGGGAACTGGAGCAAAGGTCAGCCTTGTTATTCCCTGGCAAAGGACCTGGCAGCATTGTGTCTATGTCCTAAGGCTTTCTGGAAGTTTGAACTTAATAGTAATGACTTAGAGAGTGTCTGGTGGGAGAAATTTCTAAGCAGCAAAGTGTTCAAGGAGAGGCACGGCTGCTTCTAACAGCTTACAGTCAGATGTGGGAGCAAAGGAATTAAAGTTGAACATTATATTTAAAAAGGGAAGCAGAGCATAAAAACTTGGAAAATTCTCAACCTGGCCATGTGGTAAAGAAGGAAAGAGCATTTTCAGGGGAAGAATTTAAGAGGGCTGCAGAACAACCACTTGCTAAAGAGACTAACATGACTAAAAGAGAGTCAAGTGCTAAGATCCAAGACAAAAGGAAAAAGGCTTTGAAAGCATTTTGGGGATCTTCCAGGCCACCTCTCCCATCACAAACCCAGAAGCCTAGGAGAAAAGAATGATTTAGCGGGCCAGTTCCAGGGCCCTGCTGCCCTGTGCAGCCTTTGAACACTGTTCTCCACGTTCCAGCCACTCAAGGCTCCAGCCTTGGCTCAAAGGGGCCCAGGTATAGCTTGGGTTGCAGCTCTGCAGGTTGCAAGCTGTAAGCTTTGGTGGTTCCAGGTAGTATTAAGCCTGCAGATGCTCAGATTGCAAGCATGAAGGAGGCTTAGTGGCTTCCACCTAGATTTCAAAGGATGTATGGAAAAGCCACGGTGCCCAGGAAGAAGACTGACATTGCGGCATAGCTCCCACAGAGGAACTCTATTAGGATTGGATTCCCCCGTACCCCCAAAAGAATCCCTACCAGGGCACTGCCTAGTGGAGCTGGAGGGCCACCTCCCTCCAGACCCCAGAATGGTAGATTCACTGGCAGCTTGTGCCCTCTGCCTGAAAAACCTGCAGGCACTCAACTCCAACCCATAAGAGCAGCCATGGGGGTTGCACCCTGCAAAGCCACAGGGCTGGAGCTGCCCAAGGCCTTGAGATCCCATATCTTGCACTAGTGTGTCTTGGACGCAGGACATGGAGTCAAAGGAGATTTTGGAGCTTTAAGATTTAATGAATGCTCTTCTGGGTTTACAACTTGCATGAGGCCTGTTGCCTTTTTCTTTTGGCCTGTGTCTCCCTTTTGAAATGAGAATGTTTAACCAGTGCCCATACCACCATTTTCTCTTGGAAGTAAATAACATGTCTTTGATTTCACAGGCTCATGGGGAAGGAATTCATCTTCAGATGAGACTTTTGACTTGGGACTTGGGACTTTTGATTGAGTTGATGGTGGAACAACTTATGACTTTGGGGAGGTATTTAGAAGGCATGATTGTATTTTGCAATTTGAGAAGGTATTGAGATTTAAGGGGCAGGGGCAGAATAATATAGTTTAGATGTTTGTCTCCTCCAAATCTCTTGTTGAAATGTAATCCCCAATATTGGAGATGGGGACTGGTGGGACGTATTCGGATCATGGGGGCAAATCCCTCATGAATGGCTTAGCGTCATCCCCATGGTGCTGTCAGTTCTCACTCTAGTAGTTCATGCGAGATCTGGTTGTTTAAAAGAGCATGCAATCTCCCCTGCCTGCTCGCTCCCATTCTCATCATGTGATGTGCCTGCTCCTGCTTCACTTTTTGCCATGATTGTGAGCTTCCTGAGGCCCTCGCCAGAAGCTGAGCAGAGGCTGGTGCCATGCTTGTAGAGCCTGCAGAACCGTGAGCCCATTAAACCTCTTTTCTTTATAAATTACCCAGTCTCAGGTATTCCTTTTTAGTAATGCAAAAACAGACTAACACAGCACATCTCTCCCTAAAAGTGCTTGGTATTTGCCTACATTTATGAAGAACATAGCATTAAATACAGCACCAAATAGGTGCTCAATATTTTCACGGAAAGAATTAATGCACATGTGTAAGAATCAAGCAGCAGTCATCTAATGAGGAATAGCCAAATTTTTAAACAAAGTTTTTCTTTTTGAGACAAAATTTCACTCTTGTTGCCCAGGCTGGAGTGCAATGGCATGATGTTGGCTCACTGCAACCTGCACCTCCTGGGTTCAAGCAATTCTCCTGCCTCAGCCTCCAGAGTAGCTGGGATTACAGGCTCCCGCCACCACACCCAACTAATTTTTGTATTTTTAGTAGAGATGGGGCTTCACCATGTTGGCCAGGCTGGTCTCGAGCCCCTGACCTCAGGTGATCCACCCGCCTCGGCCTCCCAAAGTGCTGGGATTACAGGTGTGAGCCACTGCGCCTGGCTTAAACAAACTTTTTAATGGAGAAAATGTCATCCAATAAATCAACCAAGTGTGACCCATCCTCGTGTGAGCCATCCTAGAACATCACCCACTGTGGACCAGGTTGCCAGTGTTATAAGCATGTGCTCCCCAAGTGAATCAGTAAGAGAAGTTATCTGGGGAAGAGCAATGTATGATCTTACTGTGCTAGGTTGGAAGGCATCAGGCACAGCCCTTCTAGAGAGTGTGTATTTCTCAGACCTAGCACTTCTCATTCTGATCTTTTTGATCCATTTCTTGTTTTGTCCCCAGACCTGCTAGAGGCAAAGCATCTTCTGGGTCAGCTCATTAAGATAGGCAAGGACAAGAAGAGTCTTGAGTGGGACCTAGACAGTGGCACCTGTTGACTGAAAAGGCAGTACACCAAAAGATGAAGACACCCTGCAGGGTGTTGATGATGGTGAAGAGATAGGCAACAGCATAGCAACTGGGCCCACCTGCAGAATGCTCAAACACCAGGTGCAGCCCAAGATGAACAGCCGATCTGTCACCTTGAATGTCAGCATCCTGGATTGGATGAGAAAAGAGGCCCATAATATACCCATAATAACAAAGGCTATTCCATCTCCATCCCATGGATATCTCTGCCCTCTCCTGTTGGTGATTTCTCAGACTGAGTTTTGATCAACCTAGATCTTTACTGTTGATAATTCCCCACAAAAGAAATGCCATTTGGATCCAGGAAAGCATTTTAACTTGGACCAAGGAGAGTAGTGACACTTCATAATATGGGTTTCAAAAGAAGTGTGACGATCAACACAAAAAAATCAGTTGCATTTCTATGCACTAACAATGAACAACCCAAAAAGGAAATTGAGAAAACAAATCCATTTACAATAGCATTAAAAACAATAAAATACTTTGGAATTAACTTAACCAACAAGATGAAGAACCTGTACACTGAAAGCTAAAAAGCATTGCTGAAAGAACTTAAAAGAGACACAAATAAACATACTATGTTCATGGGCTGAATGACTTAATATTTTTGCAGAAACAGAAAAATATCCATCCTAAAACTCATATGAAATCTCAAGAATATCAAACCAAGAAGTCAAAACCATCTTGAAAAAGAACAGAGTTGGAGGTCTCACACCACACTTATTTCAAAATTTATTGTAAAACTACAGTAATCAACACAATACGGTAATGGCATAAAGATAAGACATATAGACCAATGGAATCGAGGAGGGAGCCCAGAAATAAAACCTCACATTTATAGTCAAATGAATTTTGATAAGGGTGCCAAGACCATTCAATGGGGAAAGGACAGTCTTCAACAAATGGTGCTGGGAAAACTGGATATGCACATGCAAAAGAATGAAGTTGGACTCTTTTCTTACTCCATATATAAAAATTAACTTGGCTGGGCGTGGTGGCTCACACCTGTAATCCCAGCACTTTGGGAGGCTAAGGCAGGCAGATCACAAGGTCAGGAGATCACGACCATCCTGGCTAACATGGTGAAACCCCATCTCTACTAAAAATACAAAAAAATTAGCCAGGCATGGTGGCATGCGCCTGTAATCCCAGCTACTCAGGAGGCTGAGGCAGGAGAATCACTTGAACCGGGGAGGCGGAGGTTGCGGTAAGCCAAGATTGTGCCATTGCACTCCAGCCTGGGCAACACAGCAAGACTCCGTCTCAAAAAAACAAAAACAAACGAACAAATAAAAATTAACTCATAATATATCAAAGACCTAAATGCAAGAGCTGAAACAATAAGACTCTTAGAAGAAAACATAGGGGGTAAGCCTCACGACATTAGATTTGCAATGATTTTTTGGATATGACATCTAAAGAAAACAAAAAATATCTATAAGTTGGGCTACACCAAAATCTTAGACTTCTGCATATCAAAGGATACAATTAATAAAGTAAAAAGGTAACCCCTAGAATGGGAGAAAATATTTGCAAATCATATATCTGATAAGGAGTTAATATTCAGAATATATAAAGAATTTCCACAACTCAACAACAACAAAAAACTAATTTAAAAATGGTCAAAGGACTTAGACATTTTTCCACAGATGACATACAAATGGTCACAACTAAGAAGGAAAAGCCCAACATGTGTTCTTCCAGCCTCTGCTTCTGTCATGTTTGTCAACATTCCATTGGCCAAAGAAAGTCACATGACCAAGCTCGTCTTCAAGGTTTGGAGAAATAAACTCTACCTCTTGATAGGAGGAGCTGCAAAGTCACATGGAAAAGACATATACATAGAGGGATAGAAGAAGTCATTGTGGCAACCATCTACCACTGCATCATTACTTATCAAGAATATGCAAATTAAACCTAAGAAACTGCTGCATACCCACTAATGTAGCTCAAATTAATTTGTGTGACAGTACCACATGTTGCCAAGGATGTGAAGCAATGAAACTTTCATTCATTGATGTACAAATTGAGGTGTAAATGGTTTCAACCACACTGAAAAACTGTCTGGCAAGATCTACTAAAGCTAAAGATAGGTCTCCTCCAAAATCCAGTAATTCCATTCCTACATTTATACTCATGAGAAATGAATACCTATGTCCACAGTATGACTTAACAAGAACATTCACAGCAGCTTTATTCATAACAATAAAACCTGCAGGATTATTCACAATAGCCAAGATATGGAATCAACCTAACTGTCCATCGGTGGATGAATGGATAAAGAAAATGTGGTATATCTACAAAATGGAATACTATTCAGCCTTGATGAGGAAGGAAATTCTGTCATTTGTGATAACATGGATGAACCTGGAGGACAGAACTCAAATGTTTGTAAACAGAATAGAATTTTTAAATTGTGGTATATTCAGACTATGGACTATTACACGGCAATTAAAAATCATAAACTACTGATAATACAACATAGATAAATCTCAATGACACTATATTAAGTGAAGGAAACAGACACAAGAGGGCTGTTTATGGTTCCATTTACATGAACAGGAAAAACAAATCTATGGTGATAGATGTCAGAATAGTGATAACCTTTGAGGATGAGGTGGGGCCCAAGGGAAATTTCTGGGATGATAAAATATTTTGATGGAGCCCGTGGTGGGTATAGACATATACAAAATTCACCAAGGTGTACCCTAAGATTTATTAACGTTTATGTAAGTTATACCTAAGAGAACTTTAAAACCAAAAAAAAAAAAAAACAAGTAAAAATGGAGACTAGTCCCCTGGGTCTGCCACTGTAGAGAGAGTCAGGCCTGTCACATGCCACCCAGATGACTTTGATAGCCCACCTTAACTTGCTGGGCCTCAGCTTCCTCATCTGGGAATTGGGGATAACAGTACATACCTCAAAGTGTCAGTGTGAGGACTAAATTAAAAGATGCAAAGCTTCAGGCAGTGGCTACTATCTATTAATAGTAAACTCTAAATAAGTATTTACTATCATTACAATGAATGGTTGAATGTTCAGTAATAGGGAAAAGGATGATCACTTTATAAGAATAAAAGTAACAATTTGTTGGAAATGTAAAAAATGTCAGTATCTATATTTAATTTCATTGCTTCAAAACATATATATGTATGTATATACATAAATTTAAAAACTGACAGAATGACAAAGATTTTTCAGCAATACATAATCATGGTGGGAGAGTTTAACACACCTCTCTCAATAAATGCTAGATCACAGATCAACATTTATAAATGTGTAGATGGTTTTTAAACACATTTGCTTGATCTAGCAGACATTTGTAGAATACAATACATTGATTTCAACCATCCATGAAGCATTTATAAAAATTGACATATACTAAGTGCATCAGTTAGGAATTATATTCAGGTGAAATAAACCTCCCACCAAAAACAAAAACAAACAAAAGAAAATTGTACCAGTAAGAAGTGCATATTTTTCATGTATGGGACATCCAGAAATAAATAGTCCAGGGCTGCTGCAATCACATAAATATGCCAATTCTATTAAATCTATCCTAAATATCTTTTAGATTACAGAAGCAAGATGGTTATGACTTCCGGCCACCCTCTTCTTAGCTTGTGGCTTTTACCCTTATGGTCACAGGAGGGCTCCTCTAGCTCTAGAAATCATGTCTACTTGTCCAAAAGGCAAGAAGTGGAGAGATGTGGCTACATGAAACCATCCCTGAACACAACACCTTCCCCAGAGTCACATCCAGTGACTTCTCATATTCATACTAGCCAGGACCGGAGGAAATGGCCTGCCCTTGCTTGCAAGAAGGGCTGGGAGACGGAAGCTTTTTATTATTATTATTATTATTGAGACAGAGTTTCACTCTGTTGCCCAGGCTGGAGTGCAGTGGTGCAATCTCGGCTCACTACAACCTCTGCCTCCTGGGTTCAAACAATTCTCCTGCCTCAGCCTCCCAAGTAGCTGGGATTACAGGTGCATGCCACCAAACCTGGCTAATTTTTGTATTTTTAGTAGAGAGGGGATTTCACCATGTTGGCCAGGCTGATCTCGAACTCCTGACCTCAGGTGATCCCCCAGTCTCAGCCTCCCAAAGTGCTGGGATTACAGGCATGAGCCACCATGCCCAGCCGGGAGATGGAAGCTTTTTAATAGTGCACACTGCCAATCTGAACAGAAAACCCAGGTTCTTTTCTAAGGAGGAAGGGGCAATTTGGGTTGGCAGCTAGAAGAATAAGCCACACCAGACCTAATAGCAAATCTCAGCAAATACCTATGACTCAGTAACAAAGAGGCCACATACTCTTCTCATCATGTAATTAAATTAGAAACCAACAACAAAAAGGCAACTAAGAAATAGCCATACAACATGCAGGAACCTTCCAGAAAGATAGAAACATTCTATCTCTGGAATGGGGTGTTGGTTACATGCATGTATGCATCTGTCAAACTCATCCAACTGTACACTTCAGATGTATGCATTTCACTATAAGTCATTATACCTCTATGAAAATATATCCACGTATTAGTTTTGAAAAATCTAATTCCAAATAATAAATGGGTCAAAGAATAAATGATAATGGAGGTTAAGACGATAATGGAGGTTAAGACAATACTTACAATTAAACCAAAATGAAAATATTATACATTGAAACATAAGCTGCAGCTAAAGGAGTATTACGAGGGAAAGTCATAGCCCCATGTGTTTATATTTTTACAAAATGGAAGTTAATTAGCAAGGGGCCCACAGTATGGATGAGACATGGATAAAGGCAGGCTGCCATTCCTAATGTTCTCTCTTCCCACGTGGGTTCTTTTGTGTACAGTGAGTGAGGAGCTGTGCCTGAAGGCTTTCTCACACTGATTACATTGATAGGGTCTCCCGGCACTGTGTGTTCTCACATGTACAATAAGATGTGAAGACTGACCAAAGGCTCGCCCGCATTCCTGGCATGCATAGGGCTTCTTGCCACTGTGAGTCCTTGCATGTTTCCTGAGGGATGAGGGCTCACTGAAGGCTCGCCCACATTCCTGGCACACATAGGGCTTCTCTCCAGTGTGAGTTCGCATGTGACTCTTCAGGGTTGAAAGACGACTCAAGACCTGACCGCAAGTCCCACACTCATACAGTTTCTCCCCTGTGTGTATCCTCTTGTGCACGTTCAGATGAGTGCTCGTCCGGAAGGGCTTGCCACACTGGTTGCATTCATATGGTTTCTCTCTGGTATGGGTTCGCAGATGTGTCTTCAGTGAAGAGTGTTCCCTGAAGGCTTTCCCACACTGGCTGCATTCAAAGGGCTTCTCTCCAGTGTGAGTTCTCACGTGGCTCCTGAGGGATGATGGCTGATTGAAGGCTTTCCCACAATCTTTACACTCATAGGGCTTCTCTCCTGTGTGGTTTCTCTGGTGCAAAATCAGGTTAAAGTTCCTCGTGAAGGTTTTCCCACACTGACTACATTCAAATGGCTTCTCTCCGGTATGGGTTCTCATGTGTCGCCGGAGATTCGAGGAATATTTGAAGGCTTGCCCACATTCTTGACAGTCAAAGCACTTCTCTGCAGTATGAGTCTTCTCATGCCTGATAAGGTCAGAGCTGTATCTGAAGGATTTTTCACATTTGTTACATGCATAGGATTTATCCCCACTACGGATTTTCTCGGGCACAATTAGGTGGGCACTCTGGAAGAAGGAATTTCTAATCTCTTGACATTCATAGGACGCCTCTCCAGCATGAATTCTCTGGTACTGGAAAAGTGGTTCGATGCTGTTAAAAGGTTTCTCAAGTTCATTATATTTATAGAGTTTTTCTCCAGGCTGAGGTTGCTCCTGTCGAGGAAGGAAAATGTGAAGACCAAAGGCCTTATTAGATTCACAGATATTCTCCCCTATGTGAAATGAATGTAAGAAAAAGACAGTTCTATATCTGATACTTTTACCATTTACAGAGTCCATACCATTTCTACCCAGAGTCCCTTCAAGTGGAATAGGGTGGATACTCTGTTGCAAAGAGCTATCTTTTCATTATTTTCATGCGGCTTCTTAGATGCAGAATTTTTCCAATTTGTGTAAGGCTAAATTAAGTCTTAAACACTTTGTATGTGTCGTATCTGTGAAAATGCTTACTTGTACAAACATGATCTACATTTAGTTTTCCACCAATTCATGACATTCACGGACTCTCTCCCAAGAAACTGCTTCCTTCTGGGTAAACACTTCTTGCCTCAAATCTCTCTTGGCTCTTGGGCTGCTTTTCTAACTTACGGTTAACCCCAGACTCATCCTACTATAGAGAACCACGAATAATCCCTGGTGAGCCTTACCCCTTTCACATCAATGGACAGGATCTCCGTAAAAGTATCTTGGCTAGGAATTGCCTCTTGGGGTTGACATTGAGGTTCTGAAATGAATTAGGGAAGAAAAAGTTAAGCACACAGAGAAAGAAACTGTGGGATCAAGGTCACCTCAAAAGTAGGCAAGGCACATGTGGACTTTTTTTTCCAAATACTGATCCTATGTACGGGAAGAAATTGCAATGAGAAGGAATGCATCTAAAAGTTAAGGAAAATTTTAAGGTGTGTGGCTAGATGAGAAGTTATGTAATCAGAGGAACATGGGAAGGAAATAGTAGGTAATTTACCAAAAAAGGATTCTACGAAGATTGTGACTAATGTTGAGGAAAAATATTAGCGAGAATGTACAGTGGGGAGGAAATGGATAAAATATACATGTGGAAATATTAAATATGAAGAGAAAGTAGGACAGATCTTTCTAGGAGATTAATGCAAAGTTTTAGAGATTAAAAAGGAAAGAGAAAAAGGAAAGAAGGTGGCATTTAATAAGGGAGCTCAACCAAACAGGCTTCTCAGTCAAAGGTATGAATAGGTTGCCCTGATAGACAGTTTCCAAACTGGACACTCCCCTTACTGACCAGAGCTGATGCTCACCTGATCTGCCTGGGCTCACCTGCACAGGTGTCTGAGAGGACGCCCCTGTCAGTGGTCCACTGCTCTCCTCTTTCTTCCAAATAAGACAACGCATTGGGTTTGCACAGTTGATCAGCTGCTCATGAGAAAAAAACACATGTGCGAGGACTGTGCCATGCCCTGACACCAGGGCCGATATTCTCAAGTCTTTAGGGGCTCTAGAGATGAGAGTGGCAAAATGCATGTGCCTAAATTCTGATGGCCACAGCCAAACTCTTCCACTGAGCAACTAAATACAAGTTCCCTCACTAGGTCTCAGAGGACACTGAGGCTCTCCGGTCTACAAAACCAAGGGCCTAGCTAAGGAATACATTTGAGAAGCCCAAAAGCTTTTAGTCACAGAAAGACAGGGCAGTAAAAAGATCTTCATTCCACAGAAAGGCCAGTAAGTAGACTGGAAGCTCATGAAGATGGGAATTATCTGTTTTTTCACCTCTAGGTTTCCCAGACTTGGCACAATTTCTAGAGCTCATGGTTGGTACATAAATGTGATGAAAAGACAAAGCCTTGGCCAGGCACAGTGGCTCATGTCTGCAATCCCAGCACATTGTGGGGCTGAGGCAGGTGGATCACTTGAGCCCAGAAGTTCGAGACCAGTCTGGGAAACATGGCAAAACTCCATCTCTACAAAAAAGTACAAAAATTAGCCAGGTATGATGATGCACCCTGTGGTCCCAGCTACTCGGGAGGCTGGGGTGGGAGGATCACCTGAGCCCAGGAAGCGGAGGTTGCAGTGAGCCAAGGTCACGCCATCACACTCCAGCCTAGGCAACAGAGCAAGACTCTGTCTCAAAAAAAAAGGAAAGAAAAGATGAAGCTGCCTTACCCACAGAGGCCAGGTTCCTGTAGTTCTCCAGCATCACATCTCTATACAGGCTCCTCTGAGTAGAGTCCAGAAACACCCATTCTTCTGGGGTGAACACCACAGCCACATCTGCAAAGGTGACTGGTTCCTAAAACACACATCCATCCCGGCTCAGCCAGGGACCACCCCCACCAGTACACCAGAGGATGCTGGAGGCTGGCAGGCCTGGGGAAGGGAAACCCCAGGCAGAGGACTTTCAGACAGTGTTCTGAGATCCCGCAGAATCTGGCCCTTAGCTCAGGACTCTGAACCAGAACTCCTCTCTCTACTCTCCACTCCTTAAGTAAGAACAGCAAGAGGCAATAACTAATGTTGCAAGTCCTCGACCTCAGGACAGGACTTATCTATTGACAAGGAGCCAGGAAGCTCTTGCAGATTTGTCCCCCTTCTAGCTCCAGGGTCCAGCAGACCTGAGCACGGTACAGGCAAGAGGGAACTATCTGGAAAATGACTCAACTCTTTGTTCAGTGAGACCATGAAGACCACAAAATGAGGACGGCTGACATCCTTGCTTTGTTTTCCCTCCTGGTGCTCAGCAGCCTGGGGAGGGTCTGAATGAGGTGGTGGGATCATGGCCCACGCTCCCTTGCTGACACCCACTGCAAGAGGCCCAGTCCCTGAAAGCATGGAGACCAACCCCATGAGATGATCCAGACAGGTCACAGGAAGAAGGCAAGTCCAGCCTTTGGGCACAGCAGTGTTCTTTTAGAACAAGAAGTTCTTACCTACCTGTGAACAGGCGGTTGGCAGCCCAGGAGCCATAGCTTCTTCCTCCACTTTGTCCTCCTGAAGCCAGGCAGGGTCACGTGCAGGCACAGCTAGGGGAGAAGGGAAGAGGCATGAGGGTTGGTGCCTGGCCTACTGGGCACACTCACAGGCCCCAAGGCTGCCCACCCTGGCTGTGAGTGATCACATGTGTACACACACACATGCACACACTCACAGGGACACACACATGCAGACACATATCTGCAAGCTCTTGCACACGCATGCATGCAATCACATGCACACACGTACACAGACATGCACACATATACACACAAACACGCACACATATACAGTTACATACCACATGCACCTGTTCATATATATAACATATACACACAGACCAGCACACAAAGAGACATATAGACGTGCACACACACACACACACACACACACGCATGCCTTCATTCCATATCCCAAGAGCCATAGACTCCATAATTCACCAGGAGACTCCAAAGCTCCTGCAGCCCCCACCACTGTCCCGACTCAGCTTTGGGACAGCTTTTCCTCCCCGGCTGCCTGGCCCCTTCCTCTGCCCCCCTACACTGCAGGGCTAGTGGTGCTCCAGGACTTACCACAAATCGAAGGCAGATAAACCACAACCAACCTGCAAGTCTGCCTTAAAAAGAAACTTCCTTCCCACCTGCCTTCAAATCAACACCACTCCTCGCTCTGCACCAGGCATCCTCCTTCTGGCCTATGACAGACAAGCAAGCAACTCCCCGATCATCCCTCGTCCCCTGCATCCTCACCTCTCCCTCCCGATGGGACCTTTCCCCTCACTTTTTTAAACCTGACCCACGCCCAATCCCTGACCCCACATGTGTTCTCTGCAGCTGCCGTAACAAAGTATCACAAACTGAGTGGCTTAAAACCACAGAAAGGTATCTTCTCGCAGTTTTAGAGAGGAGGAGTCCAAAGTTAAGCTCAGCAGGGCCACGCCTCCTCTGACGCTCTGAGAAGTCCTTCCTTGCCCCTCCCTGGCTTCTGGTGGCGGCCATCGACACTTGGGGCTCCTTGGCTTGTGGATGCATCACTCCAATGTCTGCCTCCACCGTCACACGGTCCCCTCCCTGTGTGTCTGTCTTCACCTGGTGTCTTCCTCTTCTCATAAGGACACAGTCATGTTGGATTGGGGCCCAACCTTGTGACCTCCTAACTTGGTTACAGCTGCAAAGACCCTATTTCCAATAAGGCCACATTCACAGGGTTAGGACTTCGGCATGTCTTTTTGGAGGGGCACAATTCAAGCCATAACACCCCACTCTTCCCTTGGGCTACCTCTATCTCTTCATTCCCTATCGTGGGCTATCTACCCTCTGTGCCCACTTCCTCCCCTCCCACTTGCTTCCCATCTCCACCATTCCAAGGGCTGGCACCACCCTGGAATCACCAGTGACCTCCATCCGTGCTGGGAAATCCCACTGATGTGTGCTCATCATCCAATCTCTCCTGGGTTTGTTGTTGTTGTTTTGAGCCAGAGTCTTGCTCTGTCACCCAGGCTGGAGTGCAGTGGCACAATCACAGCTCACTGCAGCCTCAAACTCCTGGGCCCAAGTGATCCTCCCACTTCAGCCTCCCAAGTAGCTGAGACTACATGTGTGCGCCACCACACCCTGTTAATTTTTTTTTTATTTTTTTAGAGATGGGGGTCTCACTATGTTGCCCAGGCTAGCCTTGAATTCCTAGCCTCAAGCGATCCTCCCACCTCAGCCTCCTGAGTAGCCGGGATTATAGCTGCAAGCCACTGCACCTAGCCAATCCCTCCTTCTTGTAGCCCACCCAGCCTGTGATCAGTGATCACAACCCCAGCCTCCTCTTTTTCCTGTAAGAGCTTCTTCTCCAACATGTTGCTGGCGTCCACAGGTTGCAGGCCCTCCTCTTCGTGTCTCCCTCAATTCTCTCTGCCTTGGTGTGCAACCTCACCCATTCTCTGGGTGTCAATTCCCAAATCTTCATGATGAAGCCCAAATCTCCAGGCTGACTCTCACATCTGAACACCAGACCATGTATCCAACCATTGGTTCAAATCTTTCTGCCCATCTAAGGGAACAGGAATAGAAGGTACCCAAAATGAGGTCCAGAGGTCAGAGCTTCCAACCATAGGGGATTTGTTCCAGGCCTGGAAACCTCATAGCATTTGCCCTGATGGGTTTTAAACTTGCTCAGGACCCATGACCCCTTTTTCTCCTTTTGAAATGGGAATGTCTATCCTTTGCTTGCCCCATACCGTATTTTGGAAGCAGATCACTTGCTTTCTGGTTTCTCACAGGTTCGCAGATGGAGAGGAATTTTGCCCCACAGTGGACTACACTCTGAGTCTCCCTCATACCTGCTGTAGATGACTGACATGAAGAGTTGTGGGATTCTCATCAGACGAGATGAAACTTTGAGTTGATGGTGCTTAGATGAGATTTTGCCCTTAGAGTTGACGCTGGAATGGATTAAAACTTTGGGACCACGTGAGTGTATTCTGCATGTGGAAAGGACATGAATTTGGGGGGACTAGAGAACAGACTGCTATGGTTTGAACTGTGAACCCCCCAAAAAAGAGAAGTCCTAACCCCCAGTACTTCAAAATGTGACCTTATTTGGAAATAGGATTGTTGCAGATGTAATGAGTTGAGACGACAGGAGAATAGGGTAAGCCCTTAATCCAATATGATGGTTCTAACAGAAGAGACAGAGACAGATACACAGAGGTGAGACGGCCATGAGGCAACACAGGCAGAGACGGGAGGGCTGCATCCACAAGCCAAGGAGCACCAAGGGCTGCAGGCCACTGTTAGAAAGCAGGTGGCAGGATCCTCCCCCCGAGCCATCAGAGGGAGCACGGCCCTGTCGACACCTTAATTTCGGACTTTTGGTATCCTAAATTGTGAAAGAGAAATTTCTGTTACAAAAAAAACTAGGCCAGGCACAGTGGCTCACACCTGTAATCCCAGCACTTTGGGAGGCAGAGGCCAGCGTTATCATTTGAGGTCAGGAGTTTGAGACCAGCCTGGCCAACATGACGAAACCCCGTCTCTACTAAAAATACAAAAATTAGCTGGGTGTGGTGGCACACATCTGTAGTCCCAGCCACTCGGGAGGCTGAGGCACGAGAATCACGTGAACCTAGGAGACGGAGTTTGCAGTGAGCCAAGATTGCACCACTGCACTCCAGCCTGGGCAACGGAGCAAGACTATGTCTTAAAAAAAAAAAAACACTCATCACCGTCCTCCCAAAGCCTGCTCTCCCTAACCATGTCCTCGATCTCAGGAAGTGCTGTCCGTGTCTTTGATCAGAAATCTCACCCCTCTCTGACACTCTACAGATCCCAGCAACTAATCAGAATAAATAGTGATGACGTCTCTACATGGCGGTACTCACCCTCAAGCCCCTCTCCCACCCATTCCCGCTACAGCCAACACCTACATAGAGCCTTTTCTTTTTGGATCCACTGAAATGTCACCCTCAGAGTGCCCCATCCTGAGGTCTCCTCCCCTGTAGAAAGAGCCCCTTCTCTCCTTTTCTCTGATAGGACCCTTTCCCTTTCTTCGCAGCTCTTACCCATCTGTAACCAGCTATGTATTGCTGCCATGAGTGTTTCTTTTCTGTCATCCTCACTGGATTGGAAGCTTTGTAAGAATAAGCCTGGGCGCCTTTTACCATCCTGTCCCCGATACCTTACTTGGCACAAAAATGCTCCATGTCATTGGTAAATGAATACATGAACCACCAAATCAACTCAACCACCTCAATATAAATGTTTTATATGCATTATTATTATAATTTTTTTGAGACAGGGTCTTGCTCTCTCACCCAGGCTGGACTAGCTCACTGCAGCCTTCAATTCCTGGGCTCAAGTGATTCTCCCTCCTCAGCCTCCTGAGTAGCGAGACCACAGGTGCACACAACCATGCCTGGCTAATTTTCTTATTTTGTAGAGATGGGGTCTCGCTATGTTGCCCAGGCTGGTCTCCAACTCCTGGCCTCAAGAAGTCCTCCCACCTCAGCCTCCCAAAGTGCTGGCCTCTATGTGTTTTAAATCATTCCTCACTTCCCTACTGTGCAGAAAGGCGTTAACCCAGCAGGCCTGGATGGGCTCCTTAACGAGATGTCTTTGCAAGGTTGGCCCTTGGGTGGAGTCTGGGAACTTGGATTTCAGGAAGGTTCCCGCCCCCCTAACTGGTAAGAGAAACTCGCTCCACTTAAACTGCTTGTACAAACAATGCAGTTTATGTTGAACACCTGCTTTCTTTCTGAAAGTCTGGAATTTAGGGACTGTTTCCTCCAAAACTCACACCAAAACGTTAATCCCCAGTGTCGGAGGCGGGACTTGGGGGCAGATCCCTCAAGGATTGATTAACGCTCTCCCTCAGAGAGAAGGAGTACTCTTCTACTACTTTCCAAGGAAGCTCGTTGTTAAAAAGAGCCTGGCACCTTTCCCCCTTCCCTTCCCTTCCCTCCCCCACTGCCCCCGCTCCTGCTTCCTCCCTCACCATGTGATCTCCGCACACTGGCTTCCCTTCCCCTTCTGACCTAAGTGGAAGCAGCCTGAGGCCCTCGCCAGGAGCAGATGTTGGTGCCGTGCTTCTTGTACAGCCCACAGAACCATGAGTCAGATACACTTCTTTTATTTACTTTTATTTATTGTTTTATTTTTTAAGAAGGAAATCTCACTCTGTCGCCCAGGCTGGAGTGCAGCGGCGCAATCTTGGCTCACTGCAACCTCCGCCTTCCGGGTTCAAGCAATTCTCCTGCCTCAACCTCCCAAGTAGCTGGGATTACAGACATGCACCACCATGCTCGGCTAATTTTTACATTTTTAGTAGAGACAGGGTTTCGCCATGTTGGCCAGGCTGGTCTCGAACTCCCGGCCTCAAGTGATCTACCCACCTTGGCCTCCCAAAGTGCTGGGATTACAGGCATGAGCCACCACACCTGGCACCCCCTTTGCTGATTCTGCTTCATATCCACTTCTGGTAATAAATCACAGCCACGAGTACGACATCTCCTGTGAGTCCTCCTAGTAGATCATCAAGCCTGGGGTGGTCTTGGGGGAACCCAGCACACCTCCTCCACACTCAACCCCAAGTCTAGACCAGCACCGTTCTACTCCTAATGGCCTCCACCTACCACTGCTTTCCTCCCTGAGCCCACGCTCCTCACAGGTGCTGGGGGTGCGGTTCTGTTAAAACCACAGGTGCATTGCACCACTCACCTAAACACGTCACTGGCTCCCAGTGGGCTTAGAACATGGGCCAAGGTTCTTTTCCTGCACTTCCAAGCCCTGAACAATCTGGAACCTGCTTCTTCTTCAGTCAGCTCACACCACTCTCTCTCCACTTCTCCCTGCTGCCTTCACACCATCTTCCATGGGCCCTGGATGCAACCAGTTCTCTGCTCCATGGGGAATTTTATCAATGTTGTTCCTAAGCCTGATATCCTCTCTCTGAACCTCCTAACAGCCCAACAGCTGACCAAGCTAAATGTTATAGTATTTATCATGGTCTAGGTCAGGGTTTGACCCCCAGGGGACATTTGGCAATGTCTGGTGTTGAGCTGTCGAGCTGTCATTCCAAAATACCATGCGCTAGGTGACTTAACAGAAATTTGCTGCTAACAGTTCTGGATGCTGGAAGTTTGAGATCAGGACGCCAGCATGGTCGGTTCCTGGTGAGGGCTCCCTTCCTGGCTTGCAGATGGCTGCCTTCTGGCTGTGTCCTCACATGGGCAAGAGAGCTCTGGTGTCTCTTCCTCTTCTTGTAAGGGCATGAGTTCTGTTGGTTCAGGGCTTCACCCTTATGACCTTATTTAACCTTTATCACCTCCTTAGAGGTCCCATTTCCAATGGCACCTTCGGGGGAGACATTAGGGCTTCAACATGAACTTGGAGAAGGGGAGCACAATTCAGTCTGCAGCATCTAGAGACATTTTAGCTTTTCATGACTAGGGGGTATGTGGCTATTATGAGCTGAATTGTATTACCCCAAAAATTCATATCTTGAAGTCTTAACCCCTGGTATCTTATCTCACCCCTGGTAACCATATTTGAACATAGAGTCTTTAGACATAATTAAATTAAAATGATGTCAGTAGGGCGGGCCCTAGCCCAATATGACTGGTGTACTTACAAGATGTATTAGTCTGCTTTGCACTGCTATAAAGAACTACCTGAGACTGGGGAATTTATAAAGAAAAGAGGTTTAATTGGCTCCTGGTTCCACAGGTTGTACAGGACGCATGGCTGGGGAGGACTCGGGAAACTTACAATCATGGCGGAAGGCAAAGGGGAAGCAGGCACGTGCTACATGGCTGGAGCAGGAGGAAGAGAGTGAAGGGGGAGGTGCTATACACTTTTAAACAACCAAATCTCGTGAGAACTCACTCACTATCAAGAGAACAGCAAGGGGGAAGTCCACCCCCATGATCCAGTCACCTCCCACCAAGCCCTTCCTCCAACACTGGAGATTACAATTTGACATGAGATTTAGGCGGGGAAACAAATCCAAACCCTATCACAAGAAGACGACATTTGGACACAGACATGTACAGAGGGAAGATGACGTGAAGATATAGAGAGAAGATGGCCATCTACACACCAAGGAGAGGCTTCAAAAGGAACCAACACTGCCAACACCTTGCTCTCGAGCTTCTGGCCTCCAGAACAGTGAGACAATATATTTTTGCTGTTTAATCCACCCAGCTGGTGGAACTTTGATATGGCAGCCCTAGCAAACTCATAGAGGAAAAGTGCTCGTAGCATCTAGTGAGTTGAGGCAAGGGATGCTGCTCAGCATCCTATAATGCACAGGATGGCCCACAGCTGAGAGTGAACAGGCCCATTATCAGCAGTGCTGCAGTTGAGAAACCCTGGCCTAAGCTTAAATATCCATCCTTTCCCAGAACTCTCCCCTGTCCCCTGAGATGAAGTCCTTGTATAACACACTTCCACTGGACTCTGTCATTCATTTCGAACTCTGACCACCCAGCTGACCATGAGCTCCATGGAGGAGGGGTCAGTGTTTTCTTTGTGACTGTTTCCTGGTCCCCATCTCACCACCGGATGACAGTGGTGGTGTTACCCGCTTCAAGAAGTAACAAAATAGGTCAGGCACGGTGGCTCACACCTGTGGTCCCAGCACTTTGGGAGGCCGAGATGGGCGGATCACCTGAAGTCAAGAGTTCGAGACCAGCTTGGCCAACATGGTGAAACCCCGTCTTTACTAAAAATACAAAAATTAGCCGGGCATGGTAGCGCACCCCTGTAATCCCAGCTACTCGGGAGGCTGAGGCAGGAAAATTGCTTGAACCCAGGAGGGGGAGGTTGCAGTGAGCCGAGATCGTGCCACTGCACTCCAGCCTGGGTGACAGAGCGAGATGCTGTCTCAATTAAAAAAAAAAAAAAAGAAGTAACAAAATAGAGCCTGGCCCAGAAGACTTACCAAAAATATACTGAAGAGCAACACAAGACTTAGATCTAAGAATTGTTCCCTGTCAAGAAGAAAACAGAGATTCCAGACACAAGAGTGGATGGCACTTTTAAGAAACAAAGTTTATTATTCTTACTAGAAGGCCAACTGGAAGAAAACAAACACCTTACTGTTAAAGTTAAAATGTTATTTGTCTTCTAGAATTAATTTCTTCCCCACTTCTCAGGAGAAGTGGCTTTGAACCTATTTCTTTAGAGACAGGGACTCATTCTGTCACCCAGGCTGCAAAGTGCAATAAAGCGACTGTAGTTCACATCAGCCCTGACCTCCTGGGCTCAAGCGATCCTCCTGCCTCAGCCTCTTAAGTAGCTGGAACTTGAAAGGCACCATGCATGGCTAATTTTTTTTTTTTTTTTTTTTTTTTTTTTTTTTAGAAATAGGGGTCTCACCATGTTACCCAAGCTGGTCTTGAACTCCTGGCCTCAAGCAATCCTCCTGCCTAGGCCTTGCAAAGCACTGGGATTAAAGGCATGAGCCACTGCAACCGGCCTGAACCTCATTTATAAAAACACAGTTAAAACACAGGCCATTTCTAGTAAATTCAATCATAATTTTTCAAAATCAACATTATCGTGTAGTCAAGAATTTCATGTTGCCCAAAGAGAGGTCTGGCCTTTGCTGTGGTTGAGTGAGCCCTCTCTTTCTTAAAGATCTGTCACTGGAAGTGCCCTCCCCCTTAAACACACAAATAATGAGAGAGGCCTTCTGTATCCTCTCTATGGTGCCACGGCAGTGCCTGCAGTCAGAGGAAATGCAGGCAGGATAGGATACAAGTTCCTGGACAGAACACAAGGACAGCAGGGCCCTCTGGCCACGTGTTCCACGCAGCACTCACTCACCAGAATCCCTGGCCACCCATGGGTTGCGGTGGCCCAGTGTAGGCACTGGTATCACCACCCTCTGAATCTGCACAGCGGCCTCCAGTCCCTGGACAGAGTGACAGGGGTCACAGATTAGAGTCAAGAAGCTGAGGGGGCCACTCACACCTGCTCACCCCAAATGAACGTGCATGTTTGATCCTGCTTTGGGGAACATATTAATAAAAGAAGAGAGAGACCCATTTACCTTGTCAGGATTTACCCAATCCTTAAATACAAAGCTAATCACTGTGATCCAAAATGGCCTGGAGAGAGGGCACCCAGGCAGGGGCTGGGGAAGGTGGCACCCTCCAAGGAGGCTCCAGAAGTCAGGGAAAAGCTGGGAAAAAAGTGGGGAGTGGATGGCCAGGAGGTTGAGGGGTGGAGGGAAGATGGAGTTTGGAGGTGGACCCGCGTGAATGAGGAGCAGGCAGTCAGTGAGTTTTTCTGGGAGGAAGACCTCTCCTTGGAGTAGGATGTGATCTCTTCTCTGCTGGAAGCTGCTCGCTCAGGAAACACATCTGACCTGACTTGCACTTCTAAGGGATCCCTCTGGCCTCTGTGTCCAGGGTGGAGCCCAGGTGCCTGTCAGGAGCAGAACTGGAGTCCAGGAGAACTAACGGTGGCTCTGGGCAGGATGGCAGCAGCAGGGACAGGAGGGGCAGCTGGAGGTGGGTTACATTTTGGAGATAACGCTAGCAGGACTTGGTGGTGGATGGGAGGTTGGGGGGTACATGCAGCAGGTCCCTCGGGGGAGGGAACAGGGCAGGGACGAGTGGGAAGAGGCCTTTTCTCCTCATGCAGGGCTCAGGACGTGCCTTACAGCAGCAGTCACCAACCTTTTTGGCACCAGGGACCAGTTTCATGGAAGACAATTTTTCCACAAACCAGGGTGGGGGTATGGTTTTAGCATGAAACTGTTCCACTTCAATTATCAGGCATTAGTTAGATTCTCATAAGGAGCCTGCAGCCTAGATCCCTTGCATGCACAGTTCACAATAGGATCAGCTGCTGCTGATCCGACAGGAGGCGGAGCTCAGGCATGGATGCTCGCTGCTCACCTCCTGCTCTGCAGCCTGGTTCCTAACAAGCTAGGGACTAGTACTGGTCCACGGCCTGGGGGTTAGGGACCCTTGCCTTACGGCATCTCTCTCCCATTCTCTCTCTGCCTTGGTAAGGACACGCAGGGCCCTAAGCCAAGAGGTCCTCACTTCCCTGAGCCTGGATGCTCCCTTGCCCAGCCCTCAGGTCATAGGACCTGCCAGTTCCTGTCAGTTTCGAGGTTATGGAAGCAGTGGGGCTGGGGTGGAAGGACAGGAAGAAAAAAGGCTGGACCAGGAAAGGCAGGGCCCACGGTCCAACAACCAGACCCTCCCCAGGACCCGCCCTGGAGCCCGCCATCACCCTGGGGACAAGTATATTCAACACAGAAACAGACTCCACCACCCCAAGCCCATAGCCTGGGCCTCCTACAGGCCCCAAACACCCTCCTTTCCCTCCCCTCCCCCAATTTACAGACAACCCACACCCCAGGCCTTCCTGACTGCACCTGGTGCCATCACAGTGAACCTCTCCCAGGCTTACCGTGCATCCCGGAGACCAAGGCGGCTCCTGGAGAGCTGGCCGGTCCTCTCGAGTCCATGGTGTCTCCCTCTCTTCTATGGAGGGCACCAGCTGCATCCTCAGGAACAGCCCCGGCCCCTGGCAAAAGACAAGAGGGTGCTGAGCAGGACAGAGGTGGCACCACAGCTGTTCTCAGCCCGAGAGACCTTTGGTTTGGGGCTTAGGGCTGCCAGAAGTCAAGGCAAATGGGGATGGGTGCAGTGGCTCATGCCCATAATCCCAGCACTTTGGGAGGCTGAGGTGAAGAACTGCTTGAGGCCAGGAGTTCAAGAGCAGCCTGGCCAACATGGCGAAGCCCCATTGATATGGTTTGGCTCTGTCCCCATCAAAATCTCATCTTGGATTCCCACGTGTTGTGGGAGGGACCCAGTGGGAGGTAACTGATTCATGGGGACAGGTCTTTCTCATGATTGTTCTCGTGATAATGAGTAAGTCTCACGAGATCTGATGGTTATTATAAGGGGAGTTTCCCTGCACAAGGTCTCTTTACTTGCTGCCATCCATGTAAGACGTGACTTGTTCCTCCTTGCCTTCTGCCATGATTGTGAGGCTTCCCTGGCCACATGGAACTGTAAGTCCAATTAAACCTTTCTCTTTTGTAAATTGCCCAGTCTCGGGTATGTCTTTATCAGCAGTGTGAACACAGACTAATACACCCGTCTCTACTAAAAATACAAAAATTAGCCAAGTGTGGTAGTGTACATCTAAGCTCCCAGCTGTTTAGGAGGCTGAAGCATGAGAATCACTTGAACCTGGGAGGCAGAAGTTGCAGTGAGCTGAGATTACAACACTGCACTCCAGCCTGGACGACAGAGCGAGATTGTGTCTTAAAAAAAAAGTCAGGGTACACGGGTCTGACATCTGGTAGCCTCAGACCTAGTAACTACTCCCCACCTATGGCAGGCACCAGCTACCACCGAGGGTCTCGAGGCTTGAACACACTGCAGATACAAAGACAGACCTGAGGTTAGGACAGAGCCCCTGAAGAGGCTATGAGACATTTCACTATAGAAAGGTGTGGCACAGAGGGATGGCCGTGTGAAGAGGCAGCAGGAGGGTGGCCACCTGCAAGCCAAGGAGAGAGTCCTCAGGAGAACCCAGCCCTGCCGCCACCTTGATCTTGGGCTTCCAGCCTCCATAAGGGTGAGAAAATAAGTTTCTGCTGTTTAAGTCACCCAAAAACCAAAAAAGAAAGCAAGGTCGGGAGATCTTGGTTCTGAACAGGAATGCTGTCCTTGTCCACAGGGCATCCATCATTCACAGGGCCAAACTGCCTGCCAACTTCATCTCCAAATCCCCTGTGACCCAGAGCCCACATGCCGTACCAGCTCCTTATCTCACTCTCACCCAGCCAATATTTCCCCTGCCCTAAATCAACCAGGGACAGCACCTATCCCCCAAGGTCCACTAAAATTATTCAAACTGACAAATCCTGAGTGGTTTACCCTGTGGAAACTCCAAGAAAGGCTCTGGCCTGGGCTATCCCCTCGCTCCTTTCTGCCTCCAGGCTGACCTTGGTGCTTCCCTATGTGGACCTGTGTGGCATGGTGTGCCCTGTCCTCCCAGGAAATACAAGTAATCAAAATTTTCCAATGATAATGGCCTCTCTGTGTCATAAATCAAAATCCCACGGGTACATTTTGAGACAAATGTTTCCATCAGAATCATTTTGACACAGGTCACTCAACTTAAAGAAACTGTTTTTAGGCGTTCTGCCTATTTGTCGAACAAATATGTACTGGGCTGATATGGTTTGGCTGTGTCCCCACCCAAATCTCATCTTGAATTGTAGTTCCCATAATCCCCGTATGTCATGGGAGGGACCCAGTGGGAGGTAATTGAATCATGGAGGTGGTTACCCCCATGCTGCTGTTCTCGAAATAGTGAGTGAGTTCTCACAAGATCTGATGGTTTTTTTTTTTTTTTTTTTTTGAGACAGAGTCTTGCTGTCGCCCAGGCTGGAGTGCAGTGGCGCGATCTCGGCTCACTGCAAGCTCCGCCCCCTGGGGTTCACGCCATTCTCCTGCCTCAGCCTCCCAAGTAGCTGGGACTACAGGCACCCACCACCACGCCCGGCTAATTTTTTGCATTGTTAGTAGAGACGGGGTTTCACCGTGTTAGCCAGGATGGTCTCGATCTCCTGACCTCATGATCCGCCCGCCTCGGCCTCCCAAAGTGCTGGGATTACAGGTGTGAGCCACCACGCCCGGCCACGATCTGATGGTTTTATAAAGGGTTTTTCCCCCTTTTGTTTATACTTCTCCTTGCCGCCCACCATGTGAAGGATGTGTTTGTGTCCCCTGCCGCCATGTTGTAAGTTTCCTGAGGCCTCCCCAGCCATGCTGAACTGTGAGTCAATTAAACCTGCATCCTTTATAGATGACCCAACTCAGGTATCTCTTTATCAGCAGGGTGAGAACAGACTAAGACATGGGCACTGCTAGTGCAGGCCCTGGGGATGCAGCAGAGGATGAGCCTGGGACAGAAGAAGGGCTGAGCCTGGAGAGGCCTGTTCCTCAGCCTCCCTTGGGGCGTTTTATTTTTCTTTTTTTGAGACAGAATCCTGCTCCGTCACCCAGGCTGGAGAGCAGTGGTGTAAACACATGGCTCACTGCAGCCTTGAATTCCTGGGCTCAAGCAATTTTCTCGCCTCAGCCTCCCAAGTAGCTGAACTACAGGTGCACACCACCACACCTAGCCTTGACTAATTTTTGTATGTTTTGCAGAGATGGGTTCTTGCTATATTGCCCAGGCTGGTTTCAAACTCCTGGGCTCCAGTGGTCCTCCCACCTCAGCATCCTGAGTTGCTGGGATTCTGGGGTGAGCCCCTGTGCCTGGCTTCCTTGGGACTCTTCTAAGAGCAGTTTCCCACCCTCCTCTTCACTGGTCCCTCTGCTGGACCAGCCGACCAAAGAGAGGGAGGCCATGGGGACTCAATCTGTCCCTGGCCATCAGCACTTTTTCCCATGTGACAGGGAGGTCTCGGAGCCACCATACAGGGTCTCAATGATTGTGACAAGGCACAATGATGCCTGGCATGGCCTGGAAGGGCTACCTAAAGGGTCAGCACCATCAACCCAGCAGCAGGTTGTATGATCGTCAGGCAGTAGAACCTGACAGCTGAGACTGTGGTCTCTGCAGTTAGGTCTGGGTTCAACTCCTAGCTCCAAACCCACCTCTACTACTCACGGGCTTGATGTCTTCAGGGATGAACTCCTCAGCTTCTCTAAACATGTGTCCATAGGTGGACCTCCTCTGCCCACTCAGAATAGTCTGTGACCGCCTGTTTCCTGGGGCTCTGATGTAACAAGAGCCCCATGCCTGCCACTCTCAGTACCCATTATGGAGGGGCTTGTTGGGCTGGGTGTGGAGTTCTGTGGAGGGCACTGGAGCCCTGTACTGAAAGGAGAGAGCCCACAGAAACAAAGAGGGCACTGGGCCCTCGTTGCTCATTCTGCCTCCCTCTCTCCTTTCTTCACATGGGGTCCACCTGCTGAGCAAGAGAGACATGGAGGTGGAGGATGGGGCCTGGAGATGCCTTCTGCAACACCTTATCCATTCATTCCTTCATTCAACAAGCATTGGGGGCTACAGGACACACAGAATGCCCTGCAATGGCAGCCTGCACAACACAGCGAGACTTCGTCTCCAAAACAATTTTTTAAAATCAGCCAGGTGTAGTGGTGCGTGCCTGTAGTCCCAGCTACTCGGGAGGAGGCTGAGGCAGGAAGAGCACTTGAGCTAATAAGTTCGAAGCTACAGGGAGCTATGATCGTGCCAGTGCACTCCTGCCTAGGTGACAGAACAAGACCCCATATCTATTTAAAAAGAAAAGAAAGAAAAAAGGATGTTCTGTAATGAGGCTTACCGCAACCACCACATCGGATGAGGAACCTGCAATCCAGCAGCCCTGATAAGACATTCTCAGAACTCAAGGTCTCAAAACCCAAGCACCTGATCCCAAGGAGCTACTGGAGGGTGTTCTCCACCAAAACAAGAGTGTAAACCAAGGACGAGGAGGGCCTGGGGAGTGAGGAGGGCTGTCAGCTGCCCAGGGGTCTGTTACAGCCAGGCAGGTTGTGAGTTTTGGCTGATCTGCAGCCCACACCAAGCTGCACAGGGTTGAGGCTTCTCTGTGTTCCAGAAGCTTCCCTGGCAAAGAAGTTGAATGTGGGTCTCTAAAACCGAGGCCACTGCACCCCATCCACTGCGTGGGGCATCCCTGACGCTCTGATGCTGACATCCATCCATGACACACGGGAAGGGGCACTGACTGAGGGATCCCGGGGTTCTCACTGACCCTGGGACTAATACACCCCACTTGGGGGTGACGCTGAGCTCTGTGCCTCCTTCTAACCAAACCCTAACTCTAACTTTCACCAATACTCAGGAATGGGAACTCAAACTTTGGAAGGTCCTCTTGTTTGAGGCGGAGGAAATTCAGGGCCAAAGGGGGGATGGTGGGGACTCCGTGTATATTTTCTCCTGTACTATTAATGTACAAGCTCGTATGGAAGGCTTTTTCCACACTGAAAAGGGCTTCCTTCCAGTGTGGGATCTAGACTGGTCTCCTAAGAAGAAAAGGATGCCCAACAACTTTCCCACATTCTTTCCAATCAAAGTGGCCTCTGTCTTGCCAGTTCTCTCACCCACATCCAGGTTACAGCTCCTCCAGAAACATTTCCTGCCTCCTTTCAACTCATCAGGAGCCTTTTCTCCAGGTGGAGCTTGCTCCTGACAAGAGGTGAGTAATGGCTGGGCCCACTGGCTCACACCTGTAGTCCCAGCTACTTGGGTGGCTGAGGTGGGAGGAACACATGAGGCCAGGAGTTCGAGATCATCCTGGGCAACATAGCAAGACCCCATCTCTAAGAAAAAAAAGAAGAAAGAAAAAGAAAAAATTAGCTGGGCATGGTGACTCAGGCCTGTGGTCCCAGGCACTCGGGAGGCTGAGGTAGAAGGATTGCTTGAGCCCAGGAGTTTGAGGCTGCAGTGAGCCATGAACATGCCGCTGCATTCCAGCCTGTGTGGCAGAGCAAGACCCTGTCTTTTAAAAAACAAAAAAAGAGGTGAGTGATGGTGGAAAGCTCGCCAATATCTGTGCCAGTGCCCAGGGGTCCTCCCCACTGGGAGTATATTCTCAGCATTTTCAAGCCATGCCTTGTTTAGACAGCTGGAGTTCATCAAGTTGAGTGTGTTGCCAGCTCTACCACAGGGCTGCCTCCTATTCACAATGGGGCTTCTCTACCAGGAGGGGTTTTTCTGACAGTTGCTGAGGAGGAAGTCGTATTTCACACACTCAATGTCTGACTCACATTTATTAAAACGTTTCCTTCAGGAAACCTTCTAGAAAAAAAGAATCTTGAGGCAGGCAGATCACTTGAGGCCAGGAGTTCGAGACCAGCCTGGCCAACACAGTGAAACCCTGTCTCTACCAAAAAATACAAAAATTAGCCAGACGTGGTGGTGCATGCCTGCAGTCCCAACTACTCGGGAGGCTGAAGCAGGAAAATCACTCGATCCTGGGAGGTGGAGGCTGAAATGAGCCGAGATCATGCCACTGCACTCCAGCCTGGGTGACAGAGCAAGACTCTGTCTCAAAAAAAAAAAAGTCTTGAGCAACAGTCAGGGTTTGCCCAAATTCAGAAGTCACAGGCACTCCCCTCAGACACTGTTTCCCTTCCAAGAGACACCCATGCTGCTAACATCTCCCTGGCTCTGGTCCTGTATTTCCACCTCACGTGTTCCTCAACTTCTCCCATGCTGGGAGCCGGGGAAAACCCCGTGCATCTTACCATTTGCATGTCCCTGGAGGATGCTTCTTCCAAAAGATCCTGCATAGAAGGCAACTCTTTGGGTTTAAGTTGAGATTCCCAGGCTGAAATGAATGGGAGAAAAAATGAACTCCTTTCAGAAAGAAATAGTGACATTAATTGAAAATATATATTCACATATATATGTGAATATATATACACACTATACACACATAGGCTTTTTCTTTTAATGTTGAATATAAATATTCAAATTTTAATACCAAATACATATATTCAAGTTGAGATTTCCAGTCTGAAATGAATTGGGAAAAAATAAACTCCTTTCAAAAAGAAATAGTGGCATAAAATTGAAAATATATATGTGTGTATATATATATATATATATATACATATATATATATATATATTTGTGTGTGTGTACACACATTCACGTTTTTTGTTTTTTTTTTTTTTGAGACAGAGTCTTGCTCTTTCGCCCAGGCTGGAGTGCAGTGGCGCAATCTTGGCTCACTGCAACCTCTGCCTCCTGAGTTCAAGCAATTCTCTGCCTCAGCCTCCCAAGTAGTTGGGATTACAGGCACCCGCCACCACGTCTGGCTAATTTTTTTTGTATTTTTAGTAGAGACAGGATTTCACCATCTTGGCCAGGCTGGTCTTGAACTCCTGACCTTGTGATCCACCCGCCTCAGCCTCCCAAAGTGCTGGGATTACAGGCATGAGCCACATGTTTTCTTTACTTTTTATTTTTGAGATAGGGTCTCACTCTGTCACCCAGGCTGGAGTGCAGTGTTGCGATCTTGGCTCACTGCAACCTCCACCTCCCAGGTTCAAGCAATTCTTGTGCCTCAGCCTCCCAAGTAGCTGGGATTACAGGCATGCACCACCATGCCCAGCTAATTTTTTTTTTTTTTTTTTTGAGACGGAGTCTCGCTCTGTTGCCCAGGCTGGAGTACAATGGCATGATCTCGGCTCACTGCAACCTCCGCCTCCCAGGTTCAAGTGATTCTAGTGTCTCAACCTCCTGAGTAGCTGGGATTACAGGTGCGCACCACCATGTCAGGCTAATTTTTGTATTTTTAGTAGAGACAGGGTTTCACCACGTTGGGCCAGGCTGGTCTCGAACTCCTGACCTGAAGTGATCCACCCAAAGTGCCGGGACTGCAGGCATGAGCCACCACGCCCAGCCCAGCTTTTAGTACTGACCTTGGACTTGGGAAGATCCTGAAAGGGAAGACAGCATCTGTATGTAGGGCTATGTGTGGACTCTGGCAGTCATAGGAATGAGGGGGAAATGAGAGGCAATTTCCTAGCTAAGAATTCTATGAGGACTGAGACTATTTCCAGAAAGCAGATGTTATTAGAAAAAAGAGTAAGAAAGAACTAGACAAAGAACATACATAAAAAGGTTAAATTTAAAGAGGAATTGGATGACAAGTATGGGCGAGAATGTGGATAAATCAAAACTCTCATCACCGCTGGTGGGAATGTAAAATGGTGTACCTGTGTTGGAAAGTGGTATGACAGTTGCTCAAGAAGTTAAGCATAGCATTACCATATAAGCCAGCAATTCTGCTCCTCGGTATATACCTAAGAGAATTAAGTACATGTCTACATAAATCTTGTACACAAGGCCAGGCACAGTGGCGCACGCCTGTAATCCCACCACTCTGGGAGGCCAAGGTGGGAGGATCACCCAAGCCCAGGAGTTCAAGACCAGCCTGGGCAACATAGGAAGAATGGTCTCTAGAAAAAAATTTAAAATTAGCCAGGCATGAGGGCATGCACCTGTGGTCCCAGCTACTCAAGAGACTGAGGTGGGAGGATTGCTTGAGCCCAAAAGGCTGAGGCTGCAGTGACCTATGATTGCATCACTGCACTCCAGCCTGGGCGGCAGAACAAGACCTTATCTCAAAAAAAAAAAAAAAAAAAGAAAGAAAAGAAAAGAAATATTGTACACAAACATTCACAGCAACATTATTCACAATAGCTAAAAAGTAGAAACAATCCAACTGTCTATCAACTGATGAACGAATAATCAAAATGTAGCTTATCCATACAATGTATATTATTCAGCCTTAAAAAAGGAATTAAGTTCTGATTCATGCTACAACATGGATGGATCTGGAAAACATAAAGCTAAGTGAAAGAAGACAGATACTGCTGTAGTTTAAGTGTGTCCTCCACAGTTCATGGGTTGGAAGCAATTCCCATACGACAGTATTGAGAGCTGGAACTTTAAAAGGTGATTAGGTGGCCGGGCACAATGGCTCACGCCTGTAATCCCAGCATTTTGTGAGGCTGAGGTGGGTGGACCACGAGATGAGGAGTTCTCGACCAGCCTGACCAACACAGTGAAACCCCATCTCTACTAAAAATACAAAAATTAGCCGGGTGTGGTGGCGTGCACCTGTAGTCCCAGCTACTCAGGAGACTCAGGCAGGAGAATCGCTTGAACCCAGGAGGCAGAGGTTGCAGTGAGCCGAGATCGCACCACTGCACTCCAGCCTGGGTGACAGGGCGAGACTCTGTCCCAAAAAAAAAAAAAAAAAGGTGATTAGGTCATGAGGAATCTGCCCTGTGATTACTTCAGAAGGGGGTTAGTTATCTCAAGAGTGGCCTTGCTGTAAAAACCAGTCTGGGCCTCTCTTGTTCTCTTGCAACATGATCTCGTCCACCATGTTATGATGCTGCAAGAAGGCCCTTACCAGATGCAGCCCCTCAGCCTTAGACTTCCCAGCCTCCAGAACCAGGAGTCAAATAAACTTCTATTGTTTATAAACACCCAGTCTAACTTACTTGCAACACAAAACTATTATACTAAGCCAGATACCAAAGGCTACTTATGATACTATTTCCATATACAAATGTCTATATAGGACAATCCATAGAGACAGAAAGCAGATTAGTGGCTGCCAGGGGCTGAGGGAGGGGTAATGGGGAGTAACTGCCCATGGGGACAGGGTTTCTACTTGGCGTGATGAAAATGTTCTGGAATTAGGTAGTGGTGATGTTTACACAAGGTTGTGAACCACTGAACTGCACACTTTAAAGGGGTGAATTTCATGGTGTGTGACTTATAGCTCTAATTTTTGTTTTGTTTTGTTTTTTGGAGACAGAGTCTCGCTCTATCCCCCAGGCTGGAGTGCAGTGATGCAATCTTGGCTCACTGCAACTTCTACCTCCCAGGTTCAAGCAATTCTCATGCCTCAGCCTCCCAAGTAGCTGGGATTACAGGTGCGCACCATCACATCCGGCTAATTTTTGGTAGAGATGGGGTTTTGCCATGTTGGCCAGGCTGGTCTCGAACTGACCTCAGGTGATCCACCAGCCTCGGCCTCCCAAAGTGCTGGGATTACATGCAAGAGCCACCACACCTGGCCCTCTAATTTTTTAAGAGAAATTAGAACAAATCTTTTTCTGAAACCAAAGGAAAGTAGGAGAGGAGGGCTAGAAAGTGAAAATAGAAGAGAAGCTAAAGGAACTTGAGAAACCTCGCTCCGAATGGCCTTCGATGTCCCCTCAGAACAAAGGGCCTTTGAAAATGCTCTTGACACTTCCCAAGGCACACCACCCAACCAGGGGGGTCGGGGGATCCACAGCCTGCCTGGTACTCACCAACACCTGTGGCATGGAGAATCCCTCGTTCTGTTGCCTTTGGCTCTGCTCTTTGCCCCAGCTGGGAGACACAACTGGGTTTGCATGGTGGAGTTCCTGCACGTGAAGAAAGACACAGGCGCTGAGAGAGAGAGGGCTTGCAGGGGAAAACAAACTCTTGTTTCTCAACTCAAACTCTCCTTCAGCTTCAACATGGGCTTCAGATTCTCTGGGCTGAGCAAGTGTGATGGGTAGCAAAGGGATCTTGCCCAATAGCTAATGAACTCAGGACCCAACCCACAAACACCCTCCCCTCTGCCCCAAGGGGCTGAGGCTGTCTCACCTCAGAAGCCTGGGGCCAAATTCAAGGAGACCCAAACAGGGCCTTACTACAGAGGGAAAGAAGTCAATGCAACAGATGAAGCTTTGTCATCCTGTGGACGGTAAGTGCCACAAAGCCTAAGCCACGTCTGTCTTGTTCACATGGCAGGCGCTTAAGAAGCATTTAGTGCCTGCGTACAGGAAGGAGCCAGGTGACGCCAGCCTTACCCCTGGAGGCCAGGGTCCTGCACTGGTCAAGCATCCTGTATTTGCACAGGCTCCTCCGTGCACTGTCCAGCAATGCCCACTCCTGGATGAACTCCACGGCCACATCCTCAAAGGTGACGGATTCCTAAAACAGCACACACATTCTGGCTCGGCAAAGACCACCCCCACCACTGAGCAGAACGACTGGTTATCACTGGAGAAGAGAAAATGTTCAGACACAGCAGGCGTGGAAAATCCAGCCTAAAGCCTATTTTTGTAAATAATGTTTTCTTGGCACACAGCCACGTGCATTTATTTACAATGCATCAATGACTGTTTTGAGGCCACAACGGCAGAACTGAGTAGTTGTGACAGAGATCACATGGGCCACCAAGCTGAAATGTTTACTTTCTTTTAACATTTGGATAAATCCTAAAGTGTAAGTTTTGGCTCTCTGTGTAACTCCACTGACTTGTGATGGCCAGAGCCTGTCCCTCCCAGCTTAGAGAGTTTTTCCTAAACTCCTTATCACAAATTGGCACAGCATCACAAATTTGGGATTGAAAGCTTAATTTCTGTGAAGTCCCTGGGATCCCCCAAGACTTACGTCCTTAATTATATACTTGTGAAAGTAGGACTTCCATTGCATCTGAGAGTCTTTTTCTTTTTTTTTTTTTTTTTTGAGACAGTCTTGCTCTGTCGTCCAAGCTGGAGTGCAGTGGCGCCATCTCGGCTCACTGCAAACTTCACCTCCTGGGTTCAAGCGATTTTCCTGCCTCAGCCTCCCAAGTAGCTGGGATTACAGGCGCGTGCCACACACCCAGCTAATTTTTTGTATTTTTAGTAGAGACAGAGTTTCACCATGTTGGCCAGGCTGGTCTTGAACTCCCAGCCTCAAGTGATCTGCCCGCCTCGGCCTCCCAAAGTGCTGGGATTACAGGCATGAGCCATCACGCCCGGCCTCATCTGAGAATCCTTTTAATTGCAGAATTCTTCAGAGCAGCGCTCTCCAACAGACATCACTCTCTGATGATGGGAATGTCCCATGCCTGCGCTTTCGAGAAAGGGGCTACCAGCACATGTGGCTGTTGAGCACTTGGGCAATGTGACTGGGGCGACTGAGAAACTGAGCGCTTAAACTTTTTAATTTTTTTTTTTTTTTTTTTTAGAGACAGGGTTTTACTCTGTAGCTTAGGCTGGAGTGCAGGGTCACAATCCTAGCTCAATGCAGCCTCAATCTCCTGGGCTCAAGCTATCCTCCCACCTCGACCTCCCAAGTAGCTGCGATTCCAGGCACACACAACCATGCCCGGCTAAATGTATTGAATCTTAATTAATTTAAGCTGAATTTATATTTCTATGGCCACATGTGTTTTCAATAGGTCTCATCAGGGATGACAAGGATGGCCCTGGAGGAGCTCCACTCGGAGCCCCAGGGTCTGCTGTGGGACTCTTCTTCCATGCCACCTTTAGAGGTCAGGCACAGAAGGAAGTCCCTAGGTCCCCTAGGGCAGGGATAAGGATGCTCCTCACTCACCCTTCCCTTTCTTCCTCAGTTGGGGAGGGAAGTGGCGAGAGAGAAGACAGGGCCCAGAGGACATAGTTATCCTACATATCCACCCCTTCAGCCACAGGAGCCCCCAGTTTCCTCACCATGACACTGGAGCCAGGGTTTGAGGTCTCAGTCGGTGTTCTCCCTGCAATAAAGGAGACACTGAGGTAAAAGAAGGGGTGAGGACGGAAGCAGAGCATTTTGGGGGATCTCCAGCAGAGTGGCCACAATCAAAACCCTTACAGGACATTTATCTCCATAAGCAACATGTTGGCCCCCAAGGCACCTTTCAAACAACAGCCTCTAGTGACTGCTACTGACTCTTCCCATGTCATCAAAGGAACATTTTAACTTCTAGCTTCCCTCAAAATACTTCTAAGATCTTCTACTTTTCCTCCACTGCCCACATGAAGGTGTGATTTGATATTTATTTCTTAAACGATTTTTGCCTCTCTCTCTCCAACTGTGATGTAAACCTTTTTTTTTGAGTCTCACTCTGTTGCTCAGGCTGGAGGCCAAGGTGGGTGGATCACTTGAGGTCAGGAATTTGAAACCAGCCTTGCCAATATGGTGAAACCCCATCTCTACTAAAAATACAAAAATTAGCTGGGCATGGTGGCGCACGCCTGTAATCCCAGCTGCTTGGGAGGGAGGCTGAGGCAGGAGAGTTGCTTGAACCCAGGAGGCGGAGGTTACAGTGAACTGAGATCGCGCCACGGCATTGCAGCCTGGGCAACAGACTAAGACTCCATGTCAAGAAAAAAAAAAAGAATAAGGTCCAGGTCAAGCACGGTGGCCCACGCCTATAATCCCAGCACTCTGGAAGGCCGAGGCAGGCGGATCACTTGGGGTCAGGAGTTCAAGACCAGCCTGGCCAACATGGTGAAACCCCATCTCTACTTAAAATACAAAAATTAGCTGGGCATGGTGGCACACATCTGTAATCCCAGCTACTCAGGAAGCTGAGGCCAGAAAATCGCTGGAACCCGGGAGGTGGAGGCTGCAATAAGCCCAGATCCCACACTGCACTCCAGCCTGGGTGACAGAGCAAGACTCTGTCTGAAAGAAAAAAAAAAATAAAAAGAAGATCCAACGCTCACCATGATCTTCAGGGACCTGCCTCCCTCTCTCACCTGGCTCATCCATTCAGTACTTTATTTTCTCTACTTTCGCTTTCTCTACCTGTTCTCAGCTCCTGGAACACAGCAGGCTTTGTACTGCCTGAAAGACTGTACATCTGGAATGTTCTCTCAAGTTTCCTCCGCTACCCCACTCCACAGCTAGACCCCTTGTTTAGCTATGTACAACTCATCTTGAAGGTTCAAACATTTGTTCCTTTTCAGATGTGTTTCCTGACATCCTCCCCAAGTTCTCCTGTTCCACGTTCTCATATTGCCTTTGGCACTATTAATTTACCAATATTATTAGCTAGAATAAAGCCTCCATAGGGACAAGCACTGTAACTATTTCAGTCCCACTGTTTCCCCATGTACAGGGTCCAATTCATTGAGGGCACCCCAGTGAAAATATGCCAAATAATCAACACTCCTCAAGAATGACTCAGTATAGCTAGCCTAAGAAGGAATATGCCCACGCACACACAAAACACAGTATGAGGCCAGGTATGGTGGCTCACGCCTATAATCCCAGCACTTTGGGAGGCCGAGGCGGGTGGATCACCTGAGGTCAGGAGTTCCAGACCAGCCTGGCCAACATGGTGAAACCCCGTCTCTACTAAAAATACAAAAATTAGCCGGGCATGGTGGCGGGCGCCTATAATCACAGCTGCCTGGGAAGCTGAGGCACGAGAATTGCTTGAACCCAGGAGGCGGAAGCTGCAGTGAGCCGAAATTGTGCCACTGCACTCCAGCCTGGGTGATGAAGTGAGACTCTGTCTCAAAAAAAAAAAAAAAAAGACAATATGACACCATAAAAATCAAATATAAGAATAACTTAAAGTGCCTGTCTTTCATAAGACATAATCACACAAGTTTCAGGTATCTTTAAGAAACAATATTAATTCTTTTTAAAAAGGCAAGGCAAGCGCATATATTCTTTGTGGAAACAAACACCTCACTCGTAAAACTGAAATCTGATGCATGATTTTCCTCTGGAGTTAATTTTTTCCTGATTTCTCAGTAGACACGAGCTTTAACCCCATTATTAAAAAAGACATCCCACTTATGGCCAACTCAATTTGAATTTCCAGTACTAACAAAGTTTATATCGTCTTTTCCCTGAAGTTCCATTAGTTTTGAAGCTCTGTGATTCACATGCTTGGGGGAAGGACTGGAGCCAACTTGAAAAGATCTGAATAACAATCTTAGGTTTCCTTGATAATAATATTTGTGAAATAACTGAGAAACGGCTTTTCTTAACCTAACAGTGAGAAACTCAATGCCCACAGCAGAAGTAAAAGTCGTCTCAAACATACAAAATAAAGAAAAACAAAAACAAAAAAAATTAAGAACTCCTCCTTTTGTTGTTGTTTTTGTTTTTGAGATGGAGTCTTGCTCTGTCACCCAGGCTGGAGTGCAGTGGCACAATCTCAGCTCACTGCAACCTCCGCCTCTGGTGTTCAAGCGATTCTCCTGTCTCAGCCTCCCGAGTAGTTGGGATTACAGGCGCCCACCACTACGCTAGGCTACTTTGTGTATTTTTAGTAAAGACAGGGTTTCACCATGTTGGCCAGGCTGGTCTCGAACTCCTGACCTCAGGTGATCCACCCGCCTCGGCCTCCCAAAGTGCTGGGATTACAGGAGTGAGCCACCAAGCCTGGCCAAAAGCTTTCTTATGAGAAAGAAAAGAAGAAAGAAAAAGTTATGGAAAAGGAAGAGATGCAAAGCCAAGCTAACAGATATTAAGCTAAAAGACTTCAAATTGTCAGTCTCCAAAAGAAATCTCTCGTCATCTAATTCATTCCTTAATGGAGGATGCATTCAATTTTTTAAGTAAATTTGGCCAATCAATTAAACCAGTTTGCACATGTGGACCCAGACCTCACTTTCCAGTTGCAAAGCTAGATAATATTAAGTATCATATCAAATAAAACGTGAATTACTAATTCGCAGTTATCTTGCATACTGTAGGCAAGGTAGGGCCGTCTTTATGCACTTTCCCTAAAAATTGGGAAGGACAGGTGAGAGCTGGGGCCGGTGTCACCACATTTCTGAGCTGTGGGACCTGGACTGTTTGGGATTTCCCTTTTGACAGGATGACAGCCCTGTCTGCCCGGATGGGGGGTACCTGAGAGCGAGAGACCGGGCGGCGGGCGCCCAGATGCGGGGCCCTGACTGTGTGGGCCTCACGCCGGCCACCGGCTGATCGCAGGGAGGAAGCCCCTCACACAGGCGGAGCTGTTCTAGGCCCTCCAGTCCCTCCCCGCGCCAGCCGAGCCCTCCCCGCCCTCCCCGCCCTCCCGAGGGGCCGGGCCACACCTGCAGACCAGCCGGAGACACTCCCACCGTGCCGCGCCGCGCCGCGCAGCACAGCTCAGCCGCCGTCGGCCGCCGCCGCGCGCACTCCCGCTTCCGGTCTCGGGGCCGCCGGGAACGGAAGTGGCTGTGGCTCCGGCTGTTGTGGCCAGGGTAGCCTTAGGCGGCGGCAGAAAAACTAACGTCTTCTTTAGCCTCCAAGGAGAAATTCTAGTATTCTTACCCGGGGGATGAGGTTAGGCTCTGGAGTGGGGTCCCACAGAGCATGGAGGGTGGTGCTGGGGGCGGAGCCTATGTCCGAGAGACAGGGATAGGGGTGGGGCTTAGGTCCCGGGGCAAAAGTGGGGCAGGGCCTGTGCGCGGGGGCGGGGTGGAGTGTGGCTTGCCCTCCGGTGGCTGATGGGCGGGGCTTGCACCCCAATGGCGGAGTGGGCGGGGCCTTGGTTTGCAGGGTGGTAGTAGGGGCGGGTCGTGCGCCTAAGGGGCAAAAATGGGGCGGGGCTTGTGCTTGGGGTGGGAATGGGAGCTGAACTTGCATTCGGAAGGCGGGATGAGGGGACCTGGGCTTCAAGGGTTGAGAGGGGCACACCCGACCCCTCCCCGGGGCTCTTTAGGGATGCTCAATATTTAACTTACCCTTTTCTCCTTCCTTTTCCCCAACCCCTTCCACCTTTATCCATGGGCTTAATCCAATCCCCTACAAAAATATACCCATACTTAAGATTGTTTTTGTATATTTTTATACGGCTGACCCTTAGGCAACGGGAGTTGGGGCGCCACCCTGTGCAGTGGAAAATTCACTTCTTTTGACTCCCCCAAAACCTACCTACTAATAGACTACTGTTAACCAGAAGCTTTACCAATAACATAAAGTTAGTTAACACATATTTTGTATATTATACGTATTATATGCCATATTCTTAAAATAAACTAAGCTCAGAGAAAAAGTGTTATTAAGAAAATCATGAAGAAGAGAAAATATATTTACTCTTCGTTACGTGGAAGTGATCGTAAAGATCATAAATAAAGGTCTTCATCGTCAGCTTCACCCTGAGTAGGCTGAGGAAAGGGAGGGGTTTGTCTTGCTGTCCCAAGGAGGACAAAGGTAGAAAAAAATCTACCTATAAGGGGATAGCCACAGTTCAAACCCTTGGTGTTCACGGGTCAACTAACTGTCTTTATTCTAAAAATAGGACGATGTATTTTTGTTTCTTCTACAGGTTGCCCTTCTCACTAAAAATAAGATGTGTGAATCTAAGACATAGATCTGACTTTTTAAAAACTATTTATTATGTAGCATACATAATACATACCTATAGGAAAAGTTCAAACGAGAGGCTCACTCTATTCCTAAATTTTCCTCCCCTGAAACAACCACTGTCACTAGTTCCCTGGTATTCTTTATATATCAAGCACATGTGCAGTCATGCACCACATAACAACGTTTTGGTCAACCACGAAACACATACGCAGTTGTGATCCCATAAGGTTATAATGGAGCTGAAAATTTCTTATCACCTAGTGATGTAGCTGTCACAATGTTGCAGTGCAACACATTACTCACATTTAAAAAGGTTTTAAAAATATGAAAAGACCGGGCACGGTGGCTTACGCCTGCAATCCCAAGACTTTGGGAGGCCGAGGCCGGTGGATCACTTGAGGTCAGCAGTTCGAGACCAGCCTGGCCAACATAGTGAAACCCCCAGTCTCTACTAATAATACAAAAATTAGCTGGGCATGGTGGCATGCGCCTGTAATCCCAGCTATTCGGGTGGCTGAGGCAGGAGAATTGTTTGAACCCAGGAGGTGGAGGATGCAGTGACCCAAGGTCTTGCCATTGCACTCCAGCCTGTGTGACAAGAGCAAAACTCCATCTCAAAAAAAAAAAATGAAAAATAGCTTATAGAATAAGGATATAAAGAAAGAAAATACCTTTATGCAGTACAATTTATCTGTGTTTTAAGCTAAATGTTCTTACAAAGAAGTTGGGCCGGGCGCGGTGGCTCATGCATGTAATCACAGCACACTTTGGGAGGCCAAGGCAGGAGGATCTCTTGAGTCCAGGAGTTCCAGATGACCAGCCTGGGCCACATAGCAAGACACTGTCTCTAAAAATAAAAATAAAAAAAGTATCATTTAAAAAACAAAATGTACAAAGGTTCAGTTATTTCAGATAAATAAGTTTTGGAGATCTAATGTACAGCATGGTGACTGTAGTTAACAGGAACATATTATGTACTTGAAATGTGCTAAGAGGGTAGGTCTTACGTGTTCTTACCACCAAAAAAAAAAAAGCAAATATGTGAGGTGATGGATGTGCTAATTGCTTCATTATTTCACTGTATGTATATCAAAACATCAAGCTGTACACCTTAAATATATACAATTTTTATTTGTCAACTATATCTCAACAAAGCTAGGAGTAAGAAAGGAGTCAGTGGCCAAGCATGGTGGCTCACGCCTGTAATCCCAGCACTTTGGGAGGCTGAGGCAGGTGGATCACCTGAGGTCAGGAGTTCAAGACCAGCCTGGCCAACATGGTGAAACCCCGTCTCTACTAAAAATACAAAAATTAGCCGGGCATGGTGGCAGGCACCTGTAATCCCAGCTACCCGGGAGGGTGATGCAGGAGAATCACTTGAACCTGGGAAGCAGATGTTGCAGTGAGCCGAGATCGCACCATTGCAATCCAGCCTGGGCAATAGAGGTAGACTCCGTTTCAAAAAAAAAGAAGTGAGAACATCCAGTATTTGGTCTGCTGTTCCTGTGTTAGTTTGCTAAGGATAATGGCCTCCAGTGCATCCATGTCCCTGCAAATAACATGAGCTGATTCTTTTTTACATCTGCATAGTATTCTATGGTGTGCGTGTACATTTTCTTTATATCGCCTGCTATTGATGGGCATTTAGGTTAGTTCCGCATCTTTGCTATTGTGAGTAATGCTGCAACGAACTTACATGCGCATGTGTCTTTATGATAAAATGATTTATATTTCTTTGGGTAGATACTCAGTAACGACATTGCTGGGCCAAATGGTATTTCTGTTTTTAGGTCTTTGAGGAATCGCCACACTGTTTTCCATTGTTAACCCCATTTTAAATGTGAGAAAGTAAACACTGAGTAAAATGAATCAACCTGACATGAAATCACCGAGCACAGAGACCACATATCTTAAACATTTGTCGGATGGATGGATGGGTTCACAAATGCATGAGTGAATAAATATCATGATCAGGCTTCCTAACTCTAATTCTCATGCACTTGTCACTAAATTTAGCTTACTGACTTAATGAGTATCTTTGGGCCTGAATGTCCCAGAATAATAAAGATACAATAATAGATTTAAGGTGATGTAAAAAAGAACAAGTTAATATCTCTGTAGGATTTGCCTTAACTCCTCATACCCGGAAGATTTAAGATTTAGACCGTCATCCGTACTTCAACCCAGCTTCTTAAAGCCCAGCATTTGAAGCTACTTTGGATTTCTTTTTCTTTAATCTTACCAGAAGATGGCACTATAATGTGAAGACTAAGCCCTCTGAGCTGGGCGCGGTGGCTCACGCCTGTAATCCCAGTGCTTTGGGAGGCCAAGGCAGGAGGATCACTTGAGGCCAGAAGTGCAAGACCAGCCTGGGCAATATAGAAAGACTCTATCTCAATTTCAAAAAGAAATTAAGCACTCTGAAATAGGACTCAATCATCATTATCATCATCATCAATAAAGTAATATTGATAATGGGGATCTTATTTGTGTCTTACTGTAAACCAAGCATTATATTTTTAAATCTCATCTCAGGATAAAACCAGAAAGTGTTAGGAAACTTGAATTATTTCTTCTTTTGTGTTGATGACATAACCAAATAAGGGAGGGATTTGGTTAGGTCACAATCCCTGGGAGGAGGGTAGGTCCTCATGATTTGCTGGGGTGCTCTTGGGAGAGAGGGAGTAAGGAAAGCAGGGTAGGAAGGAAAGGAAGGAGTTGAACAAAGATGTGGGCTCAGCTGGAGTCAAGCTTCAACCTAATCTCATAGGGAGCTCTGGAGTATGAGACACAGAACTGGTCCCATTCTACTTTGAGGAAAGGAGCTGGCATTTTGTACCCCCATCTTGGATAGCCATTGGCTGCAAGATGCCTCCCAAGGGTGGGGGATCATAACCTCCCAGAGCAACTCCTGTTCAGCTGAGGCAGCAATTATCTGAAGGAGGTATAAAATTAGTCATTCAAAATTTAAGCTATTGGGGCTGGACACAGTTGGTTCATGCCTGTAATACCGACATTTTGGGAGGCCTAGGTGGGAGGATCACTTGAGGCCAGGAGTTGTAGGCCAGCCTGGGCCACGTACAAAGGTCTCTGTCTCTACAAAAAAAAAAAAAAAAAAAAAAAATTTAATTAGGCATAGTGGCATATGCCTGTTGTCCCAGCTACTCAGGAGGCTAAGGTGGGAGAATCGATTTGAGTCCAGGGGTTCAAGGCTGCAGTGAGCCATGATCACACCACTGCACTCCAGCCTGGGTGACAGTGAGAATCCATCTCTAAATAAAAAGAAAATTAAGCTGTTGGAACTCAATTAAATTATTTAGGGCCTTAAAGGAATGTGAATTACAGGGCCCGAGTCACGTAACAGGCAGCTCAAACCCAGGAAGCCATAGCTTTTGTTTCTCTGATTACAGATTAAACCTTTTCCTTTACTGGCACTGTTTTGTAAAATGTTACAGGTGGTTGAAGAGCCAGGGAAGACCCTTCCTTCTCTGCTGTTGACTTTCAGTATAAATCAACTTCCCTTTTCCCTTTCTCACATAAGGACTTCATGGCTATTACACTGCCTTTAGAGGGAATGTTAAATACATGCTTTTAAATTGGAAAGAAAATGAAAACCAGCTACAACAAAAAGAAAACAAATCTTTTTTTGAGACAGAGTTTCACTCTCATTGCCCAGGCTGCAGCGCAGTGGCATGATGTTGGCTCACTGGAACCTCCACTTCCCAGGGTCAAGCAATTCTCCTGCCTCAGCCTCCCAAGTAGCTGGGATTACAGGTGCACGCTACCACGCCTGGCTACTTTTGTATTTTTAGTAGAGATGGGATTTCACCATGTCGGTCGGGCTAGTCTGGAACTCCTGACCTCAGGTGATCTGCCCGCCTCAGTCTCCCAGAGTGCTGGGATTACAAGCGTGAGCCACCACGCTTGGTCTTTTTTTTTGTTTTTTTTTTAAGGTAATTCAGTTTTAATTTATTTTCATCACTTTTTCTTCATAATCTAGATATTTTAAAATGCAAAGAAAATTAACTTTCAATGATATATTCAGGGACTGGCACTGAAAATTTTCAGACTGCAAATGAGTTATACAAATGAAAATATCAAATGGAGATCCAGTTATCACAATGAAAGCACTCAACATATTAAAAGTTCACAAATATTTGTATTGAGCACATTAAAAAAGTCAGCTTGCTAACTGTTGTGATTTTAAAGAACTAATGCAGAAGTCTGAAGAAAATAGATTAGTTAACTTATAAAGAGATTAAAGAGCCTGAAACAAGTAAAAAAAAAAAATCACACAGAAAAAAAAAACTGCAACTAATTAATTTGTTATAACTCATAAACCAGCCTTGTATAGAAAATGTAATCCTGTTAAATTTCTTTGTCTTCCTATACAAGCAAGAACTTAGCTTCTAACTTCAGGGCATTGACTCCATTTCTCTAGAGTTTGTGCATCCCAGAGTGGCTGTTCCTGGCTTTTCTCTTGTATGAGCTCTTTAAAACTGGAATCTGGTGCTTTTGATTATTTCAGGTTGATATATCAGACAGCCGTGACTGATAGCAACTAATTTACAACAGCTGGAGGATGAGTCCCTACAGAACAATCCATTTGTTCCTTAGGGCAAAGAAATACTTTCTTGACATTAATAAAATTTGATTTTATTTGTCATGGAAATAGTTCTAGAAAATAAACCAGAAAACGGGATCTGGGTGAGGGATCAACAGCATCCTCTCTGTAGGGATCGACACTTAAATAAATTCAACCTGACTACCAAGCTGGCTGCCATGATCATCTTTGAGCCTGTCGAGAATTAAGCATTACTGCCAGGCGTGGTGGCTCACACCTGTAATCCCAGCATTTTAGGAAGCCGAGGTGGGCGGATCACTAGAGATCAGGAGTTCGAGACCAGCCTGGCCAACATGGTGAAACCCCGTTTCTACTAAAAATACAAAAATTAGCTGGGCATGGTAGCAGGCACCTGTAATCCCAGCTACTCAGGAGGCTGAGGCAGGAGAGGCACTTGAAACTGGGAGGCAGAGGATGCAGTGAGCTGAGAATCGCACCACTGCACTCCAGCCAGGGTGACAGAGTGAGACTCCGTCTCAAAATATAAAAAAAGAATTAAGCATTACTTGCGCCAAAGAATATGAAGTTCCAGTTAAACAGGAGGAATGAGTTTTCAAGATCTATTGCCCAGCAAGGTGCCAATAGTTAATAATTCATTGTATATTTGAAAATTGTTTTAAAAAATACATTTTGGCCAGGCGCAGTCGCTCATGCCTGTATTCCCAGCACTTTGGGAAGCCGAGGTGGGAGGACAGCTTGAGCTCTGGAGTTGGAGACCAGCCTAGGCAACATGGCAAGACCCCATCTCATATATATATATATATATATATATATATATATATATATATATATATATATATGCCAGGCATGGTGGCATGCCCCTGTAGTCCCAGCTACTCAGGAGGCTGGAGCAAGAGGACCGCTTGATCCCAGGAGTTCGAGGCTGCAGTGAGCTATGATCACATCACTGCACTCCAACCTGGGCAACAGAGCAAGACCCTGTCTCTAAAAAATATATATATATTTTATTTATTTATTTAATATTCTCACTACAACAAAATATATAAGTATGTGAAGTAATGAATGTGTTAATTCACTTGGTAAAATCATTCCACATGTATACGTATATCAACACATTACATAGTACCCCATCAATATATACAATTCTTATTTTTTCAATGAAAAATAACAACAGAAATTGAAAAAAAGAATCATGTGGAAGCTGCTCACTCCCATATTTATCATGTGATGTTGCAACACGGCTAATGAGAATTGTTATTTTGAACACTTTAAAATGAAGAGGAAGTGACATTCATACTCTGTGTAGCAACGTTTGAGGCAGTGGGTGAGCATGACCCAGATAAAGGTTTGAGCAATGCAGTTGATGCTCCTGGAGCTCCACCCAGTTGCTCTTCATGGTTGCATTCATTCATTTACCTGTGAGGTTTGGCTTGCACCCACCCCCAGGGCAGCCACAGCCAGTGATTGATTGACATAAGGGCCTTGTATAAGGGCCCTGCCTCAAGATGGATCAACTCCATGGTGCACAGTCCAGAGCTCCCCATGGGATTAGGCTGAGGCTAGACTCTTGCTGAGACTACCTCCTTGTTTAGCTCCTTCCTCTGTCCTATCCTTCTTCAGTTCTCTTCTTCTAGGAGTAACCCCTCTGTAAGAAATCACATGCATTATAACCCCTACCCCCCAAAGTCATGGGCATCCCAACCTCTATGCCTCAAAAATCATGTGCATCCCACTCCCTGCACCCAAGAAAAAAAAAATCATGTGCATTTTATTTTAACCCTTATCCCTCCAACAAATCAAATGCATCCTAAACCCTGCCCCCCAGCAAATCTTGTGCATTATAAACCCCACCCAAAAATCACGTGCATTATGAAAGCTGCACTCCACTCAAAATTCGGTAAATTCTATTTTTTTGGGCGGGGGAGGGAGCTTGTGTTGCCCAGACTGGAGTGCAATGGCGCAATCTTGGTTCACCACAACCTCCGCCTCCCAGGTTCAAGTGATTCTCCTGCCTCAGCCTCCCGAGTAGCTGGGATTACAGATGCCCACCACCACGCCTGGCTAATTTTTTGTATTTTTATTAGAGACAGGGTTTTGCCATCTTGCCCAAACTGGTCTTGAACTCCTGACCTCATGATCCACCCACCTTGGCCTCCCAAAGTGCTGGGATTACAGGTGTGAGCCACGGAGCCCAGCCAATTCGGTGCATTCTAATCCTCATCCCCCAAACAAATCAAGTGCATCCCAACCCTTACCCCCAACAAATCATGTGCATTACAAACCCTACCCCCAAAAAATCACATGCATCCCAACCTCTATTCCCCCAAAAAATCATGTGCATATCAGTCTCTATCCCCCCAAAAATCACATGCATCCCAACCTGTATCCCCCAAAACATCATAAGAATCCCAACCTCTAACTCCCCAAAAATCGTGTGCATTCCAACCTCTATCCCCCTAAAAAATCATGTGCATCCCAGCCTCTATCCCACACCAAAAATAATTTGCATCTCAATCTCTATCCTCACCAAAATCACAAGCATCCCAACCTCCGTCACCCAAGATGAAAAGTTGAGTGTGTGACTAAGTGGATGGATGAGTGCATAAATGGGTTGGTGGATGAAAAGAAGAATAGGTCAGTGAGTGAACGGATGAAAGGTAGATGGCTGGGTGAGTGGATGGATGGATGGATGCATGGATGCATGTATGCATGATGGATGGATGGATGGATAAATGGATAGATGCATGGATGGATGCATGGATGGATGCATGGATGGATGCATGGAAGGATGGAAAGGGCTATTCAGGGACATCTATGAGGTGAACCTGTGAGAAACTCTCAGCAATAACTGAGAACACACTTTTAGATTTCCAGCAAGAAAGCCCCTGGAATATTATACCACAATAATTTGATTACGAAAAAGAATTATAATCTCATTTGTCATCACAGTTGGAAAACATTTGATTTATTCTCAGGTGCCCCACTAAGCAATGTGAGGATGGCAGAGAACTAGCAATGGCCTCTGGTTCTCTCATGGGTTCTTTGAATAAATCCTACATCACAATACTCCTGATGGTCCAGAGAACAATACCATGCAAAGCTGGGTTCTCAAACTTAAGCATGTATCAGAATTACCTGGAAGGTCTGTTAAAAAACACTCACTGGGCTCTATCTCAACATTTCTGATTCAGCAGGTCTGGATATGGTCCAAGAATCTGCATTATATATATATATATTTATTTATTTATTTATTTATTTATTTATTTATTTGAGATGAAGTCTCACTCTGTCGCCAGGCTGGAGTGTAGTGGTGTGATCTCGGCTCACTGCAACCTCCACCTCCCAGGTTCAAGCGATTCTCCTGCCTCAGCCTCCTGAGTAGCTGGGATTACAGGTGCCCACCACCACTCCTAGCTAATTTTTGTACTTTTAGTAGAGACGGGGTTTCACCATGTTGGCCAGGACGGTCTCGATCTCTCGACCTTGTGATCTGCCCACCTTGACCTCCCAAAGTGCTGGGACTACCAGCATAAGCCACCACACCAGGCCCAAGAATCTGCATTTCTAACAAATTCCCAGACAATATTGATGCAACTGATCTGGGGACCACATCTTGAGAACCACTGACATAGAGAAACATGGACATTGAAGCATGGACACCAGTGACTGTGTTGAAAGTAATTTAGAAGATTCTGAATATGAAGAAGCTTCAAGAACATCTTAACAAATTTAGTTCCCACTGCTAGTTTCTTTTGTATGCATGCAACGGAGCCATGCATGATAAATATTCATTTCTAAATAAATCTATTATAGCTCATTCAAGAATAAAATAAAAATTTATAAAGAATAATAAAGCATTGTATCATAGTTTAATGGTTAGGTGTAGTGGTACATAAAATAATGGTGTACCTTTATTTATTTATTTATTTTTGAGATGGAGTCTCACTCTGTCACCCAGGCTGGAGTACAGTGGCACCATCTTGGCTCACTGCAACCTCCGCCTCCTGAGTTCAAACAATTCTCCTGCCTCAGCCTCCTGAGTAGCTGGGATTACAGGTGCGTGCCACCACGCCTGGCTACTTTTTTGTACTTTTAGTAGAGATGGGGTTTCGCCATGTTGGCCAGGCTGGTCTCAAACTCCTGGCCTCAAGTGATCGGCCCACCTCAGCCTCCCAAAGTGCTGGGATTACACGCATGAGCCACCGCACCCGGCCAATGGTGTACCTTAAAATTAATAATGCTTTAGATTTGATGAAATAGGATATGAACAGAGAAATGAGAGAAGCTAACTCTATCTTAGAGGCAGGGAAGGGCACAGTGGAGAGTATAAACCAAAAAGTACCTGAGACAGGTCTCAATCAATTTAGAAGCTTATTTTGCTAGGGTCAAGAACATGCCTGGAAGAAAGGAACACAGGAAAACATACTATCATCTGTTTGTTTCTCCAAAGATAATTTTGAGGGCTTCAATATTTAAGGGGGAAAAGCAGACTGGAGGGGAAAGAGGGAGAGTTTGGTCACATTACTGAACCCATGTGTTGCCAGAGAAAAAAGGAGCAGGTGGGGGACTAGTCAATGATGTATTCACCTTGTGCTCAGTAAATCGGCACTTTATGTAAGATAAAATGAATATACAGTAGCTACCTGTGAAGATATCTGGCCTTTTATCTGTAGCTGTCTGCTTGACTCCGCTTTCAGCTTAATTTTATTCCTGAATTGGGGTCCTGAGACTTTATTTTCCTTTCACAAGAGTTTATCATGGAAGGACATGCAAAAGAATGCCACTTGAAGGACGTGGCCAGGAGTAGAGTGGCAAGAAAGAAAAAGAAAGGGCATTCCAGGTGGGGCACGGTGGGTCACGCCTGTAATCCCAGCACTTTGGGAGGCCAAGGCAGGCAGATCACTTGAGACCAGGAGTTTGAGACCAGCCTGACCAACGTGAGGAAACTCCGTCTCTACTAAAAATACAAAAATTAGCCAGGCATGGTGGCGGGTACCTATAGTCCCAGTTACTCAGGAGGCTAAGGCAGGAGAATTGCTTGAACCCGGGGGGCGGAGATTGCAGTGAGCCAAGATCATGTCACTGTACTCCAGCCTGGGTGACAGAGTGAGACTTTGTCTCAAAAAAAAAAAAAATGGGGGGGCATTCCAGGTTGAGAGAATCACATATACAAAGGCATGAAAGGCTACAAATAGAATGTGGAGTTCAGGGAAACAGAAAATTTATCAGGGAAGGTGGAAAGGCTGAAGCAGAAGGGTAGGAAATGAGGCTGGAGAAGTGGAGTGGGACCAGAGTGGGGTGAGATTTATGCAACTACTAAGTAAGTGCATTTAGCCTGTGAAATATTCACAGGGTTGTGAGGCAGAGGTGTGATGGGCCCAGAATCATCTTTCAGAAAGCTGTCCTGACTGCACAGTGAAGGATGGGACAGAAGGACAACGAGTTACGAGACTATTGCAGTTATCCCAGATCAGAGATGCCTGCAGAAAAGAGAGGTTGAGTAACTTTCCCAAAGTCACACAGCTAATCAGTGGCAGAGCCAGGATTTGAACCCAGGGATTCTGACTCTGCAGCCAACATTCTGTAATAGCATAACTACTGAGTTAAGCCACTCTTGCATTGTTACAAAGGAATATCCAAGGCTGGGTAATTGATAAAGAAGTGTTTTAACTGGCTCGTGGTTCCGCAGGCTTTACAGGAAGCTGACATCTGCTTGGTTTCTGGGAAGGTCTGGGAAGCTTCCAATCATAGCGGAAGGTGAAGGGAAAGTAGGTGTCTCATGGTGGGGGCAGGAGCAAGAGAGAAGAGGGGAGGAGTCACACACTTTTAAACAACCAGATCTCGTGAGAACTCACTCACTATCATGAGGACAGCACCGAGGAAATGGCGCTAAACCAGCCATCAAAAATCCACCCCCATGATCCAATCACCTCCCACCAGGCCCCACCTCCAACACTGGGGATTACATTTCAAGATGAGAGTTAGAGGGAACAACATCCAAACTATGTCAACCACTTTGGCCTGACCATTAGGTAGCACCACCTGTCTCTCTTGATCAACTCTTGCCTCTACAACCCCACCCCTAGACGATCACTAGGGAGAAAGATCAGGAAGCCTCACTGCATGCATGCTGGGACAGTAAGATGTTGAGAGCCCAACAAACCTACTACGTACGTTCATGGCCTTGACAATCCCAATAGCCAGCTAATTCCACCATGCTCCAAACACCCAAGGAGGTCTCTTGATCATCTTGCTTTGCTCATACTTTTTTCTCTAACTGTCTTTACAGGTGACTTCACTTGCTGTCTCCACTTCTTCCCCTCGCGCTTTTTCCTCAATCCACATAATTCTGGCTTGCACCATTATAACCACAACCTCCACCACCTTCTCTACCATTATCAGCATCACCACCATCTTTACCTCCACTATCAACATAACCACCACCTCCACTATTTTCACTCCCATCTTCATCACCACTGCTATCACAGCCTTCATCACCATCACAACAGTCACCTTCACTACAACTGTCACCATCAATCACCATCATCACCACCATCTCTGAAAACATCACTGTGATGTTACCACCACCATTGCTACTACCATCGTCGTCACTTTTGTCACCTTCAGCCCCATCGCAACCATCATCATCACCACCATCATCACTTCCGTCATCACCACCACGACCTTTACCACCACCATCGCTACTGCCACTACCATGATTACCACCATCACTGCTGCAACCATTCTATCACCGTCATCATCACCACCACAACCGTTATTATCATCATCATCACCGTGTTAGATATGAGTTCTAAATTTATTTTATTAATAATTAATTAATATGTTCAATTCTTTGCCTTCTACTTTTAAACTTAACTTCCTCGTAAAGCAACCTTTTTCGATTACCTACTCCACCCTGACTCATTCTGATCACCTGCTCCACCCTAACTCATTCCGATTACCTGCTACCTGCTCTGCCCTGACTCCCGCCAAAGCACTCACCCCGTCATTCTCTTTAAATTAGCCAATCGGCATAAGTTTAGCCTGTGCGGTCTAATCCTAGCCAATAGGGGAACGACACAGCAGCAGGGGCCACCTGAGTCAGGGATAAGAACCCCTTCCCCTCCCACGTCCGAATGTGCGCTCGCCATTGTTCCATCTGTAAGGGCGCACCCTTCTATATAGAAGTAACTTGCCTTGCTGAGAATTAAAAGGAAAATTTTATATTCAAGTGCTATTTCTTTCACGTCACCAAAACTTTATATATAACAACCACCACCACAACCACTATCATCAGCATCAGCATCATCACCACCACCACCACCTTCACTACTGTAATTGTTCATGCTAAGAATACAAACAACCCCCTTGCAGCTCTGTCCTGTGGGTGTTTTTCAGTCTTAATTCACTGTGATCTCTTTCCTTTACCTCCATAATACCATACTCCATTCATTTCCCACCCCCACCCCTCATCTCTCTGGCCATTCTCATCCTGTCTCCTCTATTAGCTGCCTCTCCATTCCTTTATTTTTTTTAATTTTTTTCTATTGCCTTTGCACAAATTAACATTGCCTCAGTTTTTAAATGAATTACTCAGGGTTCTTTTTCCACTCTATAATCTCTCCCTAAATGATTTAATCCATGACCGTGTCTTCAGTTGCCACCAGGGCTACTTTCTTGCAGTGGTTTTTTTGTTTGTTTGCCTGTTTGTTTGTTCATTTTTGTTTCTGTTGTATCTAGTGATACAGGAGCTAAAAAGATATTATTCAGGCAACTGGTGAGGGTAAGAGAGTCCTCAGTAAGGCTTCCCTGTTAACAAAAAGCAGCCCCAAAATCATTTCTTTTCATCTTTACCTCCACTACCAATATAACCACCACCTTTGCTATTTTCACCCCATCATCATCACCACTGCTATCACAGCCTTCGTCACCATCACCACAACAATCACCTTCACTGCAGCTGTCACCTTCAATCACCATCATCACCACCATCTCTGAAAATATCACCATAATGTAACCATCACCATCGCTACTACCATCACCGTCACTTTCATCATCTTCACCATCATCGCAACCATCGTCATCATCACCATCATCCCTTCCTTCATCGTCACCACCACCACCTATAGCTCCACCATCACTCCTGCCACTACCATGATTACCACCATCACCACCACAACCGTTATTATCACCATCATCATCATCACCACCACGACAAAGAGCAGTCTGCAAAATCGAGCTACAAACATAAATAAGCAAGCTGGAAGTTTGCAAAGGTAAATGCAGCAGCTGTGCCAATAGGAAAAGGCTTCCTGGGGGGGCAGGCATGTTCAACATGGAGGTTCCCTCTTCCCTTTTTTTTTTTTTTTTTTTTTTTTTTGAGATCTTTCGCCCAGGCTGGAGTGCAGTGGCGCTATCTCGGGTCACTGCAAGCCCCGCCTCCCGGGTTCACGCCATTCTCCGGCCTCAGCCTCCCGAGTAGCTGGGACTACAGGCGCCCGCCACCGCGCCCGGCTAATTTTTTGTATTTGTAGTAGAGACGGGGTTTCACCATGTTCCCTTTTCTTTATCACCATGTGTGCAGTAAAAAAGCAGGCAACATAGTGCCAGCCAGGTAGAGACCCCATCTGCATAGTAAAAGATGAGGATGGGGCGGCCAGCTTCTTTGCGTGCTATGCAAACAGCACACCCAGTCCCACCCATCTCTCGGGTCCTGTGTAAATCAGACAGCTCCTCCTCAAGCTCGGCTATAAAACCCCGTGTATTTCACCACGAGACCGGAAGACTCACTTGGGAGCCCCTCTCTCTCTGCAGGATAGAGCTTTTCTCTTTTTTCTCTTCTCTTGCCTATTAAACTTCTGCTCTGAAACTCACTTTTTTTTTTTTTTTAGATGAAGTCTCACTCTGTCACCCAGGCTGGAATGCAGTGGCGCAATCTTCGCTCACGGCAACCTCTGCCTCCCGGGTTCAAACAATTCTCCCGCTTCAGCCTTCCGAGTAGCTGGGATTACAGGCATGCGCCACCATGCCCAGCTAATTTTTGTATTTTTAGTACAGACAGGGTTTCACCATGTTGGCTTGGCTGGTCTTGAACTCCTGACCTCAGGTGATCCGCCCGTCTCAGCCTCCCAAAGTGCTGGGATTACAAGGGTGAGCCACAGTGCTCGGCCTTAAATTCACTTCTTGTGCTTCCGCATCCTTGATTTCCTTGGCATGAGAGGATGAACCCCAGACAACGACACTGCTTCAGTAGGAAGTCTGGTGTTTCAAGTCTAATGAAGAGCTTCAGAAGAGTTTTAAGCAGGGGAGCCAGGTGCAGTGGCTCACACCGGTAATCCCAACACTGGGAGACTGAGGCAGAAGGATTGCTTGAGCCCAGGAATTCAAGACAAGCCTGGGCTACAAAGCGAGGCACTGTCTCTCTTCAAAAAAAATAATAAAAACTAAAAAAAATTAGCCAGGCGTGGTGGCATGCACCTGTAGTCCTAACGATTCAGAGGACTGAGGTGGGAGGATCGCTGGAGCCCAGGAGTTTGAGGTTGCAGTGAGCTATGATTGTGCCATGGCACTCCAGCCTGGGTAACAGAGCAAGACCCACATAAATAAATAAATAAATAAGTATTTGTTGGAGGAAGGGTAGATTTAGAGACCTTTTCTCCCAAGTCCTGTGACTGGTTAGGGTTGGTCCAAATAACCAAATAATGTATTACCTTCTATGAGACTTTGGGACTCTTAACTTCTTATGGCTCAGCAATCATAACCAGTAAGTATCATCTACTGGGGGAAGAGAAAGATATGTTAAAATGACTCCTCTGGAAACTTCAGATACCAACACAGACGCCCTAAAATCTGGTTTACTCACCTCAAAGCCACAGGCTTATTTAAGATTTATTTTGGCCCCAAAGGCACTTCCTAATCCTCAGACAATGTGATGTAACTTTCAGGGCATTTCCTCGTTAGGGTTTACCGACTCAATCATCCCAAAGGTGATCAACAATAGCTAGGCAGAAAAGGTACAGCAAATAAACGAAAAGCAGAACCCTGAGTCTGATGGCGAAAGAGGGGAAGCAGTTTGCTTTTCTGATAGCAATTTCATGAGTCAGCTGACCTAAGATTCTCATGGGATTTCTTGAGCTAGGAAAGGTGGTTGGCTTACGGCACAGTAGAGAGCTTCCAGGGCTGGCTGGCGTGGGATACCCATACCACAGAAATGCAGGGACCATTGCTTCTTCCAGGTATGTGTGACTGTAACAATGACTGAGGCTTAACCTATCCCCCAGTCAGGAACCACTTGGTTCAACAATTGGTTATTTTCTCCTCCTCTTTCTTCTGCTCTGAACACTCTCACCTTTTCCCTTTGGAGTGTGGTTTCCTTCCTGACCACCCTATTCAAAGTATGCTCTTGAATATCCCTAAAATGTTCCTATCCAATCTAGTAGCTTGGTTTTTTGTTTGTTTTGTTTGTTTGTTTTGTTTTGTTTTTTGAGACAGAATCTCACTCTGTCACCCAGGTTGGAGTGCAGTGGCGCAATCTTGGCTCACTGAAACCTCTGCCTCCCCGGTTCAAGTGATTCTCCTGCCTCAGCCTCCTGAGTAGCTGGGATTACAGGCACACATCACCACACCTGGCTAATTTTTGTATTTTTAGTAGAGATGGGGTTTCACCATGTTGCCCTGGCTGGTCTCGAACTCCTGACCTCAGGTGATCCACCTGCCTCAGCCCACCAAAGTGCTAGGATTATAGGCATGAGCCACCGCACCCAGTCTCTAATAGGTTGTTCATCTTCCTCTTGGCAAGTTTTGTTTTCTAATTGATGTCCTCTCCTTCTTGATAACTTCTGCAAACTAGCCCTGCCCTGACTTTTTTCCTTTTTCTCTTGCTATTCTTTCTTCTCCCTCCTTTATCATTTTCCTGTGACAGGAAAATAAATGATAATTTTATTATTAATTTTAGAGGTCATTATATTAAGTGAAATAACTCAAACACCAAAAGACAAATGCCTCATGTTCTTGTTTATCAGTGGGAGCTAAATAATGTGGACACATGGACATAGAGAGTAGAATGATAGACGATGAAGACTGGGAAGGCTGAGGGAGTAGAAGGAGAGTGGAAAATGAGAAGTTACCTAATGGTTACCATGTACATCATTTGGATGGTGGATAGTCTAAAAGCCCTGACTTCACCACTATGAAATCTAGGCGTGTAACAAAATTACACTTGTATCCCATAAATTTATACAAAGAAAATAATGATAACCAACATTTTTGAAAACTCACTATGCATCTTACATGTATTAATCTGTTGCATCATCAGTATGCTCATGGGGTATCCTCATCTTACAGATAAGAAAACTGGGGCACAGGTTATGTTATTTGTCCAACATCACACAGCTAGTAAGTAAGAGAGCTGGGATTTGAACCCAAACCATCTGTCTCCAGATCTTTGCTATAATGCTCCTCCCACAGGATCCTTACTGGGATCTTCTGTTTTTCTACTCCCTCTCCCTATGGGAATCTCCTAATTCCATGGCTTCAACCACCATCTCTGTACGGATGAAATCCCATCCATCTTTCCAGCTCCAGATGAATTAACAATATTGATAGTCCCAATATCAATCAAAGCTTACATTTATTAAGCAGCTACTTTAGCCTGGCATTAGACTTAAATCGCTTTACATTGTCACATAGCATCTCCACATTACAGATAAGAAATTGCATCATAGAGAGGTTCTGTGAATTTCTCAAAGCCTCACAGCTATTCTGCTGCAGAGGCAGCTGAAAGGCTGTAAATTCTATCAAAATAATACAAGCTACACTTAAATCCTAATGTCATGTCTCCCTCACCTTTGCAACCCCTAGCATAGCATCTTATATATAAGAGGTGTTTCAGTATATGTGGAATCAAATGTGAAAAAAGCCTGCCTTTTTGCAACTGGAGACAGAGTCCTCCACACTTCTGAGGTGGATTATTAGTGAATTTTGGTTATCCAGGAACTTTTAGCCCATATCACTGGATGGTACAGGCAAGGGTGATGATATGAGCATTGGGTCAAGAATTAGGATTCCAGGGTTGGACATGGAGGCTCATACCTATAATCCCAAAGCTTTGGAAGGCCAAGGTGGGAAGATTGCTTGAGCCAGGAGTTCAAGACCAGACTGAGCAACATAGCAAGACTCTGTCTCCACGAAACATTAAAAAAAAAAAAATTAGCCAGTCATGGTGGCACACACCTGCAGTCCCAGCTACCCCGGAGGCTGAGGTGGGAGGATCGTTTGAGCTCAGGAGTTCAAGGTTACAATGAGCTGTGATTGCATCACTGCACTCCAGCCTGAGCAACAGAGCTCAAATGATAATACAGGCAGCAAGCTAGAGCAATTAGGCAAAAAGAGAGAAAGAAAAAGCATCCAAATGGGAAAGGAGGAAGTCAGATGGTGACAGAGGCAGCCAGTATCAGTGGAGGACTTCCTGCCTGACATTGTGCTCTACACAGTCCCTCATTTAGGTCATCTCCAAAACCCCACAAAGTAGGTCATACTGCTACCCTATTTCACATAAGGAAGCTTAGAGAAGTTAAACAACTTACCCAAATTTGCCCAACTAGTGTGTCAGCCACTTAACCCCAGGGGACCTGTTTCCTCATCTACAAAATGAGTCAGTGGATGATTTCTAAAGTTTCTTAGAACTCTGGGATTCTGACACACCGATGACTCTTCAGAAACCCTAACTTAAGACCTTTGCCCAAATTAGTGAGTACAGGCTTGCTGGTTAGACTAAAGACTAGTCTTAAGGAAACATGATGGTCCCCTAGACTGCCTGAGTTTTAGGAACAGGGTAACACTATTCAGCCATATGGTTTATCAGTTGGCCCTGTGAGCTAGTCATCATTTGGGCAGGCGTAAGGTTTGTGTGGCTGCTGCACATTCATATATATACAAAAGAAGAAAGTGCCTCACGCATATAATGCCAACACTGTGGGAGGCCGCAGAGGGAGGATCACTTGAGGCCAACAGTTCAAGACCAGCTCGGTCAACACAGCAAGACCCAATCTCTGCCAAAAAAAATTTTTTTAATTAGCCACAAGTGGTATCTCATGCATGTAGCCCAGGAGTTCAAGGCTACAGTGAGGTATGATTGCACCACTGCACTCCAACCAGGGCAACAGAAAAAGAACCTGCCTCAAAAAAATAAAAATAAAAATAAAAAATGTAGAAGGAAGGGGACTTTAAAGGAAACATCAGCCTGACATTAAGCCCAGCTGAGAATATTCAAAATGTTCTGTGAATGCAATTGCATAAGTAACTGATCACAAACCAGACCTGGCATCTTCTTGGGGGAAGGGTGAGAATTACGGGAAGAAAAATAACAGTCCCCCCAGAGACATCCACATCCTAATCCCTGGAACCTGTTAATATGTTACCTTACATGGTAAAAGAAACTTTGCAGATGTTGATTAAGCTAAGAATCTTAATATGGGGGTAGTACCCTGAATTTTCCAGGGGGCCTAATATAATAATCACAAAGGTCCTCTTAAGAGGGAGGTGGAAGATCAGGAAGACGAGAAGATGCTGTGCTGCTGGATTTAAAGAAGAAGGAAGGGTCCGTGAGCCAAGAAATGCAGGCAGCTTCTAGAAGCTGGAAAAGGCAAGGAGACAGATTCTCCCCTAGAGCTTCCAAAAGAAACCAGCCCTACTAACATTCTTGATTTTAGCCTATAGAGGCTGATTTAAGACTTCTGACTTCCAGACCTGTAAGAGAATAAATCAGTGTTGTTTTAAGCCACTACAGTCATGGTAATTTGTGATAGCAGCAATTGGAAACTCAAGAGAGAGATCCAGAAGGATTTAGATTGCTGCCATTACCGCTCTTGAAGAGTCACACAGTTAGCCCCCAGGGCCTCTTCTCCAAAATCCTACAATTGGTCTGCACTGCCCTAAATGACCAAGTCACATATCACTCTCTACAGGACTTTGAGGCTCCAGTCAGATCTGGTGAGTGGCATCTGTTGGGGGAAAAAAGGACAAGTCACTGTCACAATAAACATGCCAACCTACAGTGTCTACAATCTGAACAGCACTTCCATGCAGGTAGTGCCCTGTGGGATTTCTGAAGGAGAGGCTATGTGGTGTAATGGGTTATCAGCTAGAACCCAGAACCCGTGTTTAACCTCAGCTCTGCCACTGACTAGCCCCAGTGAATGGAGCAAGTTACTTACCCTCTCTGTGCCTCCATTTCTTAATCTGAAAAACAGAGATGATGCTAATAGCACTTTCCTGCTAAAGTCACTGCAAAGCTGAAGTGACAGAAAAAAAGCAGTCCATCTGTCCAGCATCTTTAGGTCTTTGCAGAAGCAGGAACATGACTGATGACATCATCTGATGTTGGAAAGGCATGGGGAAGAGCAAAGGGCTCTTTACCAGCCATGATAGAGCCAGCCTGAGCAGACTATTTTCCAAAAAGGTGGAAATAATATCCCCCATCAAAAATGTGTTTCTAGAATCTTGCTGGTCTCTCATAAGGAGGAAGAATTTGATTCTTCTCCACTTGAATCTGAATGAGCTTGTAACTTGCTTGTAACCAAGGGAATATGATGGAAGTAGAGCCAGGTGACTTTCAGGGATGAGTGTCAAGAGGAAATGCAGCCTTATCAGCTGGGACACTCATGCTTAGAGCTTAGATGTTCCATTAAAGCAGCTTGCTTCAGGTCTCCATGTTTGAAGGAAGCCCAAACAAGCCCAACACCCTGAGACAACAGGTGAAGGGACAATGCCCAGCTAGTTCTCAGCTGTTGCAGCCCCATCCACTAACTGACTATAATCATATGAGACCATCAAGCTAGAACCGCCCAGCTGAGCCCTTCCCAGATTCTTGACCCACAGAAACCAAGAGTGATAACAAAACAAACATTTTTTTTCTTAGATTCAAGATGTACATGTGCTTGTATGTTACATGGATATTACACGCATAATGGTGGAGACTGGGTTTCTGATGTACCCATCACCCAAACATTAAACATTGTACCCAATAGGTAATTTTTCCACCCTCACCACCCCACATCCTCCCCTTTTTTAGTGGCTTAAAACAACATTTTTGTTGAGTTTGGAGATCTCTTAAAGAACTAAAGATAGAACTGCTGTTGGACCCAGAAATCCCGCTACTGGGTATCTACCCAAAAAAATAATAATAGTCATTGGGCTGGGCAGAGTGGCTCATGCCCATAATCCCGGCACTTTGGGAGGCTGAGGTGGGTGGATCACTTGAGGTCAGGGGTTCAAGACCAGCCTAGCCAACATGGTGAAACCCGCCTCTCTACTAAAAGTACAAAAATTAGCCAGGTGTGGTAGTGAGTGCCTGTAATCCAAGCTACTCGGGAGGCTAAGGCAGGAGAATCGATTGAACCTGGGAGGTGGAGGTTGTGGTGAGCCAAGATCGTGCCACTGCACTCCTGCCTGAGTGACAGAAAGAGACTCTGTCTCAAAAAAAGAAAAAAAATAATAATCATTATATCAAAGCGACACCTGCACTCATATGTCTATGGCAGCACTATTCACAATAGCCAAGTCATGGCTATTGCAAAGTCCCCAGAGTCTATTGTCTCCATCTTCATGTCCAGGTCTGCCCACTGTTTAGCTCCCACATATAAGTGAGAACATACGATATTTGATTTTCTGCTTCTGAGTGAGTTCACTTAGGATAATGTCCTCCAGCTCCATCCATGTTGCTGCTAAGGGCATGATTTCATTCTTTCTTATGGCTGCATAGTATTCCATGGTGCATATATGGCATATTTTCTTTATCTAGTCAACTGTTGGTGGACATTTAGGTTGGCTCCATGACTTGCCTATTGTGAATAATGCTGCTGTAATGAGTGCAGGAGTCTTTTTTATATAATGATTTCTTTTCCTTTGGGTAGACATCCAGTAGTGGGATTGCTGGGTCCAACAGTGGTCCTATTTTTAGTTATTTGAGAGATCTCCATACTCAACAAAAATGTAGCTTTAAGCCACTACATTTTTGTAATTTGTTACACAGTGATAGATAACTGATACACAGTCCTTGGGGCATTTCTTGGAATCTTTCCTCAATTGTTTCATGTCTCTCCCTTCTGTTTCCCATCTATTCCAGGCCTCTGCTTTCTGCTGAGCCTCTTTGGAGCTGTGACTCAGAAAACCAAAAGTGAGTGCTCAGAGCCAGAACAGAGAACTTGTGGACCAAGGGCTGGACCTGGAGCCACTCATGTTCTCCAGTGGGCTGGAGAAAAGTGCCTGTTCTGAGAGCAATATTTGGGAAGCCTTGCTCCTGTGTTTCATTATTTGTTTGCTTAATTTATCATGATATCAAATATGGATAGCCTTTTATTTATCGTTTTGTTTGATTTTTAATTTGTCTGTTTTTGCTAACCACAGTGAGTACAAAGTGGAGATAGAACAGAAAATAAAACACACAAAGTCTCATGAAGCAGACATTCTAGTGGGGAGAGACAAAGGAATGCTAATCATTATCATTCTGATTATAAACAAGTCAACCAATAATGAACAAGGTCATTTCTGTTTAACGTTATTCCCCTGGGACTCTCTCTCTAGATTCACAAGTACCTCTTGAATCTAAGAGAAAAAAAAAAGTTTGTCTGGTTATCACTCTTGGTTTCTGTGGGTTAAGAATCTGGGAAGGGCTCAGGTCTAGGGTGGAACCTGAGAGTCTCTTTTTTTCTTCTTCTTCTTTTTTTGAGACAGAGTCTCACTCTGTCACCCAGGCTGGAGTGCAGTGGTGCCATCTCGGCTCACTGCAACCTCCACCTCCTGGGTTCAAACGAATCTCATGCCTCAGCCTCCTGAGTAGCTGGCACTAAAGACACGTGCCACTCTGGGCTAATTTTTGCATTTTTTGTAGAGACTGGGTTTCACCATGACACCCAGGCTGGTCTCCAACTCCTGGCCTCAAACCATCTGCCCACCTCAACCTCCCAAATTACTGGGATTACAGGCATGAGCCACCATGCCCAGCCTAGAGTGAGTGTTTAGTGGGTACAGAGTTTCAGTTTTACAAGATGAAAACAGTTATGGAGATGGTTCCACAACATTATGAATGTATTAAATTCCACCGAACTGTACACTTAGTAATGGCTAAGATCGTAAATTTCTTTTTTTTTTTATTATACTTTAAGTTCTAGGGTACATGTGCACAACGTGCAGGTTTGTTACATAGGTATACATGTGCCATATTGGTTTGCTGCACCCATCAACTCGATATTTACATTAAGTATTTCTCCTAATGCTATCCCTCCCCACGCCCCCCACCGCCTGGACAGGCCCCAGTGTGTGATGTTCCCCGCCCTGTGTCCAAGTGTTCTCGTTGTTCAACTCCCAACTATGAGTGAGAACATGCAGTGTTTGGTTTTCTGTCCTTGTGATAGTTTGCTGAGAATGATGGTTTCCAGCTTCATCTATGTCCCTGCAAAGGACATGAACTCATCATTTTTTATGGCTGCATAGTATTCCCTGGTGTATACATGCCACATTTTCTTAATCCAGTCTATCACTGATGGACATTTGGGTTGTTTCCAAGTCTTTGCTATTGTGAATAGTGCTGCACTAAGATGGTAAATTTCATATTACGTGCATGTTACCAAATTTAAAAAAAAAAAACAGAAAAGAAGACATTCATGGAAAAGAAGACATTCATGAGCAAGGTAGATTTTACTGGCCCATTCACGGGAAGGATGGAAGGGTATTTGCATTACAGGGCATGCCACATTTCACTCCAAAAAATTTCCGTCTGCTCCAAGTCTCACTTCATAGCCACCAGCAGCCACATTTCCTCTCTGCCGAGCCTCCCCCAGACAACAGCAAGTCCCATTCCCAGAGTTCTGGAGGCCATAAGCAGCCTGACTGAGGTCACCATGTTGGAAGGAAGCCCAAACTAGCCCACACCCTGACACTACATGAAGGGACAACCTGCGCCCACCCTACTCCAGTACGACTTCATCTTAACTTGATTACATCTGTACAGACCCTGTTTCCAAATGAAGTCATATCCTGAGGTTCTGGGTGGACATGAATTTTAGGATGACACTATTTAAATCAGTATACTCAGTATGGTAAGGTATTAAGTCCTGGAAAAGATTAAGAGTAGACTTTCAGAGCTCACTTTGAGCTAAGCAGAACCTGAACAGGAAGGGAAGAGACAGGAAAGAAATGAGTGGCAGAGGGTACCACCTCTCCCTGTCCCCCCAGGAGAATTGTGCATACTTAGTGGGTGACTATTTTGCTCCACTGAATACAATACCACCTCTTCTATATACAAATGGCCAACAGGCCAGGCACGGTGGCTCATGCCTGTAATCCCAGCACTCTGGGAGGCCGAGGCAGGTGGATCACTTGAAGTCAGGAGCTCGAGACCAGCCTGGCCAACATGGTGAAACCCCGTCTCTACCAAAAATACAAAAATTAGCCAGGTGTGATGGTGTGCATCTGTAACCCTAGCTACTCGGGAGGCTGTGACAGGAGAATCGCTTGAACCCAGGAGGTGGAGGCTGCAGTGAGCCGAGATCACACCTCTGCACTCCAGCCTGGGCGACAGAGCGAGACTCTGTCTTTAAAAAAAAAAAATAGTCCAAGAAACATGAAAAAATGCTCAACATCACTAATTATAAGGGAAGTGCAAATCGAAATCACAATGCAATACCACCTTACTCCTGCAAGAATGGCCATAATAAAAAAATAATAGATGTTGGCTTGGATGTAGTGAAAAGGGAACACTTTACACTATTGGTGGGAATTAAAACTAGTACAACCACTGTGGAAAACATTGTGGAGATTCCTTAAAGAACTAAAAGTAGCTCTACCATTTGATCTGGGAATCCCACTACTGGGTATCTATCCAGAGGAAAAGAAGCATTATACAAAAAACATACTTGCACAAGCATGTTTATAGCAGTACAAATCACAATTGCAAAAATATGGAACCAGTTCAAATGCCCATCAATCAACACGTGGTTAAAGAAAACACTATATATATATATATGTATACATATATATACACATATGTGTGTATATGCAATATATATGTGTATAAATATATAATTTATATCTTATATAATTATATATTATGTTGTATATTATATTATAATATAAAAATTATGTAACATATTATTTTATTTTTATCCAAAAATAAAATTCCAAAGGCTAGGCATGGTGGCTAACACCTGTAATCCCAGTGCTTTGGGAGGCCAGGGCAGGCGGATCACTTGAGCCCAGGAGTTAGAGACCAGCCTAGGCAACATAGCAAGACCCCCATCTCTACAAAAAAATTTTTTTAATTAGCTGGGCATTTTGGCACATGCCTGTAATCTCAACTACTCAGAAGGCTGAGGCAGGAGGATCGCTTGAACCCAGGAGGTTGCGGCTGCAGTGAGCTATGATCTGCCACTGCATGCCAGCCTGGACAATAGAGCGAGACCTTATCTCTTAAACAATAGAGTAAAATAAAACAAAATCCAAAATGCATTAAGACTTGCGTGCACGGTCAATTGCACCCTTGTTTCAGTAGCATATTTGGGACTGTCCATCCCCAGGATGGAATACTGCAATGCCTTTTAAAATAATGAGGTTGCGGCTGGGCGCAGTGGCTCACACCTGTAATCCCAGCACTTTGAGAGGCCGAGGCAGGCGGATCACGAGGTCAGGAGATCAAGACCAACCTGGCTAACACCGTGAAACCCCCGCCTCTACTAAAAATACAAAAATTAGCCGGGCGTGGTGGCGGGCGCCTCTAGTCCCAGCTACTCAGGAGGCTGAGGCAGGAGAATGGCATGAATCCAGGAGGCGGAGCTTGCAGTGAGCCGATATCACACCACTGCACTCCAGCCTGGGCAACAGAGCGAGACTCTGTCTCAAAAAAAAAAAAAAAATGAGGTTGCTCCACATGTGAAGCTGTGGAAAAAATTCTCAGGCAAAATTTTACATGAAAACCAAAGAACAGAGCAGTATGTGTAATATGTTCCTATAACGTAAAGAAAAATGATGCACATATGTGTGTATATGGATTGGTATTTTTCTGAAAAGTATACAATAAGCAGTAGACAGCTCAGAATCTGGGGTAATAAGAGACTTATTGTTGGATTTTTTTTCAATTCTGTGAATTTATCATTTTCATAAGTAATGAAGCCTAAAGAAAAAATACCTTAACATATACCACGATCAGAATCTCCCTCCCATGGTACCATACAAATTCAAATTTTTTTGTCCTTTTGTTTTAGAGACAGAGCCTCACTCTGTCGCCCAGGCTGCAGTGTAATGACATGACCACGACTCATTGCAGCCTCAAACTCCTGGGCTCAAGCAATCCTCCCACTTCAGCCTCCAGAGTAGCTGGGACTACAGGCACATGCCACCATGCCTGGCTAATTTTTTAATTATTTTTTATAGCAATAGTGTCTTGCTATGTTACCCAGGCTGCTCTCCAACTCCTAGCCTCAAGGAATCCTCCTACCTGGGCCTCCCAAAGCACTGGAATTACAGATGTCAACAGGCGTGCTCACCATGCCTCTCACCGTGATGAGATCACAATGGCGCGATCTCGGCTCACTGCAACCTCCGCCTCCCGGATTCAAGCCATTCTCCTGCCTCAGCCCCCTGAGTAGCTGGGATTACAGGCATGCGCCACCACGCCTGGCTAATTTTGTATTTTTAGTAGAGACGGGGTTTCACCATGTTGGTCAGGCTGGTCTCGAACTCCTGACCTCAGATGATCCACCCGCCTCAGCCTCCCAAAGTGCTGGAATTACAGGCACCTGCCACCACACCCGGCTAATTTTTGTATTTTTTAGTAGAGACCGGGTTTCACCATGTGAAAATCCTCACCAGGCGGAGTGAGCCACCACGCCTGGCCACTCTAATTTTTTAACGTGCTTAGATCTCACAAGAGGAAAAGGCACAGGCTTCCTCAGCCTTGAGAGGCCCTGCCCAGAGGCGAGGCCTCATTATTATTATTATTTACATATATAATATGTCAGGGGAGTGGGGGGCTGGGGGAGGGATAGCATTAGGAGAAATACCTAATGTAAATGGGTGCAGCAAACCAACGCGGCACATGTATACCTATGTAACAAATATATATATTTGTTTTGAAATGGAGTCTCCCTCTGTCACCCAGGCTGGAGTGCAGTGGCACGATCTCGGCTCACTGCAATCTCCGCCTCACAGGTTCAAACAATTCTCCTGCCTCAGCCTCCTGAGTAGCTAGGATTATAGGCATGCGCCACCACGCCTGGCTATTTTTCGTATTTTTAGTAGAAATGGGGTTTCAGTATGTTGGCCAGGCTGCTCTTGAACTCCTGACCTCAGGTGATCAAGAGGCAGGGCCTAATTATAACAGGAGAGTTTGTGACCCCAGTCCATTTAACCTGCCTCTCTTCTCCCTGCAGCTTCCTGTGCTAAGTGCCCCCCAAATGCTTCCTGTGTCAATAACACTCACTGCACCTGCGACCATGGATATACTTCTGGATCTGGGCAGGAACTATTCACATTCCCCTTGGAGACATGTAACGGTAAAGAAGTATTATTATTTTTTATTATTATTATTTTATTATCATTATTATTAGAGACAGGGTCTTGCTCTGTTGCCCAGGCTGGACTGCTGTGGCATGATCAAAGCTCACCGCAAGCTGGACACAGTTGCTCAAGCCTGTAATCCCAGCACTTGGGGAGGCCTAGGTGGGCAGATCACTTGAGGTCAGGAGTTCGAGACCAGTCTGGCCAACATGACAAAACCCCATCTCTACTAAAAATACAAAAATTTGCCGGGCATGGTGTGGGGCGCTTATAATCTCAGCTACTCAAGAGGCTGAGGCATGAGAATAGCTTGAACCTGGGAGGCAGAGGTTGCAGTGAGCCGAGATTGCACCACCGCACTCCAGCCTGGGCGACAGATCGAGACTCTGATCAAGATAAATAAAAACACTCACTGCAGCCTCCAACTCCTGGGATCAAGCCTCTCAAGTAGCTGCAACTACAGGCGCGCCACCATGCCCAGCTAATTTTTTTTTTTTTTTTTTTTTTGTAGAGATGGGTTATTAGTATATTGTCCCGGCTGGTCTCAAACTCCTGAGCTCAAGCAATCCTCCTGCCTCGGCCTCCCAAAGTACTGGGATTACAGGCGTGAACCCTGCACCTGGCCAGGGATAATTTGCAAGTTATCCAGAAGCAGGAGCAAAAGGGAGGCAAAATGGGGGCTGTTTTGGAAACTTGGCCGTTCATTTAAGATAGTTTCTTGTTTCAGCCAGGCATGGTGGCTCGCGCCTGTAATCCCAGTTCTTTGGGAAGCCAAGGCAGGTGGATCACCTGAGGTCAGGAGTTTGAGACCAGCCTGGCCAACATAGCGAAACCCCGTGTCTACTAAAAATACAAAAATCAGCCGGGCGTGGTGGTGCATGCCTGCAATCCCAGTTACTCGGGAGGCTGAGGCAGGAGAATCGCTTGAACTCAGGAGGCAGAAGTTGCAGTGAGCCCAGATCCTGCCATTGCACTCCAGCGTGGATGACAGAGCGAGACTCCGTCTCAAAAAGAAAAGATAGTTTCTTGTTTCATTTCGCGACTGCCCTCTCAGTGTTTCCTGGGATCCCCTCCCAAATAAAGTACTTATACTTATATTCTCGTCTCATTGTCTGCTTCCTGGAGAACCCCACCAAAGTCAATGAAGAAAGCGAAAAACCAAGATAACCATTACCTAAACTGATTTGTCTCAGAAAGCCAGGACAGACCATGGGGGAAAGAGCACAACTCCTGACACATAGTAGATGCTCAATAAATCTTTGCTGAATGAATGACCCAATTGCTTCTTTGTGTTCCAGACATTAATGAATGTACACCACCCTATAGCGTATATTGTGGATTTAACGCTGTGTGTCACAATGTCGAAGGAAGTTTCTACTGTCAATGTGTCCCAGGATATAGACTGCATTCTGGGAATGAACAATTCAGTAATTCCAATGAGAACACCTGTCAGGGTAAGAACATTTTTGTCCTCCTGCCTTCCTTCCTCTGTTGTTGTTTTTTTGTTTGTTTGTTTTGTTTTGTTTTGAGACAGAGTCTCGCTCTGTAGCCCAGGCTGGAGTGCAGTGGCTGAAACCTCCGCCTCCCGGGCTCAAGCGATTCTGCTGTCTCAGCCTCCCAAGTAGCTGAGATTACAGACGTGCACCACGACGCCCAGCTAATTTTTCTTGATCCACGCGCCTCATCCTCCCAAAGTGCTGGGACTTTTTACAGGCGGCAGTCCTTCCTCATTTTTTATTGAATCTAACATCAGAAAAGACGTATTTGTTGTGGGACCAGGATGTGGTTTTTATTTTCTGCAGGGAACTATAAGGAAAGAAGGAAGTTCAAGTTGAGGGAAATAAGGGGGTGAGAAAGGGAACTGTAGTTTGGAGATGGAGGATGTGACAAGGTGGTGATTGAGACCACATTCTTTGAATTGCAAGGAAGAGAAACTCACTCAGGCTAACAGGCCAAAAAATGGGTTTATGAAAACGATGCGTAGCCATGCCCTGCAAGGACAGGAATGCAGCTGGGCTTCTGGAATTAACTAAAACTGGGAACTCGACACCCCCAGGGTGCATCTCCTAGCCCCTGTCTCTAAGCATCTTTGGATCTGCTCCTTCCTTCTCTTTCACTGCAGGCTGGCTTTCTCTGCTTCCTAGACCACAGGACAGAAAATATGACCACCGGCTGGGAGGGGTGGCTCACGCCTGTAACCCCAATACTTTGGGAGGCCAAGGCGGGCAGATCACTCGAGACCGGGAGTTCAAGACCAGCATGGCCAACATGGCAAAACCCCATTTCTACTAAAAATACAAAAATTAGCTGGGTGTGGTGGCGGGTGCCTGTAATCCCAGCTACTCAGGAGGGTGAAGCACAAGAATTGCTTGATCCTGGGAAGCAGAGGTGGCAATGAGACAAGATCACGCCACTGCACCCCAGCCTGGGTGACAGAGTGAAACTCTGTCTCGAAAAAAAAAAAAGGAAATATGACCACCAACCCGCTCCAGATCTTACCATTTTTTTTGCCCCAAACAACCAAAGAGAGATCAGTTGACTCTCTCTCTGAGACCCCATTGCAAATTCTTTGGGAATGAATACATTGGCCCAGTTTGAGCCCCATGTGCACCCATGGATCCGTGTCCAGGGAGAGATACTGTGTCATGTAAACATGACCACTCCCATGGAAAACATGGGTGGGAAAGTCTATATGAGAAAAGAGATGAGACTTGGTAGGCCACTCATGACGTATTGACTACTGTAGGGATAATAAGAGAGAAACTTTTTTTTTTTTTTCAGAGATGGGGTCTCACTCTGTCACCCAGGCTGGAGTGCAGTGGCACAATCATTGCACACTGCAGCCTTGAACTTCCAGGCTCAATCCTCCCACCTCAGCCTCCTGAGTGGCTGAGATTATAGGTATGAGCCACCATACCTGGCTAATTTATTCGTTTTTTGTAGAGATGGGGTTCTCACTATGTCGCCCAGGCTGATCTCAAACTCCTGGTCTCAAGCGATCCTCCTGCCTTGGCCTCCCAAAGTGCTGGGATTATAGGCATAAGCCACAGCACTCAGCCATAAATCTGTCTTTTACTGAGCAATGCGCACCTCTATTGACAGTGTAGAAGCAGACTGTGATTCTACCTGGGTTCTGATGTTAATCTCTTAAACTTGTCTTATTTTACAAAAAAGGAAAATGCCTTCGGTTGTTTTCCTAATGTTGAGAGCTCTGCACCGTCCTTTTATAAAGACTGAGCCCATTTGGGGTTCGTTATTACCAAGGCTGGCAGCTTTAAGCAACAGACACCCCCACCCAATGATAAAGTGTGCAGCTTTGGTTCAAAAGGGCAGTTTTCTACAATAAAAACGGTTTCCTATAACAAACATATTCTAGACTCAGGGTTGTAAGTCAAAGTTCTTAAACTCTTAAGATAAAATGTTCAGTATTAAAACAAAGCTGTTTGTGCTTTTAAGCAAATAGACTGAGCTGAAAACCAAAATTTAGAATAAGTACAGATTTAACCTCAGCATGATGATAAAAGATATGTAAACATTTGCTAGACTTTCCTTGTCTTTTTTTTTTTTTTTCTTTTTTTCTTCCAGAGACAGAGTCTCGCTCTGTCTCCCAGGCTGGAGTGCAGTGGTGTCATTTCGGCTCACTGCAACTTTTGCCTCCTAGGTTCAAGAGATTCTCCTGCCTCAGCCTCCCGAGTAGCTGGGATTACAGGCACCCGCCAACATGCCCAGCTAATTTTTGTATTTTTAGTAGAGACAGGGTTTTGCCATGTTGGCCAGGCTGGTCTCGAATGCCTAGGCTCATGTGATCCTCCTGCCTCAGCCTCCCAAGCAGCTGGGACTACAGGTGCACCCTTCCTCAAATTTCCAAAGCAGAGATGTCCTCACTAAGCACAGAAACCAACACAAAAGTCTTCATTAACAGCTGATGACCAGACATTGATGCTTCTGTTTCGGTTATCATTCCCAGCCAGGCTGACTTTAAACACAAGAGGCTTCTAATTTTCTGTTTTCTCGGACATTTCAGTTCTAATTTCCAGTCAAGATGGAATAAAAGAATTTGGAGGCCAGGCACAGTGGCTCACGCCTGTAATCCTTGCATTTTAGGAGGCCAAGGCGGGTGGATTGCCTGAGGTCAGGAATTTGAGATCAGCCTGGCCAACATGGCGAAACCCCATCTCTACAAAAAATACAAAAAAAAAAAAAAATTTAGCCAGGTCTGGTGGTACACACCTACAGTCCCAGCTACTTGGGGGACTGAGGTGGAGGATTGCTTGAGCCCAGGACATTGAGATTGCAGTGAGCCAAGACTGTGCCACTGCACTCCAGCCTGGGCAGCAGAATGAGACTCTGTCTAAAAAAAAAAAAAAGGGAAAAAAAAAAAAAAAAGCCAGGTGCGATGGCTCATGCCTGTAATCCCAGCCCTTTGGGAGGCTGAGGCAGGCAAATCATGAGGTCAAGAGTTTGAGACCAGCCTGGCCAACGTGGTGAAACCCCATCTCTACTAAAAATACAAAAATTAGCCATGCCTGGAGGTGCTTGCCTATAATCCCAGCTACTCAGGAGGCTGAGGCAGGAGAATCACTTGAACCCAGGAGGTGAAGGTTGCAGTGAGCCGAGGTCGCACCGTTGCACTCCAGCCTGGGCAACAGAGTGAGACTCTTTCAAAATAAAAATAAAAAATAAAAAATTTTTTAAATAAAATTTAAAAATTTTTAAAAATCAACAAACAACAGATAAAGACTATGAGTTCAGGCTTTCACCTTCTAGGTGCAAAGTTGCCCACCCCATTACTTACCCCACCTGCCCACCCCTCTGCCTGGTCACTCTCAGTTCCAATAGTAACTCTATCATGATGTCTTTTGCAGACACCACCTCCTCAAAGACAACCCAGGGCAGGAAAGAGGTGAGTGGAGGCTGATCCCCAGACCCTACCCAGGTAACAAACATCAGTAACAAATATTTACAAAGCCCAAAGTGAGCAAATGGGGATTGATTTAGGACAAAATATATATTATATATAAATATATAATGTATTATTTAGGACAAAGAATATGTTATATATAAATACATAATATATTATTACCATATAATATCATATTACTACACAATAGTACATATTTATATATTATATACAATTATATATTATGTATAATTGTGGTATGTATACATATATCTATAGATAGATAGATACAGCTATACCATTAGGTATACCACTATATATGTATCATTATCCAGCTCACTATAGATATATCTCTATATATACAGTTGAACAACACACATTTGAACTGCGGGGATCCACTTACACGAGGACATTTTTCAACCAAATGTGAATCAAAACTACAGTATTGCCGGGCTTGGCGTGGTGGCTCACGCCTGTAATCCCAGCACTTTGGGAGGCCGAGGTAGGCATGTTACTTGAGGTCAGGAGTTCGAGACCAGCCTGGCCAACATGGTGAAACTTCATCTCTACTAAAAAATACAAAAATTAGCCAGGTATGATGGCACATGCCTGCAATCCCAGCAACCCCAGAGGCTGAGGCAGGAGAATCACTTGAATCCAGAAGGCGGAGGTTGTGGTGAGTGGAGATGTTGCCACTGCACTCCAGCCTGGGTGACAGAGCAAGACCCCGTCTCAAAAAAAAAAAAAAAAAAAAAATATATATATATATATATATATATAGGCAGGATGCAAAACTCACAAAGAGGAAGCACTGACTTTTCATGAGTGAGTTCCATGGGTCTTAAGTATGCATGGATTGGATCTGAGCATATATGGACGATCCTGGAACCAATGCCATGCGTATACCAAGAGGGCTCTGTATCTGTATCTACTTATAGATATAGGTATAGATAGACACACACAGTGTGCGTGTGCGTACATACATATGACAGTGTGTGAGTGTGTGTGTGAGCGTGTGTGTGTTGCCATCTAAAGACAGGAATCTATCCCAGACCAAGAAAGACAGGCCAAGAGAGGGTATATCAAGGCCTGCTGCACTGCTGCAAAAGAGATCCAAGTATCCAGTGGTATCCATTATTGTCTCCGGCCAACTGACGGCATTTATATAAATATGTGATTACATCATGTAATCAATCCCTAGACTGTGAGCTTTTTGAGGAAGGGAATAAAACCAACCCCAAATTAGGAGTTCAAGGAATGATCACTGAAGTAATGAACAAATAAAGAATCAAGTAATCAGGCCGGGCATGGCGGCTAACGCCTGTAATCCCAGCACTTTGGGAGGTGGGTGGATCACCTGAGGTCAGAAGTTCAAGACCAGCCTGGCCAACATGATGAAACCCCCATGTCTACAAAAAACACAAAAATTAGCCGGGCATGGGGGCGCATGCCTGTAATCCCAGCTACTCAGGAGGCTGAAGCAGGAGAATCACTTGAACCCAGGAGGCGGAGGTTGCAGTGAGCTGAGATCACGCCACTGCACTCCAGCCTGGGCAACAGAGCAAGACTCCATCTCAAAAATAAATAAATAAATACACAATGATATAGGAGTTAAGAAGAAATTACTTAGGCAGATGGTGAGGATACGGAAGTCCTCAGTGAGGTTTTCCTTTTAATGAAGAGCAGCCCCAAATTTTCTTTTCTAACAAAGAGCAGCCTGTAAAATCGAGCTGCGGACATAGACAAGCAAGCTGGAAGCTTATGGGTCAATGCCAGCAGCTGTGCCAATAGGAAAAGGCTGCCTGGGACTAGACATGATCAAAATGGCAGCTCCATCTTCCCTTCTCTTTGCCAGTCACGTGTACAGTAAGGAGCAGACAAGATGGTACTGGCCAAGTGGGTAGGGCAACCAGCCTTCCCCGAGCAGTAAGTAAATGTCGCACCTGGCCCAACCAATCTGTGGGCCCTACATAATTCAGACACCGCCTCCTCAGCCTGACTATAAAATCTAGTGCCTGAATATAAAATCTAGTCGGTGGGCGGGATTTTGCTTTCTTTCGGGCATCCCTCTCTCTCGCAAGGGAGAGAGCTGTTCTACTTTCTTTTTTTTTTTTTTTTTTTTTTTTTTTGAGATGGAGCCTCGCTCTGTCGCCCAGGCTGGAGTGCAGTGATGCGATCTCGGCTCACTACAACCTCTGCCTCCTCTGCCTTCCAGGTTCAAGCGATTCTCCTGCCTCAGCATCCCAACTAGCTGGGATTACAGGCACGCGCCACCATGCCCAGCTAATTTTGTATTTTCAGTAGAGATGGGGTTTCACCGTGTTGGTCAGACTGGTCTTGAACTCCTGACCTCAGATGATCCACCCCCCTCGGCCTTCCAAAGTTCTGGGATTACAGGCATGAGCCACCGCGCCCTGCCCTCTTTTCTTTTTCTTTTGCCTATTAAACCTCCACTCCTAAACTCACTCCTCGTGTGTGTCCATGTCCTTCATCTTGGCGCAAGATGACAAACTCTGGGTATTTACCCCAGACAGTGACGCTGCTTCAATAGTGGCAACCACTCCCTTGTTGCGACAGTGACAACCGAAAATGTCTCCAGCCATCACCACATGTGCCCTGTGGAGGGAGTAGCAGAATCGCCCCCCAGTTGAGAACCACTGGTCTATTTCTAACAAACTTATCACTACCTTGTTGGCAAAAAACGTTAATAATAACTAACCCAATCAGGCACGGTGGCTAACTCCTATAATCCCATCACTTTGGAAGGCCAAGGCAGGAGAATCGTTTGAGCCCAGGAGTTCCAGACCAGCCTGGGCAACATAGCAAGACCCTGTCTATACAAAAAAAAAAAATTAAAAAATTAAGCAAGCATGGCGGTGTGCACCTGTAATCCCAGCTACTCAGGAGACTGAAGCATGAGAATCACTTGAACCCAGGAGCTGGAGGCTGCAGTGAGCCAAGATCCCACCACTGCACTCTAGCCTGGGCGACAGAGCAATACTCTGTCTCAAAAATAATAATAGTGACTCACTCTTACATAGCTTTTACCAGATACAGACACTGTCCTAAAAGAAGAGCATCTGTTAACTCATTTAATCCTCCAGAAAAACGCTTTGAGTTCCTTTTCCTGTCGTGGGGCACAGAGTGATTGAGTGACTTGCCCAAGGTCGCAAAGCTGGGACATGAGGAAGTGCCAGGATTTGAACGTGGTTCCTCCAGCTCCAGAGCCTGCTTTCTCATGCTTTCTACTGTTCTTTTGGATATGGGACTTACCAGATTACATTTTTAAAAAATGAAAATTCTTTATGTCTTCAAAGCTGCAAAAGATTGTGGACAAATTTGAGTCACTTCTCACCAATCAGACTTTATGGAGAACAGAAGGGAGACAAGAAATCTCATCCACAGCTACCACTATTCTCCAGGATGTGGAATCGAAAGTTCTAGAAACTGCCTTGAAAGCTCCAGAACAAAAAGTCCTGAAAATCCAAAACGATAGTGTAGGTAAGACAATAATGAGGCCTGATACACCCTGGGGACTGGTTAGCAGCTGGGATCTGGGTTAGGCAATTAGAAAAAAAAAATTGAATACACCACATGAGTCCCTTTATATAAATTACAAAAATTTATATAAATTCTAGAAAAAGCAAACTTATCTAGAGTGACAGGGAGGGGCAGGAGGGAGGGGTGGCAGAGGCATGAGAAAATCTGGGGAAACAATTAGGGGTGATAGAAATCTTCCTGCCTTGATAGTGGTGTTGATTTCAGAGGTGTGTGCACCCAACAAAACTCACCAGATTGTACACTTTAATATGTGCAGTTGGTTAGACATCAATTATACCTCAATAAAGTTGTTTATTCAGAAGATTGCCAATAGTTTCCAATCCCAGGTCTGGAATTTTCACTTAAATGTAGTTTGAGGACCAGGCATGATGGCTCACGACTGTATTCCCAGCACTTTGGGAGGCTGAGGTGGGAGGGTTAATTCAGCCCAGGAGCTCAAGACCGGCCTGGGCAACATAGCGAGACCCCCATCTCTTTAAAAAAATTTTTAAAATTTGCCAGGTGCAGTGGCTTGTACCTGTGGTCTCAGCTACTCGGGAGGCTGAGGGAGAGGATGGCTTGAGTCCAGGAGTTTGAGGGTGCAGTGAACTATGATCATGCCATTGCCACTCCAACCTGGATGGCAGAACAAGAACCTGTCTCATTAAAAAAAAAAAAAAAAAAAAAAAAAAACAGGTTTTGGGCTGGGCATGGTGGCTTACACCTATAATCCCAGCACTTTGGGAGGCCAAGGTGGGTGGATCACTTGAGGCCAGTAGTTTGAGACCAGCCTGGGCAACATGGTGAAACTTCATCTTTACTAAAAATACAAAAATTAGCCGGGCGTGGTAGCTCACGACTGTAATCCCAGCTACTCCGGAGGCTGAGGTGGGAGAATCACTTGAACCGGGGAGGCAGAGGTTGCAGTGAGCCGAGATCACATCACTGCACTCCAGCCTGGGTGACAGAGCAAGACTCCATCTTAAATTCAAAAAAAAAAAAAAAAAAAAAAAACACACACACACAGCAGGTTTTGAAAAAGTCAGTGCCTATTCTTCTTGGAAAACAGGAATCTGGATACTTTGGTTCAAAATCAAAACATTTTCCAGATTGCAAGTAAATCTCATCTCTCCTGATTTTGCCATGTCCTAACTGTTTGATCTGAGACCAGTGCCCTCACCTCATTGGGCTTCATTCTCCTGTCAATAAAATGAGGATAATATTAGCTGGACATGGTGGTGTGCAAATGAAGTCCCAGCTACTTAGGAGGCTGAGGTGGGAGGATCGCTTGAGCCCAGGAATTCGAGGCTGCAGTGAGCTGAGATTGCACCACTGCACTCTAGCCTGGACAACAGAGTGAGAGCCTGTCTCAAAAAAAATTTTTAATAGAGATAATGAAAGTGCACGTAATGCACTTAGGACTAGGATACCTCAGAAGCTAAACGACTCAAACTTTTAAGAAAGAAGAAAAACTACGGTAGTAATTGCTGTAATTATGATTATTCTATCTTTCCACTCTTTAATATTATGAAATATTACCAAAATAGTGACATTCTTTTTTACAGGAAACACATAGTTTAATGTAGAAAATATTAAATAATATAAAAACAAGTCAAAATGAGGTTTGATAAAAATAACACAGAGTAACAAGCGATAATATAATGGATGATGAAATTAACATTGTGGGCAGGATGAGGTGGCTCACGCCTGTAATCCTAGCACTTTTGGAGGCTAAGGCAGGCAGATCACTTGAGGTCAGGAGTTCGAGATCAGCCTGGCCAACATGGTGAAACCGTGTTTCTACTAAAAAAATACCAAAAAAAAGTAGCCAGGCATGGTGGTGCATGCCTGTAATCCCAGCTACTTGTGAGGCTGAGGAAGGAGAATCGCTTGAACCCAGGGGACAGAGGTTGCAGTTAGCTGAGAGCATGCCACTGCACTCCAGCCTGGGCCAAAGAGCAAGACTCCATCTCAAAAATAATAATAATAACAATAAATTCACTTACACTGAGCTCAAGAATTTCTATTCCTTAAAACGTACTAAATGAATGAAACAGTAGGTGAAAAACATTAATACATAATTAGAGTAAATACTTGTAAACTTTTCAAAAACTGAGAGTCAATATTAGACAAACCAGTAGTAGTTTCTAGAATGTCATTAGTGTCATTCTTTTTTTCTTCTTCTTCTTTTTTTTTGAGATGGAGTCTTGCTCTATTGCCCAGGCTGGAATGCAGTGGCATGATCTAGGTCACTGCAACCTCTGCCTCCTGGGTGCAAGCAATTCTCCTGCCTCAGCCTTCCTAGTAGCTGGGATTACAGGTGCCTACCACCATGCCCAGCTAATTTTTGTGTATTAGTAGAATGGGGTTTCACCATGTTGGCCAGGCTGGTCTTGAACTCCTGACCTCAAGCAATCAACTGGCCTCAGCCTCCCAAAGTGCTGGGAATTCAGGCATGAGCCACTGCACCCAGCCATAAAATAGTGTCATTCTTGATGTGCTGTTTTGTTGCTTGCTTCTCTTTTTTTTTAACCTTTTAATATGCACAAAAGGAAATAGGAGAATAAAATCCCTGATGCACCCATCACCCAATTCAACAATTTCCATCTCACAGCCAGTCTTGGGTTGTCTGTTTTTAAGATACATATTTTCATGAGCTTAACATTTTTTAGCTTTATTAAGGTGTAACTGATAAAGAAAATTGTATATATTTAAGGTGTACAATAGGATGACTTGATATACATATATACTGTGGAATGATCACCACAATCAAATTAGCTAACACATCCATCACTCACGTGGTTACCTTTTTTCTCATGAGTTTTTCTTGATTGCAATTCATTTGTGACTTTATTTTTATTTGAAGCCCTGGTTCCCCACCACAGAGATATATCATCACTTATTTATTTATTTACTTACTTGTTTTTGAGACAGAGTCTCACTCCATCATCCAGGCTGGAGTGCAGTGGCGTGATCTCAGCTCACTGCAACCTCTGCCTCCCCGGTTCAAACTATTCTCGTGCCTCAGCCTCCCAAGTAGCTGAGACTACAGGTGCACACCACCATGCCCAGCTAATTTTTGTATTTTTAGTAGGGATGGGGTTTCACCATGTTAGCCAGGCTGGTCTTGAACTCCTGGCCTCAAGCAATCCACCTGCCATGGCCTCCCAAAGTGCTGGGATTACAAGCATGAGCCACTGTGCCCAGCCCATGTCATCACTTATTTAATCAATCACCTCTTGTTGAACATCTAGATAATCCCCCATTTTCCACCATTATCATCTAAGCTGCTATGAACTTTCTTGTAGCTAAATCTGCCCTCCATCCACAATCGTTTTCTGAGAATAAATTCCTAGAAATAGAACTGTATCTTCAAAGGTTTATGCTAAGAGCTGTTAGTTAAGAACTTGGTTTCAGGAATTAGAGTCTTACCTAACTTCTGACTTCAGTTTCCTCATCTATAGAGTTGTCCCTGATGAAGTTATAGGTTTATAAGGTGACATGTGTAAGGCTCTTAGCTCAGTGCCCGACACATCCTAGATATTCAGTATATGTGAGCCATTTATGTTGCTATGAACATTTTTTTTTTAGAGGCAGCATCTCACTGTGTTGCCTGGACTCGAATTCCTGGGCTCAAGCAATCCTTCTGCCTCAGCCTCTTGAGTAGTTGGGACTACAGGCATGCACCACCATGTCCTGTTCCTATGCATATTTTTAAAGTTTCTTACAATATCACTAAGCCTGCCCATTGCTTTTCTTACCAGCTATTGAAACTCAAGTGATTACAGACAATTGCTCTGAAGAAAGAAAGACATTCAACTTGAACGTCCAAATGAACTCAATGGACTTCCGTTGCAATGACGTCATCCAGGGAGACACACAAGGTATGCCTGACGGCTGCATTCAGAATCCTTCACACAGAGCCATGTCACTGTGTGAGTCATGGGGAAACAAGCCCACTGGGCTCTCCCCTCATGGGCTTGTTACCCTCAAACTACGACATTGGAGATTTTCCCTTTAAAAAAAAAAAAGACATTTTCCCAAAATGGAGGTTTTCTATTATTCAGTATGGGAGGGACTTTGCAATTTGGGATGGTGGGGAAGTGCTGTTCTGCCTGTGTCCCAGTTTGGGTTCACCCAGAAGCAAACCCTGAAAGAAGTGTGAGAAGTTTCTTTGGGAGGTGATCCCCAGGAACAACAGTGGGTGTATTCATCAGTGTTCTCCAGAGGATCACAACTAAAGAGCTGAAGAGTGTAGGGTGTGGGGGGTGTCGGAAGAGAGGAGAGAGAGAGAGAGAGAGAGAGAGAGAGAGAGAGAGAGAGAGAGAGATGGAGACAGAGAGCAAGAGATGAGAGAGATGGAGAGAAAAAGAGGTGGAGAGGCAGATGGGTAAAGAGAGATGGAGAGAAAGATGGGGAGAGAGGTGGAAAGAGAGACATGGGGAGAGACAGATGGGAAGAGAGAGATGGGGAGAGAAAGATGGAATTAGATGGGGAGAGAGATGTGGAAAGAGAGAGATGGGGAGAGCGATGGAAAGAGAGAGATGGGGACAGCGATGGAAAGAGAGAGAAGGGGAGAGAGATGGAAAGAGAGAAGGGAAGAGAGATGGAAAAAGATGGGGAAAGAGAGATGGAAAGAGAAAGATGAGAAAAGAGAGATGGGGTGAGCGGTGGAAAGACAGAGATGGGGAGAGAAATGGAAAGAGAGAGAAGGGAAGAGAGATGGAAAGAGAGAGATGGGGACAGAGATGGAGAGGAAAGAGATGCAAAGAGAGAGATAGGGGAGAGAGATGGGGGAGAGATAGGAAGAGAGGTGGAAAGAGAGAGATGAGGAGAGAGAGATGGGAAGAGAGAGATGAGGAGAGGGATGGAAAGAGAGAGATGGGGAGAGAGAGATCAAAAGCAAGAGATGGGGAGAGAGATGGGAAGAGAGGGATGGGGAGAGAGATGGAAAGAGAGATGGGGAGAAAGAGATGAAAAGAGGGATGGAGAGAGAGATGGAAAGAGAGAGATGGAGAGAGAGAGATCAAAAGAGAGAGATGGGGAGAAAGGTGGAAAGAGAGAGATGGGGAGAGAGAGATGAAATTAGAGAGATGGGGAGAGAGATGGAAAGAGAGAGGTGGGGAGAGAGAGATGGAAAGAGAGATGGGGAGAGAGATGGAAAAAGAGAGATTGGCAGAGGGAGATCAAAAGTGAGAGACGGGGAGAGAGAGATGGAAAGAGAGATGGGGAGAGAGATTGGAAAAGAGAGATGGGCAGAGGGAGATCAAAAGCGAGAGATGGGAAGAGAGAGATCAAAAGCGAGATGGAGAGATGGAAAGAAAGAGATGGGGAGAGAAAGATGGAAAGAGATAGATGGAAAGAGAGACATGTGGAGAGAGAGATGGAATTCGAGAGATGGGGAGAGAGATGGGGAGAAAGATGGAAAGAGAGATAGGGAGAGAGAGATGGAATTAGAGAGATGGGGAGAGAGATATGGAAAGAGAGAGATGTGGAAAGAGATCGAAAGGGAGAGATGGGGAGAGAGAAATGGGGGAGAGAGATGGAAAGAGAGAGATGGGGAGAGAGAAGGAAAGAAAGAGATGAGGAGGGACGAGGAGAGGCATTTTAAAGAATTGGCTCACCTGACTATGGAAGGCCGACATGTCCAAAATCTGCAGGGTGGGCAGGCAGGCAGGAGACACGAGGAAGAACTGATAGTGCAGCTTGAATCCAAAGATAGTATGAGGCCAGAACTACCTCTTTCTCAGGAGACCTTAGTCTAGTTTCTCTTGAGGCCTTCAACTGATTGGATAAGGCCCACCCACATTATAGCAGGCAATCTGTTTTACTCAGTTTACTGATTTAAATATTAATCTCATCTTTACAACACCTTCACGGCAACATCCATGCCTCATGTCTGGGGACCATGGCCTAGCCAAATGGACATGTAAAATGAACTATCACAGTAAGTAAGAGGCAAAGTAAGACAGGCAAGTAAAGGCAGCCAGTGAGGTAGGTACCTGAGTGAGCAGCTTGCTGTTGGGGTACCTGGGGCTCAATATCACTGAGTTGTCCCATTCGAGAAGAGGCAGCTAGGACGTCTGTCCATCTGCTCTGATCTATCATTGGTGGAGGGTTGCTCCGGGGGCTGAACTTTCAAGCTCTTCCAGCCTGTCCTCTGTGCAGGCCAAACACAAATTCACGCCCATGGAAGTTCCCAGGCAGAACCACCGATGCTTACAGCAGAATTCATCAGCATATTAAAGAAACCAAGAATGCCAGGGATTCGAGCCAGGGTGCCCACCGTACCTACAGCCTTTGTAAGAAGAAATAGATTATCATTCATTGTCTCAGTGTTACCAGACTTTGAAGTTTCCAGAAAATGCAAAAAGTGGGTTGTTTGTAGGAAAACATCTTTTTTTTTTTTTTTTTTTTTTTTTGAGATGGAGTCTCACTCTGTCACCCAGACTGGAGTGCAGTGGCGTGATCGCAGCTTACTTCAGCCTCCACCTCTTGGGTTCAAGCGATTCTCCAGCCTCAGCCTCCCAAGTAGCTGGGATTACAAGTATGTGCCACCACAACCAGCTAATTTTTGTATTTTTAGTAGAGACAGGGTTTCACCATGTTGACCAGGCTGGTCTTGAACTTCTGACCTCAAGTGATCCACCCTGCCCTCAGCCTCCCAAAGTGCTGGGGTTACAGGTGTGAGCCACCATGCCCGGCGCCAGCACTCTGTTAAAACGAATCCTCCAGGGATCACAGGATTTAAGCTCCATCTGAGAACAACTCTTCTAAAAAATGGCAGACCGGGCATGGTGGCTCATGCCTGTAATCCCAGCAGTTTGGGAGACCAAGACATGTGGATCACTTGAGGTCAGGAGTTCGAGACCAGCCTGGCCAACATAGTGAAACCCTATCTCTACTAAAAAGACAAAAAATTAGCCAGGCATGGTGGTGAGTGCCTGTAATCCCAGCTACTTGGGAGGCTGAGGCAGGAGAATCACTTGAACCCGGGAGGCGGAGGTTGCAGTGAGCCAAGATCACGCCACTGCACTCCAGCCTGGCTGGGCGACAAGAGCGAGACTCCGTCTCAAAAAAAAAAAAAAAAAGAAAGAAAGAAAGAAAGAAAGAAAGAAAGAAAGAAAGAAAGAAAGAAAGAAAGAAAAGGAAAGAAAAAAGATTCCATCTTTCTTTTTCCTCAGGTCCCAGTGCCATTGCCTTTATCTCATATTCTTCTCTTGGAAACATCATAAATGCAACTTTTTTTGAAGAGACGGATAAGAAAGATCAAGTGTATCTGAACTCTCAGGTTGTGAGTGCTGCTATTGGACCCAAAAGGAACATGTCTCTCTCCAAGTCTGTGACGCTGACTTTCCAGCACGTGAAGGTGGGTCACAGGTATGATTTGAGCTTGTGGGTTCTCAAGGAGGCAGGCCAAACGATGTGTGTATCATCCCAGGCTGTGGTTCTAGACCCACTCTGTTCAGGGTTGTAGTCAGGAGCACCTGTCGCTATTGAGCATTTGAAATGTAGCTGGTCTGAATCGAGATTTTGAAGACAGTATTTCCAGATTTACATCTTGTAAATCAGCCTTTGAAGACTTAATAAGAAGAAAACAATTAGCTTGATTTAAACCAGGCAGGCTGGCATGCTCCTATAGTTCCAGCTACTCGGGAGGCTGAGGCAAGAGGATTGCTTGAGCCCAGGAGTTGGAGGCTGCAGTGAGCTATGATTGCACCACTGCACTCCAGCCTGGGGCACAGAGCAAGACACTGTCAGAAGAAGAAGAAAAACAGTAAGGAGAAGAAGAAAAGAAACAAAGAAACAAAGAGGAAAGAAGGAAGGAAGGAAGGAAGGAAGGAGGGAGGGAGGGAGGAAGGGAGGGAGGGAAGTGACTGAGAATTTCCCCAAACCAATGTCAAACACCAAACCACAGATCCAGGAGTTTCAGAGAACCAATAAGAATAAATGCAAAAAAAATAATAATAATAATTAGCTAGATGTAATCATTCTACATGGTATGCAAATACAAGTAGTATAAATCACACTGTATCCCATAAATATATACAATTATAATGTATAAATTAAAAATATATTTTTAAAAAGTAAATCAAAACAAAAAAAGAAAAGAAGAAAGGTCACACCTGTAATCCCAGCACTTTGGGAGGCCAAGGTGGGGGGATCATGAGGTCAAGTGATCAAGTGGCCAACATCGTGAAACCCCATCTCTACTAAAAATACAAAAATTAGCTGGGCATGGTGGCACATGCCTGTAGTCCCAGCTACTTGGGAGGGTGAGGCAGGAGAATCGCTTGAACCCAGGAGGCGGAGGTTGCGGTGAGCCAAGATCGCGCCACTGCACTCCAGCCTGGCAACAGAGTCAGACTCCGTCTCAGAAAAAAAGAAAGAAAAGAAGAAAGGAATGTAAAATATCTCCTTGATAATATCTATGTTGATTATATTTATTAATTTATACTGATATATTTAAAAGATACTATGTTGGATATAGTGGGTTAAATAAAATTTATTATTAAAGTTAATTGATCTATATCTTTACCTTTTTTGAGAAAGGGTCTCATTCTGTTGTCCAGGCTGGAGTGCAGTTGCACAATCATAGCTCACTACAGCCTCGAACTCCTGGGCTCAAGGGACTCTCCCACTTCAGCCTCCCCAGCAGTTGGAACTACAGGTGTGTGCCACCATGCCCAACTAATTATTTTATTTTTGGTAGAAGGGGGGACTCATAATGTTGTCCAGGCTGGTCTCAAACTCCTGGCCTCAAGCAACCCTCCCACCTCAGCTTCTTAAAACCCTGAAATTATAGGTATGAACGACTTCATCCGGCCTGTTTTTCTATTTTCTTTTTTTTTTTTTTTTTTCCTTTTTTGAGTCGGAGTCTCTGTCGCCCAGGCTGAAGTGCTGTGGTGCGATCTCAGCTCACTGCAACCTCCGCCTCCCAGGCCCAAGCGATTCTCCTGCCTCAGCCTCTCAAGTAGCTGGGATTACAAGCAAGTGCCACCACACCTGGCTCATTTTTGTATTTTTAGTAGAGATGATGTCTGGCCATGTTGGACAAACTTGTCTCCAAGTCCTGACTTTAGGTGACCCACCCGCCTTGGCTTCCCAAAGTGCTGGGATTACAGTCATGAGCCACTGTGCCTGGCTTCAAAGGCTCATTTTATTCTCTCTCCTCATGACGTTTCTTTCCTATATCATGCCTCTCATTGCATGAGCAATTATTGTGTTGTAAGGGAGTAGAGACAAAATTGATTATACAACGACCAGGGACATTTGGCTTAGAGAGACTTTAGGGAAAAACATGAGAGCTTCAGACTCCACTGTTTTTTTTGGTTGTTTTTTTTTTTCCTCCCATGGTTGGGGCAAGGTTCTAAAACCAAAGAAATCTCTTGAAACTGTGGTTCCCAGGGAGCCTCTGCTTTATTTTATGTTACATAAAATCCCAAAAGAGCTGCGGTTATGGATCGGGGGTCCTGGAGGCCGCATAAAATAGAAATCAGGTACAGCGGCTCATGCCCGTAACTACAGCCCCTTGGGAGGCCAAGGCAGGAGGATTGCTTGAGGCCAGGAGTTCAAGACCAGCCTGGGCAATATGTTGAAACCCCATCTCTACTAAAAATACAAAAGTTAGCTGGGCATGGTGGTGCACAGTTGTAGTTCTAGCTACTCTGGAGGCTGAGATGGGAGGATCGTTTGAGCCAGGGAGGTCAAGGTGGCAGTGAGTTGTGATTGCGTCACGGCACTCCAGCCTGGGTGACAGAATGAGACCCCGTCTCAAAAACAAACAAACAAAACAGAAATCACCTGAGTCACTCTTCACACAGGTGCCTTAGCAGGTGGCACCCTGGCATAGGCCAACACTGAGAACTATCCCTCCTGAGGAAAAAGACAATGAGCTGGCCAGACGCAGTGGCTCATGCCTGTATGATCCCAGCACTTTGGGAGGCAAAGGCAGGCAGATTGCTTGAGTCCAGGAGTTCGAGACCAGCCTGGGCAGCACAGTTGAACCTGTCTCTACAAAAAATACAAAAATTAGCCTGGTGTGGTACTGCACGTCTGTAATCCCAGCTACTCGGGAGGCTGAGGCAGGAGAATCGCTTGAACCCGGGAAGCGGAGGTTGCAGTGAGCCGAGATTGAGCCACTGCACTCCAGCCTGGGTAACAAAGCAAGATTTTGTCTCAAAAAAAAAAAAAAAAAAAGAAAGAAAGAAAGACAAAGACAATGAGCCCTTTCCATTTTCTATTTTCAGATGAACCCCAGTACCAAAAAGGTCTTCTGTGTCTACTGGAAGAGCACAGGGCAGGGCAGCCAGTGGTCCAGGGATGGCTGCTTCCTGATACACGTGAACAAGAGTCACACCATGTGTAATTGCAGTCACCTGTCCAGCTTCGCTGTCCTGATGGCCCTGACCAGCCAGGTATGATGTATATGTTTTATTCTTCCAGCAAATACTTTCTGAGCCCCTACTAAGTGGTAATAAGTGCTATTAAAAAAAAAAAAACTGAAAAAAGGCCGAGCATGGTGACTCATGCCTTTAATCCCAGCACTTTGGGAGGCCAAGACGGGCAGATCACCTGAGGTCAAGAGTTTGAGACCAGCCTGGCCAACATGGCAAAAACCCATCTCTGCTAAAAATACAAAAATTCGCCAAACATAGTGGTACATGCCTGTAATCCCAGCTACTCAGGAGGCTGAGACAAGAGGATGGCTTGAACCCGGGAGGCAGAGGTTTCAGGGAGCTGAGAGCAAGCCATTGCACTCCAGCCTGGGTGATAGAGCAAGACTCCACCTCAAAAAAAAAAAAAAATCAACATGTGGAAAAGACGCAAGGTAAGAAGTCCAGGAGAAACCTTATGCAAGCTTCCAGTGTCCTCTCCCAGGAAAGTCACACAGATGCAGTTCATTCTCCCAGCAATTACTTATGACAACGCATGTGAAGTGTTGTCAGCCAGGGAAGCTCACCAGAGCTTTGGTGTTCAGGGTGTGTATTGGGGGATCATTCACATAGGTATGCAATGCCTACATGGTTGACCTCAGTTGCTCAGACTATAGGACCCCAGGGCAAAAATATGATTACTGGGCCAGGCACAGTGGCTCACACCTGTAATCCCAGCACTTTGTGAGGCCAAGGCAGGCAGATCACGAGGTCAGGAGATCAAGACCATCCTGACCAACATGGTGAAACCCCATCTCAACTAAAAATACAAAAGTTAGCCAGGTGTGGTGGCACACGCCTGTTGTCCCAGCTACGCAGGAGGCTGAGGCAGGAGAATTGCTTGAACCTGGGAGGCAGAGGTTGCAGCGAACCGAGATCGCACCACGGCACTCCATCCTGGCGACAGAGCGAGACTCTGTCTAAAAAAAAAAAAACCATGATTACTATAAACCACATCATGAATGACTACTATTAAAAAGTCAAAAAATAACAGATGCTGGTGAGGTAGCAGAAAAAAAGGAACACACACTGTTGGTGGGGTTGTAAATTGGTTCAACCATTGTGGAAAGCAGCATGGCAATTTCTCAAAGAGCTGAAAACAGGACTACCATTCAACCCAGCAATCCTGTTACTGGGTATATACCCAAAGGAATATAAATCATTCTATCATAAAGACACATGCACATGTATGTTCACTGCAGCACTATTCACAATAGCAGAGACATAGAATCAACCTAAATGCCCATCAGTGGTAGACTGGATAAAGAAAATGTGGTACATATGGAATACATACACCATGGAATACTATGCAGCCATCAAAAAGAATGAGATCATGTCCTTTGCAGGGACACGGATGGAGCTGGAGGCCATTATCCTTAGCAAACTAACACAGGAACAGAAAACCAAATACTCGTGTTCTCACTTATAAGTGGGAGCTACATGAGGAGAACATATGGACACAAAGATGGGAACAACAGACACTGGGGCCTATCGGACGGTGGAGAGTGGGAGGAGGGAGAGGACCAGGAAAAATAACTAATGGGTACTAGGCTTAATACCTAGGTGAAAAAATAATCTGTACAAGAAACCCCCGCGACAGGGGTTTACCTATGTAACAAACCTGCACATGTATCTCTGAACTTAAAGAAGTTTTTTAAATCCCTTCATTAGTATGAGCTCTCTGATCAAACTGGTACTGCATAGCACAAGCCCTCTGCATACAAAGACACTTTATTTTTTTGTTTAGATACGGGGTCTCACTTGTTGCTCAGGCCGGTCTTGAACTCCTGGCCTCCAGCAATCCTCCCACCTCAGCTTCCCAAAGCATTGGGATTACAGGTGTGAGACACCATGGCCCAAAAATCACTTCGTAAAGATTGTGGTAAAATACACAGAACATAAAATCTACCATCTTAGCCATTTTTAAATGTATATACAGTTCAGTAAAGTACAATCATATTGTGCAGTCATCAACCACCATCCATCTCCAGAACCCTTTCATCTTGCAACACTGAAACTCTTCACTCCTTAACCAACTCCCTATTCTCTCTCTCTCCTCTCCCCAGCTTCTGGTAACTGCCATTCTACTTTTTTTAGGGGAAAAAATCATATGTCCAAACTCATCAAAGTGTATACATTTAATATGAGTAATTTTGATACATTAAGTATACACCTCAATAAAGCTGAAAATAAAAAAGACAGTCTAGCAATCTATATTAGCAGTCTACATTAACAATCACATTAGCAGTCTGTATTAACAATCTACATTGGCAGTCTACATCAACAATCTACATTAGCCATCTATATTAGCAGTGTATATTAGCAGTCATCTACATTAGCAATCTACATTAGCAGTCTAACGGTCCCACACTACCACTGGGCTTGGTGCCTGTGTCTAGGATGCTCCAGTTCAAGGAGGGAGCCATAATCCCAGTGCAGGAAAGCATCACTGTGAACTTTTTTTCTCAGTCCCAGGAGGAGGATCCCGTGCTGACTGTCATCACCTACGTGGGGCTGAGCGTCTCTCTGCTGTGCCTCCTCCTGGCGGCCCTCACCTTCCTTCTGTGTAAAGCCATCCAGAACACCAGCACGTCACTGCATCTGCAGCTCTCGCTCTGCCTCTTCCTGGCCCACCTCCTCTTCCTCGTGGGGATTGATCGAACTGAACCCAAGGTACTGACAGTGTCTCAGAGGATGCCCTTTCTGCCCCAAGGTACACTGAGCTCATGGAGCAATGCTGCACTAGATTCCTTAATAAAATGTCCTTGGGTCTGTAGAGGAGAAAAATATAATTTTCCCGCTACCCTTCTGAGATCGTAGCTGGGACCCATATAACAAAAGACAGATAAGAGAAAAAGCAAACAGAAGTTCATTAACATATATGCATATTTCATATATACGTGGGAGATACCCAGGTAACGAGGCATTCTCAAAGAGGTAGTTTAGAACGACAGCGTTTTTGACAAAGAATGATAAATTTTTGAAGAAGGGGAAAAGATCTTGGGTCTCTAGGGGAACAAAGTATGGGAAGGCAAATATCTGGGAAATGAGTGATAGATAAAGGCTTAGTAGTATCATTGGTTGTATTACTCCATTTTCAGGCTGCTGATAAAGATATACCCAAGACTGGGAAGAAAAAGAGGTTTAATTGGACTTGCAGTTCCACATGGCAGGGGAGTCCTCAGAATCATGGCAGGAGGCGAAAGGCACTTCTTACATGGTGGCTGCAAGAGAAAAAATGAGGAAGATCCAAAAGCAGAAACCCCTGATAAAACCATCAGATCTAGTGAGATTTATTTCCTACCACGAGAACAATATGGGGAAAACCCCCCCCATGATTCAAATTATCTCCCACCGGGTCCTTCCCACAACATTTGGGAATTATGGGAGTGCAATTCAAGATGAGATTTGGGTGGGGACACAGAGCCAAACCATATCATCGGTTTTGTAGATTCCTCCGGTGTTGGCTCCAGACCAATGAGGATCTAAAGTTGTCTTGGTGGCCGGGCACAGTGGCTCACACCTGTAATCCCAGCACTTTGGGGGACTGAGGTGGGCAGATCACCTGAGGTCAGGAGTTCAAGACCAGCCTGGTCAATATGGCAAAACTCAGTCTCTACTAAAAATACAAAATATTAGCCAAGCATGGTGATGAGCACCTGTAATCCCAGCTACTTGGGAGGCTGAGGCAGGAGAATTGTTTGAACCCGGGAGGCAGAGGCTGCAGTGAGCCAAGATTGTGCCATTGCACTCCAGCCTGGGCAACAAGAGCAAAACTCCATCTTAAATAAATAAATAAATAAATAAGTTGTCTTAGTGATCAACTTTTGTCCCCTCCATAGCAAGGGTAGGAGGGTAGAAGGAAGAGAATAGGTATGAGGAATGCCTTTGTAAATTAATGTCCTGGTATACTATTCAGCCTTCAGAAAAAGAAGGAAATCCTGCCATTTGTGATAACATGGATGAACCTGGAGAGTGTTAAGCTGAGTGAAATAAGCAAGGCACAGAAAGACAAACAGTGCGTGATCTCACTTATGTGTGGAATCTAAAATAGCCAAACTCATAAAACCAAAGAGCAGAATGGTTGTTAGCAGAGACTAAGGCAGCAGGGAAGGGGTTTAGGGAGATGTTGGTCAAAGGATACCAAATTTCAGCTAGACGGGAAGAATAAATACAAGAGAGCTATTGTACATCATGACTATAGTCAATAACAATATATTCTATATTGAAAAATTGCTAACAAAGTAGATTTTAAGTGTTCTCACCCCCCAAAAAAGACAAGTACAAAAACGTATGTCCTGCTTTTAGGCAAATAGGGGGAGGGCAGAGAGCTATTTTTGTATCTGCTTCTTCTCAACTGCCTTCAGTTTAAAATAATCCCTTGGGCCAGACACAGTGGCTGACACCTGTAATCCCAGCACACTGGGAGGCAATAGTGGAAAGATCACTTGAGGCCAGGCGTTCGAGGCCTTCCTGGGCAATATAGTGAGACCTTGTCTCTACAAAAAAGCAAAAAAAATAACAAAATTAGCTGGACACAGTGCTGCACGTCTGTAGTCCCAGCTGCTTGGGAGGCTGAGGCAGGAAGATTACTTGAACCCAGGAGTTCGAGGCTGCAGTGAGCTATGATTGCAACCACTGTACTCCAGCCTGGGTGACAGAGCAAGACCATGTCTCAAAAAAAAAAGAATCATAATCATAATAATAATCTCTTATGCTAAAGTGAAACTTTTTTCTAAATTTTATTTTTTTATTGAAAAATAATAAATGTATAAAATTATGGGGTACAATGTGAAGTTTCCATACACATACACATTATGAAATGACCAAACCAGGATAATAAACATATCTATCACTTCCATACTTATCATTTCTTTGTGGTGAAAACATTTAAAATTCACTCTTTTAGGACTGGGGTGGCAGTTCATGCTTGTAATACCAGCACTTTAGGAGGCCAAGGCGGGAGGATCACTTCAGCCCAGGAGTTGGAGACTGGCCTGGGCAACACAGTGAGACCCCGTCTCTGCAAAAATTAGTGGATATGGTGGCACACACTTGTAGTCCCAGCTACTGGGGAGGCTGAGGTGGAAGGATCACTTGAGCCTGAGAGTTCAAGGCTGCAGTGAGCTATGATTGTGCCACTGCACTCCAGCCTGGGTGACAGAGTGAGAACCTGTCTCAAAGAAATAAAATAGAACAAAATCCACTCTTTTAGCAACTTTGAAATTCATAATATATTAACTATAGTCACCACGCAGTACAGTAGGAGTAGAGAGTAGAATGGAGGTTCCCAGAGGTTGAGGGGGGAAGTGGATGAGGAAAGGAGACATAGCTCAAAGTATACAAAGTCTTAGTTTAAAAGGAGGGATAAATTCTGGTGATCTGTTGCAAAGTGGCATAGGTGGAGGTGGCACATTCTGCTACCCTTTCAGTCCAAGGGCAGGTTGAAGGGATTGGTGCCCAGGTGGCCAAAGCTATCCTTGACTATCAACTATCTATTTTTTTAAATATAATTGAGATGGGGTCTCACTAAGTTGCCCAGGCTGGTAAACTCCTGGACTCCAGCAATCCTCCCACTTCAGCCTCCCAAAGTGCTGAGATTACAGACATGAGCCACTGCATCCAGTTCCCCTTTACTTTTAATGCCCTTGGTCTGATGTCAGGTGCTCTGAACCCAAAGCCAATGTCAAGGAGATGTCCTAGGGCCGTACTCCACCCTGACAACCCCTTCAGGTATCCCTTTCTCCTCCCCCAGGTGCTGTGCTCCATCATCGCCGGTGCTTTGCACTATCTCTACCTGGCCGCCTTCACCTGGATGCTGCTGGAGGGCGTGCACCTCTTCCTCACTGCACGGAACCTGACAGTGGTCAACTACTCAAGCATCAACAGACTCATGAAGTGGATCATGTTCCCAGTCGGCTATGGCGTTCCCGCTGTGACTGTGGCCATTTCTGCAGCCTCCTGGCCTCACCTTTATGGAACTGCTGATCGGTGAGCTTGAATCCCACCCTGTGTCATGGACAGTTTCCTAAGAAAGCTTTTGAGGGCAGCATTCATGATGATGGTGGGAATATACATAACCAATGCACTCTATGTTCTCCTTTATAACAGCTCTAACCTCTTTCCCAACAAGGCAGGGTGAGATGGTGGTAAGAGTTTGCAAGGTTCTGGAAGTCTTATACAACCAACAGGTTCATATGCCCACTGCACAGTAATGTACCAATCCACCAAGACAGCAGGGTTTGCAGCAGAGAAAGAGCTTAATGAGGCCAGGTGTGGTGGCTCACACCTGTAATCCCAACAATTTGGGAGGCCAAGGTGGGAGGATCACTTGAGGCCAGGAGTTCAAGACCAGCCTGGGCCATATAGCAAGACCCTCATCTCTACAAAAAATTAGCTGAGCACAGTGGCTCACACCTGTAATCCCAGCACTTTGGGAAGCCCAGACAGGAGGATCACTTGAGTTCACAACTTCAAGACCAGCCTGGGCAACATAGCAAGACCTTGTGTCTACTAAATATTAAAAAAAAAAAAAAAATAGCCAGGCATGGTGGTTCACACCTGTAGTCCCAGCTACTCAAGAAGCTGAGATGGAAGGATTGCTTGAGCCCAGGAGTTCAAGGCTGCAGTGAGCTATGCTCAGGCCACTACATTCCAGCCTGGGTGACAGATCAAGACCCTGTCTCAAAAAAAAAAAAAAAAAAAAAAAAAAGAGCTTAATGATCTCAGGGCACCAAGCGAGGAGATGACAGAAGACTCTCAAATCAATCTCAAGGAGGTCTGGACTGGGGCTTTTAAAGGGATCATGGAGGGTGTGGAGGCTGGAAAATGTGGGTCATTGATTGTTCAGGGTACAGCAGACGAAATCATCAGGAGACGGAAACTGCCTTCTTTGGTGACTCAGCTCCTTCTGTGGTCCTTCAGAACAGCTGAAGCCAGTAGTTTCACTGGTACACAGGACCTGAAAGAATATCTCAAGGGGAAACTTAATTTTTTTTGTTTTTTTTTTGTTTGTTTTATTGAGACAGAGCTTCGCTCTTGTTGCCCAGGCTGGAGTGCAATGGCATGGTCTTGGCTCACTGCAACCGCCACCTCCCGGGTTCAAGCGATTCTCCTGCCTCAGCCTCCCAAGTAACTGAGATTACAGGTGCCCACAACCACGCCCAGCTAATTTTTGTACTTTTAGTAGAGATGGGGTTTCACCATGTTGACCACGCTGGTCTTGAACTCCTGACCTCAGGTGATCCACCCACCTCAGCCTCCCAAAGTGCTGAGATTACAGGTGTGAGCCACCGCACCTGGCTGAAACTTCATGTTTTATAAATTTAAGTTGTTACCTATAGAGCAGTAAAGGGAAACTGTTATCTAGGATCTGTGTGATTCTAGGATAACAGGCACCAAACAGCTAGGAGGAAGCAGGTCAGAGAGCAAGCTGACCTGGCAGTGAATCCTGGATGTGCTGCAAGTTTGGCTTGTTTTCATTTCTCCCCCTTTTGTCTTCTCTGATTATTTTTATAAAGTTTATGGAGATGGCTTCAGAAGGAGAGGGTTTGGGGTGTTGTTCAAAAGACCATCAAGATGAATAAATAATAGAAAGAAGAGCTTTAAGGTCGGGCAAGGTGACTCATGCCTGTAATCCCAGCACTTTGGGAGGCCAAGGCGGGAGAATCGTTTGAGGCCAGGAGTTCGGGACCAGCCTGGCCCACATGTGAAAACCCATCTCTACTAAAAATACAAAAATTAGCCAGGCGTGGTGGCACACACCTACTCAGGAAGCTGAAGCAGGAGAATCGCTTGAACCCGGGAGGTGGAAGTTGCAGTGAGCTGTGATTGTACCAACGCACCCCAACCTAAACGACAGAGTGAGACTCTGAAAAAAAAAAGAAAAAGGAAAGAAAAAAGAAAAGAAAAGAAAGAAAGAAAGAGGAAGGAAAGGAAAGGAAAGGAGGAAAGAAAGAAAGAAAAGAAAGAAAGAGAAAGAGGAAGGAAGGAAAGAGAAAGAAAAAGAAAGAAAGAAAGAAAGAAAGAAAGAAAGAAAGAAAGAAAGAAAGAAAGAAAGAAAGAAAAAGAAAGAAAGAGAAACAGAGAAAGGAGAGCTTTATTGGCAATATTGGTTTGCAAACCAAAAAAAGAAAGTCTCCAGCATGAGCCAAAGGTGCTCCCTCTTTGAAAAGGGGAAGGACAAGTTAGGTTTTATGCCTCACTAGATCTGTATTACTCAACAGAGTCATACACATTCAGGAGGTTTGGAAAAGCTGTACCTATTTAAGACGAGAGCAGAGTGCATGCACAATGGATAAACATATATATATAACATATATCCCATGTCACTTTGGGGCAGGATTTTAGCATTAAATAAGATAGAAAAGCCGGGCGCAGTGGCTCAAGCCTGTAATCCCAGCACTTTGGGAGGCTGAGGCGGGTGGATGACCTGAGGTCAGGAGTTCAAGACCAGCCTGGCCAACACAGTGAAACCCCCTCTCTACTAAAAAGACAAAAAATTAGCCGGGCGTGGCGGTGCGCACCTGTAATCTCAGCTACTTGGGAGGCTGAGGCAGGAGAATCACTTGAACCTGGGAGGTGGAGGTTGCAGTGAGCTGAGATCACGCCATTGCACTCTCCAGCCTGGGCAACAAGAGCGAAACTCTGTCTCAAAAAAAAAAAAAAAAAAGGAAGACCAGGCATGGTGGTTCACGCCTGTAACCCCAGCACTTTGGGAAGCCAAGGAGGAAGGATTGCTTGAGCCCAGAACTTCAAGACCAGGCTGGGCAACATAGCAAAACCCCATCTCTACCCAAAAAAAAAAAAATTGTTTTAATTAGCTGGACACAGTGGTGCATGCCTGTAGTCCCAGCTACTCAGGAGGCTGGGGCGGGAGGATCGCTTGAGCACAGGAGTTCAAGGTTGCAGTAAGTTGTGATAGAGCAACTGCACCACAGCCTGAGTGACAGAGCAAGATCCAACTCTAAAAATATATATAAATAAAATAAAATAAATAATGAGGAAGAATGTGGCTCTACACCAAAAGTTGAACCAAAGGACACAAAGACAGTTTGTGCACAGCCTCTATAAACTAACTGAAACTGGCTTAAGATCCATAATTGCTTTGACTGGTTCCCTTTCCAGTCAGAGTTATAGTGGTCTGGATTGTACATCAGAGTTAGGAGGGAACTGATGGCTCGTATTGTTATGGAGTTTAGCAAGCGTGGGTTTTCTTGTAGCCAGAGGAATTTAGACAGTTGCTTCACCAGCCAGGCCCTGAACCCCCGACCCATAGGTAACTTGGTTTCCTTAACCTTAGGATCCATCTTAGTAGATATAGAAGTGTCTGTTTCAATCTCTTGGATCACAAGAGTTAGGGTCCCAACTTTATTCTTCCTGTAATTTGAGCTCTCCAGTCTCAGTCCCCTCATTAGCGAGATGAGAATAATAGTTGTCCCCATTGTTCCAACCTCACAGTGCTGGTGTGAAAATTCAACAGGACTGTGCTCCTAAAATGCTTAACAGGACGCTGTTCCTCCTAGCTGTTTGGTGCCTATTATCCTAAATCACACCACAGTTACTAAAAAGCTTAAATTCTATAAAAACCCTAAAAATCTGGTAATGTCACAAAGCTGTGTCCACCCCAGCCAACAGAGATCAATCTAACTATATTAAATCACATACTTAAATTACAAATTAAACTCTCTGTACACATACCAATTTAAATGTGTATCTCCAATTGCGTGTAATAGGTTCAATAAGGCTCTAAATGAAAATATATTTTGTATACTACTGCTTCAAAATACCTTGAGCTATGAGTATTTTTATGTTGCAGCATCCATTTTAATTTGAGCACGTAATTTGTTGTTTTCATTTTAATCATAAAAATAAGACAAGTTTGTTAAAATTTTTTCCTAGTTTTTGAAATATATAAAGTGAAAGTGGCTGTCACATGATGTGTGGATCAAAGTTGCAATCAAAATGTGTAATCAAAGCTGATTGTTGGCCGGGCGTGGTGGCTCACGCCTGTAATCCCAGCACTTTGGGAGGCCAAGGGGAGCAAATCACGTGAGGTCTGGAGTTCAAAACCAGCCTGGCCAACATGGCAAAACCCCATCTCTACTAAAAATGCAAAAATTAGCTGGGTGTGGTGGTGCACATCTGTAATCCCAGCTATTCAGGAGACTGAGGCAGGAGAATCACTTGAATCCAGGAGGCAGAGGTTGCAGTGAGCTGAGATCGCACCACTGCACTCCAACCTGGGCAACAGAGCAAGACCCTGTCTCAAAAAAAAAAAAGCTATTGTCATCAGCTGACTTTCTTTTTATTTTATTTATTTATATATATATATATATATATATATTTTTTTTTTTTTTTTTTTTTTTTTTGAGACGGAGTCTCAGTCTGTCGCCCAGGCCGGAGTGCAGTGGCGCGATCTTGGCTCACTGCAAGCTCCGCCTACCGAGTTCACGCCATTCTTCTGCCTCAGCTTCCTGAATAGCTGGAACTACAGGCGCCCGCCACCACGCCCAGCTAATTTTTATATTTTTAGTAGAGATGGGGTTTCACCACGTTAGCCAGGATGGTCTCGAGCTCCTGACTTCGTGAGCCGCCCATCTCAGCCTCCCAAAGTGCTGGGATTACAGGCGTGAGCCACCGTACCTGGCCTGTCATCAGCTGACTTTCAAGAGAAACTGGAAACAATTCTCTGGTAGGAAAAGAGTCACTTTATGTTGATCTCACACACTTTCTCTGATCTCTCTTTGTATCTCTTTTCCCATTGTTCCTAGATGCTGGCTCCACCTGGACCAGGGATTCATGTGGAGTTTCCTTGGCCCAGTCTGTGCCATTTTCTCTGTGAGTATGTGCCTTCGATGTTCCCAAACTAGGAAGAACCAAGAGAAGTGCTGGGTACAAGATGGTACAAGGGGCTTGCATTTCCACTGTTGGGTGGTTTGATTTTCCACCTGCTACCAATTCAGTCCCATGTACAAGAGGGTAGGACTCCTGTGTGCAATTTAAAGTGGACACCATACATTACTTTAACTTGCACTCTGCCTTGTTTGTGTTGGTCCTGCAGGCGAATTTAGTATTGTTTATCTTGGTCTTTTGGATTTTGAAAAGAAAACTTTCCTCCCTCAGTAGTGAAGTGTCAACCATCCAGAACACAAGGTAGGATGTGACACATGGTACTTCCTATTCCCTTTCCTTCTGCCAATCCTTCCTACATATCCATACACACGTACATTCAACAGCCATGCTCCCAGGACTAGCAAGACCACTGTAATCTTCCACCATCACAATTAATGAGAACCTGAATTAGCTAGAATACAAGCTAAGCTGCTGTGATAAAGAAAAAATCTCAAAAAAGAAAAAAAAGAATAAAATAGAAGTTTATTTCAGTCTCATGTTGCAACCCAGAAGTGACCAGTTCAGGGCTAATAAAGAAGCTCTGCTCCACACAGTGTTCCAGGGTCTCAGGTGCTTTCTACTTTGTTGCTCCACCATCCTCTAGAAGGATGCTGCCCTTGTCAATATCCCATCCATGGGAAGGAGGTAATATAGGAGTTGCAGTTGCCACATTTGCTCATATCCCATTGGCTGATCTTGGTCACATGATAACACCCAGCTGCAAGGGAGGCTGGGAAATGTAGTCTCTACCCTGACCATGTGCCTTGTTTTAAAACTCAAAGGGGAAGAGATCTAACACTAAAAGGAAGATGAAAAGGGAGAAAAACATTCGTTTCTGCCACACTACACAAGATACACACAGGAGTATATTTTTTATCAAAAGCAACCAACTCAGATTTGCTAATCCAACAGTTACTAAGAAGCTTAAATTATATAGAAACCCTAAAAATGAATCTGGTAATGTCACAAAGCTATGTCCACCCCAGCCAATAGAGATCAATCTAGCTATATTAAATCACATGCTTAAATTACAAATTAAACTCTCTGTACATATACCAATTTAAATGTTTATCTCCAATTGTGTGTGATAGGTTCAATAAGAATCTAGATTAAAAGATATTTTGTATAATATTTCAAAATATCTTGAGGTATGAGTATTTTTATGTTGCAGCATCCATTTTAATTTGAGCATGTAATTTGTTGTTTTCATTTTAATCATAAAAATAAGACAACTTTGTTACATTTTTTCACAGTCTTTTGAAATATATACAGTAAAAAATGAAAATGGCTGTCCCTCTTCCTGCTACTTCCACTTCCCAGGAAGCCAGAATTAACAGCCTGTATGATGTGTGAGATAAAATATGACATTTTCCCAGAGCTTTCTCTGTGCACTTTTAAGTAGAACAGACCGACACACACACAATAGGATCACACTATAAAAACTGTTCCTCAATTAGCTTTCCTCACTGATGTAATATCCTTAATAATTAGGGATATATATAATGTATATATGCATGTAATATAGATATTATATGTGTATGTACACACATATACATACACATATAATATATTCTATACATATATAACACAATGTATATTTTTATATACACTATCACTATATATTGTGATTATATGTTGTGATAGTGTATATAAAATATATATGTACATATATATATTGTGTGTGTATATATTGCCATAAATACTATAAATAGGATGGCCTCATATCTCAGCTTACCTGGAACAGTCTCAGTTTATGTCTGTCAACACAATGTAATTATTAACAGTATCCCTTTCATTTTTTATTATTATTTTTATTCTTATTGATACATAATATTTATATACATTTACAAAGTATTTGTGATATTTTGATTCACGCATAAAATGTGCAATGATCAAATCAGAGTATTTAAGGTATTCATCACCTCAAACATTTATCATTTCTTTCTGTTAGGAACAGTACACCTCCTTTTGATCACAAAAGCCTTCCTGTTTGAATAACAAACTATATGACCCCGGCAGGGTGGGGTGGCTCACACCTGTAATCCCAACACTTTGGGAGGCTGCGGTGGGTGGATCATTTGAGGTCAGTCGTTCGTGACCAGCCTGGCCAACATGGTGAAACCCTGTCTCTACTAAAAATACAAAAATTAGCTGGGTGTGGTGACGTGCCTGTAATCCCAGCTACTCGGGAGGCTGAGGCTGGAGAATCGCTTGAACCCATGAGCTGAGATCACACCACTGCACTCCAGCCTGGGCAACAGAGCGAGACTCCGTCTCAACAAAAAAATTATATGACCCCTGTCTATAAATGATAAGAGTGAGAGAGAGAGAAAGCACCCAGGTTTTAAAATGCCTTATGTATGTCTGGTACTAACTTTGTCCCATACATTGTCCTAAATACTTTCCCATTAAAGTCTCACGTAATCTTTATAGCAACCCCATGAAATAGGACAATTATTAAGATAAGGGAACTGAGGCTGGGTGCAGTGGTTCACGCCTTTAATCCCAATACTTTGGGAGGCCAAGATGGGTGGATCTCTTGAGGTCAGGAGTTCAAGACCAGCCTGGTCAACATGGCAAAACCCCATCTCCACTAAAAATACAAAAATTAGCAGGGCATGATGGTGCATGCCTGTAGTTAGTCCCAGCTACTGGGGAGGCTGAGGCAGGAGAATCACTTGAACCCTGGAGGTGGAGGTTGCAGTGAGTTGAGATCATGTCATTGTGCTCCAGCCTGGGCAACAGAGCAAGACTCCATCTCAAAAATAAAATAAAATAAAATAAAATAAAATAAAATAAAATAAGATGAGGGAGCTGAGTTGCAAGAAGGTAAAGCAGCTTTCACAAGTTCACACAGGTAGCCAGTGCTGGCTTCCATTTAAACTCAGGTAGTCTAGCTCCAGAGTTCTCACTATTAACAGCTAACTAGAGGGGTGTTCATGCTCATTATTAGTTTTTTGACATCCTAATCTCTGACTTCCTCCTCCCAGGATGCTGGCTTTCAAAGCAACAGCTCAGCTCTTCATCCTGGGCTGCACATGGTGTCTGGGCTTGCTACAGGTGGGTCCAGCTGCCCAGGTCATGGCCTACCTCTTCACCATCATCAACAGCCTCCAAGGCTTCTTCATCTTCTTGGTCTACTGCCTCCTCAGCCAGCAGGTAAACACTGACCCCTTTCTTTGTTACTTTAAACTTAAGAAAATTTTGGAAATGGAGTTCAATGGGGATTTAAGTTGACATTCTCTAAATGTTCCACATGAGATTATAATCCACCTGTAAACACTCTCTCTATTTTCTCTACTTTAAAAATGCTACTAGTTGTTAAGATACATCATTTATTAACACATTTCAGAATATAAATAATTGCTATGTCAAAAAAAAATCATGCCTTTTTCTCAGTTTTCCCACTCGTAATAGTCAGCTAATGCTGTGTAACAAACAACCTCAAAAAATCTCATTGGTTTAAACACAAATATTTGCTTTTCTTATTCTGGGGTCTACAGGTCTATTGGGGTTCACCTGATCTTAGCTGAGCTCAGCTTGCCTTTGCTCCAGGATGCAGATCAGGTTTAGGCCTGCTCCTTGTGACTCATCCTGAGGCTTAGGCAGAAGGGGGAGCAACTCCCCAGCAAATACCCAGCAAATATTCTTCTCCTAACAATGCTGAAATGACAAAGAGGCAGACCCTACTGGGCAAGGTCACTCAAGCCTGTGATTCTTCCTCCACTAATATCCCATTAGCCAAAGAAAGTCACACAGCCAAGCCCAAAGTCAATGGGAAAAGAACACTCAACCCACCAAAAGACTAAGACAGAGTGTAATACAACTACAAAGGAGTGAATCGTGGAGATCAACAATGCAGCTAACACACCACTTCACATGAATTATTTTTTTTCCAACTACTATTTTATTTACATTACTACCTTAAGTTACATGGAAAAAACACCCAAGCAGTTCTGCCCTATTTCAGAAAAAGTTTCCAATCGGCAGGGTGCAGTGGCTCACGCCTGTAATCCCAGCACTTTGGGAGGCCGACACAGGGGGATCACTTGTGCTCAGGAGTTCGAGAACAGCCTGACGAACATGGCGAAACCCCGTCTCTACCAAAAACTACAAAACAATTACCCGGGTATGATGGAGGCGCCTGTAATCCCAGCTGCTCGGGAGGCTAGGCAGGATAATCGCTTGAACCCAGGAGGCAGAGGCTGCAGTGAGCCGAGATCGCACCACTGCACTCCAGCCTGGGCAACAGAGCAAGACTCCCTCTCAAAAAAAAAAAGAGAAAAAGAAAAAGCTTCCAGTCAATACCAATTATATAGTGCCGGGATTGCAGGTGTAAGCCACCATGCTGGACTGATTTATCTCTTTTTCTTCAAGACATATCAGATGATACCTGCCCCTCAAAGCCGTCACTGTCCCAAACTAGGTCACATTCCAGGATCACACAGCCTTCCTTGTAACACTGGCTGTCTTCAGGGGCAAACTCATAGATCCATCCCAGTCTGCTACTGCAGTTTTTGCAACTCACATCTCAAACCATGGAACAGCAGTGGGCATGATGAGGTCTTGAACTTCACTGTACTGCAGGTTAACTGCCTTGTTAAAGAGAAACTGGGGCCAAGCACAGTGACTCATGCCCATAATTCCAGTACTTCAGGAGGCTGAGGCGGGAGGCAAAACTCATCTCCACTTGGTTCACAGGCACCACTAGCAGAGTGTTTGTTTCATCATCATCATCATCATCATTATTTTTTTTTTTTTTTTTTTTGAGACGGATTCTTGCTCTGTCACCCAGGCTGGAGTACAGTAGCTCAATCTCGGCTCACTGCAACCTCTGCCTCCCAGGTTCAAGCGATTCTTCTGCCTCAGCCTCCCGAGTACCTGGGACTACAGGCGCCTGCCACCATGCCTGGCTAATTTTTTTTTTTTTTTTGTATTTTTAGTAGAGACGGGGTTTCACATGAGCATACGAAAAACACTTATATGTACTCTTCCCTTAGTTTATCTCAGTTTTTGAGGCATATCATAGCATCCAGTTTTTGTTTGTTATTCGTTTTGTTGTTGTGTTTTGTTTTTTGTTTTTTGTTTGAGACAGAGTTTGGCTCTTGTTGCCCAGGCTGGAGTGCAATGGCACAACCTCAGCCCACCACAACCTCTGCCTCCCGGGTTCAAGTGATTATCCTGCCTCAGCCTCCTGAGTAGCTGGGATTACAGGTGCACGCCTCCACACCCAGCTAATTTTCTGTTTTTAATAGAGACAGGGTTTCTCCATGTTGGTTAGGCTGGTCTCGAACTCCCGACCTCAGGTGATCTGCCTGCCTCAGCCTCCCAAAGTGCTGGGATTACAGGCGTGAGCCATCGTGCCTGGCCTAGCATCCAGTTTTTAAAGATATATATAGTTTTATTTCATATGGCTACTAAATTCAAAACACTTTATTTGTCTGCAACTGAACAGTAGTCTGTGTCCTCCAAGAAGATCCCTTACTAAGGGGTGCTCAGGGATAATCTGGACTGCACACTGTCTCCAGAATGGAACCCAGCCAAGCGTGGTGGCTCATGCCTGTAATCCCAGCACTTTGGGAGGCCGAGGCAGGCAGATCATCTGAGGTCAGGAGTTCAAGACCAGCCTGGCCAACATGGTGAAAGCCCGTCTCTACTAAACAATACAAACATTAGCCGAGAGTGGTGGCACCTGCCTGTAATCCCAGCTACTAGGGAGGCTGAGGCTAGAGAATCACTTTAACCTGGCAGGCAGAGGTTGCAGTGAGCTGAGATCACACCATTGCATTCCAGCCTGAGCAACAGAGCGAGACTCCGTCTCAAAAAAAAACAAAAGAAACTACCCCAGAGGCTTTCATTTTGTTTATATAACGAGTATAAGCCTCATTGTTTGTGTTATTGTTATGTATTTATTTATGTGTAGGTATGGGTGTTTATGCCATATCAGAATGGTTCTTACCAGGAGCAACTGTATTCCCACCACGGGACAGTTAGCAATGTCTGGGGAAATGCTTGTCATAACTGGCATGGGGGTTTCTACTGGCATCTAGTTGGTGGAGGTCAGGGATGCTGCTAAATATCCTAAACAATGCACACAGGACAGCCCTCTCCAGCAAAACATGATCCAACCCAAGATGTCAACAGTGCCAAGGTTAGGATATCACGGTGTGGCAGATGCTGTCCACGGCCCTCTCATATCCCTTTGGCTTATGTCTCTACATGCCTGGAGTTGCTTGTTGCAAACACCCATGACTGTGCCTGAAGGCTTCATACTGCCCACAGGACATGCCTGGCCCATGCACAGGGCAAACTGGTGATGCCAAAGAGTAATGGCCCTTGAGACCGGCCATCAACCCATGACTGATGGGAGCTGGTGGATAAATACCCCAGCTCCCTCCTCCTTCAGGCAAGTTGACTCTAAGGTAGTTCCATGCTCTACCCCAGAGCTCCTGAATGGGGCTGAGCCCCAGATTCCCACAATGGAAATAACCTTAATTATGCATTCTTTACCAGCTGCCTTCTCTTCCCTGTCCTGCTTCCTCATTGCCCTACTGGTGCTTCTTGGGATCACCCCTCAAATAAACTCCTTACACTTCAACCCTTGTTGCAGGGTCTGCTTCTGAGGTGCCCAAAACCAAGACACATTGAAGGGTACTACCAAAATATTATTGGTGATTTTCACTAGATTGAGGAATTATATGTAACTTCTGTTTTCTTCCTTTTGCATATGCATATCTTATACATTTTCTATTTTTTCTTTTCTTTTCTTTTCTTTTGTTTTTTTGAGATGAAGTGTCGCTCTGTCTCCCAGGCTGGAGTGCAGTGCCGTGATCTCAGCTCACTGCAACCTCCGCCTCCCAGGTTCAAGCAATTCTCCTGCCTCAGCCTCTGGAGTAGCTGGGATTACAGTCATGAGCCACCACTCCCATCTAATCATTTTGTATTTTTAGTAGAGACAGGGTTTCACTGTGTTAGCCAGAATGGTCTCAATCTCCTGACCTCGTGATCTGCCCGCCTCGGCCTCCCAAAGTGCTGGGATTACAGGTGTGAGCCACCACACCTGGCCATAAATTTTCTACAACAATTATATAGCCTGCAATGGAAAATTTTTACTGTGGTAAAACATATATGAAATAAAATTTACCTTTTTAACCTTTTTTAAGTGTACCATTAGTAGCATCACATTCGCAATGTCGTGCAACCGTCACCAACATCCATCTCCGGAACTTTATTCATCTTCCCAAACTGAAACTCCATCCCCATTAAACACTAACTCCCCACTCTCCTTCCCCCCAGGCCCTGGAAACCGCTATTCTACTTTATGGCTATATGGATTTGACTACTTTAGGTACCTCATATAAGTAGAATCATACAGTATGTGCCTTTTCATGACCAGCTTATTTCACTTAGCCTGATGTCCTCAAGGTTCATCCGTGTGGTAGCATATGTGTCAGAATCTCCTTCCTTTATAAGACTGAATAATATTCCGTTGTACGAATAGACCATGTTTTGTGAAAATAAATAAATAATAATACATCTCTATCCTCTTCCTGACTCACCGACCTTTCTGCTGTTCACCAATGTTAGCAAAACCCATCCAGGTATTTCCTTTGATGTTCCAGGTCCAGAAACAATATCAAAAGTGGTTTAGAGAGATCGTAAAATCAAAATCTGAGTCTGAGACATACACACTTTCCAGCAAGATGGGTCCTGACTCAAAACCCAGTGAGGTAAGTGAACATCTGAATTGTTCTAATGTTTTACATACTCCTCTCTTGACACTGCAAACTTCCTCTAGTTTGGGGTTTTTTTGTTTGTTTGTTTTTGTTTTTGTTTTTTAAGTTCTGAGGTTACATGTGGAGGTTTGTTACATAGGTAAACATGTGCCATGGTGGTTTGCTGCACCTATCAACCCATCACCTAGGTATTAAGCCCAGCATTGGCTGGGCATGGTGGCTCATGCATGTAATCCCAGCATTTTGGGAGGTCGAGGTGGGTGCATCACCTGAGGTCAGCAGTTCAAGACCAGCCTGACCAACATGGTGAAACCCCATCTCTACTAAAAATACAAAAATTAGCCGGGTGTGGTGGTATGCACCTGTAGTCCCAGCTACTGGGGAGGCTGAGACAGGAAAATCACTTGAACCTGAGAGGCGGAGGTTGCAGTGAGCCAAGATCGCACCATTGCACTCCAACCTGGGTGACAGAGCGAGACTCTGTCTAAAAAACAAACAAACAAAAAAAAAAAAACAGCACACATCGGCTCTTTTCCCTAATGCTCTCCCCCCTCCAACCTCCCCTAACAGGCCCCAGTGAGTGTTGTTCCCCTCCCTGTGTCCATGAGCTCTCATTGTTCAGTTCCCACTTACAAGTGAGAACATGCAGCGTTTGGTGTTCTGCTCCTGAGTTCGTTTGCTGAGCTTCCTCTAGTTTTTAATTTATATTTTCCTTTTATTTTATTTATTTTTTTTTTTAAGAGACAGGGTCTTGCTCTGTCACCCAGGCTGGAGTGCAGTGGCGTGATCATAGCTCACTGCGGTTTCGACCTCCTGGGCTCAAGCAATCCTCCCATCTCAGCTTCCTGAGTAGCTGAGACCACAAGTGTGCACCACCATGCCCTACTAATTTTTTTTATAGAGAGAGAGATGGAGTCTCCCTATGTTGCCCAGGCTGGTCTTGATCTCCCAGCTCAAGCAGTCCTACCACCTCAGCCTCCCAAAGTGCTGAAATTACAGGTATGAGCCACCACACCCAGCCTATATTTTCCTTTTTCAAAGATATGCTCACGTTATTCAATTTCCACAATGTAAAATAATAATAATAAAAAGGAAGCCACAGGCCGGGCACAGTGGCTCACGCCTATAATCCCAACACTTTGGGAGGCCGAGGTGGGCAGATCACCTGAGGTTGGGAGTTCGAGACCAGCCTGACCAACATGGAGAAACCCCATCTCTACTAAAAATACAAAATTAGCTGGGCATGGTGGCACATGCCTGTAATCCCAGCTACTCGGGAGGCTGAAGCAGAAGAATCGGTTGAATCCGGGAGGCAGAGTTTGCAGTGAGCCGAGCTCGTGCCATTGCACTCCAGCCTGGGCAACAAGAGCGAAACCCTGTCTCAAAAAAAAAAAAAAAAAAAAAAAAAAAAAAAAAGGAAGCCAGGTGTGGTGGCGCTGTAGTCCTAGCTACTTGGGAGGCTGAGATGGGGGGATCGCTTGAGCCCAGGAGTTTGACATCAGCCTGGGAAACATAGGGTAGCTTTGAGGAGCTAGTCTTAGTACAGACTTGCTTTCCTGGAGGGTATGAGGAAGAGTCCTTTTCCTGATAACCTGGTTTGAGTTCCTCATTCTTGTTATATTGTTCCTCAGTGACTCCTCTCTGCTCACTAACAGCACTTAAGCTGGTTTTCATATGTATTCTTGTTGTGTGAAGATGTATGGGTAAAACATATCACCAGAACCCATGCAATCTAGCACAGACTCCCACTGGGGGAAATTTACAAGCATAGGCATAGCAGAGGGATCATCTTCCCCCAAATGCCCACTGTCCATAAAGATGTGGATGTGGGCCCACAGAGTGACGGTACGCCATGGAACAGGCTCCAGGGGAGGGATTCTGCCCCAGCTGCTCTGCATAATTGCAGAGGATGGGTGCAGGGAATCATGGGACCTTTCTGGGGGAGGAAATAGCCCTGTTAGAAAGATGATACTTCTGGAATCTGGTTGCTGGTATTCTGTTCTTCCATTGCACTAACTCAGGCTCAGTGCACCACAGAATGAGCTTTCTACACTATGTGACATTTCGTTCCATATTTGGCTTTTTGAATAAATGACAGAATAGACGTCTAAAAAGAGGCTGGGCATGGTGGCTCACACCTGTAATCCCAACACTTTGGGAGGCCAAGGTGGGAGGATCACTTGAGTCCAGGAGTTTGAGACCAGCCTGGGCAACATAGTGAGAACCTGTCTCTTCTTTTCTTTTCACTTTTTTTTTTTTTTTTTTTTGAGACAGAGTCTCACTCTATCACCCAGGCTAGAGTACAGTGGTGCAATCTCGGCTCACTGCAACCTCTGCCTCCTGGGTTCAAGCGATTCTCCTGCCTCAGCCTCCCCAGTAGCTGGGATTACATGCGCCCGCCACCACACCCGGCTAATTTTTTTGTATTTTTAGTAGAGATGGTGTTTCACCATTTTGGCCAGGCTGGTCTCGAACTCCTGACCTCAAGTGATCCGCCCGCCTTGGCTTCTCAAAGTGCTGAGATTACAGGTGTGAGCCACTGGGCGTGGTGGCAGGTGCCTGTAATCCCAGCTACTCAGGAGACTGAGGCAAGAGAATCGCTTGAACCTGGGAGGCAAAGATGACGGTGAGCCGAGATCATGCCATTGCACTCCAGCCTGGGCGACAAGAATGAAACTCTGTCTCAAAAAAAAATTTTTGATTAATATTAGGCTTAATTATTCTCAACAAGAGTAAAAGTGCCAACTGTTGACTGTGACCTATGAAAGGTTACCAGATAATCCAAAATAATTCCCAAAGCTGCCAGCATTCCAGTTACTGGTTCTCCACAATGAAATAAGGAAAATCGTTTAACATTGTGGAAATTGAATAATATGAGTGTATCTTTGGAAGGGGAAAATATCAAATATAACCTGGGCAGTATAGTGAGACCCTGTCTCTGCAGAAACATCAAAGAATTAACCAGGTGTAGTGGTGCATGCCTGTAGCCTGTAGTTTCAGCTATTTGGGAGGCTGAGGCAGGAACATTGCTTAAGCCCGGGAGGCAGAGGTTGCAATGAGCCAAGATCATGCCATTGCACTCCAGCCTGGGTGGCAGAGCAAAACCCTGTCTCAAAAAAATATATATATATTCATATATATTCATATATACTCATAAAATATTCATATATTCATATATATTCATATATACTCATAAAATATTCATATATTCATATATATTCATATATACTCATAAAATATTCATATACATGTATATATGAATCTCTCTTTAAGAAATACATTAGCTTTGGCCGGGCATGGTGGCTCATGCCAGTAATCCCAGCACTTTGGGAGAACAAGGTAGGAGGATCGCTTGAGGTCAGGAGTTTGAGACCTGCCTGGGCAACAAAATAAGACCCCACCTCTACAGAAAAATCTCTATGCTTTTATTTTTTAGGCACAGAGTTTGAGTAAAAAGCTAATGAAACTCTTTCTCTATGGACAAGTTTGACCTTGGGTTAACTTTCTAACTCTGTTCCCAAGAAACGTGATAAAGTTGGAAAATCAGATAGGTTGCCAGGCAATGTTGCCTATGGAAAAAGTCAAGCTTGACTTGTAAATTGCATCTAGATGGGAAATTCTATGAATGAACCATAAATACCAGGAAGGAAGATGTAACTTTGAACTTCTTGCACACAACTCTTATAACTAGGCTAGGAAGCACTAACCTCATAGGTTTCTTCGGGAGATGTTGGTTCCTCTGTGGAGCTTGGGGCTGCTAAACCAAGCTGTAAGTTGTGGGGTGCAAAGAGAATATTTGTTGAGTACTACAGTGTGTCAGGCACTATGTTAGATAACAGGCATTCAAAGAGAAACAAAGCCAACAAGACTCTAACCTTTCTTCATAGACAAAAAAACATCCAGGGGGCTGAAATTCCAGAGTGTAATACGTCTGAAAATTTATCAAAAAGAAGAATTCTTCCTGCTGAATTTTTGATAAGTCTTCCCACTCTAAGCCAAAGAAGACCACATCTGCCCTAGGATTTTTAAATGCTAGGAGATCATGCCATCCTTGCCTGCTGGTTCAAACTGGGTTTAAATCACTCCTGCTGTTTTTCTATGTTGTTGATTTTGTCTGTTTACTTTATTTTACCCTTATATCCACCTTTAATCTAAACCTCTTTTATAGGGGGATGTTTTTCCAGGACAAGTGAAGAGAAAATATTAAAACTAGAATATTCAACTCCATATGGAAAATCATATCCATGGATCTCTTTGGCATTATGAAGAATGAAGCTAAGGAAAAGGGAATTCATTAAACATATCATCCTTGGAGAGGAAGTAATCAACCTTTACTTCCCAAACTGTTTGTTCTCCATGATAGGCTCTCAACAAATGTGTGGTAAATTGCATTTCTCTTCACTATGGTGTATTCAGTCAATGCTTGTCCCTGGAAACCCAAAGCATGACCACTGAAAATATTTCCTTGACTTTTTGTAAATGAAGAGGTCCTTTTCCTCAAGTTCTTAGTCCCACTCATCCTAAACTTGCTCTTTTTTTAAGACAGAGTTTCACTCTGTCACCCAGGCTGGAGTGTAGTGGCATGATCGTAGCTCACTGCAGCCTCAAACTCCAGAGCTCAACTGGTTCTCCAGCTTCAGCTTCCCAAAGTGCTGGGATTACAGGCATGAGCCACTGCACCTGGCCATAAACTTGCTCTTTAAACTCACTCATTCCCTCAAACCATCAGCTTCCTACTGGCTTTACTTCCTTGCTAGATACAGGCTAATTTTTTTTTTTTGAGATGGAGTTTCGCTCTTGTTGCCCAGGCTGGAGTGCAACGGCGTGAGTGCAACCTCTGCCTCCCGGGTTCAAGCAATTCTTCTGCCTCAGCCTCCCAAGTAGCTGGCGTTACAGGTATGGACCACCATGTCCGGCTAATTTTGTATTTTTAGTAGAGACGGGGTTTCTCCATGTTGGTCAGGCTGGTCTCAAACTCCCAACCTCAGGTGATCCACCTGACTTGGCCTCCCAAACTGCTGGGATTACAGGCGTGAGCCACCATGCCCGGCCCAGGCTAACTTCTTTTCTTTTGAGACTGAGTCTCACTCTGTCACCCAGGCTGGAGTGCAGTGGTGAGATCTAGGCTCACTGCAACCTCTACCTCCTGGGTTCAAGCGATTCTCCTGCCTTAGCCTCCCGATAGCTGGGACTACAAGCACATGCCACCATGCCCAGCTAATTTTGTATTTTTAGTGGAGACAAGGTTTCACCATGTTGGCCAGGCTGATCTCAAACTCCTGACCTCAAGCAGCGATCCACCTGCCGGGGCCTCCCAAAGTGCTGGGATTACAGACACAAGCCATCACACCTGATGAGAGATTTTAAGTGTTCTCACCACAAAAAAAAGAAAAAAAATGTTATATGAGGTAATCATGTATTAATTAGCTTGACTTAGTCATTCCACGATGTAGATATATTTCAAAACATCCTGTTGTACATGATAAATATATACACTTTTGTCTATATAAAACAAATAAATAAATAAATGTTTAAAGTGTAGAAGAGCCTGGACTCTAAATTATGCTGTCCCTCCAAATAAAAGTTTATTTTGCAAAAAATAAAAAAATTAAAGAATGTAAGAAGATTCAAGTGCATGCCCAAAAGTTCTAGTTCTATGGAACTTAATAAAAAAGGAATACATTTAAGAAGATATTTTACTGGATGATTTTTATTTTTCTTTAGCACCTGTCTGCTATTGATGCTGGGTGCTTTTTTCTTTTAAGTCATCACTCTCAAAAGCCAAATTTGAGGCTTAGAAGACCACACAGGAGAAATAGCTCAAAGCACTGAGGAAAAAAGGTCAAAAGATTAAAATCTTGGAAGAATAAAAGGAAGACTGGGATGTTTAATATGAGAATAATAGGAATTTTGGAAGAAAAGAGAGGACACGGCCGGGCGCAGTGGCTCACACCTGTAATCCTAGCATTTTGGGAGGCCGAGGCAGGTGGATCACCTGAGGTCAGGAGTTCGAGACCAGCCTAGCCAACGTGGTGAAACCCCATCTCTACTAAAAATGCAAATATTAGCCAGGCATGGTGGTGGGTGCCTGTAATCCCAGCTACTTGGGAGGCTGAGGCAGGAGAATCACTTGAACCTGGGAGGCAGAGGTTGCAGTGAGTCAATATCACACCATTGCACTCTAGTTTGGGTGACAGAGTGAGACTCCATCAAGAAAGAGAGAAAGAAAAGAAGAAAGAAAGAAAGAAAGAAAGAAAGAAAGAAAGAAAGAAAGAAAGAAAGAAAGAAAGAAAGAAAGAAAAGAAAAAGAAAGAAAGAAAGAAAGAGAAAGAAAGAAAGAAAAAGAAAGAAAGAAAGGAAGGAAGGAAGGAAGGAAGGAAGGAAGGAAGGAAGGAAGGAAGGAAAAAGAAAGAAAGAAAGGAGGGAGGGAGGAAGGGAGGGAGGGAAGCAAGGGGAAGAGAGAGAGAAAGAGAAAGAAAGAAAAAGAAAGGAAGGAAGGAAGAAAGAAAAAAGAAAAGAAAAGAGAAAAGAAAAGAAGGAAGGAAAAGAGAGGACACATGTTCAGGCCCCTTCTATCCAAAAAGTCTCCCCTTAATCTGCTTTCCCGCTGCAATAGCCACTCTATCTCTCCTCCTCTTCACAGCCAAAATTCTAGAAAAAAAAGCCGGGTGTGGTGGCTCACACCTATAATCCCAGCACTTTGGGAGGCCAAGGCGGGTGGATCACCTGAGGTTGGGAGTTCGAGACCAGCCTGACCAACATGGAGAAACCCCCTCTCTACTAAAAATACAAAATCAGCCAGGCGTGGTGGCGCATGCCTGTAATCCCAGCTACTCAGGAGGCTGAGGCAGGAGAATCACTTGAACCCGGGAGATGGAGGTTGCGGTGAGCCGAGATTGCGCCACTGCACTCCAGACTGGGCAACAAAAGCGAAACTCCATCTCAAAAAAAAAAAAAAAAAAAAAAATTCTAGAAAAAAAGTTGTTTCCACTATGTTGCCTTCACTTGCTCCAACCTCCTCACTGTTCAACCACCGCAATCTAACTTCTGCTTGCAACACACCAAAGGATGAACCAATGTCCCAAATGCTTCCTCGGTGCAAAGTCCACTGGTTGTTTCTCAGTCTTACCAAACTTGACCACTGGGTCATTTGACTCTGTTGATCATTTTTTTTCTTCTTGAAGCATTCTCTTCTCTTGGCTTCCCTGATGCCACACTATCCTCCTATAAGGATAGTCAATTCATTCTGGTTTACCCGGGACTTTCCCAGGTTTAGTACCGAAAGTCCCACAATCCAGGAGTCCCTCAGTCCCAGGCAAACCAGAACCATTTCACAAACTCATCTTTGATGATGACACTCATCCCATAGCATCATCGTTTGAGTTCTCCCAAAAGCAAACTCTGAGATAAAGAGTTTAATGCATGCAGGTAGATTATTTTGGAGATGATCCCAGGAAACACCAACGGGGTGTGAAGAAATGAGGCAGGGCCGGGTGCGGTGGCTCACACCTGTAATCCTAGCACTTTGGGAGGCCGAGATGGGCAGATCACGAGGAGTTCACGTGGAGATCACGAGGAGATCACAAGGGCAGAGGTCAGGAGTTCAAAACCAGCCTGGCCAATATGGTGACAGCCCGTCTCTACTAAAAATACAAAAATTAGCCAGGTGTGGTGGCATAGGCCTGTAGTCCCAGCTACTCGGGAGGCTGAGGCAGAAGAATCACTTGAACCCGGGAGGCGGAGGTTACAGTGGGCGACAGAGCAAGACTCTGTTAAAAAAAAAAAAAAAAGTAAGGCAGAGAAAGAACAAGATGTGTTAAAAGATGTGTTATTGCTGGGAGCAGTGGCACACACCTGTGGTCTCAGATACTCGGGAGGCGAAGGCGGGAGGATTGCTTGAGCCCAGGAGTTCAACGTTGCAGTGAGCTATGACTGCACCACTGCACTCTAGGCCGGGCAACACAGCGAGAACCTGTCTCTCTAATTTTTTTTTTTTTTTTTAGCAGAGTCTCTCTGTTGCCCAGGCTGAAGTGCAGTGGCATAATCTCAGCTCACTGCAACTTTCGCCTCCCGGGTTCAAGCAGATCTCCTGCCTCAGCCTCCTGAGTAGCTGGGATTACAGGCATGCACCACCACGCCCGGCTAATTTTTGTATTTTTTAGTAGAGATGGGGTTTCAACATGTTGCCCAGGCTGGTCTCGAACTCCTGGCCTCAAGCGATCCACCTGCCTCGGCCTCCCAAAGTGCTGGGATTACAGGCGTGACCCACCACACCTGGCCAGAGATGCTGTCTCTCTAAAAAAAAATTTTTTTAATTTTAAAAATTAACCAAAAATATGTTAGTTGAGCAGGCTATCTCTCTAGGCAGGTGGAGCTTTACCCTAGTGGGGACTTTCAGGAGATAATGTGGAACATGCATCTCAGAGTCAACTCTCCCGAGGAACGAGGGAGCTGGGATGGGAGATGGAGGTTGCAGTGAGCCAAGATCACACCACTGCACTCCAGCCTGGGCAACAGAGTGAGACTCCATCTCAGAAAAAAAAAAAAAAAAAAAAAAAGAAGGCAGCTGTAGAAAGAGATCAACAAACAGTGGGAGGCACAGATGGAATCTGAATCCCAGTTCTGCCATTTACCCACTAAATGACAATGGACAAGCCGTGAGACCCCACCTCTGGGCCTCAGTTTGCCCAGGTATAAAATGGGGTTGGTTAGCCAGGTGTGGTGGCACACACCTGTAGCCACAGCTACTTGGGAGGCTGAGGTAGGAGGATCACTTGAGCCCAGGAGGTTGAGGCCACAATGAGCTGTGATTGCACCACTGCACTTCAGCCTGGGTGACAGAGTGAGACCCTGTCTTTAAAAAAAAAAAAAAAATGGGGGCCGGGCACAGTGGCTCACACCTATAATCCCAGCACACAGCACGTTGGGAGGCTAAGGCAGGCAGATCACTTGAAGCCAGGGGTTTGAGACCAGCCTGGCCAACATGGCAAAACCCCATCTCTAGTAAAAATACGAAAAAATTCACTGGGCATTACGGTGTACCTGTAATCCCAACTACTTGGGAGGCAGAGGCAGAAGAATCGCTTGAACCCAGGAGGCAAAGGTTGCAGTGAGCCGAGATCACACCACTGCACTCCAGCCTGGGAGACAGAGTGAGACTCTGTCCAAAAAAAAAAAAAGATTGGCGGGGGTTGGTAAATATTCCAACCTCACAAAGTCATGGTGAAGATTCAATGAGAGCCACTGCATTTATTTACCACACAATATATGTTTGATAAACCATGGTTATTATTTTTATCCAACTGTTGCTCCCTTGGACCTAAAGTAGTAAAAAGTGACCTCTTTCATGTTTACCTCTCTGCAATTAGATAATCATAAGAGATGTGGAAGGGAGATAGGTTGGGACCAGTTCCACCAGGGGCCTCCTAGAGATGTGACCACAGACCCTGCTTCCCCATTTCTCAATATGCATATCAGAAAACAACTTCCCTCTTCTGAAATGTGGGAACTTCCCCTGACCCCAGATAAAGTTGCTTGACATAACAGTCCCCTGGGTGGAGGGTTTACAACACGACACCCACCCACTCAGCAGGCTGCGGACAGTACAGGAGCTGGCTTTGGTAGTGATGCATCAGGGCAGCTGCAGAGGTGGCAGAGGTGAGAAGAGAGGACAGACAGAATCAAAACTCAGTAGTGGGGTCGTGCCTGTGAATTGCCACTGCACTCCAGCCTGGGCCACGTCCTGAGAACCCATCTCTTAAAAATAAATAACGAGGCTGGGTGCAGTGGCTCACACCTGTAATCCCAGCACTTTGAGAGGCCAAGGCGGGCGGATCACTTGAGGTAAGGAGTTCAAGACCAGCCTGGCCAAAGTGGCGAAATGCCGTCTCTACTAATAATACAAAAATTAGCCGGATGTGGTGGCGCACACCTGTAATCCCAGCTACTCAGGAGGCTGAGGCACAAGAATCGCTTGTACCCAGGAGGAGGAGGTTGCAGTGAGCCAAGATCATGCCACTGTACTCCAGCCTGGGTGACAGAGTGAGACTCCATCTCAAAAAAAAATTTTTTTAATAACGAAATAAAAGAACAAGTAGATTTAAAACAAATCAAAGAAACAGGAAGTGAAATCAGCTCCGACCTCTCCCACCACCTGCTCTCCTCACAGTCTCCTTGCTATAAGCACCTGTTATCAGACAAAACAGGAAAGATTCTGCTATTGATTAAGGGAGCTTATTGATCAATAAATTGATCGCAATCCTTGTATTTTAGGAGGCTGAAGCAGGAGGATTGTTTGAGACCAGGAGTTTAAGCCCAGTCTGGGCAACAAAGCAAGACCCCTGTCTATACAAAAAAAAATTAAAATTAGCTGGGTGTGGTGGGGCACACCTGTAGTTCTAGTTATACAGGAGTCTGAGGAGGGAGGATTTCTTGAGCTCAGGTGTTTGAGGCTGCAGTGAGCTATGATTACAACACTGCACTCCAGCCTGGGCAACAGAGTGAGACCTTGTCTCAAAAAATAAAATAAGGCCAGGCATGGTGGCTCACGCCTGTAATCCTAGCACTTTAGGGGGCTGAGGTGGGCGGATCACTTGAGGTCAGGAGTTCGAGACCAGCCTGGCCAACATGGCAAAGCCCTGTCTCTACTAAAAATACAAAAATCAGCCAGGCATGGTGGCACGTGCCTGAAATCCCAGCTATTCAGGAGGCTGAGGCAGGAGAACCAGTTAAACCTGGAAAGCAGAGGTTGCAGTGAGCCGAGATCCCGCTGCTGCACTCCAGCCTGGGCAACAGAGCAAGACTCTGTCTCAAAAAAAAAAAATAATAAATTGATTGGTTTGGAGAATGTCTACCCACCCTTGGATGCAATCCAGGGATTGTCCAAAGGGAATACTATGTTGAGTTATGCCTAGCTGGGAGTAGTACCAGCCCTCTAATTGGTATTTTTTGGTTGTCACATGGCCAGGGCAGGAGGGTCGGGTGGGGGTCACTCTGGCAGTTTGTGAATGTTATGGGCCAAATTGTGCCACCGCTCCCAAATGCATATATTTAAATTCTAATTCTCAGGACCTCCTAATATGGCTGTATTTGGAGACAGGATCTTTAAAGAGGTCGTTGTAGGCCCTGCAGCACAGTGGCTCATGCCTGTAATCCCAGCATTTTGGGGGGCCAAGGTGAGCAGATTGCTTGAGCCCAGGAGTTCAAAACCAGTCTGGGCAACATGGTGAAACCCCGTTGCTACAAAAAATACAAGAATTAACCAGGCACGGTGGTGCACACCTGTAATCCCAGCTACTCGGGAGGCTGAGGCGGGAGGATGCTTAAGCCTGGGAGGTGGAAGTTGCAGTGAGCTGAGATCACAGCACTGCACTCCAGCCTGAGTGACAGAGCGAGACCCTGTCTCAAAAACAAAAGAAGAGGAGGAGGAGATTAGGACCCAGACACACAGAAGGAGAACCAGGTGAAGACACAGGGAGAAGAGGATCATCTACAAGCCAAGACGGGAGGCCTCAGAAGAAATTAACCCTGCCAACACCTTGATCTTGGACATCCAGCCTCCGGAACCGTGAGAAAATGCATTCTGTTGCTGAAGTCACCCAGTCTACGGTCCTTTGTTATGGCAGCCCCAGCAAACTAACACACAGTAGACAAGGAACACCCAACATAGTGGCATTTTGAGAAGCACTAACATTGCAAGAGCTAATAGACCAGGAAAGTCCACACAGAAGTAAAGTGAATTTTTCTTTTTATTTATTTATTTGAGATGGAGTCTTGCTCTGTCACCCAGGCTGGAGTGCAGTGGGGCAATCTCAGCTCACTGCAATTCTCAAGCAATTCTCGTGCCTTAGTCTCCTGAGTAGCTGGGATTACAGGCACATGCCACCACGCCCAGCTAATTTTTTTGTATTTTTAGTAGAGACAGGATTTTACCATGTTGGCCAGGCTGGTCTCGAACTCCTGACCTCAGGTGATCAGCCCACCTCAGTCTCCCAGAGTGCTGGGATTACAGGCGTGAGCCACTGTGCCTGGCAAGTAAAGTGAATTATATCATCAAAGACGTTACAACCCACAGATAGCTCAAGGGCACGTGCTGGCAGATAGGTCCATCGTTGTCCTGTGTGGATATGACCAGGTTATGGCCTGCCTGGCCACACTATGTAGGGGTCTTGCTTTTCAGCTGGTATGCCTTTCTAGAAGTTCCATGGGCCAGCCAGGTGTGAGGGTGAACGCCTGTAGTCCCAGCTACTTGGGAGGCTGAGGCAGGAGGATCACTCGAGCCCAGGAGGCAGAGGGTGCAGTAAGCTATGATTGTGCCACTGCACTCCAGCCTGGGTAGTTGAATGAAACCCTGTCTCAAAAAAAAAAAAAAAAAAAAAAGGATAGAAGTTCCATGGGCCAAGTCTTCTGGCAAAAGTCTGATTCTGCCACTTAGCTTGTGCAAACCTCACCCAAAACATTGAGAAAGTTGCTGGTCAAAAATAATTTTGATGGTTTCTGGGTTATTTGTGCTGTTTGAGACCAGGAAGGAAGCAGTGTCTGGAGAGGACGACATGGGGTGAATATAGAAGCTCTCCTGTCTTCTCCGCTGATGTTCTGTATTTTTAGGTTTGTAATTTGCAATGATGTGGGGACTACATGAGACCAGCCCACTTAATGTATTTCTGTGCGAGGCAGATCTAGAGGTCTAGCTCAAAGGGAAATTTTTCTGTCACCACTTTCAAAGCTTTTGTTTGGGAAAAAAAAAAAAGGAAAAGATGGGGAAAGTAAAAATAAAAATAAAAATATCGGCCAGGTACGGTGACACATGCCTGTAATCCCAGCACTTTGGGAGGCCATCACGGAAGGATTGCTTGATCCCAGGAGTTTGAGACCAGCCTGGGCAACAGAGTGAGACCTCATCTCTATAAAAATAATAATAATAATTTTGAGCCAGGCACAGTGGCTCACACCTGTAATCCTCACAATTTGGGAAGCCCAAGTAGGAGGATCCATTGAGGCAAGGAGTTTGAGACTGGCCTGGGCAACATAGTGAGACTCCCTCTCTTTAAATGCTACAAAAAATTGGCCAGGCATGGTGGTGCGCATGTGTAGTCCCAGCTACTCAGGAGGCTGAGATGGGAGGATCGCCTGAGCCCAGAAGTTTGAGGCTGCAGGAAAAGGAGCCCAGTCCCAGCTCTTTGTGGTTCAGAGGCGCCAGGATATTTCATCCCAGGTTCAACACCAGCCCCAGGGCCCTCAGGGCTAGTATCACTTCCCAAGAGTCATGATCAGGAACTTAGTGAAGATCCTTTCAACACCAGAAGTGGGAGACCTCCCACCACCAAGCTCTGAGCATCCTCCCAGCTCACCATCTACTAGGGCAAGCCCAAGTCCTCACTCTAGAAACAGCCTGACTTGCACCCCTGGGAACTTGCTGCATCCAGGGTGCCAATCCTGTTTGAGGCACATCTGTGTGTCCACTCACAAAGAGGCAAGGCTGTCCACGAAAGGGCAGGAGATTCTCGTCTCAAAGAGACACTCGAATATGGACCCCCAGCCTCGGCCCTGGGCTTCAACAGGAACATTTCCGCTCACAAATCCAATACGTAGTTTTGTAGCAAGAGAGATCATTCCAGGTGCCACCTTTGTTCATGGTAGCACAGTCCTCATCGTGGATGTTATTGGGTTCCTCTGGCTCCCAGAAGCTGGATGGAGGAAAAAGTGGGCAGAGGGACAGGGATCTTTAGGGTGGTGAAACTCTTCTGTATAATACTGTAATGATGAATACGTAGCACTACGCGTTTGTCAAAACCCATATTAGGCCGTGTGTGGAGGCTTACACCTGTAAGCCAGGCACGGTGAGCCACCGTGCCTGGCCCTTAATCAATTTCTGTTTTTTGGGGGTTTTTTGTTTTGTTTTGTTTTGTTTTGTTTTGGAGACAGAGTCTCACTCTGTTACTGAGGCTGGAGTGCAGTGGCGTGATCTCGGCTCACTGCAACCTCTGTCTCCTGGGTTCAAGCAATTCTCCTGCCTCAGCCTCCCAAGTAGCTGGGATTACAGGTGTCCATCACCACACCCGGCTAGTTTTTATATTTTTAGTAGAGACGGGGTTTCACCATGTTGGCCAGGCTGGTCTTGAACTCCTGACCTCAAGTGATCCGCCTGCTTCAGCCTCCCAAAGTGCTAGGATTACAGGCACGAGCCACCGTGCCTGGCCCCTTAATCAATTTCTGAATCTGGTCAGTTTCTGTCTTGTCTTCCAAGGACTCTTTCTTTTACAACCTCCCAACCCAACCTACCCAACCTTCTAGGAATTGTTTAGATCATGTAGGCTCTTGCTTAAAGCAGGGCCTGATTCAGGGACTCGAGTGTGTAGGATTTATTAAAGGATGTTCTCAGGAGAGAGGTGAGGGAAGCTAGATGGAGAAGGGGAAGGAATTGAGCAGGAGCATGGACTCAGATGACTCTAGCCTCAGCCTGACCCCAACGGAGACCACTGGGATGTCAACAGCACCAGAGTCATCCCAACTTGTCACAAAGGGTCCAGGCTTCTCTTAGGCTGTCACCGGTTGTGAGCTGACCCCAGTGGAGTTGGGTAGTGTCTTAGGTGAGCAGGCTCCCATTCAGCTGAGAATAGCTTTGTGGAAAAAGCATTCCTGTAAGTCTTTAGCAGCCAATGTTCCACCAGGTGCGGTGGCACACACCTGTAATCCCAGCACTTTGGGAGGCCAAGACGGGCGGATCACCTGAGGTCAGGAGTTCGAGACCAGCCTGGCCAACATGGTGAAACCCCGTCTCTACTAAAACTACAAAAATTAACCAAGCATGGTGGCGGGCGCCTGTAATCCCAGCTACTTGGGAGACTAAGGCAGGAGAATCGCTTGAATCCAGGAGGCAGAAGTTGCAGTGAGCCAAGATTGTGCCACTGCACTACAGCTTGGGCCACAGAGTGAGACTCCGTCTCAAAAAAAAAAAAAAAAAAAATTAGCCAGGCGTGGTGGTGCGCACCTGTAATCCCAGCTACTCAATAGTCTGAGGTGGGAGAATCACTTGAGCCTGGGAGGCAGAGGTTGCATTGGGTCAAGACTGCACCACTGCACTTCAGCCTGGGCAACAGAGTGAGACTCTGTCTCAAAAAAAAAAAATTCTTCCTCATCCTTCCACCCTCCCTTTTTTCTCCCAACCATTAGCCTGGAGAGCTTGATATATTTCAGCAGTTTTACGAAAAGGCTGAGATGTTGCAATGGAGGAAATATTGAAGGTTCAGGGTCCAGACAGCCTGTCACCAAAAAATCACCCTGGTGCTGTCCCTGTCTGGCCAAGCCTGGGATTCTAGACACCCTATCAGCTTGGACTGCAAGGATGCCAAGCTCACAGGGAAATGGGAATGACTGGGGGTGGTGTACCAAAATAATGAGCAATGCTACCTGTGCCACACACCCTGCAATCAGGGTCTCTAGGCCCCTTCTTTGCCAATGACAAATCCTTTAGTTGTTAGGTGATGTGGAAGTCCAAGGGGCAGCAGAAGGATTCTCAGGAGATTTAAGGCAATGGCAATTTACCAAACAGGACAGGAATTTTTCTGTGTTTAAAATTAGTAGAGGCCAGGTGCGGTGGCTCAAGCCTGTCATCCCAGCACTTTGGGAGGCTAAGGCAGGTGGATCGCTTGAGCTCAGAAGTTCAAAACCAGCCTGGGCAACATGCTAAAACCCCATCTCTACTAAAAATACAAAAAATTAGCCAGGCATGGTGGTGTGTGCCTGTGGTCCCAGGTACTCGGGAGGCTGAGGCAGGAGGATTACCAGAGCCTGGGAGGTTGAGGCTGCAGTGAGCCGAGATTGCACCACTGCACTCCAGCCTGGGTGACAGGGCGAGACTGTCTCAAAAAACTAAAATAAGGTTGGGCGCAGTGGCTCACGCCTGTAATCCCAACACTTTGGGAGGCCAAGGTGGGCAGATCACCTGAGGTCAGGAGTTCAAGACCAGCCTGGCCAACATGGTAAAACCCCATCTCTACAAAATTACAAAAATTAGCCAGGCACGACGGCGGGTGTCTGTAATCCCAGCTACTTGGGAGACTAAGGTGGGAGAATCAACCTCTGCCCAGGAGACAGAGATTACAGTGAGCCGAGATAGCACCATTGCACTCCAGCCTGAGCGACAGCGAGACTCCGTCTCAAAGAATAAATAAATAAATAAATAAATAAATAAATAAATAATAAAATAAAATAAAACAAGTAGAGCTGTACCAGTAAAAACCAGCTCCTGGCTGGGCGCGGTGGCTCACGCCTGTAATCCCAGCACTTTGGGAGGCCAAGGCGGGCAGATCACGAGGTCAGGAGATCAAGACCATCCTGGCTAACACGGTGAAACCCCGTCTCTACTAAAAATACAAAAAATTAGCCGGGCATGGTGATGGGCACCTGTAGTCCCAGCCACTCGGGAGGCTGAGGCAGAGAATACCTTGAACCTGGGAGGCGGAGCTTGCAGTGAGCCCAGATTGCGCCACTGCACTCCAGCCTGGGCGACAGAGCAAGACTCTGTCTCAAAAAAAAAAAAAGAAACAGCTCCTGACTCCTTCAACCATGTACTCCATCACCTTCTCCCCTCCCCATGGTCAGGGCCCACAGAGGAAGCAGAGAGACCCCAGGAAACCCAAGCACTTGCCTTAATGTCACAGGAGACCCATCCAGCCACCTCCAGTCCCCTTCCTGGGCCCTGTCATTCAGCCCCAGCCAGTACACCCGTGGAGAGCCATGGGCCTTGGCCACAAAATTCTGCAAATAAAAACTCCATTCAGCCAGCCATTCCTCTACATGACCCTCAGGGTGAGGACCTGCCCTGTGCCCTGTCCTACATATTTAGGGCTTGGGAACGTCACCTCCCACAACCCGTCCCCGTCCCCATGGTATGCAGAACAGGATCAATGTCTTCCTCCCACTGTAGCATGTGTGGTGGGAATAATCATGCTACTTTTTCTCATGCAATCTGTGAACTGCTCCGTGCCTCAGTTTCCTCACCTGTAAAATAGGTTAACAGTAGCTACCTCCTGGTAGTGTTGTGAGGATTAACTTTTTTTTTTTTTTTTTTTTTTTGAGAGGGAGTCTCGCTCTGTCACCCAGGCTGGAGTGCTGTGGTGCGATCTCAGCTCACTGCAGCTTCCACCTCCTGGGTTCAGGCGATTCTCCCGCCTCAGCCTCCCGAGTAGCTGGGATTATAGCTACCTGCCACCACGCCCGGCTAATTTTTGTATTTTTTAGTAGAAACGGGCTTTCGCCATGTTGACCAGCCTGATCTCAAACTTCTGACCTCAGTTGATTCACCTGCCTCAGCCTCCCAAAGTGCTGGAATTACAGGCATGAGCTACCACACCCAGCCTAATTTTTTTTTTTTTTTTTTTTGAGACAGGGTCTCACTCTGTCAACCAGACTGGAGTGCAGTGGTGTGATCATGGCTCACTGCATGTCCCAAAGGTCACTGTAAGTCTCCCAAAGAGCTAGGATTACAGGCATGAGCCACTGTGCAGAGCCTCATACTGTGGACGTCTTAGTAGGTAGCATTATAACATTTAAGTGACATTTTTAGCAATAGTAACTGATTTTTTTTGGTTTCTCTTGCACTTTTGTGCTACTCGGTAGCCTTAATCTGCATCCAAACAACATTAAGAGTTCATTGTTCCAGGAAAAGAAGGAAGGAAGATGAAAAGTAGGTTTCCTAGCTTTGGTATTTCAAAAGCCCAGGCTTTTGACATGCTGCCTCATATCTGTAATCCCACCACTTTAGCCAAGGAGGGAGGATCGCTTGAGACTAGGAGTTCGAGATTAGTCTGGGCAACATACTGAGACCCCATATCTACAAAAATTTTTAAAAATTAGCCAGACGTGGTGGTGCGTGTCTATAGTCCCAGCTACTCAGGAGGCTGAGGTGGGAGGATCCCTTAAGCCCAGGAGTTCAAGGCTGCAGTGAGCTATGAATGCACCACTGCACTCCAGCCTGGGCAGCAGAGCAAGCCTCTGTCCCGGAAAAAAGTCAAAATCCCAGGTCTTTGGAAGGAAAGAAAGGACTTATGACAGAGATAAAAGATAGGGAAGAAAATATAGTTAGAAGCAACTCCTCTCCAAATAAATTTATGGTGAAAGAAATTAGACTGGTGGTTGCAAGTAGGGGGCAGGGAGGGATTAACTAGAAAAAGGATATGAAAAAACTTTCTAGGGTGGTGGAAAGATTATAAATATTGGTTAGTTTGACAGTTACACAGGTGTACGCATTTGTCAAAGTTCACTGAACATACATCAAAGATCTGTGCATTTTACTATATGCAAATCACATCTAACTCACCCAACTTACCACCAAACCAAGATTCCTTAAAATGTGGGGAGGTGGCCGGGTGCGGTGGCTCACGCCTGTAATCCCAGCACTTTGGGAGGCCAACACAGGTGGATCACCTGAGGTCAGGAGTTCGAGACCAGCTTGGCCAACGTGGCAAAACCCCATCTCTACTAAAAATACAAAAATTAGCCAGGTGTGGTAGCATGCCTGTATTCCCAGCTACTTGGGAGGCTGAGAGAGGAGAATTGCTTGAAACCAGGAGGCGGAGGTTGCAGTGAGCTGAGATCGCGACAGTGCACTCCAGCCTGGGCAACAAAAAGCGAAATCCCGTCTCAAAAAAAAAAAAATGTGGGGAGGTCAAAGTGCTGGGATTACAGGCGTGAGCCGCCATGCCCAGCCCATTTTAGACTTTTTGACTGCCATGTGATCTCAGTTAGCTAGTGAGTTTAGAAAAAGTTATGATTTTGTAGTTATTCTGGCTATTGTTGCTTTTCGGGTGTGAGTAACACTCGCCCCAGCTTTCCACATCCTGGAATTCTTTGTGTTTTAAGAATTTTTTACTATAATCTATTTCATGTGTTCTACTATAGGCAATGCCAATTGATGTTTGCTTTTATTTATTTGCAGTTTTGATTTCTTCTTTAATCCAAAGTTATCTGGTGACTTTAAAAAAAAAATTTTTTTTTTTGAGTCAGAGTCTTCCTTTGTCTCCCAGACTGGAATGCAGTGGTGTGATCCCAGCTCACTGCACCCTCCGCCTCGCAGGTTCAAGCGATTTTTCTGCCTCAGCCTCCTGAGTAGCTGGGATTACAGCCACGCGCCACCATGCCCAGCTCATTTTTGTATTTTTAGTAGAAACGGGGTTTCACCATGTTGGCCAGGCTGGTCTCAAACTCCTGACCTCAGGTGATCTGCCCACCTCGGCCTCGCAAAGTGCTGGGATTACAGTCGAGCCACTGCAGCCGGCCGACTTTAAACATTCTTAAGGTGATTGAAATTTTTGTAAAAGAAAATATTTCTGTCGTTATAGCATTGTGGTCAAAGAATGTGGGTAATAAAATTTCTGCTTTGACGGAAAAAAAAATGTGGGGAGGTAAAGTCACCATGGGAAGGAAATAATAAATGTGTAGACATGGCAGGCCCCAGAGAGAAGAATCTGGTATCTCATTTCCGGTGAGCTTTTCAGGTGATGGTAAAAACCCCAGATGGGTTTGGAGACTCTAAAAAGCAGAAGGGACCTGGGGACTATTTCCTGGGTAAAGCCCCAGGGAGGTGTCAGAAAATCAGAGAGCGGAAAGGTCTTCCTGTCCCATCAGACTAGATGGAGGCTTAGAAGGCCTCACAGTGTCTTAGACCCCAGAATGGGATAGGAGGAGCAGAAAGATCTCTTGTGCCCAAGAACAGCAGGAAAAGACCTCCAGGCCCAAAAGGCTTTGCTGATGGAAGAGTGGGATGCCTCAGGGGCAGCCTAGATGGCCCAAAGTCTGAGCCCCAGAAAACCAGAAGACTCTTTAACATTTAGAGAGTCCTTGCTATTTCTAGGCACCAAAATCAGAGCAGTTTAAGAAGAGGGAACTCATATGTCTTGGTCATCACTGGATCCCCAATATGTAGAATAGTCTCCAGCACATAGTAGGTGCTCAGGAAATGTTGGTTGAATTAATGAATTAAGAAGTGAGCTATGGGCTAGGCACGGTGGCTCACTCCTGTAATCCCGGCACTTCAGGAGGTCAAGGGGAGCAGATCACTTGAGATCATTAGCTAGAGAGCAGCCTGGCCAACATGATGATACCCTAACTCTACTAAAAAAAAAAAATACAAAACTTAGCTGGGAGTGGTGGCACGTGACTATAGTCCCAGTTACTTGGGAGGCTAAATCAGGAGGATTGCCTGAACCTGGGAGATGGAGGCTGCAGTGAGCCAAGATCATGCCACTGCACTCCAGCCTGGGCAACAGAGCAAGATCCCATCTCAAAAAAAAAATGAGCTATGCTACTTTGCACAGATTGTCTCATTGGATCCTTATCATGACTCACTGAAGCAAGTATTATCATTATGCCCATTTTGTAGATGAGAAAACTGAGGCACAGAGGGGTTAAGTAACCTTCCCAGGATCATTCAGTCTGTAGATGTCCCAGTAGATACCAGTTTGGAGTAAAGACAGCAAAGACCCGATGTGTGCTCCCCTCCACCTTGACCCCACAAAAGCTGTCCCCATTTAGAAGTAAAATGGGAGACCCCAATTGACTGAGAGTAAATGTACACCAGTCTAGTAGAATGAGAACTCAAGAGAGAAACTAAAATGAGTAATTTAAAGGAAATGTAGTTGTATTTCTTGTGAAACTGAGTTAGGGAATATGATTTGCACCTGCCTCATTTACATTACCTAATTTAACTCCTTCAAAAGCCCTGTTTTGGCCAGCCACGGTGGCTTATGCCTGTAATCCCAGTACTTTGGGAGGCCGAGGCAGGTGGATCACCTGAGGTCAGGAGTTCGAGACCAATCTGGCCAACATGGAGAAACCCCATCTCTACCAAAAGTACAAAATTAGCCAGGCATGGTGGTGGGCGCCTGTAATCCCAGCTACTTGGGAGGTTGAGGCGGGAGAATCACTTGAACTCGGGAGGCAGAGGTTGCAGTGAGCCAAGATCATGCTGCTGCACTCCAGCCTGGGCAACACAGCAAGACTCCATCTCAAAAAAAAAAAACTGTTTAACTACTCATACAAATAATGCTATGAAACAGAGGGATAAAAAACAGAAGGGACATGACATACAGGAAAATAATAAGATGATAGACCTAAATCCAACCCAATCAGTAATTATATTAAATGTAAATGGTCTAAAAATACCAATTAGGCTGGGTACAGTGGCTCACACCTGTAATCCCAGCACTTTGGGAGGTGAAGGTGGCAGATCACTTGAGGTCAGGAGTTCCAGACCAGCCTGGGCAACATAGCAAAACCTCATCTCTACAAAAAATGTTAAAAATTATCCAGGCATGGTGGCACACACCTGTTGTCCCAGCTACTTGGTGGGGAGCTGAGGTGGGAGAATCACTTGAGCCCAGGAGGCCAAGGCTGCCATGAGGTGAGGCTGCGCCACTGCACTCCAGCCTGGGTGACAAAGTGAGACCCTGTCTCCAAAAATACATAAATAAGTAAATGAAAACACCAATTAAAAGCCAGAGATTATCAGATCAGATTTTAAAAATCCAAACCCAACTATATACTGTCTGGGAAAAAAAAAACATTTTAAATATAATGACATAAATAAATTAAAAATAAAATGAATAGAAAACATAAACCAAGAGCCTAGGCAACATAGCAAGACCCTGTCTCTACAAAAGTAAAAATAATTTGCTGGGCCAGGCGCGGTGGCTCATGCCTCTAATCCCAGCACTTTGGGAGGCCGAGGCAGGCAGATCACCAGGTCAGGAGATCGAGACCATCCTGGCTAACACAGTGAAACCCCGTCTCTACTAAAAATACAAAAAATTAGCTGGGCGTGGTGGCGGGCGCCTGTAGTCCCAGCTACTCGGGAGGCTGAAGTGGGAAAATGGCGTGAACCCGGGGGTCAGAGCTTGCAGTGAGCCGAGATTGCGCCACTCCACTCCAGCCTGGGTGACAGAGCGAGACTCCATCTCAAAAAGTAATAATAATAATAATAATTTCCTGGGTACAGTGGCAAGTGCCTGGTAGTCCTAGCTACTCAGGAGGGTGAGGCGAAAGAATTGCTTGAGCCTAGGACTTTGAGGCTGCAACGAGCTATGATTATACCACTGCACTCCAGCCTGAGTGACAGAGTGAGACCTTGTCCCTGAAAAACAGAAAAAAGGAAACATAAACCATACTATAGTCCTATGTCTATGGTCAAGACCATGGACTTGAAAGCCGGCTACCTAGGCTTAAATCCCACTAGCTGTAAGTGACTCCAGGCAAGTTGCTTACATGTACTGTAACCTTGACTTCCTCACCTGTGAAGTACAGATGATACATATTGTGTACAAATAGTAATACTACCTAAATTGTAGTAGCAAATCATTAAAGCTATTTACCCATATTCCAATCCTCCTTCTGGTTGCACGGAGGTGAGACTTATTTCCCTACCACCTTAAAAGATAGGCGTGTACATGTGACTTTTGTGAGCAAAAGTAAATGGAAACTCTGACAGTCAATGTATGATTTCCCTCGTCTACTTTCACCATTGGACTATGGAGACTGTCTGTTACCGCAGCATAAAGTAACCCCTCCTAGCCCAGCGTGGTGGCTCACACCTATAATCCCAGCACTATGGGAGGCAGAGGTGGGAGGATCACCTGAAGTCAGGAGTTCGAGAACAGCCTGGCCAACATGGAGAAACCTCATCTCTACTAATAATACAAAAGTTAGCCAGGCGTGGTGGCACATGCCTGCAATCCCAGCTACTCGGGAGACTGAGGCACTAGAATTGCTTGAACCCGGGAGGCAGAGGTTGCAGTGAGCCAAGATTGCACCACTGCACTCCAGCCCAGGTGACAGAGTGAGACTCCATCTCAAAAAAAAAAAAAAAAAGAAGGCCGGGCGTGGTGGCTCACGCCTGTAATCCCAGCACTTTGGGAGGCCGAGGCGGGCGGATCACAAGGTCAGGAGATCAAGACCATCCATCCTGGCTAACACAGTGAAACCCTGTCTCTACTAAAAATACAAAAACAAAATTAGCCGGGCGTGGTGGTGGGCACCTGTAGTCCCAGCTACTCGGGAGGCTGAGGCAGGAGAATGGCGTGAACCCGGGAGGGGGAGCTTACAGTGAGCCAAGATCCAGCCACTGCACTCCAGCCTGGGCGAAAGAGCGAGACTCCATCTCAAAAAAAAAAAAGAAAAGAAAAGAAAAGAAATAAACTCTTCTGACTGGCATACTAATGTATAGGTTGTCGTGAGGATTGCATGTGTTAATGAGTGTAAGATGTAAAGTATTTGGAATACAACCTGAAACATAAAAAGTGCTACCTAACAGATATTAATTATTGTATTTTCATGTTAGAGATAAAACCGATACTTGAAATATACAGAGGTTAAATCAACACAACCAGAATTTGAACTCAAAAACAAAGCATGTCTTCTTAACCTCTGCATGATACTACCTCAGGAAGAGCTTTCTGTTAAAGTTTTAGTAACTGAAAAGTAATTCTAATTTCTTGCCATCCAGGGAAGGGAGGGATGTGTGCATCCTGGAAGAGAAGCAGGCTGTCCCTGAAGGTTCTCAAAGGTTCAGTGGGAAGAACTCACGTGCTCAGCAAAGCTATTGATGATGACCAAGTGAGAGTAATTCTCCTGGCAGAACATCCGGGCCTCATCCCATGACTTGGTGCTTGGGGAGAAGTAGTAACACTTGCCCTCAAAGGGCAGCCAGCCTTCAGGACAGGTAATTCGGCGGCAGTCTGGGAACCAGATAGAATGCTGTCAGGATGGCCCCAGAACCTGAGCCATGTACATAGTATGCCATGTACAGTTGTGCAGGCTGTACACTGCTCAACTCTGGTGAGGGGGAGGGGCACCATTCACATAGACTGCACTGAGAATGACTTCAATGGAGTGATGTAATGTGCCAGCTCTGCCATGCCCCCCATCCCTGGGCAATTCCCCAAGTCTCACTTACCTAATAAGCCCCAAAGTTCCACCAGGGACTGGTTGGTGTCAGCTCTTACGCGGTCAATGTCATGCTTCAGGCCAGCTAGCCCTGCCATGCCAGTCACTGTCAGAAGGGATGGGCTTGAGGGCTACAGACTGAGAACCCATCCTACCCATCCACCACGGACTGCAGACACATCAGAGAGAGAAGCAAGGGTTGTGTTCCCCACTGTGTCCACATTCCAGTGGGTCATGCTTGCGCTCAAAAACCACATGTACAGTGCTCAGAATCCGAGAATGGCTCAGAGGAGGGATCAATCCCGGGGATGTGGGGAAAAGTAGGGGTGGTGGGCACCCTGAAGGAAGTGGGTTTTAAAGGAAGAAAGTGATTCGATAACTGTGAGGTGAGGAAGAGGCACATTAGGCAGGGACTATCTTAAAAGCAAAGATGCAGGCTGCCCATGGTGGCTCACACCTGTAATCCCAGCACTTTGGGAGGCCGAGGTGGGCAGATCATCTGAGGTCAAGAGTTCAAGACCAGCCTGGCCAACATGGTAAAACCCTGTCTCTACTAAAAATACAAAAATTAGCTGGGCGTGGTGGTGCATGCCTGTAATCCCAGCTACTCAGGAGGCTGAGGCAGGAGAATCACTTGAACCCGGAAGGCAGAGGTTGCAGTGAGCCAAGATCACACCATTGTGCTCCAGCCTGGGCAAAAGAGTGAGACTTCATCTCAAAAAAAAAAAAAAAAAGCAAAGATACAGAGGCAAGTATGTTGTGGTGAGCCGGCAAAGCCTATAAGAGTAGAGGGAAAACTCAGAAAAGCTTGAGATCAAAGTAGAATGAGCTCAGATGCCTGGATCCTTTATTTTATTTTTTTTAGACACAGTCCTGCTCTGTCCCACAGGCTGGAGTGCAATCGTGGTTCACTGCAGCTTCGACCTCCTGGGCTCAAGTGATTCTCCCACCTCAGCCTCCTGAGTAGCTGGGACTACAGGTACATGACATCATGACTGGCTAATTTTTTAAAATTTGTTGTAGAAACAAGGTCTTGCTAGGCCGGGCGCAGTGGCTCATGCCCATAATCCCAGAACTTTGGGAGGCTGACGCAGATGGGTCACCTGAGGTCAGGAGTTCGAGACCAGCCTGGCCAACAGGGTGAAACCCCATCTCTACTAAAAATACAAAAAATTAGCCGGGAGTGGTGGCAGATGCCTGTAATCTGAGCTACTCAGGAGGCTGAGGCAGGACAATCACTTGAACCTGGGAGGGGGAGGTTGCAGTGAGCTGAGATCGCGCCACTGTACTCCGGCCTGGGCAACAAGAGCAAAACTCTGTCAAAAGAAAGAAAGCAAGAGAGAAAGAAAGTAAGAAGGAAGGAAAGAAGGAAGGAAGGAGAAAGAGGGAGAGAAGAAAGGAAGGAAGGAGAAGGGAAGGGAAGGAAGGAAGGAAGAAAGGAAGGAAAAAGAAAAAGAAAGAAAGAAAGAGAGAGATAGTGAGAGAGAGAGAGAGAAAGAAAGAAAGAACAAACAAACGAAAGAAAGTCTTGCTGTGCCCAGGCTGGTCTTGAACTCCTGGCCTCAAGGGATCCTCCCACCTTGACCACCCAAAGTGCTAGGATTACAGACATGAGCCACTGTGCCCAGCCTAATATGTGGATCCTTGAATGCCAAGCTAAAGGTTTCACCTTGGACTCTGGACAATGAGAAGCCATTGATGGGTTCTGAGCTTGCTTGTTATGAAGCATAGGGTGAGGCAGTGTGGAATGGAGAAATATTCAGACTTCGGCAGTCATGATGAAGGCCAACCCAGGTCAAAAGATTCTTCTATAATTAACGTGTGTATTATCACTACTCCCCCATGAACTCTTCCCTTTTTCAACACTCGCTAGCTCAGTAGCTGGCCCTTCAGTTGGACAAAACAGAAACACAGGTTTTAGGCCAGGCACGAAACACTTCAGGAGGCTGCGGCAGGAGGAATACCTGAGGCCAGGAGTTTGAAACGAGCTTAGTCAACATAGTGAGACCTCTTCTATACAAAAAAAAAAATTTTTAACCAGCCGGGTGTGATGGCATGCGCCTATGTCCCAGCTACTCAAGAGGCTGAGGCAGGAGGATCTCTTGAGTGTGATCATGGCTCATGATCAACCTCAAACTCCCTGATTCAGGAGATCCTCCCACTTCGGCCTCTTGAGTAGTTGGGATGACAAGCACACACCACACACCACCACACCCGGCTAATTTTTTTTAGAGATGGAGCCTTGCTGTGTTGCCCAGTCGGGTCTCGAACTTCTGGCCTCAAGCAATCCTGCCTCAGCCTCCAAAAGCGCTGGGATTACAGGCATGTGCCACTGCACCTGGACCAGTGTGTATTTCATACTTAGAGCTCATCTCAGTTTGGACTGGCCACATTTCAAGTGTTCAACAGCCACATATGGCTTGTGGCCACCATATTGGACGGTGGAGGTCTGGACACATATACACATGCACGCTTCACACAGTCAGACAAGGACTGTGTCTGACATGTTTACCATTTTAACCCCCTGGTACCTAGCACAGTGCCCAGCAAAGATAGGGATGAGGTTGGATCTTGGAGTTGGATCTGAGGATTGGGTTAGGGCTCAATAGGAGTGGCATGAAGGAATGACTGAAAGCACTCACTATTTGTTCGCCACGTCATCTGCTGAAAGCTTAACATTCTCAGTTCTTCCATCAACTCCTGGTCTATGAAGAAGAGTCCAAATTGAGCCCAGGTCCTCCTGTGCACCCTCCCCAATCTCTCCCCATGTCCCTTCCTGGCCCTACTCACACTTAATCAGGGTCACAGTGAGACCAAGGCAGCCCAGGAACAGGGAAGTCACCACCAGCAGACACAGGTACACCATCCACCTCTTCTGGCAGCAGCCAGGACCTCCAGACCTCTGATTGAGCCAGGGGACTGGAGTTGCTGGGGAGTGGGGATGGGAACAGAGAGACTGATACTGGGGCTTCAGAGAGTAAGGAAGAGACTCTTAAGTCTTTGTCCAAGAGCAGGGGGCAGAAGTCTGTAGTCATGACCGTTTCAGCAGATGAAGTCAGCAAGAGAGGGTTACGGAGAGTGAACCCTGGGGAGGCTCAGGGTCTTTTTGATGCATTTACGGTGTGCTAAGCATCATGTTGCATCCTTCTCTTTTTCCTTCTTTCCTTCTTGAAACAAGGTTTCACTCTGTCATCCAGGCTGGAGGGCAGTGGCACAGTTATAGCTCACTGCAACCTCTAATGCCTGGGCTCAAGCAATCCTCCCACCTCACCCTTTCAAGTAGCTGGGTCTATAGATGTGTGCCACTAGGCCCAGCTAATTTATTTTATTTTTTTGTAGAGATGGGGGTCTCGCCATGTTGTCCAGGATGGTCTTGAACTCCTGGCACCAAGAGATCCTCCCTGCTTCAGCCTCCCAAAGTGCTGGGATTACAGGCGTAAGCCACTGTACCCAACCTACATCCTTCCTATCTTATTGGAGTCTCATCCTTATGATGTAGGTTATAAGCATTATTCCCATTTTGCAAGTGAGTAAACTGAGGCTTGGTTAGGTTAGGCATGACTTGGACACAGCTTTGTTCTTAATATCTATGATGCATCATCTTCTACTCTCCAGAAACCCCTGCCCAAGTTGCTCCTAGGTCAAGGAAGCTTGTGGACCCCGGCTTCTAGAGCAGAGAACATTTCCCATATCTTATGCAAGCAGATACCTGAGTTTCTGGAGATCTGGCCTAGACTCAGAGAGGAGAAGCTTCTTTTTCTTTTTAAACATGGTCACAACAACACCATCACTACCTCCACCATCACCACCATCATCTCTACCAACAACACCATCACTACCTCCACCACCACCACCATCATCACTCCCAACAACACCATCACTACCTCCACCATCACCATCATCAATCCCAACAACACCATCACTACCTCCACCATCACCACCATCATCACTCCCAACAACACCATCATCACTCCCAACACCATCACTACCTCCACCACCACCACCATCATCACTCCCAACACCATCACTACCTCCACCATCACCACCACCATCACTCCCAACAACACCATCACTACATCCACCATCACCATCATCACTACCAACAACACCATCGCTACCTCCACCATCACCACCATCACTACCAACAACACCATCACTACCTCCACCATCACCATCATCACTCCCAACAACACCATCACTACCTCCACCATCACCACCATCACTCCCAACAACACCATCACTACCTCCACCATCACCATCATCACTCCCAACAACATCATCACTACCTCCACCATCACCACCATCATCACTCCCAACACCATCACTACCTCCACCACCACCATCATCACTACCAACAACACCATCACTACCTCCACCATCACCATCATCACTCCCAACAACATCATCACTACCTCCACCATCACCACCATCATCACTCCCAACGCCATCACTACCTCCACCACCACCATCATCACTACCAACAACACCATCGCTACCTCCACCATCACCACCATCACTACCAACAACACCATCACTACCTCCACCATCACCACCATCATCTCTACCAACAACACCATCACTACCTCCACCACCACCACCATCATCACTCCCAACAACACCATCACTACCTCCACCATCACCATCATCACTCCCAACAACACCATCACTACCTCCACCATCACCACCATCATCACTCCCAACAACACCATCACTACCTCCACCATCACCACCATCATCACTCCCAACAACACCATCACTACCTCCACCATCACCACCATCATCATTCCCAACAACACCATCACTACCTCCACCATCACCACCATCACTACCAACAACACCAGCACTACCTCCACCGTCACCACCATCATCACTACCAACAACACCATCACTACCTCCACCATCATCACCATCATCTCTACCAACAACACCATCACTACTTCCACCATCACCACCACCATCACTCCCAACACCATCACTACCTCCACCACCACCATCATCACCAACAACACCATCACTACCTCCACCATAACCATCATCTCTACCAACACCATCACTACCTCCACCATCACCACCATCATCATTACCAACACCATCACTACCTCCATCATCACCACCATCATCACTACCAACACCATCACTACCTCCACCATCACCACCATCATCTCTACCAACAACACCATCACTACTTCCACCATCACCACCACCATCACTACCAACAACACCATTGCTACCTCCACCACCACCACCATCACCAACACCATCACTATCTCCACCCACCATCACCACCCTAACACTATCTCACTACCATTATCAATATTAACAGCACCATCACCACCTCCACCTTCACCACCATCATTACTACCAACAGCACTGTCATCACCAACACCATCAATGCCTTCACCACCACCATCATCATCACCAACAACATTGTCATTGTCAACAATACCATCACTGCCTCTACTATCATCACCAACACCATCACCACCAGCACCATCACTACCACCACTATCATCATCACCATCTCACTAACACCATCACTACCTTCATCATCACCACCACCACCATCACCAACAATACCATCACTACCTCCACCCTGCATTACCACCATATCACTGTTTCCACCATCATTACCATCATCAATACCAACAACACCATCACTATCTCCACCATCACCACCATCATCAGTATCTCCACCATCACCATCAGCACACAACAATGCCATCACTACCTCTACCATCGTTACTACCACCAACCATCCTCTTCCTTTCCATCATCTCCTTCCTCATCCTTCCATCACAATCACCAACAGAACCATAAGTACCATCATCATTATCAAAAACAAAACAACCACATAACTCTGGTCCTCAGAAGGACAAAAAAGAATACACGTTTGCAAACTCTGATGTCAAGGAATGGCTTTCTCACTTAGAGCAGCGCTCACTAGACTAACTCAGAACAGTGCAGCAGGTCCTGAAGGAGCAGCTTCTTAAAGGAGAAGTTCCTCTGACTCAGGGTCTCACTGTAGAGCCATAGGTCTCAATCAGATACACTAGCCACTGTCAGAGGGGAAATGGGAGGACACTTACCGGCCAGGGATGGCTGCAATGGAGAAGGCTCAAGATTCACAGCTGAGAGAAAGGGGGAGAGAGGTTTATTCAGAAGATGCCAAAGACTCTGTCTTCCAAGATCAACAACCTCTGTTTTGTTCTCTGGTCAGAATTTAGGGGGCTGGCTGTGGGCAGTGGCTCACGCCTGTAATTCCAGCACTGTCGGAGGCTGAGGCGGGTGGATCACCTGAGGTCAGGAGTTCGAGACCAGCCTGGCCAACATGGCAAAACCCCATCTCTATTAAAAATACAAAACTTAGCCGGGTGTGGTGGTTCATGCCTGTAGTCCCAGCTACTCAGGAGGCTGAAGCAGGAGAATCACTTGAACCCAGGAGGCAGAGGTTGCAGTGAGCCAGTATCGCACCACTGCACTCCAGCCTGGATGACAGTGAGACTCTGTCTCAAAATAAATAAATAAATAAAAATTGGGGGATTGAAAGGAAACATCCAGGTATCCCCTCTTAGGCATCTTAAAGGGTCTTCCCACTGCTCACCCAGTTGAGGAGGTGGACAGGTGACAGCGGCAAGGTCCAGGCCTAGAAGAGATGAGAAAGTCATTTCAAGAAGGGCTTCAGCCAGGTGAGCAGGAAGACCCCAGCTGTCAGCTCTCACCTGTCATGTTCCGGGGCTTGCAAGGAAGTGGGGGTTTCTCTGTTTCCTTTGCTGAGGAGGGAGGAATGGTTGCTCAGGCCCAGAGCAGGGCAAAGCCAGCTCTGGGTCTCCTACACCCCCAGCCCCAACTCACCTGCCCTTGGAGGTCTTGGTGGAGCACTTGAACCTGGAGAAGAGAAGCTCAGGGTGAGGGCTGGGCTGAGGATGGGAACGCGCCAAGAGGAAGTGATGGAAACAGGGTTAGGATTGCAGTGGAGGATTGGAGATTAGGTTACAGATGGGGTTGGACGTAAGAATGCAATTGGGATTAGGGATGGAGATGGGATTAAGCTAGGGTGACCAACGAACCTAGATTGTCTGGGTATCTCCCTATTTTATTTTATTTTTTATTTTATTTTATATTTTTTGAGACAGAGTCTTGCTCTGTTGCTCAGACTGGAGTGCAGTGGCGTGATCTCATCTCACTGAAACCTCCGCCCCCTGGGTTCAAGCAATTCTGCCTCAGCCCCCTCAGCTGGGATTACAGGCGTATGCTACCACGCCCAGCTAACTTTTATATTTTTAGTAGAGACAGGATTCCACCATGTTGGCCAGGCTGGTCTCGAACTCCTGACCTCAAGTGATCCACCCGCCTTGGCCTCCCAAAGTGCTGGGATTACAGGGCTGAGCCACCGTGCCCGGCCATGTTTTTCTTTTGTTTGTTTGTTTGTTTGTTTTATGAGACAGAGTCTCTCTCTGTCTCCCAGGCTGGAGTTCAGTGGCGCGATCTTGGCTCACTGCAACCTCCGCCTCCCAGGTTCACACCATTCTCCTGCCTCAGCCTCCCAAGTAGCTGGGACTATAGTTGCCCACCACCACACCCGGCTAATTTTTTGTATTTTTTTAATAGAGACGGGGTTTCACTGTGTTAGCTAGGATGGTCTCAATCTCCTGACCTCGTGATCCACCCGCCTCAGCCTCCCAAAGTGCTGGGATTACAGGCGTGAGCCACCGCACCCAGCCCGTGTTCTATTTTTTTAAAGACAGTGCCTTGCTCTGTCATCCAGACTGGAGTGCAGTGGTGCCATCATAGCTCACTGCACCCTTGAACTCCCGGGTTCTAGCAATCCTACCACCTCGGCCTCCTGAGAAGCTGGGACAACAGGCACACATCCCACAACTGGCTGATTTTTTTAATTAGAAAAAAAAATGTTTTCATATAGCTGGGGGTTTCACTGTGTTACCCAGGATGGTCTCTTTTCTGGGGCTCCAGTGATGCTCCCACCTTGGCTTCCCAAAGTGCTAGAATTACAAGCATGAGCCACCACACCTGGCCCAAACTTCCCTTTTTTTTTTTTTTTTTGGTAGAGATGGGCGTCTTGCTATATATTGCCCAGGCTGGTCTCGAACTCCTGGCCTCCAGTGAACTCATGGCTAAGTGATCCTCCCATCTTGGCCTCCCAAAGCAGTGGGACTACAGACACACACCACTGCAACCAGCCCAAACCTCCACTTTTATATCCTCTGATCAGATTCTTGTTGAACCCTGGGCTATGCCTTGGGTTTATTGAGATCCAAGATTAAATAAAGCCCTGGGCTTTGAGTGGTAATGAGAGGACATTGAGGAGCCCACAGTCCACTCCCAGTTTCTCAAGCACCAGCTTTTATGACTCGGGGACTTTGCAGCCAACAATTCTTTCCTGTGCTTCTCTACTTAAGAAATGTCTGCTCGGCCGGGCGCGGTGGCTCACACCTGTAATCCCAGCACTTTGGGATGCCAAGGCAGGCGGATCACTTGAGGCCAGGAGTTTGAGACCATCCTGGCCAATATGGTGAAACCCTGTCTCTACCAAAAATACAAAAGTTAACCGGGCATGGTAGCAGGCGCCTGCAATCCCAGCTAATCGGGAGGCTGAGGCAAAAGAATTGCTTGAACCCAGGAGGCGAGGTTGCAGTGAGCGGAGATTGTGCCACTGAACTCCAGCCTGGGTGACAGAGTGAAACTCCATCTCAAAAAAAAAGAAAAAAAGAAAGAAATGTCTACTCATCCCTCAAGTCCCACTCCAAAGTCCCTTCCTCTAATTGAGCCCTCAGTCCCCCAAGGATTTTGCCAATCTCCTGATCCTTCCTCTCTCAACCCTGCTCACCAAGGCTGTGTCCAAACCCGCCTCTGCCATCAGACTGACAGGTCCTCCTGGGCAGGGTGTGGGTTGCACGGTGCTCGGCAAGGTCTGTGTAGAGAGGAGACTGACTGTGTGTCTACAATGCCCAGCCAATGCCTCCTGGAAACCCTGTTCCCTGTATTCCCCCAGGCCATACTCCAAAAAGTCCTCTTACCTGGCTTGGGAGGAAGGTCCTTGTAGGGAGGTGTTGAGTTCTCATAATCATCATCCTCCTCCTCCTCCTCCACGGTCCCTTCCAGGGGAAAGGCAAGTCAGAGCCCAGCCATTCCCTCCTCCCTCCATCCCTCAAGCCCTGGTCTCTGCCTCAGCTGCCCCATGATGGGGATTCTGTACCCTGGATCTTGACCACACCTGGGCCCCAGCCCCAGCCTGGCCAGGGCCTTACCTGGTGGGTCTGGACACCCAGCGATAGTATACATGTTGTGCATGGCTACAGCTAACACCAGGAACATGACAAGTGGTAGCCAGGTCTTGTCGCTCCTACTCAGATGTCTAAGGCATCTGTCTGTTTTCCTTTCCTTTCAAAGTCAAGTACAGGCAAATCCATCTTGGGGGGAAGCCCCCAGACCTCACACAAACACACACACACACACACACACACACACACACACATTTTTCTCCGGAGTTTGGATTCACACACGGAAGAAACAATGGGCCGGGAGTGGTGGCTCACATCTGTAATCCCAGCACTTTGGGAGGCTGAGGCTGGCAGGTTGCCTGAGTTTGGGAGTTCGAGATCAGCCTGGGCAACCAACATGGCGAAACCCCGTCTCTAACAAAAATACAAAAACTAGCCAGGCATGGTGGTGCGAGCCTGTAATCCCAGCTACTTGTGAGGCTGAGGCAGGTGAATCACTTGAACTCAGGAGGTGGAGGTTGCAGTGAGCTGAGATCGCACCACTGCACTCCAACCTGAGTGACAGAGTAAGATTCTGTCTCAAAAAAAAAAAAAGGAGGAAGGAGAAACAATGACAATAGCCCCCATTGCAGTGAGCCAAGATAGCGCCACTGCACTCCAGCCTGGGCAACACAGTGAGATTCTGTCTCAAAAAAAAGGGCCAGGCGCAGTGACTCACGCCTGTAATCCCAGCACTTTGGGAGGCTGAGGCAGTCGGATCACAAGGTCAGGAGATCGAGACTATCCTGGCTAACATGGTGAAACCCTGTCTCTACCAAAAATACAAAAAATTAGCCAGGCGTGGTGGCGGGCGCCTGTGGTCCCAGCTACTCAGGAGGCTGAGGCAGGAGAATGGCGTGAACCTGGGAGGCGGAGCTTGCAGTGAGCCGAGATCGCGCCACTGCACTCCAGCCTGGGCGACAGAGCAAAACTCTGTCTCAAAAAAAAAAAAAAAGAAAAGGAAAAAGAAGAAACCATGACAACAGCCACCCCCCTCCCCACTCCCAGTTGAGCTCCCCTACAGAGCACCAAGTTCTGGGTGGAAGAGATGGATAAACGTCTTCCTGCAATCTAGACCAGAGAGACAATAAACCAGTAAAGAGACACAGAAATAGGCTGGGCGCAGTGGCTCATGCCTATAATCCCAGCACTTTGGGAGGCCAAGGCAGGAGGATCGCTTGAGGCCAGGAGTTCAAGACCAGCCTGGGCAACATAGCAAGACCCTATCTCTGTAAAAAAAAAAAAAAAAAAATTAGAAAAAACCATCCAGGCATGGTGGTGCACACCTGTAGTCCCAGCTATCGGGAGACTGAGGTGGAAGGATTGCTTGAGCTCAGGAGGTTGACACAGCAGTGAGCCATGATTGCACTACCACACTCCAGCCTGGGCAACAGAGGGAGACCCCACTCTTAAAGAAAAAAGAAAAGAGGCTGGGCATGGAGGCTGTAATCTCAGCACTTTGGGAGGCCGAGGCAGGCAGATCACCTGAGGTCGGGAGTTCGAGACCAGCCTGAGCAACATGGAGAAACCCCACCTTTTCTAAAAATACAAAATTAGCCGGGCACGGTGGCACATGCCTGTAATCCCGCTACCAGGGAGACTGAGTCAGGAGAATCACTTGAACCCGGGAGGCAGAGGTTGCTGTCAGCCAAGATTGCACCATTGCACTCCGGCCTGGGCAGCAAGAGTGAAACTACGTCTCAAGAAAAAAAAAAAAAAAAGTAAAGAAATCAAGAAACATTAAAATATGTTTTTATATAGACTAAGTATTACTGCTCTAAACCTAATAAAACAGAGCAATAGGGATAGGATAAAAGCTAATGTAGAGAGGTCATCAGGAAGTACCTCCTGGAAGTGGTAACATTTGTAACAAGATGTTAAGGGGATAGGTGTTAAGTATTCCCCCACATTCCATGGTGAAGTACCAGGGCACTGGGTCAGTTATCTATGGCTGCATAACCAATTACCCCAAAATGCAGTGACTTAAAACAACCACAAGCATTTATTATCTCACAGTTTCTGTGGTTCAGGAATCTGAGAGCAGCTTAGCTGGGTAGTTCTAGCTTGAGATCTCTTGTGTGATTGTAGTCAAGATGTTGCCTGGGACTGCAAGTCATCTGCAGGCTTGACTGGGGCTAGAGGATCTGCTTCCAAGATGATGCACTCACATGGCTGTTGGTGGGAGGCCTCAGTTCCTTGCCATGTGAGCCTCTCCAAAGGGATGACTGGGCATCTTCACAACATGGCAGAGGCAAAGATAGAAGCCACCATGCTCCTATGATCTAGCCTCACAAGTCACAAAGGATGGTCTCCACTATACAGTATTCTATTTATCACATGGACCAGCTCTGAGTCGTTGTGGGAAGAGACTACACAAGGGCACGAATATGAGAATGTAAGGGTCACGGGGAACCCATCTTGAAGGCTGACTACCACAGTCATCTCTGCAGAACTTACAGGCCCTGAGAGTCATATGAGTCGTATATGTAGACCCTGAGCTTCACATGAGGCTTTACAGTGACTCATGCCTGTAACCCCAGCTACTCAGGAGGTTGTAGTAGGAGGATTGCTTGGACCCAAGAGCTCAAGGCTGCAGTGAGCTATAATTGCACCACTTCAGGGCAGCCTGGGTGACAAGCAAGACCCTGTCTCAAAAAAAATTTTTTTAAATTCTCTGGTTTCCTCTCATAAAAACTAATGAGCAGACAATTCACAGTTCTCTTCTCTGTGTGTCTCTTTGAGGGTTTGGATGGAAGGGGAAGGAGGGATTTCGAAACACAAAAACATAGTTGAGTTTGAGGATGGGGATGAAGATGAGGTGGGGTTTGGATTAGAATTGGTGTTGGGATGGGAGGGATGGGATGGAAAATGGGTTGGGGACAGGGATGGATGTGGGTAAGGTCATGATGTGGTTAGGATGAAGAACAGAGTCCTTGCCAGGTTTGGGAATGGGGAAGGAGTCGAGGCTGGGCTATAGTAGAGAGGGTGATGAAGTTGGATTGGAGAGTGGATGCTGGGCTGCATGTGGATGTGGGGACAGGACTGTGCTTTTGGAGCAGACGTGGCCCTGAAGAAGGGAATGGGATTGGTTGGTCATATATGTAGACCCAGGGCTTGAGGGTCACATTAGGACCATAAATTGGAAATGGGGCAGTGAAACAACACAGCACAGGTCACCTCCTACCTCAGGCAAGTCCCACCATATTTCTGGACCTCCCAGGTGGCCCCATTCTGGACTCAGAGATGGGAGATATACAGCCTCAGCCCTCACAGAATGGCCCCTGTCTAAGGTCACCAGGACCAGGCCATCAGCATATCTCAGGGATTTTCTGTTTTGGGCCCCCGGGATCTCTCATGGCCTCAGGGTCCGTGGTGGCAGTAAACTCAGGAATACCTCAAAAACCTCCGGTTTCATTTTCTCTATTTTTTTAGAAGTGGGGTGGCGCTATGCTGCCCAAGCTGGAGTGCAGCGGCTACTCACAGGAGCAGTCGCACTACTGATCAGCTCGGGGGTGTCGAACTGCTCCGTTTCCAACCTGGAAACCCCTCCTCAGACACCTTAGGCAACCTGGTGGTCCCTGCTCCCAAAACATCACCATATTGATGCCAAACTTAGTGCAGACGCCCGATCACCTAGTTCACAATAGCCCAGAACTCCTGGGCTCAAGTGATCCTCCTGACTCAGCCTCCCAAGTAGCTGGGACTACAGACATGTGCCACCACACACGGCCCAAACCTCTACTTTTTTTTTTTTTGGCAGAGATGGGGTCTTGCTATGTTGCCCCGGCTGGTCTCAAACTCCTGTCCTCAAGCAATCCTCCCACCTCGGCCTCCCAAAGTATCAAGACTACAGACGCACACCACTGCAGCTGGCCCAAACCTCCACTTTAACAACCACTTATCAGTCTCTTGTTGAACCCTGTGCTATGCCTTGGGTTTGAGATCCAAGTCTAAATAAAACCTGGGCTTTGGGTAGAAAGGTGAGGAGATTGGGAGCCCACAGTCCACTCCCAGTTTCTCAAGCACCAGCTTTTGTAACTCAGGGACTTTAAAACTAACAGTTCTCTCCTGGACTTCTCTTCTTAAGATATGTCTACTCATCCCTCAAGTCTCACCCCAAAGTCCCTTCCTCTAATCGAGCCCTCAGTCCCCCAAGGATTTTGCCAATCTCCTGACCCCTCCCCTCTCACCCTGCTCACCAAGACTGTGCCCAATCCTGCCTCTGCCATCAGACTGACAGGTCCTCCTGGGCAGGGTGTGGGTTCCACAGTGCCCGGCATGGGCTGGATACAGAGGAGACTGACTATGTGTCTACAATGCCCAACCAATGCCCACTGGAGACCCCGTTCCCTGTATTCCCCCAGGTCACACTCCAAAAAGTCCTCTTACCTGGCTTGGGAGGAAGGTCCTTGTAGGGAGGTGTTGAGTTCTCATAATCATCATCCTCCTCCTCCTCCTCCATGGTCCCTTCCAGGGGAAAGGCAAGTCAGAGCCCAGCCATTCCCTCCTCCCTCCATCCCTCAAGCCCTGGTCTCTGCCTCAGCTGCCCCATGATGTGGATTCTGTACCCTGGATCTTGACCACACCTGGGCCCCAGCCCCAGCCTGGCCAGGGCCTTACCTGGTGGGTCTGGACACCCAGAGATAGAATACAGGTTGTGCATGGCTACAGCTAACACCAGGAACATGACAAGTGGTAGCCAGGTCTTGTCCCTCCTACTCAGATGTCTAAGGCAGCTGTCTGTTTCCCTTTCCTTTCAAAGTCAAGTACAGGCAAATCCATCTTGGGAGAAAGCCCCCAGACCTCACACAAACACAAACACACACACACATACACACACACACACACACACACCTTTCTCTGGAGTTTGGACTCACACATAGAAGAAACAATGGGCCGGGGGTGGTGGCTCACGTCTGTAATCCCAGCACTTTGGGAGGCTGAGGCTAGCAGGTCGCCTGAGTTTGGGAGTTCGAGATCAGCCTGGGCAACCAACGTGGTGAAACCCCGTCTCTACCAAAAATACAAAAACTAGCCGGGCGTGGTGGTGCGCGCCTGTAATCCCAGCTACTTGTGAGGCTGAGGCAGGTGAATCACTTGAACTCAGGAGGTGGAGGTTGCAGTGAGCTGAGATCATGCCACTGCACTCCAGTCTGAGTGACAGAGTGAGATTCTGTCTCAAAAAAAAAAAAAAAAAAAAGAAAGCAAGAAAAAGAAGAAACAATGACAACAGCCACCCCCCTCCCCGCTCCCAGTTGAGCTCCCCTACAGAGCACCAAGTTCTGGGTGGAGGAGATGGATAAACTTCTTCCTTCGATCTAGACCAGAGACACAATAAACCAGTAAAGAGACACAGAAATAGGCTGGGCTCAACGGCTCATGCCTATAATCCCAGCACTTTGGGAGGCCAAGGCAGGAGGATCGCTTGAGGCCAGGAGTTCAAGACCAGCCTGGGCAACATAGCAAGACCCTATCTCTGTAAAAAAAATTTTAGAAAAAACCATCCAGGCATGGTGGTGCACACCTGTAGTCCCAGCTATCAGGAGGCTGAGGTGGGAGGATTGCTTGAGCTCAGGAGGTTGACACAGCAGTGAGCCATGATTGCACTACCACACTCCAGCCTGGGCAACAGAGGGAGACCCCACTCTTAAAACAGTAGAAAAGAGGCTGGGCGTGGTGGCTCGTGCCTGTAATCTCAGCACTTTGGGAGGCCGAGGCAGGCAGATCACCTGAGGTCGGGAGTTCGAGACCAGCCTGACCAACATGGAGAAACCCCATCTTTTCTAAAAATACAAAATTAGCCGGGCACGGTGGCACATGCCTGTAATCCCGCTGCCAGGGACGCTGAGTCAGGAGAATCACTTGAACCCGGGAGGCAGAGGTTGCTGTCAGCCAAGATTGCACCATTGCACTCCGGCCTGGGCAGCAAGAGTGAAACTACGTCTCAAGAAAAAAAAAAAAAAGTAAAGAAATTAAGAAACATTAAAATATGTTTTTATATAGACTATTACTGCTCTAAACCTAATAAAACAGAGCAATGGGATAGGATAAAAGCTAATGTAGAGAGGTCATCAGGAAGTACCTCCGGGAAGTGGTAACATTTGTAACAAGATGTTAAGGGGATAGGTGTTAAGTATTCCCCCACATTCCATGGTGAAGTACCAGGGCACTGGGTCAGTTATCTATGGCTGCATAACCAATTACCCCAAAATGCAGTGACTTAAAACAACCACAAGCATTTATTATCTCACAGTTTCTGTGGTTCAGGAATCTGAGAGCAGCTTAGCTGGGTAGTTCTAGCTTGAGATCTCTTGTGTGATTGTAGTCAAGATGTTGCCTGGGACTGCAAGTCATCTGCAGGCTTGACTGGGGCTAGAGGATCTGCTTCCAAGATGATGCACTCACATGGCTGTTGGTGGGAGGCCTCAGTTCCTTGCCATGTGAGCCTCTCCAAAGGGATGACTGGGCATCTTCACAACATGGCAGAGGCAAAGATAGAAGCCACCATGCTCCCATAATCTAGCCTCACAAGTCACAAAGGATGGTCTCCACTATACAGTATTCTATTTATCACATGGACCAGCTCTGAGTCGTTGTGGGAAGAGACTACACAAGGGCACGAATATGAGAATGTAAGGGTCACAGGGAACCCATCTTGAAGGCTGACTACCACAGTCATCTCTGCAGAACTTACAGGCCCTGAGAGTCATATGAGTCGTATATGTAGACCCTGAGCTTCACATGAGGCTTTACAGACAGTGACTCATGCCTGTAACCCCAGCTACTCAGGAGGGTGTAGTAGGAGGATTGCTTGGACCCAAGAGCTCAAGGCTGCAGTGAGCTATGATTGCACCACTTCAGGGCAGCCTGGGTGACAAGCAAGACCCTGTCTCAAAAAAATTTTTTTTAAATTCTCTGGTTTCCTCTCATAAAAACTAATGAGCAGACAATTCACAGTTCTCTTCTCTGTGTGTCTCTTTGAGGGTTTGGATGGAAGGGGAAGGAGGGATTTCGAAACACAAAAACATAGTTGAGTTTGAGGATGGGGATGAAGATGAGGTGGGGTTTGGATTAGAATTGGTGTTGGGATGGGAGGGATGGGATGGAAAATGGGTTGGGGACAGGGATGGATGTGGGTAAGGTCATGATGTGGTTAGGATGAAGAACAGAGTCCTTGCCAGGTTTGGGAATGGGGAAGGAGTCGAGGCTGGGCTATAGTAGAGAGGGTGATGAAGTTGGATTGGAGAGTGGATGCTGGGCTGCATGTGGATGTGGGGACAGAACTGTGCTTTTGGAGCAGACGTGGCCCTGAAGAAGGGAATGGGATTGGTTGGTCATATATGTAGACCCAGGGCTTGAGGGTCACATTAGGACCATAAATTGGAAATGGGGCAGTGAAACAACACAGCACAGGTCACCTCCTACCTCAGGCAAGTCCCACCATATTTCTGGACCTCCCAGGTGGCCCCACTCTGGACTCAGAGATGGGAGATATACAGCCTCAGCCCTCACAGAATGGCCCCTGTCTAAGGTCACCAGGACCAGGCCATCAGCATATCTCAGGGATTTTCTGTTTTGGGCCCCCGGGATCTCTCATGGCCTCAGGGTCCGTGGTGGCAGTAAACTCAGGAATACCTCAAAAACCTCCGGTTTCATTTTCTCTATTTTTTTAGAAGTGGGGTGGCGCTATGCTGCCCAAGCTGGAGTGCAGCGGCTACTCACAGGAGCAGTCGCACTACTGGTCAGCTCGGGGGTGTCGAGCTGCTCGGTTTCCAACCTGGAAACCCCTCCTCAGACACCTTAGGCAACCTGGTGGTCCCTGCTCCCAAAACATCACCATATTGATGCCAAACTTAGTGCAGACGCCCAATCACCTAGTTCACAATAGCCCAGAACTCCTGGGCTCAAGTGATCCTCCTGACTCAGCCTCCCAAGTAGCTGGGACTACAGACATGTGCCACCACACACGGTCCAAACCTCTACTTTTTTTTTTTTTTCCGGCAGAGATGGGGTCTTGCTATGTTGCCCCGGCTGGTCTCAAACTCCTGTCCTCAAGCGATCCTCCCACCTTGACCTCCCAAAGTATCAAGACTACAGATGCACACCACTGCAGCTGGCCCAAACCTCCACTTTAACAACCACTTATCAGTCTCTTGTTGAACCCTGTGCTATGCCTTGGGTTTGTGATCCAAGTCTAAATAAAACCTGGGCTTTGGGTAGAAAGGCGAGGAGATTGGGAGCCCACAGTCCACTCCCAGTTTCTCAAGCACCAGCTTTTGTAACTCAGAGACTTTGCACCTAACTGTTCTCTCCTGGACTTCTCTTCTTAAGATATGTCTACTCATCCCTCAAGTCTCACCCCAAAGTCCCTTCCTCTAATCGAGCCCTCAGTCCCCCAAGGATTTTGCCAATCTCCTGACCCCTCCTCTCTCACCCTGCTCACCAAGACTGTGCCCAAACCCACCTCCGCCATCAGACTGACAGGTAGTCCTGGGCAGAGTGTGGGTTCCACAGTGCCCAGCATGGGCTGGATACAGAGGAGACTGACTATGTGTCTACAATGCCCAGTCAATGCCCACTGGAGACCCCGTTCCCTGTATTCCCCCAGGTCACACTCCAAAAAGTCCTCTTACCTGGCTTGGGAGGAAGGTCCTTGTAGGGAGGTGTTGAGTTCTCATAATCATCATCCTCCTCCTCCTCCTCCATGGTCCCTTCCAGGGGAAAGGCAAGTCAGAGCCCAGCCATTCCCTCCTCCCTCCATCCCTCAAGCCCTGGTCTCTGCCTCAGCTGCCCCATGATGTGGATTCTGTACCCTGGGTCCTGACCACACCTAGGCCCCAGCCCCAGCCTGGCCGGGGCCTTACCTGGTGGGTCCGGGTACCCAGTGATGGAATACAGATTACGCATGTCTAGCACAGGGAACCTGATAAGTGGCAGCCAGGGCTTGGCAACCTCTGCCCCCTGTCTCTCCGACTCAGGCGTCTGGGGGCTCTCTCAGTTCCCTTTTCCTTTCAAAGTCAAATACATGCAAATTCATCTTGACAGGAAGCCCTCAGACCTCACACGTGCTCGCACAAACACACACACACACACACACACACACATACACACAGAGCCTTTCTCCCCAGTTTGGATTCACGCACAGAAGGAATAATGACAACTGGCCTGGTGTGGTGGCTCTCGCCTAGAATCCCAGCACTTTTAGAGGCTGAGGTGGGTGGATCACTTAAGGCCAGGAGTTCGAGACCAGGTTGGCCAACATGGTGAAACCCAGTCTCTACTAAAACTATAAAAATTAGCCAGGCGCGGTGGCAGGCGCCTGTAATCCCAGCTACTCAGGAGGCTGAGGCAGGAGAATCGCTTGAACCTGGGAGATGGAGGTTGCAGTTAGCCGAGATCGCGCCACTGCACTCCAGCCTGAGTGACAGAGTGAGACTCTGTCTCAATAAATAAATTAATTAATTTTTTAAAAAACATTAAATATAAATTAATTAATTAATAAAGGGTCTTGAGATGGATGGGTTATCCTGGATTATCTAGGTGGGCCTTAAATGGCTTTACAGGCCAGCCACGGTGGCTCACGCCTGTAATCCCAGCACTTTGGGAGGCCAAGACAGGCAGATCACGAGGTCAGGAGATCGAGACCATCCTGGCTTACACAGTGAAACTCCGTCTCTACTAAAAATACAAAAAATTAGCTGGGTGTGGTGGTGGGTGCCTGTGGTCCCAGCTACTCGGGAGGCTGAGGGAGGAGAATGGCATGAACCCAGGAGGTGGAGCTTGCAGTGAGCCGAGATCGCACCACTGCACTCCAGCCTGGGTGACAGAGCGAGACTCCATCTCAAAAAAAAAAAAAAATGGCATTACAAGGGTCCTTGTAGAAGGGAAACAGAAGGAGATTTGACACAAAAGAAAGGCAATGTGGTCACTAAAGTTATGCATTATTCTGCTGGCTTTGAACATGCAAGAAGGAGCCATATGCTAAAGAATGCAACTGCAGAGGCTGGAAACAGCAAGAAATGGATTCTCACGCTGCAGCCTCTTAAAGAAGCATGGCCCAGCCCATGAACACCTGGGTTTCAGCAGTGAGACTGATGTTGATCTCCTGACTCCAGAACTATAAAATAATCTGGCCGGGTGCAGTGGCTCACACCTGTAATCCCAACACTTTGGGAGGCCGAGGTGGGTGGATCACCTGAGGTCAGGAGTTTAAGACCAGCTTGGCCAACATGGTGAAATCCCATCTCTACTAAAAATACAAAATTAGCCAGATATGGTGGCGCACACTTGTAATCCCAGCTACTCAGGAGGCTGAGGCAGGAGAATCGCTTGAACTCAGGAGGTAGAGGTTGCAGTGAGCCGAGATCACATCATTGCACTCCTGCCTGGGCAACAAGAGTGAAACTCCATCTCAAAAAAAAAAATAAAATAATCCACATAATCCATTTCTGGCCAGGCGCGGTGGCTCACGCCTGTAATCCCAACACTTCGGGAGGCTCAGACAGGTGGATCACTTGAGGTCAGGCATTCGAGACCAGCCTGGCCAACATGGTGAAATCCCGTCTCTACTAAAATTACAAAAAAAAAAAAAAAGAATAGCTGGACATGATAGCGGGCACCTGTAATCCCAGCTACTCGGGTGGCTGCAGCGGAAGAATCGCTTGAACCCGAGAGGCGGAGGCTGCAGTGAGCCAAGATCTCGCCACTGCATTCCAGCCTGGGCGAAAGAGCAGGACTCTATCTCAAAATAGTAACAATAATAATACTAATTATTTCTGTGGTTCTGAGTCACTCAATTTATGAGTAATTTGTTAGAGTCACTATAGGAAACTAATATGTACCCCAAGGGGCAAGACCCCAATTTCCCTTTGTAGAGGTTTTTACTAAAAGTAAGAGGAAATGCAACTCAGATTGGCTTCAACAACAAGGAACATTCATCAGGCCCATGGGGAACATTAGGTTGGGTTTCCATAACTGAGACTCAGAACAAGAGTGTCTCAAACAAAATAGAATGTATTTCTTACCTGACAGCCTCAGTATAAGCAAGTGAGAGCCTCTAACAAATGGAAAAACCTTCCCCCGCACCGCACGTGGGCAATGGGGTAGCCCCGGTCTTAATTGAGGTAGGAGGGCAGCAGCAAATTAACCTCCCTTTCCATTCAAAGCTGACTCTAGGGGCTGGGCTTTCCCCTCTTACATGGCCTGATGTCATAGAGCCTTCCCAGCCTGTAGGAGGGCAAATGTGACTGTACCCATTCCAACCTGTAGGAGGGCAAATGTGACTGTACCCATTCTAGAGATGGGAAAATGGAGACCTGTCTGAGAAGGAAGAAAGAGCCCGTCTGTTCAGCCAACATCTGCTAAGCACACACAAGCTAATCAGGCTCCAGATGGATGGGGGTGGGGAGCAGCTGCAAACAGACATAGGAGGATAGGAGAAGGGGAAAAGTAACAGGGGGAGGGACAGGTCAATAGGTCAAAAAGACTGACGGTATATCTGCCCATCAAGAGCACTTTTTGGGCTGAGCATGGTGCCTCATGCCTATAATCCCAGCACTTTGGCAGGCCAAGGCAGGAGGATCTCTTGAGGCCAGGAGCTTGAGACCATCCTGGGCAACAAAGTGAGACCCCAACTATACAGAAAAAGAAAATTTTTTAGGCTGGGCGCGGTGGCTCACGCCTGTAATCCCAGCACTTTGGGAGGCTGAGGTGGGCAGATCACCTGAGGTCAGGAGTTCGAGATCAGCCTGGCAAACATGGTGAAACCCTGTCTCTACTAAAAAATACAAAAATTAGCCGGGCGTGGTGGCAGGCGCCTTAATCCCAGCTACTTGGGAGGCAGAGGCAGGAGAATCATTTGAACCCAGGAGGCAGAGGTTGCAGTGAGCCGAGATCGAGCCATCACACTCAAGCCTGGGGGACAAGAACGAGACTTCTCTCAAAAAAAAAAAATTTTTTTTTTAATTAGCTGGGCATGGTGGTGCATGCCTGTAGATCCAGCTACTTGGGAGGCTGAGGTGGGAGGATCGCTTGAGCCCAGGAGATTGAGGATGCAGTGAGCTGTGATCACACCACTGTGCTCAAGCCTGGGCAACAGAGCAAAACTCTGTCTCAAAAAAAAAAAAAAAAAAGCACTCTTAGAGGTAAGGGGACCTTCTTACAATAAAGGCTGGGTGGTCTCATGGTGCAGGGGTGATAGCTACCTGGCCAATACCATCCCTCGGGACCTGGCACACAGTAGGTATTCAGGAACAGATGTTGGAATCCAGCCCCATTCACTGAAATAACAAGGCTATGAGCCCAGGCTGCTTCCAGCTCAGGCCCATTCTTGCTGTGTCACCTTGGGGGTGTCGAACAACATCTCTGAGCATTAGTCTCCTGATATGTCAAACAGGGATTCATTTGTTCATTCATTGATTCAACAGATAAGTACTGACCACCTACTCTGTGTTAGGCTCTAACACATAAGAACCGAAATACACTGGTGAACAACAACAAAAAATTTTACCCATGGGAGCAGCAACAGGGAGAAAGAGAGTGAATAAAATAAATAACTCAACTACGTTAGAAGTTATGTTAGATAGTCACAAATAGAAAAAGAAGAAAAACACAGGTGCAGTGGTGTGAGCCTATAGTCCCAGCTACTCAGGAGGCTGAGATGGGAGGAGTCCTGGAGCCCAGGAGTTTGAGGCTGCAGTGCATTATGGTCACGCCTGTGAATAGCCATGGCACTCCAGCCTGGGCAACATAGTGAGACCCCATCTCTAAAAACAAGAAAAGAAAAAGAAGTAGATGGCCAGGCACAGTGGCTCATGCCTGTAATCCCAGCACTTTGGGAGGCCGAAGCCAGGGGATCACCTGAGGTCAGGAGTTTGAGGCCGGCCTGGCCAATATGGTGAAGCCCTGTCCCTACTAAAAATACGAAAATGAGCTGGGCGTGGTGGTGTGCACCTGTAATCCCAGCTACCACGGAGGCTGAGGCAGGACAATCGCTTGAACCTGCAAGGCAAAGGTTGCAGTGAGCCAAGATCGCACCACTGCACTCCAGCCTGGGTGACAGAAAGAAACTCCATCTCAAAAAAATAAAAATAAAAATAAAGTAGAAACAGAAAAAGAAGAAAAAGAAAGAAGGAGAAAGGAATCACATGTACATGGGGGACTGCAATAAAGAGGAGGATCAGGCTGGACGTGGTGACACATGCCTGGAATCCCAGCACTTTGGGAGGCTGAGGCAGGTGGATTACCTGAGGTCGGGAGTTCAAGAACAGCCTGATCAATATGATGAACAACCAGCCTGGGTAAGGTATGGAGACCCTGCCTCTACAAAATTAATGAAATATCCCTCTGATATTTATCATATCACAGGGTTTACGCACTGTGATATTAATGAAAAAATTAACCAGGCATGTTGGTACACACCTATAGTCCTAGCTACTCAGGAGTCTGAGGTAGGAGGATCCCTTGAGCCCAGGAATTCAAGGCTGCAATGAGCTGTGATTGTGCCACTGCACTCTGGCGTGGGCAACAAAGTGAGACCCTGTCTCAAAGAAATAAAATAAAAATAAAATTCCAGACCATCCCTTCTCATCCACTCTGTCTGCCATTTTTCCCCTTAACCATTGTCACAGTCTTATCATATCTCACATTGCACATACCTCACTTCCTAATCTTGTTCTCTGCCTGTCTTCCACCTATTAGCAGCTCAACTCCATGAGGGCAGGGATTTGTGTCTGTCTTGTTCACTGCCTGCCACACAGTAGGTGCTCAATGAATGTTTGTTGAATGAGTGAGTGACCTCCTGCCTGCCAAGCCCTGTCTAAGGCCACCCCTAAAGCCCCGCCCCTCCAGGCTCTCTCATCCCTCCAATACCAGCCAGCCACTCTCAATGCACACAGCATCAAACGCTGGGTGTCAGTAGCACTCCTGCCTGGATTAAAGACAAGTGTTCTGTCTGCCCCATAAGCAGAAGCGGGGCTTGCCCTGGGAGTCTTCTGCTGAGGCCTCACTGACCTTGTTTTTCCTCCTTCCCTGAAACTGAATCCCCCAGAGCATCTGGTCTCCCAACCAGCAGACTGTGGCAAGGTGCAGACACCACTCAGAATTTCCTTCCCCACCTCAGGTCCCACGTGGGCCCTCTGAGGCTGCTCTGCTCACAGAGTGCGAATGCAGCCCCTTCTGGCGCAGACCAGATGGGGCAGGACAGGAGAGCAAGGGAAGGAAGAAAGGGGAGAGGCGGGGAACTGTGGCCAATAAACCGGGTCCTGGCCAGGTGCGGTGGCTCATGCCTGTAATCCCACCACTTTGGGAGGCCGAGGCGGGAAGATCACCTGAGGTCAGGAGTTCGAGATCAGCCTGGCCAACATGGTGAAATCCCATCTCTACTAAAAATACAAAAATTAGCCAGGAGTGGTGGCGGGCGCCTGTAATCCCAGCTACTCAGGAGGCTGAGGCAGGAGAATTGCTTGAACCCAGGAGGCCGAGATTGCAGTGAGCCGAGATCTCACCACTGCACTCCAGCCTGGGTGACAGAGCAAGACTCCGTCTCAAAGAAAAAAAAAAAAAAACAGGTCCCCTGGGAGTGGTGGGCAAGGGACACAGGAAGGTCTCCTTGGTGGGTGGTTGATAAAGAAAAAAACAGGAAGGATACAGATGATGGGTGATGGAGGCCCCCACATGCTGCCTAAAATCACCCTCACCCAAATATTGATACAGGAGATAGAAAGACATTATTTAGGCAGCTAGTGAGGGTAAGAGAGTCCTTGTCAGAGCTTCCCTTTTAACAAAAAGCAGCCCAGGCTGGGCTCAGTGGCTCACGCCTGTAATCCCAACACTTTGGGAGGCGGAGGCAGGCGGATCATCTGAGGTCAGAAGTTCGAGACCAGCTTGACCAACATAGCGAAACCCCGTCTCTACTAAAAAAAAAAAATATATATATATATATATACAAAAAAAATACAAAAAATTAGCCAGGCATGGTAGCGGGTGCCTATAATCCCAGGTACTCAGGAGGCTGAGGCAGGAAAATCACTTGAACCCGGGAGGCGGAGGCTGCAGCAAGCCAAGATTGCGCCATTGCACTCCAGCCTGGGCAACAAGAGCAAAACTCCAGCTCAAAGAAAACAAACAAACACACAAAAAAAACAGCCCAAGAAATTATTTATTTTTAACAATGAGCATCCTGAGAAATTGAGCTGCAAACATAGATAAGCAAGCTGGAAGCTTGCGTGAGAAAATGCCAGCAGCTGTGCCAATAGAAAAGGGCTACCTGAGGGCCAGGCATGTTCAACATGGAGTCTCCATCTTCCCTTTTATTATCATGTGTACAGTAATAAATAAATAAATAAATAAAAAATAAACGGGCAAGATGGTGCAGGCCAGGCAGAGAACCTACCTACATAATGAAAGATTAAGGTGGGGGGACTTCCAGAAATTCGCACCCTATGCAAATGGCACACCTAGTCCTAAACAGTTTTTGCGCCCTATGCAAATAGCACACCCGGCCCAACCAATCTTTCAAGCCCTATGTAAATCAGACACTGCCTGCTCACCAAGCATCTATAAAACCCCCTGCATTTCACCTCAAAACCGGCAACCTGCTCAGGACCCCTCTCTCTGCAGCAGAGACAGGTATTCTTTCACCTATTAAACTTTCACTCTTGGCCAGGCGCAGTAGCTCACGCCTGTAATCCCAGCACTTTGGAAGGCCGAGGCGGGTGGGTCATTTGAGGTCAGGAGGTCCTGGCCAACGTGGTGAAACCTCATCTCTACTAAAAATACAAAAAATTAGCCGGGTGTGGTGGCACACACCTGTAATCTCAGCTACTCAGAGGCTGAGGCACGAGAATCACTTGAACCCAGGAGGCAGAGGTTGCAGTGATCTGAGATCCTGCCACTACACTCCAGCCTGGGCAACAGAGCAAGACTCCATCTCAAAAAATAAGTAAATAGGCCAGGAGGGTGACTCACACCTGTAATCCCAGCTACCTGGGAGGCTGAGACAGGAATTACTTGAACCCAGGAGGTGAAGGTTGCAGTGAACCGAGATTGTGCCACTGCACTCCGGCCTGGGTGACAGAGCAAGACTCCATCTCAAAAAAATAAATAAATAAATATAAACTTCCTCTCTTAACCTCACTCCTTGTGTGTCCACGTCCTTGATTTCCTCCGCTGTAAGACAACGAATCTCAGTTATCACCCCAGACAATGGCCCTTTCAGTATCATTCCCCCCAGGTCCCCAGTGCTTGGTAAGGCTAGGCCAGGCTGAACCATTTGAGTCCTGGAAGCTTAGAATGGAATGGGCCACATGCCTCCACGCCCAACCCCAGTCATCCCTGGCTTGAATCCCTTCAGCCTCTGGTGAAATGACTGGTCACAGTAGCCTCCTTTGTTTGGCTTTCTAGCGCCAGACTGTGTGACCTGGATGAAAGAAACAATAGTGAGCATGTATTGAGCACCTGCTGGATGCCAGGCACTAAGCGCTTTTGATGCAACCATCTGATTCTTCCACCTTCTCTATTTATTTATTCCTTTGTTTATTCAACAAATTATTTATTTTATTGTATTGTTCTGTATTTATTTTCAGAGACAGGGTCTTGCTCTGTTGACCAGGCTGGAGTGCAGTGGCATGATCATTGCTCACTGCAGCCTCAACCTCCTGGGCTCAAGCGATCCTCCCACTTCAGCCTCCCAAGTAGCTGGGACTACAGGTGCATGCCACCAGCCCGGCTAATTTTTTTATTTTTTTGTAGAGACAGGGGTCTCCCTATATTGCCCAGGCTGGTCTCAAAGTCCTGTTCTCAAGTGATCCTTCTGCCTCCGCCTCCCAAAGCCGTGTAATTACAGTCGTTAGCCACCGCACCCAGTCTATTCAACAAATATTTTCTAAGCATCTACTGCACGCCAGTTCTGTTCTAGGTGCAGTAATATGGCAGTGAACAAGACAGACAAAATTCCCTGCTTCACAGAGCTGAGTTGAGAGGAGAGACCAATAATAAACAAAATAAATAAGGCAAATGGATCGCAGTTTAAATGGTGCTAAGTGCGAAGGAGGAAAATAAAGGTCCAGCATGATGGCTCACGCCTGTAATCCCAGCACTTTGGGAGGCCAAGGCAGGTGGTTTGCTTGAGCCCAAGAGGTTGAGATCAGCCTGGGCAACATGGCAAAACCTCATCTCTACAAAAATACAAATATTAGCTGGGCGTAGTGGCACGCACGTGGAATCCCAGCTACTCGGGAGGCTGAGGCAGGAGGGTCGCCTGAGCCCAGGAGGCAGAGGCTGCAGTGAGCCGAGATCATGACACTGCACTCCAGCCTGGGTAATAGAGCAAGACCCTGTCTTGAAAAAATAAAAAAATAAATCCATCAGGAGGAGGGGAGCCCTCGCTGGCCGGGAACATTATGAGATAGGTATTACAAACCTCATCTTACAGATGAGTAAACTCAGTCTGCGAGAAATGAAGTCACTTCTGGAGGTCACACAGGGAAAGTGAGCTAGTACTGTAATTTGCCTCTCTGAACTCCCTTTGAGCTCTGACCTCTGGGTGAGCAGCTGAAGCACAGAGAAAGGAAGATTAAGGAGACACGCCCAGAACACGTCAGGGTTACTGGGTGCAGCTGTGCAGGCTGTGCACGGCACAACTCCAGAAGCACCATTCATAGAGATCACAATGTGAATGCTGCCCCCTTGAGTCTAGAAGGGCACAAGAATCACAGATTAATGTGGTGGCCTGGAGATAGGGACAGGTCACACAGGTAGCCCTGGAAAGAAGGTCTCAGCTGGACACAGTGGTTCAAGCCTGTAATCCCTGCACTTTGGGAGGCCGAAGCGGGTGGATCACCTGAGGTCAGGAGTTCAAGACCAGCCTAGCCAACATGATGAAACTCCGTCTCTACTAAAAATACAAAAAAATTATTTGGGAGGCCGAGGCGGGCGGATCACAAGGTCAGGAGATCAAGACTATCCTGGCTAACACGGTGAAACCCCGTCTCTACTAAAAATACAAAAAAAGTAGCCGGGCGTGGTGGCGGGCGCCTGTAGTCCCAGCTACTCAGCAGGCTGAGGCAGGACAATGGCGTGAACCCGGGAGGCGGAGCTTGCAGTGAGCCGAGATTGCGCCACTGCACTCCAGCCTGGGCGACAGAGCAAGACTCCGTCTCAAAAAAAAAAAAAAAAATTAGCTGGCCGTGTTGGCACCCACCTGTAATCCCAGCTACTTAGGAGGCTAAGGCAGGAGAATCGCTTGAAACCAGGAGGCGGAGGTTGCAGTGAGCCGAGATCACACCACTTCACTCCAGCCTGGGCAACAAGAGTGAAACTCTGTCTCAAAAAAAAAGAAAAAGAAAAGTCTCTATTGCCAGTTGTCTATTCTCAATAGCTTGCTTTTTTCACTTAATATATCAGCAGCCACTTCCCCATGTCAACACATAAAGATCTAGTTGAGTAATTCTCCCAAAGCTGGTCACTAGACCAGCAACTTCACATCACCTGGGAATTTTTATAGACAGGGTCTCACTCTGTTGCCTAGGCTGGAGCGCAGTGATGGGATCACGGCTCACTGCAGCCTGGAACTCCTGGGCTCAAGTTATCCTCCTGCCTCAGCCTCCCGAGTAGCTGGGACTACAAGCGTGCACCACCACACCCGGCTTTTTTTTTTTTTTTTTTTTTTTTTTTTTGTAGAGATGGAGTCTCCCTATATTGCCCAGGCTGGTCTCAAACTCCTGAGTTCAGGAGATCCTCCCATCTCGGCTTCCCAAAGCTCTGAGATGACAGGTGTGAGCCACTGCCCTGGCCCTTATTTTTTTTTTCCATTAGACTGTTTTTCTGTTCCATTAGACTGTAAGCTTGAAAGACAGGAACCACGTCTGCCTTTCTTTCTGACCACTGGACCCAGCATACCATACAGTAGATGCCTAATACATGCTTTGTCAGACTGGGGGAAAATATATATTAGATATTAATATTATATATAAATATATTTTAAAATTGTATAAAGATTGCATATATATATATAATTTATTTGAAATTTCAGCTTTAAATAATTGTTTTTGACCAGGCACAGTGGCTTACGCCCATAATCCCAACACTTTGAGAGGCTGAGGCAGGAGGATCCCTGGAGCCCAAGAGTTCAAGGTTGCAGTGAGCTATGATTGTGCCACTGTGCTCCAGCCTGGGTGACAGGATGAGACCCTATCTCAAAAAATAATAAAATAATAATAACTGTATTTATGAATAACTTTTATTTAAATTAAATTTATCAGAATCTTTCTTGGACAGGCACTGTGGCTCATGCCCGTAATCCCAGCATTTTGGGAGGCTGAGGCGGGGGAATCACTTGAGGTCAGGGGTTCGAGACCAGCCTGGCCAACATGGCGAAACCCCGTCTCTACTAAAAATACAAAAATTAGCTGGGGGTGGTGGCGGGCGCCTGTAATCCCAGCTACTCAGGAGGCTGAGGCAAGAGAATTTGAGCCCAGGAGGTGGAGATTGCAGCGAGCCGAGATCGCGCCAATACACTCCAGTCTGGGCGACAGGTACTGTGTCTCCAAAAAAAAAAAAAAATTCTTAAAGTGACTTTATGCAAAATTACATACATTAACGATATAATAGATATCGTGCCTTTTTTAAGAGAAATTTGAATGTTTTCAAAGAAAAAACTTTTTGGAAAATGATATGAAAAATAATTTTAATATGTGCTTTAGCCTCGGGCTACCAGAAGAGCCCCAGATAGGATCGAGGGAGGCCTCAGTCCCACACCGTCCCCTTCTGCCCCGCCCAGATGGATTTCCAGGCTCAGGGAAGTCCCCTCTCGGGTCCAACCATATCCTGCGAAGAGACACAGCACCTGTCCCGCCTCCGCCTGTCCGCGAGGTGACGCCAGGCGGACCGGAGCGATCCTCTGGAGTCCTTCATCTCTATGATCTCCGCAGCTGCCTAAGTGACCCGGAAGCTGTGTCTGACTGAGGGGTCAGTGGTTCCAGGTAGGAGCTAGGTGACCCTCGGCTGCTGCAGGGATCTGCAGCGACTGCAGCCATGGGGGCGCACCTGGTCCGGCGCTACCTGGGCGATGCCTCGGTGGAGCCCGACCCCCTGCAGATGCCAACCTTCCCGCCAGACTACGGCTTCCCCGAACGCAAGGAGCGCGGTGAGGCCCAGTGCGCAGGCGCAGCCAGAGGGAGTGGGGCGCGGGTGCCTGAACCCCTGAACACCTGGCACCCCAGGGCTGGGCTCTAACCTCAGGTGTTGTATCTGGGTTTGGGTCTAGACTAGGAGTCCACAGGATGTGCATGACCCCACCTCAGTGTGGAGGCGTTCCAGCCCAAGGGCACGGCTTGAGCAAAAGCCAGGGAGCAAAAGTGAGGCGACAAGTGGGGGTTCGGGCAGGAATGCGACGCGCAGAGCTGGGTCGAGTCTTTTTTTTTTTTTCTTTTGAGACGGAGTCTCGCTTTTTCTTTCAGGCTGGAGTGCAGTGGCTTGGTCTCGATTCACTGGCAGCCTCCACCTCCTGGGTTCAAGCGATTCTCCTGCCTCAGCCTCGCGAGTAGCTGTGATTACAGATGTGTACAACCATGCCCAGCTACTTTTTTGTATTGTTAGTAGAGACGGGGTTTCTCCTTGTTGGCCAGGCTGGTCTTGAACTCCTGACCTCAAGTGATCCGCCCGCCTCGGCCTCCCAAAGTGCTGGGATCGCAGGCGTCAGTCACCACGCCCGGCCTCGGGCCAAGTCTTGGGGGACGTGGGGAGTCGTGGGAGGGCAGGGACACGTTCATTGTACGCCCTTCCTGATGTCGCTGCAATTGTGGGGTATGCACAAGGAAATAAGGAAGATTCGAGCTGCAAATACTGTCCTGCAAAGTGCTTTGTTTTGCTTTGAGACGGGATCTTGCTCTGTTGCCCAGGCTGAGTGTAGTGGCACAATCACAGCTCATTGCATCCTCGACCTCCTGGGCTCAAATGATCCTGCCGCCTCAGCCTCCCAAGTAGCTGGGACTACAGGAGCACCCCAGGATGCCAGACTGATTTTTTATTTTTTGTAAAGTTGGGGGTCTTGCTATGTTGCCCAGGCTGGTCTCAAACTCCTGGGCTCAAACGATCCTTCTGCCCAGCTTCCCAAAGTGCTGGGATTGAAGATGTGAGCCACTACGCCCAGGATGGTTTTTTGGTTCGTGTGTTTGTTTTTGCTTTTAATGTAGTAATATCACAGGCATACCGAGCACCAGCTCTGGGCCACGTCCCACGTTAGGCACCGCAGATACAGCAGGGAACTGGAGGGATGCAGGCACTGTCTCCAGAGAACTCAGCACAGTGGGAAAGATTGTGGAATCAGAGCTGGGGGTGTCAAGGCAGGCTTCCAAGAGGCAGTGGCTGGAAACAAAGACGTGAAGGGTGGCTGGGCGCAGTGGCTCATGCCTGTAATCCCAGCACTTTGGGAGGCTGAGGCGGGCAGATCACCTGAGGTCAGGAGTTTGAGACCAGCCTGGCCAACATGGTGAAACACCATCTCTACTAAAAATACAAAAATTGAGGCCGGGCATGGTGTCTCACACCCATAATCCCAGCACTTTGGGAGGCCGAGGCAGGCAGATCACGAGGTCAGGGGATTGAGACCATCCTGGCCAATGTGGTGAAACCCTGTCTCTACTAAAAATACAAAAATTAGCCAGGGGCGTGGTGGTGCACACTTGTAGTCCCAGCTACTCAGGAGACTGAGGCAGGAGAATCGCTTGAACCCAGGAGGCATAGGTTATAGTGAGCCGAGATCACACCACTGCACTCCAGCCTGGGCGACAGAGCAAGACTCCATCGCAAAAACAAAATACAAAAATTAAGCCAGGCACGGTGGCTTATGCCTGTAACCCCAGCACTTTGGGAGGCCAAGGCCGGTGGATCACCTGAGGTCAGGAGTTTGAGACCAGCCTGGCCAACATGGTGAAACCCCGTCTCTACTCTACTAAAAATACAAAAATTAGCCAGGTGTGGTGGCGCATGCCTGTAATCCTAGCTGTCTGGGAGGCTGAGGCAGGAGAATTGGCTGGAACCCAGGAGGCAGAGGTTGCAGAGAACCAAGGTCAGGCCACCACACTCCAGCCTGGGTGACAGAGCGAGACTGTCTGAAAAAAAAAAAAAAAAAAAACCCCAAAGATGTGAAGGGGCATGAGTAGGGGTTGACCAAAGAGAGGTGGCAGAGCCAAGCTTCTAAGCAGAGGAGGGACACAATCAGTTTTGGTTGGTCAAAAGGTCACACTGTCTACTGAGTGGGCGACAAGCTTGAGACAGAGACCTCTAAGCAGCCTGGATTTGAGAGAAAGTTGGGAGACGGTGTAATCACTCCAGTGTCCACACTCCGCGTAGTCCTTTCGCCCCAGCTGAACCTGCAGTTCATTGGTCCGTCCACCTTCCTCCCACTGCCTTACATACCTTGCTTTCCCCAAGATCAGCTTTGCAAACGCTAGCAACCTGCTGCCCTTCTCTCTTGCTTACTCTGGATAAACTCACCTCTTTCCCTTCCTTGGTGCCTATCCCCGTGCAACTGAACATAATGGGGGGCGGGAAGATAAGAAAAAAACAGCTCTAAGCCAGGCAAAATGGCTCATGCCTGTAATCCCAACGGTTTGGGAGGCAAAGGCAGGAGGATTGCTCAAGGCCAGAAGTTCAAGAACAGCCTGGGCAACATAGCAAGGCCCTGTCTCTACAATGTTTTATTTTTATTTTTTAATAAGCTGGGTGTGGTGGCACATTCCTGCAGTCCCTGCTGACCGGTCTCTCGATTGGTACTCCAGTGGACTCTTTATGGTGCCTGGCCTTTCTCTTACCTCCCGGATCCTTCACTCTCTCCCTCCCTCCTAGATCACTGTCCCCTGCCCTCTCTTTCCTCCTTTCCACCCCCTTTCAGCCAGTCACTTTGCTCACTGCAACATCTGCCTTCCCAGTTCAAGCGATTCTCCCGCCTCAGCCTCCCGAGTAGCTGGGATTACAGGTGCGTGCCACCACACCTGACTCATTTTTGTATTTTTAGTAGAGACAGGGTTTTACCATGTCGGCCAGGCTGATCTCGAACTCCTGACCTCAAGTGATCCACCTGCCTCGGCCTCCCAAAGTGCTGGGTTTACAGGCGTGAGCCACCGCGCCCGGCCCATATTTATTTATTTGTTTATAGAGATGGGCTCTCGCTCTGTTGCTTAGGCTGGAGTGCAGTGGGGTGGTTATCACCCACTGCAGCCTCAAACTCCTGGGTTCAAGCGATCCTCCCGAGTAGCTCTGGATACTCCGTGTGCACTACCGTGCAAAGATAATTTTATTATTTTTTTCTGGACATGGGATCTTTCTGTGCTCCCCAGGCTGGTCTCCCTAATACTTAAGCACTGCCAGACACGCTGTGGTGCTCTGTCTTCTGTCTGTTCTGTGTCTCCCTCCGAGGGCAGGGACACTTGTGTGTTGTGTTCCCTGCTGTATCCGCACCACTAAGCACACAGTAGGCAGTCTAAAGTCCTTGCTGCTAGCTGATTATAAGTTCAAGACAAAAGAGGGAGGAGTCTAGGATTGCCACCTGGAGCTCCAAGTGCAGATAGGGAACAGCCAAGGGCTGCAGGTGATACCCAGGCCTGGGGCTCAAGCGAGGTGTGGGGTGGAGGGACCACATCGGGCTCATCTACATACGGGGCGGCAGCAGAGAAAAAGGCTCTCAGGCCGGGCGCAGTGGCTCACACCTGTAATCCCAGCACTTTGGGAGGCCAAGGTGGGTGGATCACCTGAGGTCAGGAGTTCAAGACCAGCCTGACTAACATGGCGAAACCCCATCTCTACTAAAAATACAAAAATTAGTCGGGCATGGTGGCAGGCACCTGTAGTTCCAGCTACTCAGGAAGCTGAGGCAGGAGAATTGCTTGAACCTGGGAGACAGAGGTTGCAGTGAGCTGAGATCTTGCCACTGCCCTCCAGCCTGGGTGACAGAGTGAGACTCCATCTCAAAAGAAAAATGCTCCCAGAACAAAGCGTAAGGTAAGGCAGCCATAGAGATGGGAGGAAACCTGGGGAGGAGGGATGTGGGAGGAGCCACAGGAAAGAAGGAAGCGGGAGGCTGGGGTCCTGGGCTGTTGGGTGGCCCTGTGAGAGCCCGTGTCTGGGCAGTGAGGGGGTAGGGCAGAAGCCAGGGAATGGGACAAGGGGCAGGAGAGGAGGACCTGGGCCTCAGTGGGATGAGAGAATCACAGCTGGGAAGCAAAGGGGAGAGAAGCCAGCAGGGGACGACTGCCATTGAGATGTGAATATATCTCGTCTCACTTGCGCAGATGGGAAGGAGCTGGGACCGAGAAAGATGTGGACGTCAGGAGGGCTAGGGAGGCTGGGTCTGAGGGAGGCGGCGGGGAACGAGTGCAGGATCGCCAGGCACAGGCTCAGGGGTGAGTGTCCAGGATTCCTCATGCTCCCATCGGCCCCCTCCTGAAGGCTGATTTGTCCAGAGTCGGGTTTGCTAGGTGAGTGGGGCACCGGGACCCAGATACTAGTCCAGTTGTCTTCTGAGCCCACGCCTAAGTACCTTACAGGTACTGTTAGCTCCGTGGATGCTCGGGTAACTTCCATGACCAGATGGTCAGTTCTGAGGCTGAGAGAGAGGCCACGCCGCCGGCCAGTGCAGAGCTGGGACTTGGGTGGGTTGCAGACAGGAAAGGCTGGGAGTGCTGCCTGGAGCCCCAGGTGCAGGTGGAGGGGCTGAGGGTTACTCTGGGAGAAGGTGGATTCTGAACTCGGACTCTGGAGAGCGGGGCTGTAGAGAGTTGTGGATGGGCATCCCTGTGGGAGGGGAGGCAAGGATCCGGCACGGGATGTTGAGGTGCCTCAGGGTGATGGGGAGCCACCTTCTCCTGTCTGGCCCTTGGTGTCTGGAGTTGCCTTTGTGCAAATTAGAAAAGGAGGCCCCTTCAGGACAGTGCATCCGTCAAAGGCATCTGCCATCCACTGCCATCTGCCACCTGGATGTGAATGGGGGACACCCCAAGCCGTGCCTTCCTGAAGCCGTGTGCCTCAGTCCCCTGGGGATCCCCGGAATTGGGGTGGGGAGCCTCCAGCCTGGTTGAGCCCCGCCCACTCCCTGCAGAGATGGTGGCCACACAGCAGGAGATGATGGACGCGCAGCTGAGGCTCCAGCTGCGGGACTACTGCGCCCACTACCTCATCCGGCTGCTCAAGTGCAAGCGCGACAGCTTCCCCAACTTCCTGGCCTGCAAGCAGGAGCGACACGACTGGGACTACTGCGAGCACCGCGAGTGAGCACCCCCACACCGGCCCCACACACCCCTGGCCCACCCAAGCCCCCCACACGCCCAGCCCGCCCGAGCCCCCCTTCCCCCCCCCGCCAACACCCACAGCCTGCACCCCACCCAGGCCCTGGCCCCTGGCAGGATGTGGCTCCAGAGGCCAGGGACCTGAACTGCCACTGAGGTTTCTAGCCAGGCCCCACCTTAGTCCCAGAGAGGGCTCTCTAGGGGCCTGTTGGATGGGGACAGGGCAGGTGGCTGAAGCCACCTAGGGGAGTGGCCAAGCCCAGGTTCCAGTGGGAAGCCCTGCCACCTGCGTGGGCAGACCCCAGACCCAAGCCACAGGCACTCGGACATGTCTTCTTCAGAGGCCTCCCCCACAGTGCTCTGGGACAGCCCCTCCGCTTCCCAGGGCTTGGGGGGCATGTCCTGGCCAGGGACCCTGACAGCCCCTCTCGTGCTTTTCCCCCAGCTATGTGATGCGCATGAAGGAGTTTGAGCGGGAGCGGAGGCTGCTCCAGCGGAAGAAGCGGCGGGAGAAGAAGGCGGCAGAGTTGGCCAAAGGCCAGGGACCCGGGGAAGTGGACCCCAAGGTGGCCCTGTAGGGGGTGCACCCCCCACCCTATGGACCAGTCAAATAAAAGCCTTCAGGCCCCTCAACCAGAGTCCCCTCTTACTGCTCCGACGCGAGAGTGGGGAGAGAGTGAAGGGCAGTGTGGTGGTCCCCAACCCCGGAAAGAAACAGAGCCCGAGTCCGACTGGGGCAGGCGGGCTTTATTCCGGGTGCTGGAGAGCTGTGGGCCCCACTCCTCCCCCAGAATGCCACTGGGGTGAGGAGCTGAGCCTCAGCAGGGGTGAGCGCTCAGAGCAGGAAGGGGATGATGGGCATGCGCAGGGGCGGGTAGTCCCGGAACTCCTTCAGGTAGCTGCGGTGCTTGCCCTTGGCCCAGATGGTCATCTGGGTGAAGCCCACCAGGGAGAACAGGGCCACTGCAGGAAAGAACGGGCGTCAGGGAGGGGCTGCCGGCCCGGAGGGGCAGGGCCCCGCCGAGGGAGGGCGGCAGGCTCACCTGGGAGACACTGCGTCATGATGGCGAAACCGATCCAGGACCCCACCTGTGGGCAGGGGCGGAGAGTGAGCGTGGGCAGGGCTGGGCAAGGCCCGCTGTTCCGCCACCCTCGCAACCCGTGTATGTGGCTGTCCTGGACTCAGCCAGCCACCTCCCGCCGCCCCTGCTTTCTGAGTCAGGAATGGGAACCCAATTCCAGCGGAAGCGGGGCTGTATACGTCGGAAGCCCAGCGGCAAACGCCTCCCGGCCACCACAGCAGAGGCCGCGGTCTCCACCTCCCAATGCTCCCGGCGCAGGCGGCAAAAGCAGCTGCCCAGCCAGGCGCCCCCTCCTAGGGGCTGGTCCCTCCACATGGGACCCCAAGTCCCAGGGCAGAGAGGGGTAAGGCAGCCCCTCACCTCGTAGGTGTAGTTGGGACAGGACACCAGCAGGAAGAGCCACGTGAAGGGGTTCTTGGTGGGGTATGGGATCTTCCGCGTCTTGGACCCTGGCAGGCAGGACAGGAGGAGAAAGTCAGACCCCCTCACCCAGCCCAGCTGTCCCCCTGCCCCCAGCAGGCACTCACCAGCGGGCCGCAGGTCCCGCAGGGCCATGTGGATGGAGAAGTTGCCGAGCTGGCAGATCTGTCAGAGAAGCAGGATCAGCCTAGGGCCGCCCAGACTCCCCCGACCCCGTCCCCACACCCAGCCTCCTTACCACAAAGATGGCGAGCGCCAGTTTCACCTGCTGAGCTCCGTAGGCTGAAGAGGAAGCAGGGAGGGGAGCCCATGAGGGGAGGACCCGCTGGGTGGGGACCGTGAGGGAGGGAAGGATGGTCTGAGGCCACTTACTAGGGGGAGTGTAGAGAGGGTGATTGATGTAATAGGCCATCCACGCGGCGAAGCCCCAGTAGTAGGTGCAGTTCTGAAAGGGAGCAGGGCAGGGATGGGACTTGGGCCAGCACCGGACAAGGCAGATTCTGCCCATGTCTTATCCCAAGGGGCCTGGGAGCATGGTGGGAAAGGACAGGAGGGGCCTTGGGGCCGGGCTGGGGAGAATAGGCGGGGCCAAGGGGTGAGGCTAGGGCAGGGCTCTGTGAGGGCGTGGTGGACAGGACGGGCCTAGGGGTGAAACTGGGGCGGGGCTCTGCAGGGGCGGGGCTGGGGGGATAGGCGGTGCCTAGGGGTGAGACTGGGGTGGATAGGCAGGCCTAGGGGCGCGACGGGGGCGGGGCTGGGGAGGACGGGCGGGGTTTAGAGGCTCTGCGGGGGCGGGGCTGGGGAGGTTAGGCGGGGCCTAGGGGTAGGGCTCTGCTGGGGCGTAGTGGCAGACAGGAAGGGCCTTGGGGTAGGGCTCGGTGGGGGCGGGGCGGGGTGGGGCAGAAAGGCGGGGCTTAGGGGTGAGGCGGGGCTTAGGGGTGAGGCGGGGACGGGCTCTCACCTTGAAGATGTTGCGCAAAGGCATAGTGCCATGGGAGAAGCGGTGCACGAAGAGCGTCTCCAGCAGGCGCTTGACGTAGTGGAATGAGTGGCAGATGCAGGCGAGGCTGGTCGGGGGGAGCAGGCTCAGCTGGGGCTGGTCCGGCAGGTCTTCTGCCTTCCCCTACCCTCCTCCCGCCTGCCCCACTTACTGCACCACTGTATGCCGACTGGACGTAAAGTCATATTTGTGGCCATAGATGAAGGGCACTCGGAAGTAGAAGAGCAGGTAGATGAAAAGGGGCCCCGCGTACTCTGTTAGGAAGACCTGAGAGTAGAGGGGGCCAAGATGAGTCACCCAATGTGGCTGACGGGAAAAGAGGCCGTGGGTAGGGTCAGAACTCACCGTCACCCAGCTGATCTGGGCCCCCAGGTCCCGGAAGTACAGTGTGGCCGTGGTGCCCACGGGCAGCTTCTGCAGAACATCCTCATCCTTCAGGGACTTGCCCTCTGCAGAGAGGCGGGCCAGAGCTCAGGGGCTACCCGGGCCTTCTCCCACTGCCACCCAGGAGCCCAGGGGGCGGGCCGAGTGGACAGCTGTACTCACTAGGGTCCAGGCGGAGGGACTGGCGGGCGGGGTACCACTGCGGATCTGCGGGGAGAACAGGGCAGTTACAGCCCACAGCCTGGCAGGGCTCAGCCGGTCCGCTGCCCAGCCGCTGTGCCAGCTTCTCAGGGTTCCCAGGGTGCAAGGACCCCAGGACTCCACAGCTCCTCCCCCCTGGGGGCAAAGCCTCAGGCTTGTGCAGTTTCAGGACACAGGCCAGAAGAGCGCGGGCAGAAGCAGGATCTTGTCCTTCCCAGAGCCTAGCAAGGGCGTTCCTGCAGAGTGCCACGTGGGGGCGCCTGCCCCAGTCATGCCCCAGAAGCCTGGGCCACACTGGGGCATCTCTGCAGGCCCCTGGGAGAGGGGTGCAGGATGGGATCCCTCCCACCCTAAGGTCCCTGGTCAAAGGGGTTGCAGGGGCAGTGTGGCCGGGCCTAGAACTCACGGGTCTTAGTGAAGAGGTTCTTGATCTCCGCAATGGTGGCGTGGGGCTCCACCTGGGGGAAGCACAGGCGCAGGGACGTCAGCTCTGCGGGGAGCCCAGACTCAGGATGGGGAGGTACTGAAGGGGATGGCAGGCTGGGGGTTGGGCTGCAGCTATGGGAAGGGGGAAGGGCTGGGGTCCAGGCCTCTGCCTGCAGTCAGGGAAGGACCACCGAGGGCCCTGCCAGTGCAGTGACAGCAGGGGTCTGGGGCTCCACTTCTACCCTCAGCCAGCAGGCCCCCAGCCCGGCTAGTGGCAGATTAAGCATGGGAAGGCGAGCCTGCTTCTCTGCCCCTCCTCTCCACTCCTCACCCATGACTCTCCCAGGAGCAAAGGCCCTCTGTCCTCCCCACGGACAGCACAAGCCCCTTCCCCCAGGCCCGGCCTCAGCAGGGGCAAGGCTCACTCCTCCACCGCCCTCCCAGGACCAAAATCCCCGCAGGGTCCACTGAGACTCCTGTGCCTCCATTTCCCCGCCACACCCAGGGGACATGGCTATCCACCCTACCCCAAGTGAGGGCATACCTCTCCATAGGGCAGGGGGTGGGGCACAAAGGGCCCCACTGGACAGCTCCTGGGTTATAAGGATTGGGGTCCCGGGCCCAGTGCCCTTGGCCCAGTGCAGCCCACGCCCCAGTCCTACCTTGTCCAAGAAACACAGCTTCTCCCTTGTCTTTGCATCCAGAATCTCCACCTCGAAGAAGAGAACAGCCTTTTTAGGTTTCTTGGCCACCTTTGGGGGTGTGGGCCTGGGGAGCCCATTGAGGCCAGGGAGGAGGCCTGGGGTGGCCTCCCGGGCCAACAAGCTCAAGTTCAAGTCCATGCCGCCTGCCACCAGCCCTGCCACTCGGCTCTGCCCACGGTGGCCAGCAGCCCCAGCTGCCGGCCGTCAGCCCCCACCACCAACCTCCCCACGGGAAGCAGCCCTGGGCCGGGCAAGCGCGATCAAATTCTGCCGCGGTGCTGGAAAGGAGCCCGTGCCGGCCCTGGCACTGCCGACTTCTATGCCAGATGTAACCCGAGTGGCAACCACAGCCACAGCCCAGCTAAATATAAAACCGCCCCAGACTGCGCCCCCCAGGAGCCATGCCACAGACCTTCTCTGAGGGGGGGCTTGGGAGTCTCCCCGGGGAGCCAGGCTGCCCTGAAAGCAGCTTTTGAGCGGTCACAGCCCCTCAACGGCACCAGCACAGGGAAAGCCCCAGGGGCAGGCATGACAACACCTCCCAGCCCCCGCCCTGCACAGAGCCAGTGGCTGGAGGAGAGTGAGAGGCCAGCGGGCTGTGCAGGCCCCGGCCCGCAGCTCAGGCCTAGGGAGTTCACTGGGCTTGGAGAAATCCCAGCTATTTTGAGAATCCGCGAGACAGATCATCCATTTCCCCTTCTGAGCTGTAAGAGACACTTTGGATTATTTTCCTTGTGCATTTGTGTTACCAGGGAGGTGACAGATTCTGGAGTTATGGGTGCAGAGAGCCTCTCTCGAAGTGTGGGAAGGATCGGGGTGTGTGGAAGTTTTAGGCAACCGCCTCCAGCTTGGGCTGATGAGGTCTCCCCAACCTTCCTCCCCACCCACTTCTCACCTTGTAGCCACCTGTGGGGCAGGCTTTCCACTGAGTCAGCCCAAACACTGCACCCTCACCCAGGACCTGCGCCCCACTAAAGCCCGGCGCTTCCTGCGTCCAAGAGCCAGGCCTGTGCCAGCCCCTGAGGGAGGAGTCTGGCCCAGCCCTCCCTGAGCCCCCAGGCCAGTGATGAACAATGCGAGTGCAGAGGGGCAGGGCTGGAGGGAGGCAGCCCCCGGGGATCTGACCCACCCTCTGCAGGGGTCAGTGCAATCCTATTATACAGGGGTCATGGCAAGCAGGCAGGCCTGATCCCAAGTCAGCCACCAGCCAGCAATTCTTGGGGGACCCTTCCTACCCACAGAAACCCAGCGGGGGCCCCCAGAGGCTGCCTGAGGAAAAGGAGCAGGACACAACGCTCACAAACAAACCTCTGGGCTGGGGCCATCCCAGGGCAGGCCTACCCACCCAGAGCCCAGGGAGACCGGGCCACAGCAGCTAGGGCCCACTCTGAAGATGAGGGCACCACGGTCAAGCCAGAGAAGCTGGGTACCCCTCCTGCACATTCCCAACGACAGTGGGAGACAAGGGGGCTTGGTGGCCTGCACTCGGGAACCGTAACCAGCCCTGCCTTGTAGTCCCTGGGGGACCCCAGGCATGTCACCTCTCTCTAGGCCTCAGAAGGGGGCAGGTAGGAAGCAGACTACCTCCCAGGACTGTGACGGTCTCCTGAGACAATGCATGGGGTACACTAGGTGACCCCTGACAGATGGGAGGCACCCTATGGGATAGGAGGCATTGTTGCCCGTGGGTTTGGTTCAGATCCCCACTCCCCTGCTGGCCTGGCAGTCACCACAACATGGGGGCCTATTTCCCCAGCTATGACACATTCGCCCCCACTTCCTGGACAGGAGGGTGGGAATGGGCCCAGCAGCCAGGAAATCCTGGCCCATGGGGCCTCCTGAGTCCCTGCTGTCAACTCCAGGCACTGCCTGGCCTTGTGGCCTCTAGGGGAAGGTTACTGAACTCCTCCGAGCCACAGCGATAACAAGGCCAAAGAGCTGGCACATGGAAGGGCCAGAAAAAAGAGCTCGGTCACACCACGCAGGACGTTGGGCCCCACCAAGGGGATATGTAGGATAGGGACAGAGGACACAGGGCGGGATGCACGGGAAAGGGTTAGCACAGCAGGGCCCTGGGCGGGCACGGGGCCTGCCCTGTGGCTGCAGGTATATTAATAGTTCCTGGGCCCCAGGCAGGCAGTGCCCACACGCTTTCAAGCCCGTGTGGCCTGTAGGAAGGCAGCCCAGCGTCCACAGGGAGAGAAGGCCTCCGAGTTCCTGCTGAACCACTCAACAGCTTAAAATACAACCAGCCCCTCTCCCGGTCCAGCCAGCTGCTAGTGGGAGGGGTGAAATCCTACCCTGCTCCCCCCAACCTGGGCACCAAACCAGGGCCCAAGAGGGAGAGTACGGCCATCAGGGTCCCAGCTAGCTGCTGGGAGAGGACGCCGGGCTGCAGCAGGAGGGGGTAGCCGAGAGAGGGGCCACGCTCACAGCTGCAGCAGTGGTGCCCAGGCCAGCCTGAGGCCCAAGGAGAGGAGACGCCCAAACCTGCAAGGAGGTAAGCCCGGGCTGCAAGGTGGCGCCTAGGGGCCCCTGCAGACAGGAATGCCCAAGGCTAGGGCCACCTGGGCAGGATGAGTCCTCAGTGGGATGGCCGTCCATCTCCCATTTCCTGCCCCAAATCCCCAGCTCGTCGGCCATCTCCTCCTAGAGAGAGGACTGAGAGGCTCTGGGGGGAGCAGGAGGCCTCTCCGTACTATTCTTGCAATTCCCTGTGTCTCTACAATTTATTTTATTTTATTTTTTTTTTTTTGAGACAGAGTCTCACTCTGTCGCCCACGTTGGAGTGCAGCAGTGTGATCTCGATTCACTGCAACCTCCGCCTCCCGGGTTCAAACGATTCTCCCGCCTCAGCCTCCAGAGTAGCTGGGATTACAGGCATACACCACCACATCCAGCTAATTTTTTGTATTTTAGGAGAGATGGGGTTTCACCATGTTGCCCAGGCTGGTCTCGAACTCCTGAGCTCAGGCAATCCACCACCTCGGCCTCCCAAAGTGCTAGGATTATAGGCGTGAGCCACCTGGCCCGGCCTATAATTATTTCTAAGTAAGAAAGTTAAATAAGATATTCCAGGTGGGGTAAAAGAAATAAGTTACGCTAGGAAACAAGCCAGACACAAAGGTCCCATATCTATGCAAAATGCCCAGAGCAGACAGACAGAAAAGCAAATTGGAGGGGCCAGGGGCTGGGCGGGGGGAATGGGGAGTGGTTGCTGCTGGGTACCCGGTCTCCTTTCAGAGTGAGGAAAATGTTCTGGAACGAGACAGAGGTGGAGGCTGCACAATGATGCACGTGCACTCAATGCCACTGTTCACTTCTAAATGGTTAGTTTCATGTTACATGAATTTCACCTCAATAAATTATTGTTTAAAGGGGTGAGGGGTAACAAACAGGCCCCACATACCCATCAAAATAAAAAGTCGGGTGGGAGGAGCAGGAGAGGTTCCCCACCCCTCAGAGGGAGGGCCTAATGTGAGACCTCATCGAGGACTCCACGCCCCACACCCCACTGCCACCCCAACCTCTGCTCTGTGCCTGCCACACACACACACACACACACACACACACACACACACACACACACACACACACACGCCTGCCTAGGCCTGAGGCCAACAGGGGGCAGAGGCTCCCAGGGGAAGCCCAGGGCTGCAGAGGGTACAGGCAGCTGCTGAACAGAGCCCCAGGCAGGGGATCCTGAGCACAGACGGGGAGGTGGCAGGCTCTGGCCCCATCTCCAGGAGAAGCGGTGAGGCAGGGAGGACAGGCAGGACCTCCTGAGGAAGCCCACGGAGCCACTCGGAGGGGCTGGGAGGGGCTGAGATGCTCTGGGTGGATGAAGGGATACCTGTGGGAGGGGGGCTACTGGTGTCAGCGAGGTCCCAGCACTGGCCACGGGCAAGGGGTGAGACCCCATAGCCTCAGGCACGACGGGCAGGGAGAGGGCAGGAACGGGCAGACAGGCAGGCGCTCTGGCCTGGGGCACAGGCTGGTGGCTCTGCCGGCCTGTGGCTCTGTGATGACAGTTCCACTAGCCTGAGAGGAATTCTCACCAGGAGGCCCAAGATTCCCGGGCCCAGCCAACAGCAACTCGTGGCAGCACGAGGTCAGGGCAGGGCCAAGAGCCAAGACATAGGGTGCGGCGCGAAGCGCACCCTGCAAGAGGGAGCAGGGGCGAGGTTTGTGCCTCCTAAGCCCGGAGGGGAGTGCCGCAAGCAACAGAGCCCCTGTCTTCACTGTCTTTGTGATCATGAAGATATTACTAATGGGGGCAGGAGGAGTGAAAAGGGGGGCTCTCGTTGTCTAAGCACTTGTCACAGCTCCTGGGAACGCGCCCGCCTGGTGGGTGAACAACCCAGAGAAGCAGACCTGCCCATTTCCTGACTGTGTGGCCCTGGGCAAGTTACCCAACCTCTCTGAACCTCCATTTCCTCATGGCAAAGTGTGCTGTCCCCAGCTGCCATCTGACAGGGTTACCGTAATCATCCCCAGTTTAGGATAAATCTTATTAAGGATAAATATAGGCCGGGCGTGGTGGCTCACGCCTGTAATGCCAGCACTTTGGGAGGCCGAGGCGGGTGAATCACGAGGTCAGGAGATCGAGACCATCCTGGCTAACACGGTGAAACCCCGTCTCTACTAAAAATACAAAAAATTAGCCGGGTGTGGTGGCGGGTGCCTGTAGTCCCAGCTACTCGGGAGGCTGAGGCAGGAGAATGGCGCGAACCCGGGAGGCAGAGCTTGCAGTGAACCGAGATCGCGCCACTGCACTCCAGCCTGGGCGACAGAGCGAGACTCCATCTCAAAAAAAAAGAATAAATATGATAACCGGGCACGGTGGCTCATGCCTGTAATCCTAGCACTTTGGGAGGTCAAGGTGGGCGGGTTACCTGAGGTCAGGAGTTCAAGACCAGCCTGGACAACATGGCGAAACCCCGTCTCTACCAAAGATACAAAAATTAGCCAGGCGTGGTGGTGCATGCCTGTAATCCCAGCTACTCAGGAGGCTGTGGCAGGAGAAGTGCTTGAACCCAGGAGGAGGAGGCTGCAGTGAGCTGATATCGCACCACTGCACTCCAGCCTGGGAGACAGAGCAAGACTCCATCTCAAAATTTAAAAAAAGAATAAATATGATTAGGTGGGGCACTATGGCTCACACCTGTAATCCCAGCACTTTGGGAGGCCGAGGCAGGCAGATCACCTGAGGCCAGGAGTTCGAGACCAGCCTGCCCAACATGGTGAAACCCCGTCTCTAATAAAAATACAAAAATTAGCCAGGCATGGTGGTGTGTGCCTGTAATCCCAGCTACTCAGGAGGTTGAGTCAGGAGAATTGCTTGAACTCGGGATGGTGGAGGTTGCAGTGAGCTGAGTTTATGCCATTGCACTCCAGCCTGGGCGACACAGCAAGACCCTGTCTCAAAATAAATAAATAAATAAATACGATTAGACCAACACTAGCAGAACAGCCATGCCAGGTGCACAAGGGGAACAAACCCTGGCAGGATCCACAGGCCCCTTCTCCTGGGACGCTGACCATGCTCTTGAAGGGGCCCATCCACAGGAAGCCAGGGCCAGAGAGCTGGTGCACTGATGCCTCGCCCAGCTGGTCACAGTGAACCCAAACCCTAACAATAGCGAGATACTTTCGGTGCAGAGGCCGAGCTGACCCGTCACCACCGGGATGGCTGCAAGCGGCGGAGGCTGCGACGCTCCCCACTGCCCCCTTGTGGCCGCACAGCCTCACTCCCGCCTGGTGGAAGGGCGCCCGCAGCAGCCGGCTCAGGAACTGTCCCAAAGCCGATGTCAGGGAGGGAGACAGCTCTGGTGCAGAATGGGACCTTAACCCTGGCCCTGCCACCAGCCAAGATAGCTCAGGGAGCCTGCATTCACTTATCCATTCATTCATTCCTGCCTCCCTCCTTCCCACACCCCAGGCACTGTTCCAGCTCCTGTTCCAGCTCCTGGGATATGGCAGTGAAAAAAACCAAGCCAGCCTCTGGGGTTCATGGGACCTGAATTCTAGCCTGTGCATGCTGGGGAAGCAGGGGGTGGGGGCAGATAGCCATAGCATGTTTTGTCACCAAGAGTTGTGAACAAAACTAGAAGGTTGTGGGGGAGGTCAGAATGTGGTTTTTTTTGGTTTTTGTTTTTTTTTTTTTTTGAGAGAGAGTCTCGCTGTCGCCCAGGCTGGAGTGCAGTGGCGCGATCTCGGCTCACTGCAGCCTCCAAGAGGATGGCCATTTGAGAGTGGTCAGGGAAGGCCTTTCTGAGAAAGGGGCGTGTGAAAAAAGGCCAGTAGACAGTGGGGGAACCAGTGCAGTCCAGGCAGAGGGAACAGTAAGTGCCAAGGCCCTGAGGCTGGACCATACCTAGCGTGGCTGAGCAGGAAGGAGTCCTGTGTGGCCTGAGCAGAGTGAGTCAGGGAGAGAGTGGGAGGAGGTGAGGGCAGAAAGGTGATGTGGCGGTCTGTGCCACGGCTTTGTGGGCCACAGGGAGGATGTTAGCTTTTACTCTGAGTGAAGTGGCAGCCATAGAGGGTTCTTGAGCAGAGGAGGGATGAGACTTGGCTCAGGTTCAAGACTTGGGCTTCCCCAGCTTTACCTGCTTGCCACTGCTGGGTGGAACAGACTGGAGGAGTGAGCGCAGAAGCTGGGAGCAAAGAGGGAGCTATAGAGAGGTGAAAAGTGGGCTGGGCGCAGTGGCTCACGCCTGGAATCCCAGCACTTTAGGAGGCTGAGACAGGATGATCACTTAAGCCCAGGAGTTCAAGACCAGCTTGGGCAAAATAGCAAGGCTCTGCCTCTACAAAAAGTATTTATAAAAATTAGCTGGGTCCACGCATGGTGACTCACACCTGTAATCCCAGCACTTTGGGAGGCTGAGGTGGGCAGATCACCTGAGGTCAGGAGTTCGAGACCAGCCTGGCCAACATGGTAAAACCCCATGTAAAAACACAAAAATTAGCCAAGTGTGGTGGCACACACCTGTAATCCCAGCCACTTGGGAGGCTGAGGCACAAGAATCACTTAAACCCAGGAGATGGAGGTTGTAGTGAGCCAAGATTGCGCCACTGCACTCCAGCCTGGGCAATAGAGTGAGACTCTGTCTAAAAAAAAAAAAAAAAAAAAAGAATAAATAAAAATACAAAAAATTCGCTGGGCATGGCAGTGGGCACCTGTAATCCCAGCTACTCAGGAGGCTGAGGCAGGAGAATCGCTTGAACCCAGGAGGCAGAGGTTGCAATGAGCCGAGATCACACCACTGCACTCCAGCCTGGGCCACAGGGCAAGACTCCATCTCAAAAAACAAAAATAAAAAATTAGCCAGGTGTGGTGACTCGCACCTATGGTCCTACCTACTCCTCAGGGACTGAGACAGGAGGATCACTTAAGCTTAGGAGTTCCAGGCTGCAGTGAGCCATGACTGATTGCACTACGGCACTCCTGCCTGGGGGACAAAGCAAGACCCTGTCTCAAAAAAAAAAAAACAAGGCCAGGCGCAGTGGCTCACGCCTGTAATCCCAGCACTCTGGGAGGCGGACATGGGTGGATCACGAGGTCAAGAGATCAAGACCAGCCAGGCTAACATGGTGAAACCCCATCTCTACTAAAAATACAAAAATTAGCTGGGCATGGTGGCACGTGCCTGTAGTCCCAGCTACTCAGGAGGCTGAGGCAAGAGAATCGATTGAACCCAGGAGGCGGAGGTTGCAGTGAGCAGAGGTCAGGCCACTGCACTCCAACCTGGTGACAGAGTGAAACTCCATCTCAAAAAAAAAAAAACACAAGGCAGAGACAAGCAGTGAAATTCTGGACAGATGTGGAGGTGAAGAGTGGGTGTCGCCTGAGAGTGGAGTGGGTGTGGGGATGAGAGGCACAGGGAAGGAGGGAGGAGCAGGCACCACCTGAGCCAAGGCTGGAAGAGCTGAGCCTGCAATTCCTGCTCATCCCCTGGAGGCGCAGCCTGAAGGCCTGGCACACACAGCCATGCACAGAAGGCCTCTGGAGCTTCGGCTTCCCCAGCTTCACAAACAAGCCAAGCCTGGTGCTTCCCAGTCCTCTCCCGGCTGTAAACAAGCAGGTTCAATGGCCTTGCTGGCGGCAGAGTCCACACCACAGGACCCAGCAAAGCGCCTGCCTGCCCTCTCGGCCCCAGAAGAGGGGCAGACCCGGGCCAGAGGGGGAAGCTTGGATTCTGGGCCGGCCTCATCTCCCATGGCTTATGAACCTGAAACTTCTGTGTGTCCTAGGACGTGACCTGCCTAATGGTGATGAGTGAGAACAGTGACCAACAGTTATTTCACGTTCCCTGCCCGGGGCTGGAACTGCCACAGCTTCCCAGACATCTCTCCTGCAGCAGCCGGAGGGAGCAGGAGCCATTAGCTCCGTTTCACAGATGAAGAGGCCAAGATCTAAGCAGTAAATCCCAGAGCCCAGAAGACCACGCGCGCATGTTGAAAGCCAGGTCATACCCCACCACACATGGGCCTCCAGGGCCCCTTTGCAGAGCTGATGTGGTGCCGCACAGCCCACCTGTTGAGCTCAAAGCTCCGGCAGGCTCTCTCGGACCCCGCAGGAGACTGCACTCCCTGGTAGGAAGCATCTTCTCCCGAGTCTGGGGCACAAGAGGCCTGGCTGGGGGTGCGAGCCCTGGTCAGTGCAACCAGGGCCCCAGGTAAAGACACGAAGGGCCTGACAGGTGCTGCAGCTGGCCAGCCGGGCACTCACCATCCCCACGCCAGGCACAAGCGCTGCTGCATTCATCGCCTGAGCTCCCTGTCCAGCCAATGCCCAGCACAGAGGTCGGAGGCCTGGCCCGATCATGCCCAGAGCCACGCCGGCCACCTCGCCCCCATCACCTCGCCCCCATCACAAATGCAGAGACTCCGCACATTCATATGGACTCCGGCTCAGCGACTCAGCCCTCTCGGCTCCCTTTCCTTCCCACTTCCAGAAATATCAAGTCAACCTGCTAATGCCAGGATGGCTGAGAAGACCTAGGGCTCAGCTGCCAGGAACCCTGCACAGGCCACACCTGCTCGGCCAGAAATACCACCTTCCCTAGTGGCCTCAGCGTATGACCTCGTTTCTCAGTGGCACCCGGGGGCGGCTGCACCAGCCTCCCCGAGGCGCCATGGTGGAAGCAGAATGTCACCCAGGGTGGGGAGGAAGGGCTGAGAGTGGCTGACCTCCCACTCCCAGGTCCCTGGACCGCTCTGCTCCTGTCTTCTACCCGTGCTGGCAAGATGAGAGGTGCCAGGGTCTCAATGCCAATGTCTCTGGGCTCTCGGATCCGAGGCCAGGGCCAGGTGCAGAGGCAGCGGTAGCCCGGGACCCGGAGAAGCTGGAGCTGCTGTTCCCATCCAGCAGAGCCCCGAGCGAGCAGGTAGCAATCCAGCCTTGGAAGATGGTCATCGGATGCACGAGCTCCTGGCTGGGGCGAGCAGCCACAGCCATTCATAGAGGATGAATATGGCACAAGACAAACACAGTGGGAAGTTGGAGAACCTGGGTCTCAGCCCTGGGCCTGCCCCCCATTCTCAGTGGCACCCACAGCCTACACCCATCCCTGGGGTTGTGCCCTCAGAGCCTCCGAGGAGCACTGGCCCACCCAGAGCGACGCTGATCTGGCCCGTTTCATTCAGACATGACATCTATCAGATGCTCACCCTGTACCTAGGACTATGCTGAGACCGCCACCCAGGCCTCACCCAGGCCCTATAAGAAAAAGACTGGGCCGGGCGCAGTGGCTCACACCTGTAATCCCAGCACTTTGGGAGGCCGAAGCGGGTGGATCACGAGGCCAGGAGATCGAGACCATCCTGGCTAACACGGTGAAACCTCGTCTCTACTAAAAGTACAAAAAAAGTTAGCCGGGCATGGTGGCGGGTGCCTGTAGTCCCAGCTACTCGGGAGGCTGAGGCAGGAGAATGGCGTGAACCCGGGAGGCGGAGCTTGCAGTGAGCCAGAGATTGCGCCACTGCACTCCAGCCTGGGCGACAGAACGAGACTCTGTCTCAAAAAAAAAAAGAAAAGAAAAAGACTGTGATGCCTGTTAAGTGGCTTGGAAAACTGGGGCTTGGGAACGAGGAAGCCCTTGCCCAACGTAAGTAGCCTGGAAGTGCCCATGTGAGTGTCCACCCAGCTTGCTCAGGCCCAAAGCTCCTACAATAAAATAACGCCTCCATCCTAGAGAGCAGGGCTATGTGCAACAGAGAAAGGAAAAGGCAGGCCGGGCACGGTGGCTCACGCCTATAATCCCAGCACTTTGGGAGGCCAGACTGGGAGGATTGCTTGAGCCCGGGAGGTCAAGGCTGCAGTGACCTATCATTGCACCACTGCACTCCAGCCTGGGGGACAGAAGACATGCTATCTCAAAAAAAAAAAAAGAAGAAAGAAAGAAAAGAAAAAGGCCGGGCGCGGTGGCTCATGCCTGTAATCTCAGCACTTTGGGAGGCCAAGGTAGGTGGACTGCTTGAGCCCAGGAGGTCAAGGCTGAGTTATGACTGCACCACTGACTGCACTCCAGCCTGGGCGACAGAGCGAGACTCCATCTCAAAAAAAAAAAAAAAGAGAGAGAGAGAGAGGGAGGGAGGGAGGGAGGGAGAGAGAGAGAGAGGGAGGGAGGGGGAGACAGAGAGAGAGAGAGAGAGAGAAAGGAAAGAAAAAGAGGAAGAAAGGAAGAAATAAAGACATAAGGGTAAAAACAAACAAAAGAAAAACAAAAACAAAAAAACAAAAAACCCACCACCCTGGATGCGATCCTCCAGCAGACACTGAGAACTGAGCCTCTCTGCCTGGCCTGAGGACCCAGCCCGCTGGCCTCTGCCCCACAGCCTCACACAGCCAGGCTGTACCAGAGCAAAAGGTCTATCAGCAACTCATACCACAGGGGGGCCCAGGCAGGGTTTACAGCTGTGGCAATGCCTCCTGCATGTTTTCCTGTCACAAGCTAAGACAGCCAATGGGCCTAGAAAAGCAGGGGCGTGTCCTCAATGCTGACTGAGAGGCACCGCCACAGGGGGCGGTGCCAGACCTGCCTTTGCCTGTCTGCTTCTCCAACTAGTAAATGGGTGTGCCTGCAAGACCATCTAACACAGGGACTGCTTAGGAATTAGGGAATTCCTGCAGCCTGGGCAACATGTCAAAACTCCTTCTCTACACAAAATATAATAATTGGCCAGGTGCGGTGGCTCACGCCTGTAATCCCAGTACTCTGGGAGGCCGAGGTGGGTGGATCACCTGAGGTCAGGAGTTTGAGACTAGCCTGGCCAACATGATGAAACCCTATCTCTACTAAAAATACAAAAAAATTAGCTGGGTGTGGTGGTGGGTGCCTGTAATCCCAGCTACTCAGGAGCCTGAGGCAGGAGAATCGTTATGAACCTGGGAGGTGGAGGTTGCAGTGAGCCGAGATCGCACCACTGCACTCCAGCCTGGGTGACAAAGCAAGACTCCATATCAAAAAAAGAAAAAAAAAATAGTGTCTTTGCAGACATAATTAAGGATCTTAAGATGACATTATCCTGAATTTAAGGTGGACTTAATAAGAGAAAGGAGTGTCCTTATAAGTAAAAGGAGCGGCCGGGCGTGGTAGTTCATGCCTGTAATCCCAGTACTCTGGGAGGCCAAGGTGGGCAGATCATCTGAGGTCAGGAGTTCGACACCAGCCTGGCCAACATGGTGAAACCCTTTCTCTACAAAAATTAGCTGGGCATAGTGGTACGGGCCTGTAGTCCCAGCTACGGGGGAGGCTGAGACAGGAGAATCGCATGAACCCAGGAGGTGAAGGTTGCAGTGAGCTGAGATCACGCCACTATACTGCTGCATGTGCAACAGAGCAAGACTCCATCTAAAAAACAAACAAACCAAAAAACTGACACTCCTGGCCGCTGGGGCCAGCCCTCAAGGAGCTCCAGTGTAAAGGCCAAACACTCAACTCCCCAGGTCCCAGACCCCCAGGGGATGGTCCAGAACTGCATCCCTGCACCCACAGCTGGGTGGCAGGCGGGGACGACACCTGGGTCTCTCTCCAACTCAGGGCAGGAAGGCGCTGTCGGACTAGGAAGCTGGAAGGGGGCCAGAGGCTGAGCCCTGCAGATACAAACTGACTGGAGGAGCCGGAGGAGCTCATCCGGGCCAACCCCCGACTGCCCGAGTCCAGCAGACAGGTTAGTCCACCCCCATGAGCTCAGCTTGCCAAAGAGCCTAGACTGGGATCTACGTGGCAGGCCTTATACACGCGGCGGCAGCTAACACCACCCGCCCACTCACAACCAGCCAGGCACGGAGGCTCATCCTCAACATGAATCATCTCCTTTACAATGTATTCATCCTCTTTTGCAGATAAGGAAACTGAGGCTTGTTTGTTCACTGACACATGCCAGGCACTGTTAAGGACTGTGGGGTTCAGCTATAGAAGGAGAGACAAAAATCCTTGCTCGCATGGAACTCACATCTTAGCAAAGAAAGAATGACAATGAAATAAATCACTATATGTAATATGTTCAAAGGTGACGTGCGACATGGAAAGAAGAAAGAAAGGAAAGGGGACAGGGAGTGGCAGTTGAAGGGGGCAGGTGTATAGTTTATTTATTTATTTATTTATTTTTTTTTTTTGAGACAGAGTCTCACTGTGTTGCCCAGGCTGGAGCGCAGCGGCACAATCTCGGCTCACTGCAACCTCCGCCTGCCGGGTTCCAGTGATTCTCCTGCCTCAGCCTCCTGAGTAGCTGGGATTACAGGTGCATGCCACCATGCCCAGCTAATTTTTGTATTTTTAGTAGAGATGGGGTTTCACCATGTTGGTCAGGCTCGTCTCAAACTCCTGACCTCGTGATCTGCCCGCCTCAGCCTCCCTAAGTGCTGGGATTACAGGCATGAGCCACTGCGCCTGGCCTACGGTATTTTATAAAGAGGCCAAAAGCTGAGTGCAGGTCAGGTACGCTGGCTCATGCCTGTAATCCCAGCACTTTGGGAGGCCAGGGCAGGAGGATCACTTGAGCCCAAGAGTTTGAGGCCAGGCTGGGCAACATAGCAAGACCCTTATCTCTATAAAAACTTTTAAAAACTTAGCCAGGTTAGGGGGCCGAGGAGGGAAGATCACAAGGTCTTCAAGACCAGGAGTTCAAGACTAGCCTGGCCAATATGGTGAAACCCCATCTCTGTGACAAATACAAAAGTTAGCTGGGCGTGGTGGCGCATGCCTGTAGTCCTAGCTCCTTGGGAGGCTGAGGCAGGAGAACTGCTTGAACCTGGGAGGCAGAGGTTGCAGTGAGCTGAGATCGCACCACTGCACCCCAGCCTGGCGAAAGAGTGAGACTCCATCTCAAAAAAAAAAAAAAGTCCAATTAAAGGTTGTGGAAATAATTCTGTGAAGGTAATGATGGCTTAGACAAATGGGTCAGCAAACTACAGCCGATAGGGCAACTCTGGTCTACTGCCGGCTTTTGAACCAACTAAAAATGGCTTTAACTTTTGTTTTATCTTTTAAAAAATACATGACGTTTTTACCTTTTTAAGCGGATGGAAAAAAAAAATCAAAGAAACCTATTTCGTGATATGTGAAAATTAAATTCAAATTTCGGTGTCCATAAATAGAGTTGTATTGAACACACCATGCTCACTGGATGTCATCTGTGGCTGCCACTGTAGCGGTATCACTGCCGCTGAGATGTCTGAGATGGTTGGATGCGGTGGCTCACGCCTGTAATCCCAGCACTTTGGGAGGCCAAGGTGAGCAGATCACTTGAAATCAGGAGTTCGAGACCAGCCTGGCCAACATGGTGAACCCCTGTCTCTATCAAAATACAAAAATTAGCCAGACGTGGTGATGCGTGCCTGTAATCCCAGCTATTTGGGAGGCTGAGACAGGAGAATTGCTTGAACCCGGGAAGCGGAGGTTGCAGTGAGCCGAGATCGCACCACCGCACTCCAGCCTGGGCAACAGTGCAAAACTCCGTCTCTAAAAGAAAAAAAAGAGACGACAGAGATGACTAGTGCTGCAGAGACCCTTAGGCAAAGCCTAAGATCTTTGCTAGTTGGATTAAGTTTGCCAACCCCTGGCTTAGGCCTGGTAATGGCAGTGAGGCTGATGAGAAGTGGTTAAATTCTAGAATGCTGAGCTAAGGGATGTGCTGACATTTGGACATGAGGCATGAGAGAAAGAGCAGAATCAAACAGCTTAGGGCCTGGGTAACAAACAGGCCGGAACTGCCACCAACGGGGTGGCGAAATGCAGGTTTGAGGGGAAAAATCAGAAGCTCCATTTTGGACACGTAAAGTTTGAAATGCCCATTAGGGCCAGGCATGGTGGCTCACACCTGTAATCCCAGCACGCTGGGAGGCCGAGAGGGGGCGGATCATGAAGTCAGGAGATCGAGACCATCCTGGCTAACACGGTGAAACCCCATCTCTACTAAAAATACAAAAAATTAGCCGGACGTGGTGGTGGGCACCTGTAGTCCCAGCTACTTGGAAGGCTGAGGCAGAAGAATCGCTTGAACCCAGGAGGCAGAGGTGGCATGAACCAAGATCACGCCACTGCACTCCAGCCTGGGCGACAGAGTGAGACTTCGTCTCAAAAAAAAGAAATGCCCATTAAATACCCACATGGTTGGGAGGCCAAGGCAGGAGGATCCCTCGAGGCCCAGAGTCCAAGACCCAAGACCCAAGACCAACCTGGGCAACATCGCAAGACCCCATTTCTACCAAAAAAAAACAAAAGTAGCCGGCTGTAGGTGGTATGCACCTGTAGTCCTAGCATACTCAGGAGGCTAAGGCAGGAGTATCACTTAAGCCCAGGAGGCCCAAGCTGCAGTGAACTATAATAATAGCACCATTGCACTCCAACCTGGGTGACAGAATGAGACCCTGACTCAAAAAAAAAAAAAAAAAAATTAGGCACAGTGGCTCACACCTGTAATCCCAGCACTTTGGGAGGCCAAGGCAGGTGGATTACCTGAGGTCAGGAGTTTGAGACCATCCTAGCTAACATGGTGAAAACTCATCTCGACTGAAAATACAAAAAATTAGCCGGGTGTGGTGGCACCATGCCTGTAGTCCCAGCTACTCCAGAGACTGAGGCACAAGAATCATTTGAACTTGGGAGGCAGAGGTTGCAGTGAGCAGAGTTCATGCCACTGCACTCCAGCCTGGGCAACAGACTGAGACTCTGTCTCAAAAAACATAAAATAAAATAAAATAAAATAAAATAAAATAAAATAAAATAAAATAAAATAAAATAAAATAGGCCAGGTACGGTAGCTCACACCTGTAACTAGTATTTTTACCTAAGCTTTAAGAGTTGCAAAAGATGTCATTTCTGGCCTACTGTCGGTATTAAAAATTTTACATAAACATTTACAGGACTCTGTTAAATCTATCTAGAGTCTAAATGCTTTAGTAATTTTAAACCTACCATTATCCCTTTAAAAAAAAATAAGAGGCTATGAATAAGCTCTTTAACATTTGCTCTCTTTTTGCTTTGAAGTTGGTTTCTGTTCCCCTCCTTCATAGGATCTTATTCTAATACATGTTTATGACTGAAGGTTAGCACTGATTACCCTATCATATTGATCAAATTGAAATTTAATTTTTAGGCTGGGTGCAGTGGCTCATGCCTGTAATCCCAGCACTTTGGGAGGCCAAGGTGGGCAGATCACTTGAGGTCAGGAGTTTGAGACCAGCCTGGCCAACATAGTGAAACCCTGTTTCTACTAAAAATACTAAAGTTAGCTGGGCGTAGTGGTGTGCACCTGTAGTCCCAGCTACCTGGGAGGCTAAGGTGGGAGAATGGCTTGAACCCGCCCTCAGAGGTGGAGGTTGCAGCAAGCCAAGATCGCGACACGGCACTCCAGCCAGGGCAACAGAGCAAGACTCCGTCTTAAAAAAAGAAAAGAAAAAATAAACTTAATGTTTAAGAAATATTTCAGTGACCAAAGGTTCTAAGCATAGAAAGAAAAATCCAGGCTAGACACGGTAGTGCATGCAGCCAGGCCAAGATAGTGAGAGCCCTGTTTCTGTAATAAATAAATAAAAAGAAAATTTCTGCAGGAGGTTGCTCACTACAACCTCTGCCTCCCGGGTTCAAGCAATTCTCCTGCCTCAGCCTCGCAAGTAGCCAGGATTACAGACACGTGCCACTGCACGTGGCTAATTTTTGTATTTTTAGTAGAAGAGGGGTTTCAGCATGTTGACCAGGCTGGTCTTGAACTCCTGACCTCAAGTGATCCGCCCACCTCGGCCTTCCAAAGTGCTGAAATTACAAGTGTGAGCCACTACACCTGGCCTAGGGTGGAGTTTTCTCAGAGCAAAAAAAAAAAAATCCCAAATCTAGAATTCCTTCTGAGTTAGATGCCCAAAAACTTTCAGTGTGATCTATGATCGGAAATGTCTGTAATGATTTCCCAGCTGAGTAGCCCCCAGCGCCGCCCCCATGATTTTTCTGAAAGCAGATTTGTGACCACCCCAGGTGCAGAAGGACTTGGTCCCCAGGGACGAGCTAGCATGGATCACTTCCTCATCTTCCAGGCAGGTCCCCCAAGAGTCAGTGGCATGGCGGGCGTGACCCAGCCAGGAAGGGAGATCAGGGTCCCAACTCCTAGTCCAGCCATGTCCTGGGGGCTCTATGTGGCCCAGAGGAGCTCTGATCAGGCCTTGGATGGAATACTGAGCCACTCAGCTCTGCCTGAGGGAGGCTGCAGTTACCTGCTGCGTTGTGACCCATTTCCGATGTTCCTCGGGGACAGCAGGGAGAAGCCAGGGAACCCGCACAGCCCTTTCCCAAGCCGCAGCCCTTTCCCAAGCACAGCAGGGATGTACTTGTCACACGGAGACCTACAAAGGGCTCAACCGTGTGCAGGGGTGTCTGTCACTCCCAAAAACCTTTTCTGCTAACTGTGCAGTTTGCAGTCGCCATGCACGCAACCAACACGGACTGTGCCCCTTGCTGTGTTGGGCCTGCCTGTGCCAGCTGCTGGGCTCAGTGATGAATGGCAGTCAGGCGGGTGTAACAAGAGCATGCGGGCAGCGATCCAGGGGCCGGGATATGACAGTGCGCACGACTGAGAGAGGCCATCCCCCCCACCCCCTAGGCTTGCTGGTGCTCAAGGGGACATGAACAAAGCACCTATTACATAATATGGGGTCACGATGTACCAGGAGCTGTGGAGAGGAGACAGCGGTGCAGAGGGCCCAGAGGGCCACAGTGGGTGTGCCCGGGAAGGCCCTGCTGAGGAAATGGGATTTCAGCTGAGGGCCAGCATGAGGCTCCCTGGCGGGGAATGTAAAGGCCCTGGGGTAGCACAGAGCTTTGGGGAAGCGGGTGACACCCGGAGGCTGGAACAGAGTAAATTTTAGGGGGAGCAGCTAAGCAGCAGGCTGGAGCAGAGCCAAGACAAGTGCTTTAGGTTTTACCCTTGAGCAATGAGGAATCGCTGGAGTGCCACAGGCTGCTTTGGTTTCTTGAAGAATCATCTCCCTGCTGGGGACAGAGGAACAGTAAGGGAGCAAATGTGGCTTCAGAGACAGCGGTGAGAGGCTTGGAAACAACTCAGGGCAGAGACTCAGGTGCTTGGACCAGGGAGGGAACAGAGAAGGGAAGGAGTAAAAAGGACACCATAGTTCCTAGATTCTGATGTGTCAATGGTTCAAAACAAGCCACCTGCTGGGCGTGGTGGCTCTTGTCTGTAATCCCAGCACTTTGGGAAACAGAGGCAGGAGGATCACTGGAGCCCATGAGTTCAAGACCAGCCTAGGCAACATAGCAAGACCCCGTCGCTACAGAAAATTTTCAAATTAGCTGGGCGTGATGGCATGCACCTGTGGTCTCAGCTACTTGGGAGGCTGGGGCACAAGAATCCCTTGAACCCAGGAGTTGGAGTTGCAGGGAGCCATGATCGTGCCACTGCACTCCGGCATGGGCGACAGAGTGAGACCCTGTCTCAAAAATAAAAAAAAGGAATGGCCAAACACCACAGCAGCAAAAGATGAGCCCAGTTCATGGAAGAGCAGAACCCTCTGCTACTATCATCAAGGATATGCTATAAGCTCAGGACCCACACTCAAAGCCAGACCTGCCAGTCCCATAGAATGGCCGCACACCCCGAGATCATGCAAGCATCCTCGTCCTGATCAGTTGCAGTGACTTTTGAGGGCAGGCATCAATTATGCGGCTGAACGCCTGAGTCTGTCCTGTGTGCTCCATAAGACAGTGACCTCTATCAAACATACACATACTCGTTCCACAAGTATCCAGAGACCCTCCCCAGGGCCAGGGGTTACAGGGGAGAGCCAGGGCCTTACACAAACATGCCTTATCAGAAGGTGCCAAGTGCTGTGTGGAGAACTCAAACATGAGGTGACAAGGTGATGAGTGTGGCCTGGGTGAGTCAGGGGCAGAGGCTTCTCGGAGGTATTTTGTCACATTCAGACCAAGACCACACAGCCAGCCTCTCCAGAAACCATCCCCACACCAGTATTTGGATAGGGATTCTCCAGCTCTGTCCTCTGTGGATCCCCCACCCCTGGCTGGGAGATTTTGTTAAACTATTCTCCAGGCCCGGCACGTTGGCTCACACCTGTAATCCTAGCACTTTGGGAGGCTGAGGCGGGAGGATCATTTGAGGTCAGGAGTTCGAGACCTGCCTGGCCAACATGGTGAAACCCTGTCTCTACTAAAAATACAAAAATTAGCCAGGTGTGGGGTGGTGCATGCCTGTAATCCCAGCTACTCAGGAGGCGGAGGCAGAATTGCTTGAACCTGGGAGGCAGAGGTTGCAATGAGCTATGATCACACCATTGCACTCCAGCCTGGGCAACAAAGGGAGACTCTGTCTCAATGTAAAAATATACATATATTCTCTGAAACAAGTAGTATACAGGCAATACACTGTTTCCAACTATACATGTCTCCTCAGGAATTCCAGTATCTGCACACACACACCCCCACCCCACCCTCTGCAATCCTCCAACCCCACCCAGCTCCTGAGAAACATTCATTCAGCAGCTCCACCCATCTGCCCACCTCCTGAGTTAGACACTTGAGGTGTCTGGGGGAACAGCTTCTCCCCACAAGGAGCCTGGAGGCTCAGCTCCGTGACTTCAGCCTGTTTCCAGATGTTTCCTGAAGCCCCAGGGCTTGTGTTAACTTCCCACCCCCACCCCCAACTTGGCACCCCACCCTGAGGACAAGCCCAGATCCCACGCTCTGGCCAGTGATCCCTGTTCACTTTCAAATGGAAAAAAAAAAAAAAAAAAAGAATTTGGAAGGACCCAGGAGGCTGCATAAAGCCCTGCATTCTCTCAGGCAGTCTGTGAATGGCTGGTGGGCTCTGCTTACATAAGAGCCTGGTTCGAGCAGGGACAGAGGCAGGGCCATGCCAGCCTGTCACTGTGACACAGCTACAGGGCCACAGAGAGGGCCTTTACACCTTGCAGGGCTGGGAAACACTCATGACCCACATGCAGCTAACCATGTAACTGAGGTGAGTCGCTCTGCTCCCGGTAAGCCCCACACGCAATCCACGGTACACTTCTCAGAATAAGGAACAAATGCTCTGTGCATTTTTATTACAAACACCATGGCGGGCAGGTGCAGTGCCTCAATGCCTCTAATCCCAACACTTTGGGAGGCCAAAGCGTGTAGATCACCTGAGGTCAGGAGTTCGAGACCACACTAGCCAATATAGCGAAACAACATTTCTACTAAAAATAAAAAAAATTAGCCGGGAGTGGTGGCGGATGCCTGTAATCCCAGCTACTCAGGAGGCTGAGGCAGGAGAATTGATTGAACCCGGGAGGCGGAGGTTGCAGTGAGCCGAGATTGCACCACTGCACTCCAGACTGGGCCACAAAAGCAAAACTCCATCTCAGGAAAAAAAAAAAAAAACACTATGGCATGAGGGCCCCCTGAGGACTTAAAAATGAACGGCCCTCCAATAGGGAATCTTTTAGGTAAAATCGGTAGAATGTGGTCAGGCATGGTGTCTCACACCTGTAATCCCTGCACTTTGGGAGGTCAAGGCAGGAGGATCACTTGAGCCCAAGAGTCGGAGACCAGCCTGGGCAATATAGCAAGACCCCATCTCTACTAAAAACAATAATTCATAGGTAATTGAATAAAACAGAAAAGGGATTTTCATTGCCATCAAAATGAGGCAGGGCACAGTGGCTCACGCCTGTAATCCCAGCATTCTGGAAGGCCGAGGTGGGCGGATCACTTGAGGTCAGGAGTTCGAAACCAGCCTGGTCAACATGTGAAACCCGGTCTACTACACATACAAAAAATAAGTCAGGCGTGGTGGCACGTTAGCTGGTAATCCCAGCCAATCGGGAGGCTGAGGCAGGAGAATCGCTTGAACCCAGGAGGCGGAGGTTGCAGTGACCCAAGATTGTGCCATTGCACTCCAGCCTTGGTGACAAGAGTGAAACTCCATCTCAAAAAAAAAAAAAGAAAAGAAAAGAAGTCCACAGGTCTCTCTGGGTGGCTACAAAGCCCTGCCCTGTCAGCCTCATCCCTCAACGTGGGACATCTGCAAACTCTGGGCTCCATGCCTCTGCACACACCACTCGGTTCCCTCTGCCTAGAACACCATTCTCCTCCCTGGCCCCAAAGACCTCGACCTTCAGGCCTTGGCTTAAACGAAAAGATCTCGAGGACAGAGAATGTGGTTCGTTCATCCCAGGATTCTTAGCATTGATAAGAGGGAAAAAACATGATGGAACAAATGAACTAATGAATAAGTGATGGACTGGAAAACAGAGGCAGGGTCCCATGACGAGAAAAGGCCTGGACCAGCAGGACCTGCCCACAACCTGTGTGGTGAGGGGAAGGCCCCAGTGTTGTCTCCGCAGCTTCCATCTCAGAAGGGCCACTGTGCCAGGAGGGTTGACATGATGGGGAACAGGACAGCCACGGGCAGGATGGACCCAGGGCTTGTGGCCAAGAGGCCAGAAGAAGCCGGGTGCCAGCCAGGCACGGTGGCATACACCTAGAATCCCAGAGCTTTGGGAGGCTGAGGCAGGAGATCACTTGAACCAAGGAGTTCAAGACCAGCCTGGGCAACACGGTGAGACTGCGTCTCTACCAAGAAAAATCCTTTAAAAATTAGCCAGGCACTGGCCGGGAACAGTGGCTCACACCTGTAATCCCAGCACTTTGGGAGGCCGAGGTGGGCAGATCACTTGAGCTCAGGAGTTCGAGATCAGCCTGGCCCACATGGTGAAATCCTGTCTCTACTAAAAATACCAAAATGAGCCGCGTGTGGCCTGTAGTCCCAGTTACTCCGGAGCCTGAGGCAAAAGAATGGCTTGAAACCGGAAAGCGGAAGTTGCAGTGAATCGAGATCACTCTACTGCACTCCAGCCTGGGCAAGAGCAAAACTCCAACTCAAACAAACAAACAAAAAAAGCAGCCAGACATAGTGATACACACCTGCAGTCCCAGCTACTTGGGAGGCCGAGGCCGGCAGATCACTTAAGATCAAGAGTTCGAGGCCATCCTGGCCAACATGGTGAAACCTCGCCTCTACTAAAAATACAAAAATTATGGCCAGGCACCGTGGCTCATGCCTGTAATCCCAGCACTTTGGGAGGCCCAGGCAGGTGGATCACTTGTGGTCAGGAGTTCAAGACCAGCCTGGCCAACACAGTGAAACCCTGTCTGTACTAAAAATACAAAAATTAGTGGGGTGTGGTGGTGGGCACCAGTAATCCCAGCTATTCGGGAGGCTGAGGCAGGAGAATGCTTGAATCCCAGACGCAGAGGTTGCAGAGAGCCAAGATCGCACCACTGCACTCCAGTCTAGGTGACAGAGCAAGACTCTGCCTCAAAAACACACGTTTTTTAATAAATAAATAAAAATACAAAAATTAGCCAGGTGCAGTGGCTCACACCTGTAATCCCAACACTTTGGGAGGCCGAGGAGGGTGGATCACGAGGTCAGGAGATCGAGACCATCCTGGCTGACACAGTGAAACCCTGTCTCTAGTAAAAATAAAAAATAAATTAGCCAGGCGTGGTGGTGGGTGCCTGTAGTCCCAGCTACTCGGGAGGCTGAGGCAGGAGAATGGCGTGAACCTGGGAGGTGGAGCTTGCAGTGAGCCGAGATCACGCCACTGTACTCCAGCCTGGGTGACAGAGCGAGACTCCATCTCAAAAAAAAAAAAAAATTAAATAAATTCAAAAATTAGCCAGGCATGGTGGCGGGTACCTGTAATCCCAGCTACTCAGGAGGCTGAGGCAGGAGAATCACTTGAACCCGGGAGGTGGAGGTTGCAGTGAGCCAAAATCCCACCACTGCACTCCAGCCTGGGCAACAGGGCAGGACTCCATCTCAGAAAAAAAAGAAAGAAAACACAACCCAAGCCCAGATGGGCTGCGAAGGAGATGAGTGGGCTGCCAGGGTGACAGGCAAGGGGTTAGACTCCAGATTGGATGGCCAAGGAAGGTCTCTCTGGGGGACATGGAAGCTGAGCGCTCGGTAACACGAAGGGCCAGGCATGAGAAAAGCAGAGGGAAGGGCATCCGGGGCCGAGGGAATAGCATGTGCTTAGGGCAGGAACGTGGTTTTGGGTATCTGTGAAAGACAGTAGCGTAGTAACAAGGGAGGAAAGCAGGGGACAGATGACAAGCCTCTGAGGGAAGGTTCTGAGCCATGGCGCACTAAGATCCTCCCACTTACAGGCAAAAAGGCCTTCTGCCTGTGGCTCGGTGGGGAACAGTCAGCTAGGAGGGAGCAGGAACAGAAGCAGTGTGCTCCTAGGTGAGGCAGCTGTGACAGGCACCTGGTGGCCAGACTGTCTTCTAGCCTCCACTTCCTGGGATGATTCTTTGTCGCAACAGGTTAAAAAGTGGGCTCTGAGTGTGGTGTGACTTCCCCAAGGGTCTTCCCATGAAGAAGGAAAGAGCTGATCATCTCAAAATGTGACTTGCAGCCAGGTGCGATGGCTCACGCCTGTAATCCCAGTACTTTGGGAGGCCGAGGCGGGTGGATCACGAGGTCAGGAGATCGAGACCATCCTGGCTAACACGGTAAAACCTCGTCTCTACTAAAAATACAACAACAAAAAAAAAGTTAGCCGGGCGTGGTGGTGGGCGCCTGTAGTCCCAGCTACTCAGGAGGCTGAGGCAGGAGAATCGCATGAACCCGGGAGGTGGAGATTGCAATGAGCCGAGATGGAGCCACTGCACTCCAGCCTGGGTGACGGAGCGAGACTCTGTCTCAAAAAAAAAAAAAAAAAATATTGACTTGCATGGTGTGTGACATTATATCAAAACTGAGGCACTGGCATCTGGGCTTCTTCCTCCGCCTTCTGGGCATATGATTTGACATCAGTCTGTCTCCTGGCGCCTGGTGGACCTTCTTCATTAAGTTTTGAAGCTTTTCTCAGCCAGGCACGGTGGCTCATGCCTGTAATCCCAGCACTTTGGGAGGCTGAGGCAGGTGGATCACGAGGTCAGGAGTTCAAGACCAGCCTGGCCAAGATGCTGAAACCCCATCTCTACTAAAAATACAAAAATTAGCCAGGCATGGTGGCACGTGCCTGTAATCCCAGCTACTCGGGAGGCTGAGGCAGGACAATCACTTGAACCCAGGAGGCAGAGGTTGCAGTGAGCCAAGATTACGCCACTGCACTCCAGCCTGGTGACAGAGCAAGACTCCATCTCAAAAAAAAAAAAGAAAAAAAAGAGTTTTGAGGCCTTCCAAAGAGGTCAGGTGCCAAAAGCATCTCAGGCAGCCCTGGGGATGCTGATCTGTCCTTACCTGCCTAACGTGGGTCCCTCTCCGCTTAAGGATTTTTACCCTGTCTGTGGGCCGCGAAGCATGCTGAGCACTTCACACTCCCCCACAGGCCCCAAGGTGTCCTTATCCTGGCCTCACAGGTGACAAAACTGAAGCTTAGGTTAAGTCACTGTCCCAAGGGCAGAGTGGGTGGCCTCCAAGTCCTTCACCACCACCACACACTTGATTCTTTCCCCAGTGCACAACCCACAGCAAAGCCCACTCTGGTTCTAGAAGAATCCCAGCTCTGCTAGCCACTAGCTGTGGACAAGTCGCTTCACTTTCTGTGCCTCAGTTTCTCCATCAGTCAAGTAGAGATAAGAACAGCATCTACGTCTTATGTTTAGTACGCGATTTAGATATGTTACTAGATAAGAAGCACTCACACTGCCAGCGCAGTGGCTCACGCCTGTAATCCCAACACTTTGGGAGGCCAAGTTGGGCGGATCACCTGAGGTTAAGAGTTTCAGACCAGCCTGGCCAACATGGTGAAACCCCGTCTCTACTAAAAATACAAAAACTAGCCAGGTGTGGTGGTGGGCACCTGTAATCCCAGCTACTAGGGAGACTAAGGCAGGAGAATCGCCTGAACCCGGGAGGCGGAGGTGCAGCGAGCCGAGATCACGCCATTGCACCCCAGCCTAGGGGACAAGAGCGAGCCTTCGTCTCAAAAAAAAAAAAAAAACACTGATAATTAAGCACTATATTCACCGTAATTTACTAGGAAGATTACTATATTCTGGCTGCTGCAGGAAATGTCCCAGGTATTAAAACATTCTCAGCTGCCACTATCAGTATCAGCAAGAAGGTGTTAAGACCCAGCCTGAACTTGCCCAACTAGCTCAAGGTCTCTGGCCTTTCTCACGCAGCCAGGCTTGTCAATGCAAGTGCAGGATTCCCGACCAAACCCAACCACCTTATCAGAGTCGCAAGGCCCTTCCAAGCACCGCCCTCACTCAAGGCTGTCAACCCTCCTCTGTTCTCCTCAGGAACCAGTTAGTCCAGAAGGCTTTGCTGGGCCCAGCTGGTGGAGCCTCTAAATCCACCTGGGTGCGGCTGAAATAGCTACTCCACCTGGCACACACCAAAGCCCACCACTCATCCCGTCCCACTTTCTTGTTACTCGGTCCCGCCTCCCCCTCCCTGGTCCCGCCTCCCCCTCCCTGGTCCCGCCTCCCCCATCCAGGCCCGCCGCTTCCTCCTTGCCCCGCCTCCTCTTCCCTGGCCCCGCCTCCCACATCCCGGCCCCCCCTCTTCCTTCTTGCCCCGCCTCCTCCTCCTGAGCCCCACCTCCTCCCCCTCGGCCTCGCCTTCCCCCCCGGCCCCGCCTCTTCTTTCTCAGCCCTACCTCCTCATCCTCGGGAACCACTTCCTCCACCTCAGCCCTGCCCCCTCCTCCTCCTCAGGACATGCCTTTTCCTGCTAAACTCTGCCTCCTACTCCTTGGGACCCGCCTCTCCCTCCTCGGCACCCCTCCCCTTCCTCAAGCCCCACCTCCTCCTCCTCGGCCCCGCCCCCTCCTCGGCCCCTCCTCCCCACATCTGCCCCGTGTCCAGAGGTCCAGAGGTGAGTAGGGCCGTACTACTTGTCAAATGTTAGCTGCTGCAAGGTGCTGCACCAAGCTGAGGCTTTCCAGGCATGTATCTGCTCATACGATGCTCACCAGACCAAGAAACCCTTGAAACGATAACCCTGGGAGGCAGGGACAATTATCCTGGTCAATATGAACATTGGGCAGGAGAGAGGAAGGGGCCTGAGCTGTAGCATTTGCCACTTTCCGTGGTGTAAATATCCTACCTGTGACTTAGAGATGTCAGCCTGATATCCCTGAACACAGAGTTGGGAAGATGCACACCATCAGCCAATGTCAGCCGGGTCTCGCACACCCAGGTGTCATTTTATGGATTAAAAAGCTAGTTCAAGGCCAGCCACTGTGGCTCACGCCTGTGATCCCAACACTTTGGGAGGCCAAGGTGGGAGAATCACTTAAGGTCAGGAGTTCAAGACCAGCCTGGCCAATATGGTGAAACCCCATCTCTACTAAAAAATACAAAAATTAGCCGGGCGTATTGGTGGGCGCCTGTAATCCCAGCTACTCAGGAGGCTGAGGCAGGAGAATCGCTTGAACCCAGGAGGCAGAGGTTGCAGGGAGCCTAGATGGCACCACTGCACTCCAGCCTGGGCAACAGAGGGGGACTCTGTCTCACGAAAAAAAAAAAAAAAAAAACTAGCTCGAGAAGCTAAAGAACTTGCCCATGGGCTCCAAACCTTGTCAGTGGCAGTTAAGCATATGAGCCTAGCACTGATCCAAAGCCCGCAAGCATTGCCACCTTCCCAGGAAGATTATCAATCAATACTGCCCAACCCAAAGGGGAACAGGCCTGCAGCCCTGGAAAAGGCCTTCTTCTCTGGGTCTCAGGTCCCTCATCTGTAACTTTACAGAAGTTAAACCAGAAAAATTATCTCAAGCCTGGGGCTCTGAGATTCTGAGTGCCTACAGCAAAGAAATGGCCTAAGTACAAAGCTACAGCCAGGACAGAAGGGACTCCACCAGGAGAATCTGCCCAGTGAGTCACCATCTGCTCAAAGCAAGAAGCCTGCAGGAAAATCTGAAAAGCCTAAGATCCCCTCCAACCCCCTCAGGATCTTGGCCTGAGTCAGGCTAACATAGGAAAGGTCTTTATAGCTCACCACAGTTCAAGGCTCACCACTTTCCCTTTTTCTTTTTTTTTTTTTTTTTGAGACAGAGTCTCACTCTGTTGCCCAGGACTGGAATGCAGTGGTGCGATCTCAGCTCGTCGCAACCTCTGCCTCCCAGGTTCAAACGAATTCTCCTGCCTCAGTCTCTCGAGTACCTGGGATTACAGGAGCGCACCATGATGCCTGGCTAATTTATATATATATATATATACATATATATATATATTTTTTTTTTTTTTTTTTTTTTTTTTTTTGAGACGGAGTCTCGCTCTGTCGCCCAGGCTGGAGTGCAGTGGCGCGATCTCGGCTCACTGCAAGCTCCGCCTCCCGGGTAGCTGGGACTACAGGCGCCCGCCACCACGCCCAGCTAACTTTTTCTATTTTTTAGTAGAGACAGGGTTTCACTGTGTTAGCCAGGATGGTCTCGATCTCCTGGCCTCGTGATTCACCCACCTCGGCCTCCCAAAGTGCTGGGATTACAGGCGTGAGCCACTGCGCCCGGCCAATTTTTATATTTTTAGTGGAGAGGGGGTTTCGCCATGTTGGCCAGGCTAGTCTCTAACTCCTGACCTCAGGTGATCCTCCTGCCTCGGCCTCCCAACGTGCTGGGATTACAGGCATGAACCACTGCACCCAGGCAAGGCTCATCACTCTCAATCCTGCCCTTACTGCAAGGGGCAGCCCATCTGATTTTAGGGCAGAGAAAGACCCTCTCCCAGCAGTCCACACTGACCCACAGCACCTCGCCCTCCCTTCAGGGATGCTCTGTCCTCAGAACACAGCAGGAGAGCCACCAGCTGTCCTAGGGCAGCATCAGCAGAGAAGCCATCAGTGTGGACAAAACTGGAGTCTGACAAACCCAGGTTCAGCTCCCTGGCTTCCAGGCTCTGTGACCTTGACCAGCTTAGTTTACCTCTCTGAGCTTCCGTTGCATTATCTGTAAAGTAGAACAGTAGTTCCCATCTGATCAGGTGCTAATAAGACTCACCCCTGGGCAAGGCGCGGTGGCTCACACCTATAATCCCAGCACTTTGGGATGCCAAGGCAGGAGGAAGGCTTGAGCCCAGGAGTTCGAGACCAGCCTGGACTAACATGGTGAAACCCCATCTCTACTAAAACTACAGAAATTAGCCAGGCATGGTGGCACCCACCTGTAATAACAGCTACTTGCGAGGCTGAGGCAGGAAAATCGCTTGAACCTGGGAGGTGGAGGTTGCAGTGAGGTGAGATCGCATCACTGCACTCCAGCCTGGGTGACAGAGCGAGACTCTGTCACAAAAAAAAAAAAAAAAAAAAGGCCAGGCGTGGTGGTTCACTCCTGTAATCCCAGCACCTTGGGAGGCCGAGGCGGGGGGATCACAAGGTCAGGAGATCGAGACCATCCTGGCTAACACGGTGAAACCTCATGTCTACTAAAAATACAAAAAATTAGCCGGGCACGGTGGTGGTCACCTGTAGTCCCAGCTACTTGGGAGGCTGAGGCAGGAGAATGGCGTGAACCCGGGAGGCAGAGCTTACAGTGAGCCGAGATGGAGCCACTGCACTCCACCCTGGGCGAGAGTGCGAGACTCTGTGTAAAAAAAAAAAAAAGAAAGAAAACACCCTAAATGTGGGTTATGGGGGACCCCAAGAGGCTCGCTTCTGGGTATTCAGCTGCGGGAAATGGGCAGTGACCTGGACTGCTGGAGGCTGAAGACAGACTAATTTTCTCAGGAATTAACAGGCTCATTTACAAGATGTAGTAGCTGTTTTTCCAGTTGCTGCTGGGCTCATTGCTTTGAGTCTCATCTGCAGTGGCAAAAACAGCAATAAAATTAAAAAATACATTAAAAAAATACTGTATCCTAGGATAGGCAGTTCACTTACCGACCTAGCTCTGACCCCAAGACAATGCCAAGGCCTGCTCTGGTATTCTAAGAAGACGGCTTCAGCCAAGGCCTGGAGGTGACCTGTTCTAGAGAGAGGCTTCACCTCAATTAGGCCACAGAGTGGATAACTTTTCCTCTCAGATCAGATGAGATTTGGCAGTGATATGAGGCTACTATGGAAACAGCCACCGATCTCCACTCCTGCTGGGATCCCAACTGCCATGATAACAGTCCTCAACCAGACATTAATTCGTTGTGTGACAGTCAGCACGTCCTGCACCCCTCTGGGCATTACCTCTATCAGTTGTAAACTGCACTTCATAATCTCCAAGGTCTCTCCAGGGGCCAACCTCTCAGTGGACAACAGACTGCTTGAGGGTGGGAAGATGGATTTAGTCCCAAGCAGAAATAGATTTTTCTTTTTTTTTTTTTTTGAGACAGAGTCTCGTTCTTGTCACCCAGGCTGGAGTGCAGTGGTGCGATCTCAGCTCACTGCAACCTCTGCCTCCCGGGTTCAAGTGATTCTCCTGCCTCAGCCTCCCAAGTACCTGGGATTTCAGGCGTGCGCCACCACACCCAGCTAATTTTTTATTTTTTGTAGAGATGGGGTTTCATCATGTTGGCCAGGCTGGTCTCGAACTCCTGACCTCACATGATTTGCCCACCTTGGTGTCCCAAAGTGCTGGGATTACAGGCATGAGCCACTGTGCCCAGCTGAAATATATCCTTTATTTATTTTTTTTAAAACAGAGTCTCGCTCTGTCACCCAGGCTGGAGTACAGTGGCGTGATCTCGGCTCATGGCAACTCCGCCTCCCAGGTTCAAGTGATTCTCATTCCTCAGCCTCGAAGCCAGTAGCTGGGACTACAAGCACGTGCCACCATACCCAGCCAATTTTTTTGTTTTTAGTAGAGACGAGGTTTCACCATGTTGACCAGGCTGGTCTCGAACTCCTGACTTCAAGTGATTCACCCGTCTCAGCCTCCCAAAGTGCTGGGATTACAGGCATGAGCCACCTCGCCTGGCCAGAAATATATTCTTTGATGTAGACAAACCTTTTCTCAAATTGCTTGTTAAGTGTGAGTGAAAGCATCCTTTCTATTTTTACTGACCTACAATAAGCACATGCAGTTAAACTAATCTGCTTGCTGTGCAATCCGCTGGGCCGGGAAACAACTGCTTCTCCCACCCAGAAGCCCTGTAGCTATCGCCTCTATGGGTACTTGGCAAAGGTTGGCAGAGAATAACAAACAACACAGCAAAATAACAATTTATTTTTTCCTTCAAGGTCACTTTGAACAGTGAGTTTGAAGCTTCCCCCTTCTTTTTTTTTTTTTTGAGACAGACTCTCGCTCTGTCATCCAGGCTGGAGTACAGTGGCATGATCTCAGCTCGCTGCAACCTCTGCCTCCAAGTAGCTGAGATTACAGGCGTGTGCCACAACACTCGGCTCACTTTTGTATTTTTAGTAGAGACGAGGTTTCTCCATGTTAGCCAGGCTGGTCTCGAACTCCTCACCTCAAGCAATCCGGCCACCTCAGCCTACCAAAGTGCTGGGATTACAGGCGTGAGCCACCATGCCTGGCCAAAGCTCCCCCTTCTTTCTGTGAGAGAAAAGGATTAAGTACGGTGTAGCATATTCTCCAGTCCAAGTCTTGGGCCTCAGGCTGTGCCCAACTTCCTGGAACAAAAGCACGCACCCCCAGGGTGCTCAGAGGCCTACTTTATCTGACTGTTAACTAGCAAAACTAAACCAACTACATTTGCAAAATGCCATATGGATGTTCCAAACTGCATGTTTCAAGCTGGACGTGGTAGCTTTTTTTTTTTTTTTTTCTTCAAACAGGGTCTCTGTTGCCCAGGCTGGAGTGCAGTGGCCTGATTTTTGGGCTCTCTGCAGCCTCAACCTCCTGGGCTCAAGCCATCCTCCTGCTTCAGCCTCCTGAGTAGCTGAGACTACAGTAGAGGGACTACAGGTTTAGATATAGAGTTTGAGAGGGGAATCCACATCAGAACTTCATTCTAGAATGAAAACTTAAATGATAGAGATTATTGAATACAAACCTCCTCATTCTTGATACCATGTCAAAAATTACAGGATTTGTGGGTTAAAGGCTTCTAAGGGGCTAGGCACCGTGGCTCATGCCTGTAATCCCAGCACTCTGGGAGGCCAAGGTGGGTGGATCACCTGAGGTCGGGAGTTCGAGACCAGCCTGACCAACATGGAGAAACCCCGTCTCTACTAAAAATAGAAAATTAGCCGGGCATGGTGGCTCATGCCTGTAATTCCAGCTACTCAGGAGGCTGGGGCAGGAGAATCACTTGAACCCGGGAGGTGGAGGTTGCGGTGAGCCGAGATCGCGCCATTGCACTCCAGCGTACGCAACAAGAGCGAAACTCCGTCTCAAAAAAAGGCTTCAAAGGATTGTGGGTAAATTTCCAAAAATAGTAGCAATAAAGGGCGCAGGAGGCAGAGGTAGTAATATTCAACTTGTGAATAAAAACAAACAGCCAGGAGCGCTAGCTCACACCTGTAATCCCCAGTACTTTGGGAGGCCGAGGCGGGCAAATCACTTGAGGTCAAGAGTTTGAGGCCAGCCTGGTCAACATGGTGAAACCCCCGTCTCTACTAAAAATACAAAAAATTAGCCGGGCATGGTGGCGGGCACCTGTAATCCCAGCTATTCAGGAGGCTGAGGCAGCAGAATCGCTTAAACCCAGGAGGCGGAGTTTGCAGTAGGCCGAGATCGCGCCATTGCACTCCAGCCCGGGCAATGAGACCGAAACTCTGTCTCCAAAAGAAAAAAAAAAAAATCCTTCTACGTATCCAAGGTACCTAGAGTAGTCAATTCATTAAGACGGAATGGTGGCTGAGTAGAATGGTGGCTGCCAGAGGTGGAGGTGGAGAGGAATGGGGAGTTAGTATTTAACGGCTACAGCTTCTGTTTTCCAAGATGCAAAGAGTTCTGAAGATGTGTGGTGGTGATGGTTGCACAACAATGTGAATGTTCTTAATGCCACTGAACTGCACGCTTAAAAACAGTCAAGATGGTAAATTTTATGTGTATTTTGCCAGAATTTTTTAAATTGGAGGGGAAGTGAGAAACAAGAAATCGCTCGACCTGCTATTTTTCATTTGAGGACCAGCATGGCATAGTGGCTAGGAACTAAGACCTTGGCGTCCTGAGTTCCCCTATCTGTTTTGCATTTACTAACTAGGGGCCTCTGAACAAGTCCCTTGATATCTCTGAGACTTTATTCATCCTTACAAACAGGAATAATAATAGTTCTTATACAAGGTAACAGAATCTCACCAGCACAAGAGTAAGCACTTGCTAAATTGTTCTTATTTTGAATTTTAATAACAAATTTTATTATTTGATGATAGTTACTTAAGTCAGCAATAATTCAGGAATAATTGGTTGAATTGTTATTATATTATCACCTAGGGCGATAAGCACAACAGAAGACTTCGTTTTAAGGGAAAAAGAGACCCAAGTTAGGAGTCAGAAGACTTGGGCTTCAAGAGTGGCTGTGGGTGGGTATAAGATTTCTCCTTGGTGACACCCAAGGGTTGACGGAGATGACCTCTTTGATAACCAGAAAGCAAGATCAGCTTCGCTGCTCTGCGAAAGCCAGCCGTGGAGCTGCACCTCCCTCACCGCCTAAGTCTCCCGGGAACGTCCCGGGCGAGGGAAGGGGTCCAAAGGTCGTACACAAGAATACTGATTGCAGAGCCCCTTCCTACGCTGGTGACGGCGGCGTGGCGCAAGATTTGTGCAAGACTCCCTTGGATTGGGAGCAAGGGTCCCGCACCTTCGTGGCTCCCATGACAAAGTCTGCAACTCAGCCCGCTGGGGGAACTGCAAGGAACCTGCAAGCGTCCCAGCCCCTGCAGAGACCCCCAAGAAAAAGTACCCCCAAAACAGCCTGGGTTGCAGATTTATAAATACTTCCTGCGCACATGCGCATTGGAATTTACGAGTGGCCCGGGGCGCAACGCTTGCCCACTGCGCCTGCGCCGTCCGGCTCTTCCTTCGGGGCACAGGACCAGAAAGTGGGGTCCCGTGGTCCCGCAAAGAAGGAAAAAGAATGGGTCAGCAGTGGCCACACGGTCCGTGTTTCTCGCTTCTTACCTCGTAATGCTTCATGGCTCCCTCCCACGGCGGCTACTGCTCCGCTGCTGCTGCTGCCTAACTGCGCGGCACAGCACAGGGTCCCTACAGCGCCCGCAACCGCAGCGATAGACTAAACGCGGCTCTGCGTCCGCCCCGCCCCTCCCGGCCGCGCGCGCCCCGTCGGCCAATCAGGGCACGAGGCGCCCACCTTCGCCCCTGCTCCTTGGGGCCGGTCCGAACCCAGACTAGGGCTAGCACCAGGGGATTGACCAATCAACTTGCGAGACCAATCGAAGGGGGCGGAACGCCTGTAGGAGGGGCTAAAGAGAAGGGGCTTGACCATCCACCAATCCAAAGGAGGTCTCTGCGCCGCGCGTCCCTTTGCCACGCCCCCTAATGGCGTCGCTGTGGAAACCAAGGTAAGCGACGGTTAGGCCAGACGCGGGGGCGGGGTAAGAAGTTGAGTGACAGGCAAGGCAGCATCCACATGACAGGCGGCGCCGACGGGGTAAATTCTGAGGTAGGCGGCCCCCGGGGTACACCGGGAACAGCAGGAGAGGGCTAGGGGCTGGGGTCGCGGGCTGCGGAGTCTGGATGGCGAGGAGGTCACTATGGGAGGAGACTCTTGAGTGGGAGGGAAGGAAAGGCGAAACGGAGTAGCGAAAAGCTCCCCATTTGGGAACCCCCAACCTGCAACCTTAAGCCCCAGCCCCATTCTGGGGTGGCTTCACTGCCGTTTTTAATGAAAGCCCCGCCCCACTTTGTTTTTTTGTTTTGTTTTGTTTTTGAAACAATCTCGTTCTGTCCCCCAGCTGGAGTGCAGTGGCGCAATGACGGCTCACGCAACCTCCGCCTCCCGGGCTCAAGCGATTCTCATGCCTCAGCCTCCCAAGTAGATGAGATTACAGGCGCCCGCCACCACGCCCGGCTAATTTTTGTATTTTTTTTAGTAGAGACGGGGTTTCCCCATGGTTGGCCAGGCTGGTCTTGAACTCCTGACCTCAGGTGATCCTCCCGCCTCAGCCTCCCAAAGTGCTAGGATTACAGGCCTGAGCCACCCCGCCCAGCCCCCCTCCCCACTTTGCTCCGCCCTATGGACAGGGGAACTACATTGGTCTCTGCCTGACGTCCAGAATCGTGTCTAGTGGCTCCAATGGGGCCACTGAGCCCTTGAAATGGGGCTGGTCCAGGCCGGGAACGATGGCTCACACCTGTAATCCTAGCACCTTGGGAGGCCGAGGGGGGCAGATCACAAGGTGAGGAGTTCGAGACCAGCCTGGCAGATATGGTGAAACCTCATCTCTACTAAAAATACAAAAGTTAGCCGGGCGTGGAGGTACACACCTGTAGTCCCAGCTAATCAGGAGGCTGAGGCAGAAGAATCGCTTGAACCCGGGAGGCGGAGGTTGCAGTGAGCCAAGATCTCGCCACTACACTCCAGCCTGAGCAACAGACCGTCTCAAAAAAAAAAAAAAAAGAAAAAAGAAAAAGAAATGGGACTGGTCCAAATTGAGATGTGCTGTAAATGAAAAACACATAAATTTCTGGCCAGGCACGGTGGCTCACACCTGTAATCCCAGCACTTCGGGAGGCCAAGACAGGCAGATCACATGAGGTCAGGAGTTCAAGACCAGCCTGGACAACGTGGTGAAACCCTGTCTCTACTAAAAATACAAAAATTAGCCAGGTGTAATGGTGGGCACCTGTAATCCCAGCTACTAGGGAGGCTGAGAATCGCTTGAACCTGGGAGGTGGAGGTTGCAGTGAGCCAAGATCGCACCACTGCACTCCAGCCTGGGCGACAGAGTGAGATTCTGTCTCAAAAAAAAAAGAAAAAAAAAGAAAAGACTTTTGACAGACAAAGGAACAGGCAGTACCTGGCACACTTCTTCACCTCCTCTCCTTACTCTTGTTTCCAGATCCTGCCCCTGAGCTTTCATGAGCTGTTGAACCATCCGGAATTCACAGGCCTGTCACGAGAGACACGATGAGAAGTCCTTAAAGGTAGATCGCTGATTCACAAGGGAGCAGGCGGAGGCAAGGGTGAGTCAGTGCTTGGAACTCAGTCATCCAGATTTGGCTCTGGAAACTTCTGAAGCTGTAGCCTTTGGGGATCCCTGACTGCGAGTACAGAAAGCCAACGCTATGTGGTCTTCTGGAAACTCATTATCTTTTTCACTGGCACTATCTGGGAAAAACAGATGAAAACCTGAAGGTGTTCTGTATGTGTGCTTTCAAAAGCAAGGATCTGGCCGGACGCAATGGCTCAGGCCTGTAATCCCAGCACTTTGGGAGGCCGAGGCAGGAGGATCACCTGAGGTCAGGAGTTTGAGACCAGCTTGGCCAACATGGTGAAACCGTCTCTACTAAAAGTACAAAAATTATCTGGGTGTGGTGGTGGGCACCTGTAATCACAGCTACTCAGGTAGCTGAGGCAGAAGAATCAGTTGAACCCAGGAGGCAGAGGCTGCAGTGAGCAGAGATCACACCACTGCACTCCAGCCTGGGTGACAAGAGTGAAACTCCGTCTCAAAAAAAAAAAAAAAGCAGAGATATTTTTCTGGTGGCAGTTTGAGTTTTGAGGCCTTCTGTGTCATGACAGGCCTCACTCCCTGCCCTTCTTGGGTGCTGGGGGAGAGTATTTGCTTCCAGGCCACAAGTTAATTTTTTAGTAGAGATGGGATCTCATTATGTTGCCCAGGCTGCTCTGGAACTCCTGGCCTCAAGTGATCCTCCCTCCTCGGCCTCCCAAAGCACTGGGATTACAGGCATGAGCCATCCCACTCGGCCTGAGACCACAGTTAAAATCCTATCAGATTGAGTTACCTGAGGTACTTGATTGTGAGGGGCCATGGGGATAGGGTTGAACCCCTAAGACCCATCCATGTGTTGCTCCTTCACCAGTTATGCAAATTTTCAACTTATTTAATGTGATCTGAAGAGGTGAGTCTTCCATCTCTGGGTTGCAGCTAGATAGGGCATGACGGTGTACAAGTAGGTGTCATTTTGAAGAGATTCCATACATATTCCCATAAACTCAGAACCTTTTGGAAATGCCCTTTTGAGACTGCTTTTCTGAGCCCCACACTTACTCAACAGGCACCAAATCATCCTCGTGCACCTACTATGCTGCGTGTCAACCGGAACATACAAATAATTTCCACCCCCTCCTCACCCATAAGAAGCTGGCAGAAAGGCAAGACCCAGCCTCCGAAGTAGAATTCCTCTTTGTTTTTGAGGGGTGTTGCAGGCTTGAGGAACCCCTTGCTTGCCCATCTGGCTTCCGGTAACCAGGCTGTCAGCAGAAATGAAACCCACCCTTGGAATGAAGACTGGCCACTTTGTTCAAGCCACTGAGGACACTGTACTGTGGCCCCCTGACAGTGCCTGTCTGTAGGGACAGCTAGATCCTGCTGGTCCCTTCACAGTCCCAGCAGTGGCTGATTCACAATGGTGACTGGTAGATCTGTTGGGTCGTTGTTGAGCTGATGGTAACTAGCTCCTTTATTAAAGTAATTTCCAAGGGAGAAACTGCAAGAGACGGCCTAAGCTGCGGCAGCTTCCAAGGATGAGCTTTTCTGGACCTCAGGTTTGGGGGAACCCGAGACCATTTGAATGCCAGAGATGTGATTTGTTTGGTAATGTTGTGTCTCACAAGCTCCTTTTGTATTTCCCATGGGCAGGTCAGGTCGGATCTTGACTTTTTCCAGAACCTGGCTTGGCTGGTTTGGGGTGTGTATGAATGAGCTGGCTCGCCGGGTGTGTGACAGGAGGTGAAGCTGGGACTAGACAAGCCAGGGCTCGTTAGCAAGTTTCTGCTGTGTCAGGAATCCCGGAGAGAGGTTTCCCAAGCCCTATCCTGTCTTGCCTGGGTTGTTTGGTTTTTCTCCTTCTTTTTTTTTTTTTCGTTGAAGTGTAATTGACATGTAGTAAAATTCACCCATTTTAGTGTACAGCTCTGAACACGTACGGTCATGCAACCACCACTACAATCAAGATACAGAGCATTTACACCAACCCAAAAAATTTTCCAAACTACTCCATTTGTTGCAGGTCCCAGCCCCTGGCAAGCATTCATCTGCTTTCTGTCCTGATACTTTTGCCTTTTCCAGAAGGTTGAGTGAAATGGAATCACGCAGCCTTTTGAGCCTGGCTTCTTTCACCCACATAATGCATATGAGGTTCATCTGTAATGTTGTTTTTTTGTATCCGTAGCTCGTTCCTTTTTATAGCTGAATAGTATTCCATTGTGTGGATGGATCCCATTTGTTTATCCATTCATCCATTGAAGGACAGTTAGGGTTTAACTGCTGTTGGTAATAACTAATAAAGCCTCAGCAAACATTCGCTCATGAGACTCCATCTCAAAAAAAAAAAAGTAGATTTTACCCTGCTGGTGTTGCTATGTGGATGAAATTGAGAGGAGCCAGGAAATGAACATTATAATAGTATCTTTTTTATTTTTATTTTTGCGATGGAGTCTCGCTCTGTCATCCAGGCTGGAGTGCAGTGGCACAATCTCGGCTCACTGCAACCTCCACCTTCTGGGTTCAAGCGATTCTCCTGCGTCAGCCTCCCGAATAGCTGGGATTACAGGTGTGCACCACCATGCCCAGCTAATTTTTGTATTTTTAGTACAGACGGAGTTTCACCACGTTGGTCAGGATGCTCTCCATCTCTTGGCCTTGTGATCCTCCCGCCTCGGCCTCCCAAAGTGCTGGGATTACAGGCATGAGCCACCGCACCCAGCCATGAATTTTTATATATGAACAAAGGTTTTCATTTCACATGGGTATCCCACTGGGAGTGGGATTGTTGGCTCATATGGCTATAGTGCTTTTTGAAGGTCTTTTTTTTTTTTTTTTTTTTGAGAACGAGTCTCGCTCTGTTGTCCAGGCTGGAGTGCAGTGGCACCATCTCGGCTCACTGCAACCTCCACCTCCTAGGTTCAAGTGATTCTCCTGCCTCAGCCTCCCAAATAGCTGGGATTACAGGTGCACGCCACCACGCCTGACTAATTTTTGCATTTTTGATAGAGATGGAGTTTCACCATGTTGGCCAGGCTGGTCTCGAACTCCTGACTTCAAGGGATCCACCTGCCTCAGCCTCCCAAAGTGCTGAGATTACAGGCATGAGCCACCGCACCCAGCCTTGAAGATCTTTTCAAAATGTATTTGGATTTTTATTTATTTTTGAGACAGGGTCTCACTGTCTCTCATGCTAGTGTGCAGCGGCACACTCATAGCTCACTGCAGCTTGGAATTCCTAAGCTCAAGTGATCCTCCCACCTCAGCCTCCCAAGTAGCTGGCACGTGCCACCATGCCCAGCTGATTTCTTTGTCATTCTTTGCAGATGTGGGGTCTCACTATGTGGGCCAGGCTGATCTGGAACTCCTGGGCTCAAGTGATCCTCCTGCCTTGGCCTCCAAAAGTGCTGGGATTACAGATGTGAGCCACCGCACCTGGCCTGAAGGTCTTTTTTTCAACAGGTGAAGAGCTGAAGACAGGAGTAATGCAATTTTCTTAAAATTAAGGCTTTATGATCATCTGAGTCACATTATACACAAGCTGAGTGTCTACTGTAAGCACTCAGTATGCTAAACACTTCAGCATTTTACTCTCTGGGTGACCCTGGGGAAGTCACATGACCTCTCAGAATCTCCATCTCCCCACCTGTAAAATGGGTGTAATGATAGCCCAACCTCACAGGGCTGTTGTGACAAGTGTATGAGTTAATATTCATCGAGTACTTGGAACAGGCTTGGCCATGTCAGTGTTAGATGTTATTATAGGCCAGACATGGTGGCTTATGCCTGTAATCCCAACACTTGGGGAGGCCAAGGCCGGCGGATCACCTGAGCTCAGGTGTTTGAAACCAACCTGAGCAACATGGCAAAACCCCATCTCTACCAAAACCATAATACAAAAAATTAGCCGGGCATGGTGGCAGGCATCTGTGATCCCAACTACTCAGGAGGCTGGGACGGGAGGATCATTTGAACCTGGGAGGTGGAGGTTGCAGTGAGCCAAGATTGTGCCACTGTGCTCCAGCATGGGTGACAGTGTGAGACCCCATCTCAAAAAAAAAAAAAAAAAAACAAGGCCGGGTGTGGGGTTCAACCCCTGTAATCCCAGCACTTTGGGAGGCCAAGGTGGGTGGATCATGAGATCAGGAGTTCGAGATTAGCCTGGCCAACATGGTGAAACCCAGTCTCTACTAAAAATACAAAAATTAGCCAGGTGTGGTGGTAGGCGCCTGTAATCCCAGCTACTCAGGAGGCTGAGGCAGAGAATCGCTTAAACCCAGGAGGCGGAAGTTGCAGTGAGCTGAGATCACACCACTGCACTCCAGCCTGGGTGACAGAGCGAGACTCCATCTCAAAAATAAAAATAAAAATGTTATTATAATGTTCATTTCCTCTCAATTTCATCCACATAGCAACACCAGCAGGGTAAAATCTACTCTCTTCTTTTCTTTTCGAGACAGAGTTTGGCTCTGTTGCCCAGACTGGAGTACAGTGGCGTGATCTTGGCTCACTGCAACCTCCACCTCCCAGGTTCAAGCGATTCTCCTGCCTCAGCCTCCTGAGTAGCTGGGAGTATGGGCGCATGCCACCATGCCCAGCTAATTTTTGTGTTTTTAGTAGAGACAGGGTTTCACCACGTTGGACAGGCTGGTCTCAAACTCCTGACCTCAAGTGATCCACCCGCCTCAGCTTCCCAAAGTGCTGGGATTACAGGCATGAGCCACCGCACCCGGCCTAATCTACTCTTATCTCCAATTTATGGAGGACAGACCTAATGCTCCCAGAGATCAAGCAGGTTGTGGAAGATCACACACGTAGGGAATAAGGAAACAGTTGGTCCAGGATTTGAACTAAAGCAACTGTCCTCAGACTCACTTGCATAGTTCCTATATCAGTCAGGATTTTACCAAAGACACAGAGCCAGAGCCAGTAGGAGTGTGTGTGTGTGTGTGTGTGTGTGTGTGTGTGTGTGTGTCTGTGTGTGTGTCTGTGTGTGTGTCTGTGTTTGTGTGCAGAAATTTATTTCAAGGAATTGGCTTGCATGCTTGTGGGGGCTGGCTAGACAATGCCAAAATCTGCTGGGTGGGCTAGCAGGCTGGAAACTTAGGCAGGAGCTGATGCTTTTTCTGCCGGGAAACCTCAGTGTTTGCTTTCAGTGTTGGCTTTTTTTTTTTTTTTTTTTCTTCGAGACAGAGTCTTGCTCTGTCACCAGGCTGGAATGCAGCGGCCTGATCTCGGCTCACTGCAACCTCTGCCTCCTGGGTTCAAGTAATTCTCCTGCCTCAGCCTCCCAAAGTGCTGGGATTACAGGTGTGAACCACCACACCCGGCCTCAGTGTTGGCTTTTAAAGTCTCTAGACTGATTGGATGAGGCCGGCTTACATCCTCACATCCTTGAGGGTCATGTCCTGTTTTTAAAGTCAAGCGACTGTAGACGTGCTAACCTAACCGCATCAACATAATAACTTCACAGCAACACCTAGATTAGTGTTTAGTTGAATAACTAGGTTCTAGAGCTTAGCCACGCTGACACAACAAACAACTATAACAGCTTTTCCAAATTAAGAGCCCAATATCTGCTGAAGTTGACGCAGAGGCCATTTTTTCAGTAATATTCTGAAGTTCTCAGTGAGTGTTCAGGTCACAGTACCATGTCCATTAGGAGAGAGTTACTGGCTTTGTTTGTTTGTTTGTTTGTTTAATTTCCTGGCTCCTAGAACTGATAAAAAAAAAAATTAAAACTTCCCGAACTGGCTGGGTGTGGTGGCTCACGCCTGTAATCCCAGCACCTTGGGAGATCAAGGCGGGTTGATCACCTGAGGTCAGGAGTTCAAGACCAGCCTGGCCAACATGGTGAAACCCCATCTCTACTAAAACTACAAAAATTAGCCAGGCATGGTCGCAAGCACCTGTAGTCCTAGCTACTTGGGAGGCTAAGGCAGGAGAATCACTTGAACCCAGGAGGCGGAGGTTGCAGTGAGCTGAGATCGTGCCACTGCACTCCAGCCTGGGCTACAAGAGTGAAACTCCATCTCAAAACAAACAAACAAAACTTCCTGAACATGACCCAGGCTTACTCAAGGAGGGGAGAGTTCCCAGCTCTAACATTGACCCCAAGCACAAAGACATCCCTTCCGCAGTGTTTTTAGCAAAATGTTCCCCTCCAGTGTGTCAAGAAACTTTTATTTTTATTATTATTATTATTATTATTTTGAAACTCTCACTCTGTCACCCAGTCTGGAGTACAGTGGCGCGATCTTGGCTCACTGCAACCTCTGCCTCTCGGGTTGAAGCGAGTCTCCTGCCTCAGCCTCCAGAGTAGCTGGGATTAGAGGCACGCGCCACCGCGCCCGACTAATTTTTGTATTTTTAGTAGAGACGGGGTTTCACCACGTTGGCCAGACTGGTCTCGAACTCCTGACCTCAGGTGATCCACCCGCCTCGGCCTCCCAAAGTGCTGGGATTATAGGCGTTGAGTCACTGTGCCTGGCCTACGGCAAGAAACTTTAGAACAACCAGAAAGGCCCACCCAGAGCCATGTTAAAGCCTTTGGAGGCTGCTGCACTTGTAATTCTAAATTAAATTTATATTATAAAATACTAGTTTATAAGTATAAAGTCACAAGCTCTGAGTTTTTCCCCATAATGCTCCTGATAGTTATTTATATAATTTTTTTATGGGGAGGTTCAGGATCTCACTGTCACCCAGGCTGGAGAGCAGTGGCACAATCATAGCTGACTGCAGCCTCAAATTCCTGGGCTCAAGCTATCCTCCTACCTTGGCCCACTGAGTAGCTGGGACTACAGGCTCACATCATTGCACCCGGCTAATTTTTTTATTTTTAATTTTTTGTATAGATGGGGTCTCACTATGTTGCCCAGGCTGGAACTCCTGGCCTCAAGCGATCCTCCCACCTCACCTTCCCAGAATGCTGGGATGACAGGCGTGAGCCACTGTGCCCAGCCTAGTAACTTTTTAAAAAATATCAAGTTCTCTCTCCCCATAATTGCTTCAGGACCCCTGCTCAAGTATGGTTCTCGATGTCTAGGGAATTTCGGCCCCATCCTCCCGGGTTGTCCAGTTCTAGTCCAGAGTTCTTGCTGATGCAGTTACCTCAGAGATCATTGAGTGGGCCAAGAGAACCAGATCTGCCTGCTGGATGCTCCTGATAGTTATTTATGTAACTATCCACCATGATGCTCCTGATAGTTATTTATGTAACTTTTTTATGGGGAGGCTGAGGGTCTCACTGTCACCCAGGCTGGAGTGCAGTGGCACAATCATAGCTGCCTGCAGCCTCAAATTCCTGGGCTCAAGAGATCCTCCCGCCTCGGGAGGCAGGAGAATGGTCTTCTTCTTCAGGAGTTCTTGTCTGCCCAGGGGCAGCTGTCACTGGAATCTTTTAGCTGTGATGCTGCCAGGAATGAGGTGATGGCTGAAGAGCCCACCACTAAGAAAATGGTTAGTCACCCCTTTGACAATGCTTCCTTTGTGCCATGCCTGCTCTGAGCACTTTGCAAATGTTGACTCATATAAAATACAAAGCCCTCATGATGTGGGCACAACTGCTATCCTCATTCCTCATTGTGCAGATGAGGAAGCTAAGGCCAGCAAAAGCCTAGTAACTAACCCAAGGTTACCCAGCCGGGAAATGCTGGAGCTGGGAATGAAGCCCAGCTGTCTGGTTCCAGAGCCAGTGTTACATGGCTCTGACCTCCCAGGCAGTTCTTCCAGGAACCTCCCCCACTTCCCTGGGCCCTTCCCAGATGGAACCCCTTTTCTGAGCCTCCTTTTCCCATCAGCTCTGTCCTTGACGGAGGCACCCCAGACTTTCAGAGCCAAACGCGATCGTGTTGCCTACAATTGAGGAAACAGAGGACTTGAAAGGTGTGTGACACACCTATGTCCCCCCAAATTATAAAGGTAGTTGGGGAAGAAAAAGAAGCACGTGTGTAAGAACGGGGAATATTTATGAGGTTCTCACTGCGTTCCAGGCACTGGGGACCCAGTGCAGACAGGACCTGGCCCCTGCCCAGGTGGCGATGTCAGACTGGGAGGGAAGACACATTGAAAGCCAAGAAACAAGATAAATTTCAAATTTAGCGGCAAGTGATCTTGAGAGGGCAGTAAAGGGAAGAAGGCGGGACTGGGAGGACCTTGGGAGATGCGCTTCCGTCCAGATCCTCACCTTGCTTTAGGAGGTGAGAACAGAGGCAGTCTTCCGTCCCAAAATCCTTCTCCCCACGGTTGGGAGAATAGCGCTGGTGGGTTTTTTGTTCATTTTACTTTATTTTACTTATTTTATTTTATTTATTTATGAGACGGAGTCTCGCTCTGTTGCCGAGGCTGGAGTGCAACGGCCGGATCTCGGCTCACTGCAACCTCCGCCTCCCCGATTCAAGCTATTCTCAGGCCTCAATCTCCTGAGTAGCTGGGATTACAGGTCCGTGCCACCAACGCCCGGGTAATTTTTATATTTTTAGCAGAGACGGGGTTTCACCATGTTGGCCAGGCTGGTCTCAAACTCCTGACCTCAAGTGATCCGCCCGCCTCGGCCTCCCAAAATGCTGGGATTACAGGCGTGAGCCACCGCGCCCGGCCTGTTTGTTAATCTTAAATAGAAACGGAGTCTCCTTATGTTGCCTAGGCTGGTCTCCAACTCCTAGGCTCAAGAGATTCTCCTGTCTTGGCCTCAGGAAGTGATGGGATTACAGGTGTGAGGCTCCGCGCCCGGCCTGATAGGTTCTCTTATTGGCATGTTGTAGATAGAAGGGGGCCCCTGGGTTAGGCAGACACAGGTTAGGTAGTTCGTCCGGCGTCACCGGGCGGGAGCCCACCGCAGGCCCCACGAGACAAGAGCGAGCAGGTTCATCGCCTCCCGGGGAAAGGACTGGGTAGTCCCAGGCCCCACCCCTTCCCGGAACAGCAAGTTCGCTGTGGCTCCCGACCTACTGACCCAGGCGGAGGGCGGGACGCAGGCTAGCTGGGGCCGCGTAGAGAGTGAAAGAAGGTCGCGATTGGCTCGTCCCGAAAAGTGGGCGGGGCCTCCTCCGACCTGTGCGCGCGCGCCGCGGGGAGGCGTTGCCGAGGGCGGAGCGGGAGGGGGCGTGGCCCCGCGCGGGCGGCCGTTGACGGCGAGGCCCCGCCCCGGATGTAGCGTATCGCTGAAAGGGAGGCGGCGATTGGCCGGCGCCGCGGGGGGGGCGGGGCGGAAGGTTCTGGAGGGGGCTGGCGGGCTCTGGAAGCTTCCGCCGGACGGGTATATAGAGTCCGGGACCGGTCGGTGGCGGAGCCGGGGGACGGCGACAGCGGGTCGGCGGGCTGCAGGAGGGGGTCATGGGTAAAGACTACTACCAGACGCTGGGCCTGGCCCGCGGCGCGTCGGACGAGGAGATCAAGCGGGCCTACCGCCGCCAGGCGCTGCGCTACCACCCGGACAAGAACAAGGAGCCCGGCGCCGAGGAGAAGTTCAAGGAGATCGCCGAGGCCTACGACGTGCTCAGCGACCCGCGCAAGCGCGAGATCTTCGACCGCTACGGGGAGGAAGGTGTGTGCTCGCGGCCAGGGGCGCGGCCCCGCCTTTTGACAGACAGGGAAACTGAGGCACGCTGGCCCCTCTCGGCGGCCCCCAGGGGAGGACGCCCCGGGCCGTGGGGCCGAGCTGCCCAGCCCTCCGGCCTCGCCGGCCTCCGCCCTCAGATTGGCGGCCGCGCGGTGGGAGGAGGAGCCTTGGCCCAGCCGCTCGCCCAGAAGCTTCTAGCATGTCTGGGGCTGCCCCTCCCCGGGCGCCTCCTCCCGCGGCCCCGAGCAGCCCCGGGGTGCGGTGCAGGGGGGTGGGGGAGCCGGGGGTGACGACGGGGACGGCGCGGCGGAGCCCGCTGCGGACCCGGGCTCACCTGGGCTCGGCCGCCGGGGTCCGCAGGGCGGCGCCTTCGGCTCAGCTGCGGGGCGAGGGGCTGTGAATGCGGGAGCCGACCCGGTTCGTGGGCTTGGGGGCTGGGTTGGGATAATTCCCGGGAAGTGATGACCTGGCCCCGGCCGGGCACGCAGGAGACAGCGGCCGCCCAGGTGCGGAGAGCGGGGCCGCCTCGGAGGGGAAGGAGAGCAGGGCTTTTTGTCCCTGTGCCCGTTGATGACTCAGGCTGGCTTCTGGGCTTGATCTGGAGCTGACTTTTTGTGCAAGGATGGTGGCAGTGAATGCTAATGTGTGAGGATTTAAAAACTCCCCATCTATTTTTTTTTTCTTATTTCTACTCTTCCTACACACCATTAACCCTAAAACGTTGAGAGTAAACACTTACCGAAAGCTGACCCTGGACCATGTGTCTTTAGCCATCTCTTGGTGATGTTGCCAGGAGGATGGGTCAGTCCAGGAGTGGCAGGGCCTAGGTGGCACCTGGAGGTAAACACCTAACCGCATGAGTCCTTTTCCACTGTCAGGCTACGCGGAAATACTGTTGGTAGGGGGGCGTCTCTGCTGTTGCAGTGAGAGGTAGAAGCTTGGGGTTCTTCCTTGCTCTCCCCTGACAGACAAAAAAGTTCCTCCCCCATGGCTTCCAAGCTGTTTCCCCCTGTAAGGGAAGCTCGAGAGAGAGTCTGCTGTTCAGCCATCTGACTGCTTCTAATTCTGCTTTTCAGGCCTAAAGGGCAGTGGCCCCAGTGGCGGTAGCGGCGGTGGTGCCAATGGTACCTCTTTCAGCTACACATTCCACGGAGACCCTCATGCCATGTTTGCTGAGTTCTTCGGTGGCAGAAATCCCTTTGACACCTTTTTTGGGCAGCGGAACGGGGAGGAAGGCATGGACATTGATGACCCATTCTCTGGCTTCCCTATGGGCATGGGTGGCTTCACCAACGTGAACTTTGGCCGCTCCCGCTCTGCCCAAGAGCCCGCCCGAAAGAAGCAAGATCCCCCAGTCACCCACGACCTTCGAGTCTCCCTTGAAGAGATCTACAGCGGCTGTACCAAGAAGATGAAAATCTCCCACAAGCGGCTAAACCCCGACGGAAAGAGCATTCGAAACGAAGACAAAATATTGACCATCGAAGTGAAGAAGGGGTGGAAAGAAGGGACCAAAATCACTTTCCCCAAGGAAGGAGACCAGACCTCCAACAACATTCCAGCTGATATCGTCTTTGTTTTAAAGGACAAGCCCCACAATATCTTTAAGAGAGATGGCTCTGATGTCATTTATCCTGCTAGGATCAGCCTCCGGGAGGTAAGGTGCCAGGTGGTGGGGCGGTGTCTGTAGAGGACGATGGCTGCTTTTTGAAACAGTTTAGTATTTGCTGAACAAATGTGTTGGAGTGTGTGGTGCGTGCCAGGCTTGGGGCACAACAGTGAACAGGACTGACCAGGGCGCTGTTCTGGAGCTTTCATGGTGGGGACGTGTAGATTTGGGGGCCAGGTCTTAGCTGCAGAGGCCTGATGGGTCTTACTCTATGCCAGATGGCCTCTGGGCAAGAGCTGAGCCTCTTGAACAGCTTCCATCTAATGCTGTCCCTTTGCTTTTCAAGGCTCTGTGTGGCTGCACAGTGAACGTCCCCACTCTGGACGGCAGGACGATACCCGTCGTATTCAAAGATGTCATCAGGCCTGGCATGCGGCGAAAAGTTCCTGGAGAAGGCCTCCCCCTCCCCAAAACACCCGAGAAACGTGGGGACCTCATTATTGAGTTTGAAGTGATCTTCCCCGAAAGGATTCCCCAGACATCAAGAACCGTACTTGAGCAGGTTCTTCCAATATAGCTATCTGAGCTCCCCAAGGACTGACCAGGGACCTTTCCAGAGCTCAAGGATTTCTGGACCTTTCTACCAGTTGTGGACCATGAGAGGGTGGGAGGGCCCAGGGAGGGCTTTCGTACTGCTGAATGTTTTCCAGAGCATATATTACAATCTTTCAAAGTCGCACACTAGACTTCAGTGGTTTTTTGAGCTATAGGGCATCAGGTGGTGGGAACAGCAGGAAAAGGCATTCCAGTCTGCCCCACTGGGTCTGGCAGCCCTCCCGGGATGGGCCCACATCCACCTCCAGTCCCTGGCCAGGGGTGAGAGGCAGACCAGCAGCTGGACTTGATCCCTCTGTGTCTTTTTGCTTCTGGCTGGTAGATAATGTCAACCTGCTGTCTTGATTCCCAGACCCTGTACACTCCTCCTTTTCTGTTGTGTGATCAGTTTGTGCTTTATTCTGTATTTGTCTCCCATGTCTTGCTCTTCTCCTGGAGAATTCTGTCTTCTCTTTGGCCATCTCAAATTGAGAACCTAAACTATTCCTGCAGAACTGCCTGGTTGGCGTCCACAAGCAATACCTCTCGTTCCAGCAGGACCAAGGGAGCCAGCCTCCAGTGAGTGACTCCAGCAAGTGCAGCCACCTCTCCCTTGACGGTCTGGGAGCCTGGCCCCAGCAAGGGGCCTTCCTGACCTCTGGCTCCAGTGAAGCTGAATGTCCTCACTTTGTGGGTCACCGTCTTTCCATTTCTGTAAGGCAATCTTGGCACACGTGGGGCTTACCAGTGGCCCAGGTAATTTTTTGTTTCATGGACTATGGACTCTTTCAAAGGGATCTGATCCTTTTGAATTTTGCACAGCCCTAGATACAATCCCTTTTGATAAAAGGGTTTTTGCTTCTGATTACAGGAGCACTGTGGAACGTCTGTAAATATGTTTTTATAATTCCATGTGTAGTTGGTGTACACTCAAAACCTGTCCTCGGCAGCCAGTGCTCTCTGTATAGGGCCATAATGGAATTCTGAAGAAATCTTGGGGAGGGAAGGGGAGTTGGAACAAATGTCTGTTCCCTGGAGGCCAGTCCGGTGCTCAGACCTTTAGACTCATTGTAAGTTGCCACTGCCAACATGAGACCAAAGTGTGTGACTTGTCAATGAAGTGCGACAGCATTAAAGACTGATGCTAAACCTCAGGGGAGCGGTCCTGTGACTCTGTTTGAGGGTTCTGCTGGTTTTGGGGGTGGAGTGGGGAGCTGGGCATCCCTCCAAATGCAATCAAGGTGAGAGGGTGGGATGGGCAGGAGGCAAGTGCCCTGCAAGGGAAAGATAAGTCTCCCTTCCTCAGCCATAAGTGGGTTGGAGAACTTCCACCCAGACTCGGGGTCCAAAAAACCAGAGACCCAAGCACAGTGGCCTTGGGGATCATTTTTTGATGAAGGTTGGAGTCAAAGTAGCGGTGGGGAGAGGCAGGGTCTGGCTCCTAATTCTGCCTTTCTTCAGGGTCCCTGGCTTTTTCAGCAGACCTTGGCTCTGGGGCCAAGGGGCCAACCCAGGGTCTGGCCTCTTAATTCCTCATCACTCCTTCCCAGCTAGAACGGGCTGGGCGTCCTGAAGGCTGGCCAAACCGGAGCTCAAGGTCCTGCCCAGGACTACCCCACTGTAGAGAAGACCCATTTCCTGCCTTGGCTTTATTTGCAGGCTACTAAAGCTGCTTTTACTTTGTAACTTTCTTTAAAATAACTGGTTTTATTATAAAGTAATTACTCAGGCTTAAAACAATGTATTGCTGCTTTGTTACAAAATGTTCTAAAGTGGAAACACTGTATTATAGACCAGGAGCAGTGGCTCAGGCATGTAATCCCAGTACTTTGGGAGGCCAAGGTGGGTAGATCCCTTGAGCTCAGGAGTTTGAGACCAGCCTAGACAACACTGTGAAACCCCATCTCTACAAAATTTAAAAATTCAGCCGGGGATGGCAGCGTACACCTGTAGGACCAGCTATTTATGGGACTGAGGCAGGAGGATCAATTGAGCCCAAGAGGTGGAGGCAGCAGCAAGCTGTGTTTGTGCCGCTGCACTCCAGCCTGGGTGACAAAGTGAGACCCTGTCTCAAGAAAAAAAAACTAAAACACAGTATCCAAAAGTCAAACTGGGCCAGACGCAGTGGCTCACACCTGTAATCCCAGCACTTTGGGAGGCCAAGGCGGGCAGATCACCTGAGGTCAGGAGTTTCAGACCAGCCTGGCCAACATGGTGAAACCCTGTCTCTATTAAAACAAAAAGCCAGGCGTGGTGCACGTACCTGTAGTCCCATTTACTCAGGAGGCTGAGGCAAGAGAATCACTTGAACATGGGAGGCAGAGGTTGCAGTGAGCAAAGATCCCACCACTGCACTCCAGCCTGGGTGACAGAGCGAGGCTGTGTCTCACAAAAAAGTGTCAAGCTAAGAGTTGCTTTCCCTTCCCATTGAAACAGTTGAAGCGCTGAAAACAGGCTAGGGGCAGCCCTGCCAGTCCAGGAGAACTTTCTGCAATGACTAGAACGTTCTATATACCGTTTATTTAAACATCTTACAAATTCAATAAAATTAGAATCAGTTCCTCAGTCCTGCCACACTTCAGTTGCTTAGCAGCCACACATGTATGTGGCCAGTGGCAACTGTTGGACAAGTCAAGTCTAGAGGGCTTTTCCCTAAAGACATTGCAGGGGTGACTTTGAAGAGCAGCCACGTTAAGCCAGGAGACGCCAGCCCAATCAGGAGGTGACCCTGGACTATCAGAGCTAAGAGATGTTTACCAAAGTATCCCACACACCAAGGTCACATTTATTGCGGAACTGACCTGACCTCATTGGTGACACAAATCCCAGGGCTGCCATCCCCACCCCCAAGTCTCCATTATACACCAAGTCCCTGTGAACTTCATACTGAAGTGTCACAAACATAAAGGTGCACAAAGCCTTGAGGTATATACAGTTCTGGGAACTTCACAAAAAACACGGCCAAGCAACCTACCGGGTAGCAGTGTGAGGAGTGCGACGGTGGGATTTTGAGGGGAAAATCTTGGTGGTAAAAGGACCCAAAGACCTTTCGCACATGCATTTTTTTGCTCAAAGGCCACTACTTGGCTTGTCTATCTTGGCCGGATATCTGGTGCACCCACATGCAAACTTTTCCCAAAGTCTTGGGCTTGGTTTTTTTTTTTTTTTTTTTTCCAGACAGTCTCGCTCTATCCAAGCTGGAGCGCAGTGGTGTGATCTCGGCTCACTGCAATCTCCACCTTCCAGGTTCAAGCAATTCTCAGCCTTCCAAGTAGCTGAGATTACAGGCGTGCGCTACCACGCCAGGCTAATTTTTGTATTCTTAGTATAGAGATGGGGTTTCACCATGTTGGCCAGGCTGGCCTCAAACTCCTGACCTCAAGTGATCGGCGCCCCCTCAGCCTCACAAAGTGCTGGGGTTACAGGTGTGAGCCACCGCACTCAGGCTTTTTTTTTTATTTCTTTTTTTGAAGACAGGATTTCACTCTGTTGTCCAGGCTGGAGTGCAGTGGTAGGATCATAGCTCACTGCAGCCTCAAACTCCTGGGCTCAAGCAATCCTCCTGCCTCTTAACCTCTTGAGTAGCTAGGACCACAGGCACTCCACACCACAACCAGCCAATTTGTCTACTTTTTGTAGAGATGATTTGTTGATATGTTAACTTTTTTGGGGGGGGGGGGATGGAGTCTTGCTCTGTCGCCTAGGCTGGAGTGCAGTGGTGCAATCTTGGCTCACTACAACCTCCACCTCCCGGGTTCAAGTGATTCTCCTGTCTCAGCCTCCTGAGTAGCTGGGACTACAGGCACATGACATCACGCCCAGCTAATTTTTGTGTTTTTACTAGAGATGGGGGTTTCACCATGTTGGTCGGGATGGTCTTGATCTCTTGACCTCGTGATCTGCCTGCTTTGGCCTCCCAAAGTGCTGGGATTATAGGCGTGAGCCACTTCTACCTTCCTTTTTTTTTTTTTTTTTTCCTGAGACAGAATCTTGCTCTGTTGTCCAGGCTGGAGTGCAGTGGTGCAATCTCGGCTCACTGCAACCTCTGCCTCCTGGGTTCAAGCGATTCTCCTGCCTCAGCTTCCCGAGTAACTGGGATTACAGGCGTGTGCTACCATGCCTGGTTAATTTTTTATTTTTAGTAGAGACTGGGTTTCACCATGTTGGCCAGGCTGGTCTTGAACTCCTGACCTCAAGTGATCCACCCGCCTCGGCCTCCCAAAGTGCTGGGATGACAGGCATGAACCTGCACTGGCCGATATCTTGATATCTTGATATGTTGCTCTGGCTCCAAGCGATTCTCCCACCTTGGCCTCCCAAAGCTCTGGGATTATAGGCTCAGCCTTGGGCTTTCTTTAATGGATTTATTTCACTTTTCCATGCTGCATCTCTGATCAGGTCTCAGAGCTCCTTCCATGACAGTACGTGTGCAACTGACTCATTCTTTGACCCACCTGCATTACAATACCAGCAGTGTTTTATTTTTTTATAATCATAGGACAGCACTCAATAGTCCATTTGGCCTATGGTGAAAAGCCGAGTCCTCCCATCCTTCCCCTGGCCCTGAAGTTCCCCATCCTACCGCACCACTATAGACACTGGCATTGGCATCACAGATTTTTTTTTTTTTCCTTTTCTCATTTTTGAGACAGAGTCTCGCTCTGTCGCCAAGGCTGGAGTGCAGTGGTGCAATCTCGGCTCACTGCAACCTCTGCCTCCCAGGCTCAAACGACCCTCCTGGCTCAGCTTCCCTAGTAGCTGGGATTACAGGCGCGTACCACCACGCCTGGCTAATTTTTGTATTTTTAGTGGAGATGGGATTTCATCATGTTGGCCCAGGCTAGTCTCAAACTCCTGACCTCAAGTGATCCGCCCACCTCAGCCTCCCAAAGTGCTGGGATGACAGGCGTGAGTCACTGCACCCGGCCTTTTTTTCCTTTTTGAAAAAAAACATTTTTGTGCTTCCTCCAAGAGATGAGTCTGTGCTTACATAAGCATAAACACAATTTCTAAATTTTCAGTTTTATTTTTTGACTGTGTAATCACAATACAACACTGGAAAGGATACAGAGAGTGAAAGTCCTCCCTCCCACCCTACCATCCGATTCCACACCCCCGAACTGGATACGAATGTTCCCCGTCTCTCCTGCGCCTTTCCTGAGATGCTGCGGGGAATACATTTTTCTTTTTTTACGCAAGGAGTACATACTGTACACTCTGCTTTTTTTTTTTTTTTTTTTTTTCTCACACAAGATGCTGTGAACATAAAGAGCTTCCTCATTCCTGTGCTATTCCCCACCTTTATTCTGGCAGGCCCACCCAGATGGGTGTGAAGATCTCAATTAGTGTTTGGCGACCCCTGACTCCTCTCACATCGTTCTTGCTTCCGGATTTGAGTCCCAGTTTGATTGCTTGCTTTTGTTTTTTGTTTTTTTTTTCTTTTCTTTTCTTTTTTTTCTTTTTCTTTTTCTTTTTTTTTTTTTTTTTTTTTTTTTTTTGACACAGAGTCTTGCCCTGTCACCCAGGCTGGAGTACAATGATGCAATCTCAGCTCACGGCAATCTCCGCCTCCCAAGTTCAAACAATTATCCTGCCTCAGCCTTCAGAGTAGTTGGGATTACAGGCACCCGCCACCACACCCAGCTAATTTTTGTATTTTTAGTAGAGATGGGGTTTCACTGTGTTGGTCAGGCTGGTCTCGAACTCCTGACCTCAGGTGATCCACCCTCCTAAAACGTTAGCTGAGCGTTAGCCAGGTGTGGTGGCTCATGCTTGTAATCCCAGCTCTTTGGGAGGCCAAGGCGGATGGATCACTTGAGGTCAAGAGTTCAAGACCAGCCTGGCCAACGTGGTTAAACTCTGTCTCTACTAAAAATACAAAGCTGGGCGTGGTGGCAGGTGCCTGTAATCCCAGCTACTCAGGAGGCTGAGGCAGGAGAATCACTTGAAACTGGGAGGTAGAGGCTGCAGTAAGCCCAGATCCCACCACTGCACACCAGCCTGGGTGACAGAGCAAGACTCTGTCTCGAAAAAAAAAAAAAAACAGAAGAAACGGGAAACAGAAGTGCAGCTCTCATAGCGATGCTGAGACATCTGGGTGAGTTAGTGCATTTAGGAAGCAAAAGAACATAGCGATGAAGAACCCAGCTTCTGGGGTAGGGGGGTGCCAAGTCCAAGTTCTGCTCACCACATTTCCTCAAACAAATGACAAAACCTTTCAGAGCCTCAGTTTCTTCCCATGTATAACAAGACTAATCAAACATTGCAACCCCTCCGTTCTCACTCTTCTGGAGCTAGAACTCAGACAGCTAATCCCTGAGAAGCGCTTTATCCAGGCCAGGAATAGAGCAAGTGTGAATAACATTAGCAAATATATCTAAAGCACTTAGCAGAAAACCTGCCCCAGGCCAGGCGGAGCAGGTCATGCCTGTAATCCCAGCACTATGGGAGACCACGGTGGGTGGATCACTTGAGGTCAAGAGTTCGAGACCAGCCTGGCCAATGTGAAACCCCATCTCTACTAAAAACTGAAACATTATATCTAAAAGTCAAGCTGGGCCGGGCACAGTGGCTCATGCCTGTAATCCCAGCACTTTGGGAGGCCAAGGCGGATGGCTTACCTGAGGTCAGGAGTTTCAGACCAGCCTGGCCAGCACGGTGATACCCCGTCTCTACTAAAATTACAAAAATTCGCTGGGCATGGTGGCAGGCACCTGTAATCCCAGCTACTCCAGTGGCTGAGGCAGGAGAATTGCTTGAACCCAGGAGACAGAGTTTGCAGTGAGCTGAGATTGCCCCACTGCACTCCAGCCTTGGTGACAGACTAAAACTCTGTCTCAAAAAAAAAAAAAAAAAAAAAAAAAAGGAAAGAATAAAGGAAATCTCAATGCACCAAACTTCCACTAAATACTAAAAATGGGCCAGGCGCAGTGGCTCACACCTGTAATCCCAGCACTTTGGGAGGCCGAGGTGGGTGGATCACCTGAGGTCAGCAGTTCGAGACCAGCCTGGACAACATGTTGAAACCCTGTCTCTACTAAAAATACAAAAATTAGCCAGGCGTGGTGGCAGGTGCCTGTAATCCCAATTACTCTGGAGGGTGAAGCAAGAGAATCGCTTGGACCTAGAAGGTGGAGGTTGCACTGAGCCAAGATTGTGCCACTGCACTCCAGCCTCGGTGACAGAGCAACACTCTGTCAAAGAAAAAGAAAGAAAGAAAAAAACACCTAAAAATGGCACAACACAAACAAGAAGCATCTATCTATATTCTCTATTAAAATCTAGGCCTTGGCTGGGTGCGGTGGCTTGCGCCTGTAATCCTAGAACTTTGGAAGGCTCAGCTGGGTGGATCACCTGAGGTCGAAATCTCGCCACTGCACTCCAGCCTGGGCGACAGAGTAAGACACTGTCTCAAAAAAACAAACAAACAAACAAACAAAAAAAAACTAGGCCTTAAACAGCATGCACTCATCTTCTCTCCCACAGACCTGAGAGCACTTTTTTTTTTTTTTTTTTGAGAAGAGTCTCACTCTGTCACCTAGGATGGAGTGCAGTGGCGCAATCTCGGCTCACTGCAACCTCTGCCCCCGAGGTTCAAGCGATTCTCCTGCCTCAGCCTCCTGGGTAGCTGGGATTACAGGTGCATGCTGCCACGCCCGGCTAATTTTTTATATTTTAGTAGAGACAGGGTTTCACCGTGTTACCCAGGCTGGTCTCGAACTCTTGAGCTCAGGCAATCCACCCGCCTCAGCCTCACAAAGTGCTAGGATTACAGGCGTGAGCCACCCCTCCTGGCTGAAAGTACTTTCATAGTCTGTTGACATCACACTTGCCCAAGGTGAAGCGGAGGCTGATTTCTCAAACTCCCTGATTATTAGTTGAGACACCTTCCCTCTTTGTCAGTGGGGCAGGAGAGACAACGGCAGGAGAATACTCAAAAATGTCCCCCCTTTGTGGCAACTGTGAGTTCCCTTGAGGTCACCAACTACATCCTAATAATCTGTATCACCAGTTGCCAGAGTGATGCTTGCCCCGGAACTGACCCTTTGAGTGTTTGTTAAGTGAGTAATTAAGTGACAAAGTGATTCAGACAAGAGGACCTGCAACATTTTTCCTACGATAGTTCATGTCATGGTATGTGCAGAGGAAGGATAACCCAGCCCTCGGGTCAGCTAGTAGTCCCCACCACCCTTGCCAGGGACCCCACCCCCATACCCCAATTCCTTCAGATTTCCCACCAGGGAGAAGCAGATATTCAGTCCGGGAGAGCCCCTCTTTCCTGAGGGACCTGTTTCTTTTTTTCTTTTTCTTTTATTTTTGTTTTTTTTTTTTTTTGAGACCGATACTTGCTCTGTCATCCAGGCTGGGGTGCAGTGGCATGATCTCAGCTCACTGCAACACCTACCTCCCAGATTCAAGCAATTCTCATGCCTCAGCCTCTTGAGTAGCTGTGACTACCGGCCCCCACCATCACGCCCAGCTAATTTTTGTAATTTTAGTAGCAACGTGGTTTCACCATGTTGGCCAGGCTGGTCTCGAACTCCTGACCTCAGGTGATCTGCCTACCTCGGCCTCCCAAAGTGCTGGGATTACAGGCGTGAGCCACCGCGCCTGGCATGGGGGACCTGTTTCTACCTCACAATCTGTAGACTAGTCTATGGGCACAGTTCCTGAGGGACACCTCAGTGCTAGGCTCAGGAGATGCGCCAAGCAGAAAACTTGGCCATCTGGCATAGGGGAGGGAGGATGGAGCTCGTGAAACTCACAGTCTCCTAGGAAACACACCTGTGGGTTTCCGTTTCCTAGGGCTGCACAACAAACTGGGTGGCTTCAAACGACAAGTAATTTGTTGGTGGTGGTGGTGGTGTTGAGACAGAGTCTCACTCTGTCACCCAGGCTGGAGTGCAGTGGCCGATCTCAGCTCACTGCAGCCCCTGCCTGCCAGGTTCAAGTGATTCTCCTGCTTCAGCCTCCCAAGTAGCCGGGATTACAGGCACACATCACCACGCCCAGCTAATATTTTGTATTTTTAGTAGGGACAGGGTTTCACCATATTAGCCAGGCTGGTGTCGAACTCCTGACCTCAGGTGATCTGCCCGCCTCGGCCTCCCAAAGTGCTGGGATGACAGGCATGAGCCACTGCACCCAGCTTGCTTGTTTGTTTTGAGACAGGATCTCACTCTGTTGCCCAGGCTGGAGTGCAATGGCACAATCAGGGCTTACTGTAGCCTCGATCTCTTGGGCTCAAGCGATCCTCCTATCTCAGCCTCCCAAGTAGCCGAGACCACAGGCATGCACCATCATGCCAGCGTAATTTTTAAATTTTTTTGTAGAGACAGGGTCTCACTGTGTTGCCCAAGCTGGCCTCAAACTCCTGGGCTCAAGCAATTCTCCTGTGTTGGTTTCCCAAAGTGCTGGGATTACAAGCATGAGCCCCTGTACCTGGCATTAACAAGTGAGGACGGCTTTCTCCTGGCTTCTGGTGGTTTCAGCAACCCTTAGCCTTCCTTGGGCTTGTAGCTGCATCGCTCCAATCTCTGCCGCTGCCGTCCCATGGCCCTCCCCTCTGTGTGTCTCTGTGTCTTCTCCTTTTCCATCTCTTATAAGGACACCCGTCATTGGATTTCGGGGCCAGCCACCCTAATCCAGGATGATCTCATCTCGAGATCCTCCACTGAATTACATCTTTGAAGACACTTACTCCAAGTCAAGTCACATTCACAGTTCTGGAATGTGGACATATATTTTAGGGTGGGGCATCATTCAACTCATTAAACTGACCAAGCCACTTCCCATAGCCCGCAGCGTGGAGGGGAAGACGCCTGGCAGGACCTGGACACACAGGCCAAGGGACAGCAGCTTGTTAGGGCGCAGGGAGGGGCTCCTGGAGCCGAGGCCCGGGGAAGAGGCCCCTAGGCTACAGATCTGGGAACCACTCCCCCACAGGGCCATCCACACACCCACACACACAGACACATACACACACACAGGCCTGGTGTGACTGGAATCGAGAGAACAGGAGAGAGCAGGGCAGGGCGTGTCTAGGAATGAGACAGGCCAGGCCCTGCATTCCTGAGTTGGAAGAGAAATTGGGAGTTAGGAGGGACAAGGCCTGATTTGCTTTTACCAGGAAGACAGAGCCGGGACCTGGGTGGTTTGCCTTCGTGGGGCCCCAACGTTCCCCAGGAATATTTTGCTGGACATCAATGTAGCCAGGCGTGACACCTGAAAAAAAAAACACTTTGGCTCACAGGGGCAGGTTCTTTGGGGGCACATGGCTTCCTGGGGGGAGGTCCTCCGTAGAGAAAGGAGGTGACCTGACTTGGGTGCTCACGGGCGCCCCCTGGCCTCTGTGCGGAGAACTGACTGTAGGGGTAAGGGCAGAGTGGGTGGACCAGGACTGAAGCCATTCACCGCACCACCAGGCAGGAGGTGATGGGGCTGGCTGGGCCGGGAGACATCTGAGCAGGTGGGGCGAAAGTAGCCCAGGATTTTTTTTTTTTTTTTGTCTTGAGACAGAGTTTCGCTCTGTCGCCCAGGCTGGAGTGCAGTGGCACAATATTGGCTTGCTGCAACCTCCATCTCGGGGGTTCACGCGATTCTCCTGCCTCAGTCTCCCGAGTATCTGGGAGTACAGGCATGTCCCACCACGCCCAGCTAATTTTTGTATTTTTAAGAGAGGTGGGGTTTCACTATGTTGGCCATGCTGGTCTCAATCTCCTGACCTCAGGCAATCCACCCACCTTGGCCTCCCAAAGTGCTGGGATTACAGGCATGAGCCACCGCACCTGGCTGATTTTTTTTTTTTTTTTTTTGGCTTTGTTTTGTTTTGTTTATTAGAGACAGGGTCTCATTCTATTGCCCAGGCTGGAGTGAAATGGTGCGATCATAGCTCACTGCAGGCTCGACCTCCTGGACTCAAGTCATCCTCTTACCTCAGCCTCCCAAGTAGCTGGGACCACAGGCACGCACCACCACACCCACCCAAGAATACATCTTGGGGCCGGGCACGGTGGCTCACACCTATAATTGCAGCACTTTGGGGGGCTGAGGAGAGCGGATCACTTGAGGTGAGGTGTTTAAGACCAGCCTGGCCAATACGATAAAACATCATCTCTACTAAAAATACAAAAATCACCCGACCAATCAGAGAGCTCACTAAAATGCTAATTAGGCAAAAACAGGAGGTAAAGAAATAGCCAATCATCTATCGCCTGAGAGCACAGCGGGAGGGACAATGATCGGGATATAAACCCAGGCATTCAAGCCAGCAATGGCTACTCCCTTTGGGTCCCCTCCCTTTGAATGGGAGCTCTGTTTTCTCTCTATTAAATCTTGCAATTGCAAAAAAAAAAAAAAAAAAAAAAAATCAGCGGGGCCTGGTGGTATGCACCCGTAATCCCAGCTACTTGGGAGGCTGAGGCTGAGAATCATTTGAAACCGGGAGGCCAAGTTTGCGGTGAGCTGAGAGGCCAAGTTTGCGGTGAGCTGAGATCGTGCCACTGCACTCCACTCCAACCTGGGCGACATAGCCAGACTTTGTCTTTAAATATATGTATGTATGTATGTATGTATGTATGTATGTATGTATGTATGTATGTATATCTTGGGCCAGAGATGAGATAGGTGGCTCCCTCCTGTAATCTCAGCTACTTGGGAGGAGGCTGAAGCCGGAGGTTGAGCCCAGCAGTTCAAAATCAGCCTGGGCAACATGGCAAAACCCCATCTCTACGAAAAATACCAAAATTAGCTGGGTGTGGTAGGACACCCACTTGAGCCTAGGAGGTCAAGGCTATGGTGAGCTATGATGGCACCACTGCACTTCAGCCCGGATGACAGAGCGCGACCCTGTCTCAAAAAAAAAAAAAAAGAGAGAGAGAGAGAGAAGAAAAGAAAATATTGTGCCTATAAGAAAAGCTTTTTTAAAATATCTGATGTGTCTGTGAGTTTCACTGTCGTTGCTTGCCCATTGGGATTTAAAAAAAGGAAAAGAACAGAAAAGAAAGTAGTGCTGATAGGACGTGCTGCTGACAGAGCTGGACTATGAGAGAAAGGTAGGAGTCGGCTGGGGCAGTGGCTCACTCCTGTAATCCCAGCATTTTGGGAGGCCAAGGCAGGAGGATCATTTGAGCTCAGGAGTTTGAAACCAGCCTTGGCAACATGGTAAAATCCCATCTCTACAAAAAATAAAAAAATTAGCTGAGTGTAGTGGCCCGTACCTGTGGTCCCAGGTACTTGAGAGGCTGAGGTAGGAGGATTGCTTGAGCCAGGATGTTGAGGCTGCAGGGAGTCATGATTTTGCCAGTGTACTCCAGCCTGAGTAACAAAGCAAGACTCTGTCAAGAAAGAAAAGAAGAGGAGAGGAGAGGGAAAAGAAAGGAAGGAAGGAAGAGAGAAAGGGAGGAAGGGAGGGAGGGAGGGGAAGGAAGAAGGAAAGGAAGTAAGAAAAAAAGGAAAGGAGAAGAGAAGGAAGGAAGGAAGGAGAGAAAGAGAGAGAAAAAAAGGAAGGAGAGAGAGGAAGGAAGGTAGGTAGTAGTTAAGTCTTATTCCAAGGTTTGGGGCCTGATCAACTGAAAGAATTGCTATCACCATGCGGGGGAAGACAGGGTAAATGGCACATTTGGGGTGTCAATCAAGACCTCAATTCCAGATGGGTTCAGTTTGAGATGCCCTGAGATGTCCTTATAGAGAAAGCAAGACAGAGAAATACCTCAGGAGTTCAGGGAGAAGGGCTGGTGTGGTGTTTATCATCACCACTGTTGCCATTTGTTTCTCTTTGCTTCTGCAAAGACCCCTCTAGAAAACAGTGTGACCTGCAGAGCTGCTGGGTGTCACTTCCTAAAACCCAGCAGTCAAAGGCAGGTGTCAGGCCGGGCGCAGTGGTTCACGCCTGTAATCCCAGCACTTTGGGAGACTGAGGCAGGTGAATCACCTGAGGTCAGGGGTTCAAGACCCACATGGCAAAACCCTGTCTTTATTAAAAATACAAAAATTAGTCAGGCATGGTTTCGGGTGCCTGTAATCCCATCTACTCAGGAGCCTGAGGCGGGAGAATTGCTTGAACCTCCGGGAGGCAGAGGTTGCAGTGAGCGAAGATTGCGCCACTGCATTCCAGCCTGGGAGACAGAGCAAGACTTCTGTCTCAATTAAAAACAAACAAACACACAAAAAAGGCAGGTAACAGTGCTGGGGCTGTAACCTGAGGCCACAGGACTCAGCCCTGCCTCCAGGATCACCTGGCTGGGGCTATGTCCCTTGGTGCTGTCCCTCCTGTCCCCCACATCTCAGTCCGCCCTGTCCCCAAAGTTGAAGAAAGTAGAACTCACTCCCTCGAGGGACGTCTCATGTCCTGGGGTTGGAGCTAAGATTCCACATTGATGAGTTACTGTGCATCCTTCAGCTCATGTCTCCCCTCTCTGAGCCTCAGTCTCCTCCTCTGTAGAGTGGGGGTGCTATCAATCCCATCCCCAGAAGCTCAACATGATCCAGTGAAATTAGACATGAAAAGCAACCAGCACAGAGCCTGACACACAGCGAGGATCCAATACAGGTTTCTATTTCTATGATGTGTCCATTATGACACATTGCATCTATCCATGATTGTGCCCTCAGCACATTTTAGTAATAGCAGCTGGTATGCAGTAAGTGCTTACTATCTGCCTGGCACCATCGGGGCATTTGACGTGGAATAGCCCATTTAATCCTAACATGCTGATAACCACCTAAGGAGGTGTGTACTATTTTATTTTTTTTATTTTTTTTTATTTTTTGGAGATGGAGTCCAGCTGTGTCTCCCAGGCTGGAGTGCAGTGGGATGTTCTCAGCTCACTGCAACCTCCGCCTCCGGAATCAAGCTAACTGCAACCTCTGCCTCCCGAGAATCAAGTGACTCTCCTGCCTCAGCTTCCAGAATAGCTGGCATTATAGGTGCACGCCACCATGCCCAGCGAATTTATATATATATGTATATATATATATATATATATATATATATTTTTTTTTTTTTTTTTTTAGACGGAGTCTTGCTCTGTCGCCTAGGCTGGAGTGCAGTGGCAGGCTCTCGCCTCACTGCAAGCTCCACCTCCCGGGTTCACACCATTCTCCTGTCTCAGACTCCTAAGCTGGGACTACAGGCGCCTGCTACCACACCCGGCTAATTTTTTGTATGTTTGGTAGAGACAGGGTTTCACCATGTTAGCCAGGATGGTCTCGATCTCCTGACCTCATGATCCGCCTGCCTCAGCCTCCCAAAGTGCTGGGATTATAGGCGTGAGCCACCACGCCTGGCCTGTATTTTTACTAGAGACAGAGTTTTGCCATGTTGGCCAGGCCGGTCCCAAAGTCCTGACCTCAGGTGATCCACTCACCTTGGCCTCCCAAAGTACTGGGATTGCAGGCATGAGCCACCACACTCGGCCTTTTTTTTTGAGACAAGGTCTCACTTTGTCACCCAGGCTGTAGTGCAGTGGAGTGATCTCGGCTCACTGCAACCTCCACCTCCCAGGTTCAAGTGATTCTTGCGCCTCCTGAGTAGCTGGGATTACAGGTGCACACCACCATACCCGGCTGATTTTTGGCATTTTTAGTAGAGACAGGGTTTCTCCATGTTGGTCAGGCTGGTCTTGAACTCCTGGCCTCAAGTGATCCACCTGCCTCGGCCTCCCAAAGTGGTAGAATTACAGGTGTGAGCCACCACGCCCGGCTGGTGTGTATTATTATTATCTCCATTTTACAAATGAGGAGACCGAGGCACAGAAGAGGATGGGCTTCACACAAGGTCACAGAGCTGCTGAGCAGCACAGGTTATGGAGAAAAATAAGACCATTCTACCCCACAACCTCAGGTGGACTACGGATGGAATAAAGACTCAGGAAAAGTAACACCATAGAATGGGCCGGACACAGTGGCTCATGCCTATAATCCCAGCACTTTGGGAGGCCAAGGTGGGCAGATCATGAGGTCAGGAGTTCGAAACCAGCCTGGCCAATATGGTGAAACCCTGTCTGTACTAAAAATACAAAAATATTAGCCAGGCGTGGTGGCATAGACTGTAATCCCAGCTACTCGGGAGGCTGGGGCAGGAGAATTGCTTGAGCTCAGGAGGCAGAGGTTGCAGTGAGCCGAGATCGCGCCACTGCACTCCAGCCTGGGCGACAGAGCAAGATTCTGTCTCTAAATAAATAAATAAATAAAATAACAAAACCAAAAAACGTAGAATGAAGAAATGAAAATGGGGCCAGGCGCAGTGACTCACGCCTGTAATCCCAGCACTTTGGGAGGCCAAGGTGGGCGGATCACGAGGTCAGGAGATCAAGACCATCCTGGCTAACACGGTGAAACCCCGTCTCTACTAAAAATACAAAAAATTAGCCATACATGGTGGCGGGCGCCTCTAGTCCCAGCTACTCAGGAGGCTGAGGCAGGAGAATGGCATGAACCTGGGAGGCAGAGCTTGCAGTGAGCCAAGATCGTGCCACTGCACTCCAGCCTGGGAGACAGAGCGAGACGCCGTCTCAAAAAAAAAAAAAAAAAGAAACAAAATGTGGAAGAGTCAGGTGCGGTGGCTCACTCATGCCTGCAGTCCCAGCACTCTGGGAGGCCAAAGCATGCAGATTACTTGAGGCCAGGAGTTCAAAACCAGTCTGGACAACATGGTGAAACCCGGTCTTCACTAAAAAATACAAAAAATTAGCTAGGCATAGTGACACATGCCTCTAATCCCAGCTACTCGGGAGGCTGAGGCATGAGAATTGCTTGAGCCTGCGAGGCGGAGATTGCAGTGAGTTGAGATCACACCACTGCACTCCAGCCTGGGTGACAGAGTGAGACTCTGTTTCAAAAAAAAATAAAGAAAATGTGGAAGTATAAGTTTGCCATATAGGGATGAAAAGGCCTTCTTTTGTTTTGTTTTGGGAGATAGGGTCTTGCTCAGTCACCCAGGCTAGAATGCAGTGGTGTGATCATAGCTTACTGTAGGCTTGAACTCCTGGGCTCAAGTGATCCTCCCACCTCAGCCTCCTGAGTAGCTGGGACTATAGTCCAGTGCCTCCTTGTCTGGCTAATTTTTATTATTTTTTGTAGAGACAGGGTCTCATTATGTTACCCAGGCTGGTCTTGAACTCCTGGTGTCAAGCAATCCACCTGCCTCAGCCTCCCAAAGTGCTGGGATTACAGGCATGAGCTAGTGTGCCCAGCCAAGCATTCTTAATATAACTTCACAGTGAGTTCTATTATATCAAAATTAAGAATTTCCCTCCAATGAAGGATATCATGGGTGAAGCAAATTTTCCCCTGACAGAGTGGGAGGATAAATATACAATGTGTAAAACTGCACCTAGGTCATCAGGAGAGTTACATGGTTTAATAAATAGGAAGTTCTTGGAATGATGCCTGGCACATAGGAAGCTGTAGTTCATAGCTCACTGTAGCCTTGACTCCTGGGCTCAAGTGATCCTCCTACCTCAGCCTCCCGAGTAGCTGGGACTACAGGCACACAGCACCACACCCATTTTTGTAGAGATGGAGGTCTTGCTATGTTGCCTAGGCTAGTCTCGAACTCCTGCCCTCAAGGGATCCTTTCAGCCTCAGCCTCCAAGTCACTGGGATTAGAGGCTGCAGCCACTGCACCCAGCAAAACAATGATGTTCTAACGCACACAACCTTCCCTTCTGCATGTGTTAGCTGGCATTCAAGGATGGAATTTTTTTCTTTTTTCTGTTTTTTCTTTTTCTTTTTTTTTTTTTGAGACGGAGTCTCGTTCTGTTGCCCAGTCTGGAGGGCAGTGGCACAATCTCGGCTCACTGCAAGCTCCGCCTCCCGGGTTCATGCCATTCTCCTGCCTCAGCCTCCTGAGTAGCTGGGACTACAGGCGCCCACAATCACACCCAGCTAATTTTTGTATTTTTAGTAGAGACGAGGTTTCACCATGTTGGCCAGGCTGGTCTCGAACTCCTGACCTTGTGATCCGCCCGCCTCGCCCTCCCAATGTGTTGGGATTACAGGCGTGAGCCACTGCACCCGGCCTCTTTTTTCTTTTAAAGGAACAGAGGTAGCGCTCACATCTGAGCTGCTCACCATTGGACTTCCCAGCCTCAGCTTTTAGGCATTCCTCTTGAGCTATAAAATCGGGAAGGAGGGCTGGGCACAGTGGCTCACACCTGTAATCCCAGCACTTTTGGGAGGCCAAAGAGGGAGGATGGCTTGAGCCCAGGAGTTCGAGACCAGCTCTGTGCAACATGGTGAGACCCTGTCTCTATCAAAAAACAAACAAATGGGCCTGGCACAGTGACTCATGCCTGTAATCCCAGCATTTTGGGAGGATGAGGCAGGTGGATCACTTGAGGCCAGGAGTTCGAGACCGGCCTGGGCAACAGTATGAAACCCTGTCTCTACTAAAAATACAAAACTAGCCAGGTGTGGTGGCGGGCGCCTGTAATCCCAGCTAATCAGGAGGTTGAGGCAGGAGAATCGCTTGAACCTGGGAGGTGGAGGTTGCAGTGAGCCGAGATTGTGCCATTGCACTCCAGCCTGGGCAACAAGAGTGGAACTCTGTCTCAAAACAAACAAACAAACAAACAAACAAAGGAACAGACCGTGTGCAGTGGCTCATGCCTGTAATCCCAGCATTTCAGGAGGACGAGGCAGGTGGATCACTTGAGGCCAGGAGTTCGAGACCAGCCTGGCCAACATGGCGAAACCCCGTCTCTATTAAAAATACAAAAAATTTAGCCGAGCATGATGGCGCACGCTGTAATCCCAGCTACTCAGGAGACTGAGGCGTGAGAATTGCTCGAACCTGAGAAGCGGAGGTTGCAGTAAGCTGAGATTGCACCACTGCACTGCAGCCTGGGTGACAGAGTGAGGCTCTGTCTCAAAACAACAAACAAACAAACAACAACAACAACAAAAATTAGCCAGGTGTGGTGGTACATGCCTGTGGTCCCAGCTACTCAGTAGGCTAAGATGGGAGGATTACTTGAGCCTAGGAGGCGGAGGTTGCAGTGAGCTGAGATCCTGCCACTGCATTCCAGCCTGGCCAACAGAGCTAGACACTGTCACAAAAAAAAAAAAAAAAAAAAAAAAAATTCAGAAAGGAGGTGCCCAGTGCTGCTCTGTGTCTTGAGCAATCCCACAATCCCATCACCCCTTCTCCGGGCACTTCCTCATCAGGAAACAGGAGCCAGTTGGAGTCTGGCTCAGGACTCTGCAGCCTCAGTCATGCTGTCCCCTGGTCTCAGCATCCCGTCCTCTCCAAGTGTGCAGGGGGCAGCTCAGATGCCAGGCTCAAGCAGGGCAGGCAGCACAGTCCCACAGAGGGTACTGGCCAGCCCAGGCAACTGATTGCTCAGTGGGATGGCAGAGGTCAGCAGAACAGGAAGGGACGGACAATAGCTGTGCCTGTTGCCTGGCCTGCCACAGCAATCTCGGTGTTTGCCAGCTGGGTGGGGCTGGCTAGGCAATCCTCAGCAGCAAAGCTCAAGGTTCCATCTCCCATTTCAGTTTGCCCCTCTGCAGGTCCTGGTGGGACTGATATGCACAACATCTCACCCTGGGAACTGCAAAGAACCAGTCTTTCTATGGAGCTTGAGCAGGGTCTCAGCACTTAGAGGCTTCCAGGAACTACAGTTCCCAGAACACACAGCATTCAGCCCCAGTTGCTGTCCAAGTGGCTGGATTTGAGCTAGAACAAGGAAATCTCACTTGTCCCGGGAACTGAGCGTCCTGGCCTGGTCCAGGTGCATTTGTGACTCTTGTTTCTTGGATCTGTGTCCACCTGATAAATCCCCCTTCCTTATAAACTACCTGGTCTATTTGTCCACACAGGTTTGCTGAGAACCTGCCGTGTGGCAGTCTGAGGTGGGAGTGAGGGGTTGACAAGAGAGACTCAGCCTCCACCCTCACAGTCAGATGGAGGAGACAGATCTATGAAAGGCTGGCTGGGTACCTTCTGTGACCTAGCACATAAACAAACCAACAAGCAGATAAACTATCTCACCCTTGTCTTTCATTCCATCTTGCCTTTCCACACTGATTTACTAGCTCCCACGATATTGCACTATCCTAAAGCGTGCTGTATCTCTCTGTCCGGCTTTTGCACGCTCTGTTACCTCTACCAGGAGCACATTCAGCTTATTCACTGACGCGTCTGCAGAGGTAGGACAGAGTCTGGCACGGAGCAGGGGGCACATTAAATATTTGATGAGTGAGTGAATGAATGAATTAATGAATGCCTTTGTCCATTGTACAGCCCAGGAAGCAGGGAAACTCGGGACCCTCCCTATTCATCTCGATCCCCCGCCCGCCCCCAGAGAATGAATGCATCTTTTTATCCGCTCCGAGGATGGCCAGGCTGGGGCAGAGGAGGCCGGGCAGGGAACTGGGTTGGGGACTGCCATTGACCCCCACCCAGGTCTCCTAAACGGTCCGCTTTCCTGGACGTCGGAAGTTCGAATCCTTTCCCCGAATCCTGGCCTAGGTCACCTGACTCCCCCGCCCCTCACCACCCAGGGCACCCGAGACTGACACTCAGCCGACAGCACGTGGGTCAGGGGCCCCAGCTTCCTTCCCATTGGCCGCTTGTCTCCTTCCTCCCTCGCGATTGGCCGGGGACCAGCTGCAGCTCCCCCCCCCTCCTCAGCCCTCCGGTGGTACAGCCAGTCGCGGCTTAGGCGGGGCGGAACGGTCGACTGCTTCGCGGCGCGGGGGGGAGTCGGAAAGAGCCGGGCGAGGCGGAGGGATCCCTCTGGAATGTTTCCGTCGGGTCCACCCGAAGCGGACGACGCGGATTGGCCGCGAGCACCGAGAGACAGCCGCTGATTGGCCGGCCGCGGGCGTCGGCCCCGCCCCCCAGGCGCCGCTGCGGGAGAGGCCCGGGCTGGAGTTTGCGGAGGGCCGAGCCGGGTGCGCACGGGGAGGCGGAGGCGGCGGCGGCGGAGCAGGTGAGTGGCCTCTGCGAGAAGGCTGTGTCTGCTCCGGGGGCCCCGGGGGTCGCGGGCCTGCGAGGATCCGGCCGATCCTGCAGGGTGGGGCCGGCGCCGTGGACGCGACTGGAGGTCTACGCTGCGCGCGGGGATGCCAGAGGCCCCTTCCCAGAGGAAGCGGGGGTGGGGGGTGAGGGGTGGGGGGTGGTGGGGGCAGCTCCCTTCCTGCTGGCGGGCAGGGGACAAACGCCTCCCAACGCTGGGCTGGGGTTTCTGGGCTTGCCCCTCCCCCCGTCCCCCGGCTGGACTGTCCCCATCCCAGCGTGGACAGGCGCGGGGTCAGTGTTTCTGACCCTTTCCTGGGCACTTCCCCTGAGCTAACCGCGTCTGAACCCTCCAGGGCCTTGGGGGGGACGCAGTGAGGACTAGGGTCTGAATAATAATCATGAAAAACTCCACCTCAGCTAGCATTTATTGGAGAGCTTCCGTGTCAGGCATTTACCATGAGGATAATTGACTCTAAACACCTCATGGGAGGTGCTGCGCCTTCTTGTAAAAAAGGTGAGGCAGCCTACCCAGAGAGGTGGAGTGACTTGCCCAAGGTCACACAGGTAGTAACTGGCACATCTGGGACTGGAACTCATGCCCCAGGGTCCAAAACTGGAGTCACACCCACTAGACTGGATACCAATAACTCCACGGCTCAGTTGTTGCTGAGTAGCTCCGGCCCCCTACCCCTCCCACCCCCTACCCCGTACTCATCATCAGGGCCACACCTGCTGGTCTTTTGCTTTACCAGCCACTCAAACAGGAAGCTGCCCTCCTTTTCCTTCTCCCCAGAGCTGGAGAGGGCAGGTCTAACTACCTGGGTCCAGAGAAGAGAGTGACGTCTGCAGGGGGCCAGGATGCTGGGGTCCTGAGCCCACTGGGTCCCTCCTGGCAACCTGGGCCGAGGATGGGAAGTAGCCGTTCTCCCCGGAAACACCCAGGAGCCGGTTTTTCAAGAGTGAATCAGAGGTCTCTCTCCCTCCTTCTCTCCAAAGCAATACTGTGCTGGAACGGGGAGCCTGGGCGTGGTTTCCCCCTTCCTCTAGCTTCTGTGTGCTCCCAGGAACCCCCTTCCCCTCCTCCTGCTGGCCACACTGCTTCTGTGTGGCCGTGGGGTTGCTGAGTTTCAGGCCCTTCCCAGGATGAGGGGGTGAGGATGCTGAAATTCCAGCCCAAACACTCAATATCCGGGCTGAAGTGGCTCTTCATCTCTGTGTTCAGGTGTGAGGGGAGCCAGGGAAAGTGGGGAGCCTAGGACAGTTGGCAACCGCACAGCAGGCATGTTTAGGGGGCTGTGTCAAGAATGGAGGAGCACAGAGAGCAATCAGAACGAGGACCTGAGACACATTCATTCACTCAGTCTACAAATATTTAGTGAGCACCTACTACGTGCATGTGCTAGGCACTGTTCTTGGCACAGAAAATGCAACAGTGAACAAAACAAAATCCCTACTTTTGAGGAGTTGGCACTCTGAAAGGAAGGAAGCAGCCAACAAACAAGTTAGCAAGTAAATAAAGAAGATAATTTCAGATGGCACTAAGTGCTATGAATAAAATATGAGCGGGTGGTACTGTAGAGAGTAGTTGTGGGCAAGGGGTGCCAGCCCCGCAAAGATCAGACAAGGGGGCCGGGCGCGGTGGCTCACGCCGGTAATCCCAGCACTTTGGGAGGCCAAGGCGGGTGGGTTGCTTGAGTTCAGGAGTTTGAGACCAGCCTGGCCAACATGGGGAAACCCTGTCTCTACTAAAAATACAAAAATTGGCTGGGTGCGTGGCTCACCCCTGTAATCCCAGCACTTTGGGAGGCTGAGACAGGTGGGTCAAGAGGTCAGGAGTTCGAGACCAGCCTGATCAACATGGTGAAACCCCCTCTCTCCTAAAAATATGAAAATTCGCTGGGTGTGGTGGCGCACGCCTGTAAACCCAGCTACTCAGGAGGCTGAGGCAGGAGAATCGCTTGAACCCGGGAGGCGGAGGTTGCAGTGAGCTGAGATCGTGCCACTGCACTCCAGCCTGGGCTACAGAGCGAGACTCCATCTCAAAAAAAAAATAAAAATAGGCCAGGCGTGGTGGCTTATGCCTGTAATCCCAGCACTTTGGGAGGCCGAGGCAGGCAGATCACCTGAGGTCAGGAGTTCAAGACCAGCCTGACCAACATGGAGAAACCCTGTCTCTATTAAAAATATAAAATAAGCTAGGCGTGGTGGCACATGCCTGTAATCACAGCTACATGGGAGGCTGAGGCAGGAGAGAATCGCTTGAACCCGGTAGGCGGAGGTTGCGGTGAGCCAAGATCGCGCCATTGCACTCCAACCTGGGCAACAAGAATGAAACTCCGTCTCAAAAATAAATAAATAAATAAAAATAAATAAATACAAAATAAAAATACAAAAATTAGCCGGATATGGTGGTGTGTGCCTGTAATCCCAGCTACTCAGGAGGCTAGGGCAGAAGAATCGTTTGAACCCAGGAGGTGGAGGTTGCAGTGAGCTGAGATGGCGCCACTGCACCCCAACCTGGGTGACAGAGCAAGACTCCATCTCGAAAAAAAAAAAAAAAGAGAGAGATGGGCAAGGCCAAGGTCTTTAGGCTGGACCAAGTTTGAAATCACATGGTTGGAGCAGAAGATGAACCCAGAGCAGCGATTCTGCAGGGGTTTGTGGGTCACAGTAAGGAGTTTGCAGTTTTTCTTCCAGAAGGTGGGAAACTGTTGTAAAGTTTCAGGCAGGGCAGTGATGCCATCTGGTTTACGTTTTAAAATAGAGACATGAAGTTAAATGACAGCCTGAGGCTGGAAGACAAGAGTTCTGCCAGGGCAGCATGCAATTAAGTTCATGGGCCTGAGCCATCTGTACCACAGGGGCGTTTCCAGCATGCTGGGGCAAGCCTGGGAGGCTCCGTGGAGGAGTGGGCCTGGAGTAGGTATTGGCAGGCAGAGAGGGTTGGGATATTCCTGGGCAGGGCAGGGCAGAGGAGGAGACACCCATAGTAATGACAACAGCGTCCTTAAATGGAGTCTGAGGCAGAGTGTAGATGGGATACGTGGGTAATCTCTTTGGATTTCCACAACCACCTTGAGAGTGACAGCAATTCCACCCATTTTTCAGATGAAGAAACTGAGGCCCTGTGATGTGAAGTGACTTGCCCCCCGGCCACGCAGCTGGTAAGTGGCAGGGGTGGGATTTGAACCCAGGCCACGAAGCCTCTTATGGCCGTGGCAGGCAGATTCATTACTCACTCACTTTCCTCACTGCTGTTAATGCCTCCTCACGGGTGGGGACACGGAAGCTGGCATGAACCAGGGCAGTGGGTGTGGGCAGAGAGAGAGAGTAAGGAGGCTGGGAATTGGTCAGGATGTAGGGATCTTGGGAAAAAGAGGAAGCTTGAATCTTGGTACAGATGGCAGAGCAAGGCCGGGCGCAGTGGCTCACGCCTATAATCCCAGCACTTTGGGAGGCCGAGGTGGGTGGATCACGAGGTCAGGGGATCGAGACCATCCTGGCTAACATGATGAAACAGCGTCTCTACTAAAAATACAAACAATTAGCTGGGCATGGTGGCGGGCACCTGTAGTCCCAGCTACTCGGGAGGCTGAGGCAGGAGAATGGCATGAACCCGGGAAGCAGAGCTTGCAGTGAGCTGAGATCGCGCCACTGCACTCCAGCCTGGGCAACAGAGCGAGACTCCGTCTCAAAAAAAAAAAAACAAAAGATGGCAGTAGCAGTAATTGTCACCAATATTTATGCAACCCTTATTGTGTGCCAGGACTGTTCCAAGCACATGCATGATTTCCTTGGAGCTCAGAGAGGTTAAGACCCTTGCCCAAAGTCACACAGCTATTAAGAGATGAAGCCAGGTTCCAGATTCATGTTTTTAGTTTTCTGCCTCCCAGTGCATAGAGCTGGCGGAATTGGAGGGATGATGAGGGGTCTTTTCTTTTTTCTTTTTTTTGAGATGGAGTCTCACTCTGTCACCCAGGCTGGAGTGCAGTGGTGCGATCTTGGCTCACTGCAAACTCTGCCTTCCAGGTTCATGCCATTCTCCTGCCTCAGCCTCCCGAGTAGTTGGGACTACAGGCGCCCGCCACCACGCCTGGCTGATTTTGAAAATATATGGCTGGGCGTGGTGGCTCATGCCCACCTCGGCCTCCCAGAGTGTTAGGATTACAGGCGAGAGCCACCACGCCCGGCCGACACTGATTTTTCTTTCCAGCGAGGTCAGAGCCCAGGGAGGGGTCAGAGCAGAGACAAATGTGACATGACTTATGTTTTACAGGACCATTCTGGCTGCTGTCTGGACAAGAAGTCGTGGGGGGTGAGGGTGGAAGCTGGGAAACCCACAGGAGGCAACCACACTAGTTTAGGTAAGTGATCATGGAGATGGACCAGGTGAGATGAGAGGGTGTGTTAGGGGACAGACGAATGAATGGATGTATGAACAAATGGATACATGAGACTAGATGCAGGCTGGGTGCAGTGGCTCACACCTGTAATCCCGGCACTCTGGGAGGCCAAGGCGGGCGAATCACCTGAGGTCAGGAGTTCCAGACCAGCCTGGTCAACATGGAGAAACCCCATCTCTACTAAAAATACAAAAGTTAGCCAGGTGTGGTGGCGTGCACCTGTAATCCCAGCTACTCAGGAGGCTGAGGCAGGAGAATCGCTTGAACCTGGGAGGTGGAGGTTGCAGTGAGCCGAGATCGCGCCATTGCACTCCAGCCTGGGTGACAGAGTGAGAGTTCATCTCAAAAAAAAAAAGATTGGATGCAGCCAAGCTGAATCCAGCATGGCCCCCTGGAAAAGACCATTGGATAGGAGGCACCAGGAAGTCCCTTTTACATAAGAAAATATAGGCTGAGCGCAGTGGCTCACACCAGCCTTCTTTGGCTCACACCAGCCTTCTTTGGCTCACACCATGTTGGCCAGGCTGGTCTCGAACTCCTGACCTCAGGTGATCCACCCGCCTCAGCCTCCCAAAGTGTTGGGATTACAGGCGGGAGCCACCGCCCCTGCGCCCGGCCTAACTAATGTATTTTCTTTCTTTCTTTCTTTTTTTTTTTTTTTTTTTTGAGATGGAGTCTCGCTCTGTCACCCAGGCTAGAGTGCAGTGGCACGATCTCGGCTCACTGCAAGCTCCGCCTCCCGAGTTCACGCCATTCTCCTGCCTCAGCCTCCCGAGTAGCTGGGACTACAGGTGTGTGCCACCACGCCTGGCTAATTTTTTTTGTATTTTTAGTAGAGACGGGGTTTCACTGTGTTAGCCAGGATGGTCTCGATCTCCTGACCTCGTGATCCACCCGCCTTGGACTCCCAAAGTGCTGGGATTACAGGCATGAGCTACCGCACCTGGCCTTTTTTTTCTTTTTGAGACGGAATTTCGCTCTTGTTGCCCAGGCTGGAGTGCAATGGCACGGTCTCAGCTCACCTCAACCTCTGCCTCCCAGGTTCAAGCGATTCTCCTGCCTCAGCCTCCCTAGTAGCTGGCATTACAGGCATGTGCCACTACACCCAGCTAATTTTGTATTTTTAGTAGAGATGGGGTTTCTCCATGTTGGTCAGGCCAGTCTCGAACTCTCGACCTCAGGTGATCCGCCTGCCTCTGCCTCCCAAAGTGCTGGGATTACAGGCGTGAACCACCGTTCCTGGCCTAACTAATGTATTTTCTTTTTTTTTCTTTTTGAGACTGAGTCTCTCTCTGTTGCCCAGGCTGGAGTGCAATGGCACGGTCTTGACTCACTGCAACCTCCACCTCCCAGGTTCAAGCAATTCTCCTGCCTCAGCCTCCCCAGTAGCTGGGATTACAGGTGCCCACCACCGTGCCTGGCCTAATTTTTTGTATTTTTAGTAGAGACGGGGTTTCACCATGTTGGCCAGGCTGGTCTCGAACTGCTGACCTCATGATCCGCCCGCCTCGGCCTCCCAAAGTGCAGGGATTACAGGTATGAGCCACTGCACCTGGCCAACTACTGTATGTTCTGGAGAATTAATCCGGGCTCTTGAGAGCAAGCACTCATTGCTTCCAGAGCTACTTCAAGCCATTCAGGAGAGATCTGGCCCCATAACACAGACACCTCCCACTAGGCCCCACCTCCCAACACCACACCACCACTTTGGGGATCAAATTTTAGCATGAGTTTCTTTTTTTTCTCTCCTTGCCATGTTTCACATTTAATAAGATTCTTTCACTTTAATACATAAAACCCTTTGAAATAATGTCAACCAGGAAAATTCATGTTAGAAAAAATTGGAATGAGAGCTAATATTGTATATTCAGAACATCTGAAAAAGCATTTTTGACTATTACAAAAGTTTATTTAACAAAAAGTCTAATATGAAAATGTACATGACCTAATTTTTACATCATAGTAAAACAGGCCCTATGGAGAGAGGACATGGGTTTCTCTGCTGAACAGCCACTATTTATACTCATTCCAAGGCTTCTAACATGATGATACTATTTCCTCGTATTTCCACCATTCCAATATTGTTCTGTTGTCCACTAGTCGCCATCTCCACACATTCATCTATACAAGGTTCATAAAGGGATCAAATCCCCACAATATTCCTTGGACATGTCTGCCACCATTTAATTTCAATGAAAACTTCTTGTCCACAAATTTTTTCAACTCAGGAGGGTGAGCTTTGCTCATGGTGTATACTCCATGGGCTCACAGATGCCTTGGAACAGAACACACGGCTTCCCTCACGCTACCGCGGTAGGCCCAGTGTCTTGCGCCTGGCGTCATCAACCTCGTTAGCCAATCGATTGTTCTAGCATGAGTTTCAATGGGGCAAACCTTATCCAAACCATAGCAGGCTGGGTGTGGTAGCTCATGCCTATAATCCCAGCACTTTGGAAGGCCAAGGCGGGAGGATTGCTTGAGCCCAGGAGTTCAGGACCAATCTGGGCAACGTAGTGAGACCCGTCTCTACAAAAAATAAAAATTAGCTGGGCATGGCGGTGAACACCTGTAGTCTCAGCTATTCAGGAGGTTGAGACAGGAGGATCGCTTGAGCCCAGGAATTTGAGGCTGTAGTGAGCTGTGATCACATCACTCCACTGCAGCCTGGACGACAGAGTGAGATCCCATTTAAAAAAAAAAAATCAGGAAAACATAGCAACCTGTTACCTCCCTGCCCTCATGTTCTCACTATCCCCCCTTCACTCACTGTTCCAACCCCACAGGCCTCCTCACTGTTCCTCAAACATGCCAATTGCATGCCCAGTTCAGGGCTTGGCTTTTCTTTCTTTTTTTTTTGTTTAGACCGAGTCTCGCTCTGTCTCCCAGGCTGGAGTGCAATGGTGTGATCTCAGCTCACTGCAACCTCAGCCTCAGGAGTAGCTGGGATTACAGGCATGCACCACTACGCCCAGCTAATTTTTGTGTTTTTAGTAGAGATGGGGTTTGCATGCACCACCATACCTGGCTAATTTTGGTATTTTTAGTAGAGACGGGGTTTCACCATGTTGGTCAGGCTGGCCTCAAACTCCTGACCTCATGATCCGCCTGCCTTGGCCTTCCAAAGTGCTGGGATTACAGGCATGAGCCACCGCGCCTGGCTAGGGCTTTTCTTTGTTTTTTTGAGACGGAGTCTCGGTTTGTCACCCAGGCTGGAGTGCAGTGGTGTGATCTCGGCTCACTGCAACCTCCGCCTCCTGCATTCAAGTGATTCTCCCACCTCAGCTTCCCGAGTAGCTGGGATCACAGGTGTGCACCACCACGCCCACCTGTGTATTGTATTTTTAGTAGAGATGGGGTTTTGCCATGTAGGCCAGGCTGGTCTCAAACTGCTGACCTCATGTGATCCATCAACCTCAGCCTCCCAAAGTGCTGGGATTACAGGCTTGAGCCACCATGCCCAGCTCCAGCTCAGGGCCTTTCTACTGGCTGTTCTCTCTACTTGGGACGTTCTTGCCCCAAATCATTGCATGAATGCTTCCTCCTGTGGTTCAGGTCTCAAGTTCAGCTTCACGTGCTCAGAGATGCCCTCACTGATCTTGTCTATAGAACTTGTCTTGCTTTGTCTCCATATCACTATTAAAAATTATATGAGGCTGGGCACAGTGGCTCATGCCTATAATCCCAGCTCTTTAGGAGTCCATGGCAGGAGGATTACTTGAGCTCAGGAGTTTGAGACCAGCCGGGACAACACAGCAAGACCCTGTCTCTAAAAAATAAAAATAAAAAAATTAGCAGGGCATGGTGGCAAGCACCTGTGGTCCCAGCTACTCAAGAGGCTGGGGCGGGAGGATCACTTGAGCCCAGGAGGGCAAGGGTGCAGTGAGCTCTGATTGCACCCCTGCACCTCAGCCTTGGCAACACAGCAAGACTCCGTCAAAAAAAAAAAAAAAAAGAAAAAAGGAAAATAAAGGAAAAAATTTATATTAGACATTTACACATTTCCCTGCTCACTGTGCATTTCCTCTTCCGGACTGTCCACTTCTGGAGGTCATGTGCAGAGCCCCAGCTAGCCTATATAGTGTCTGTGAGTGAATTAGAAAGACATCTCTTCGGCCGGGTGCAGTGACTCATGCCTGTAATCCCAGCACTTTGGGAGGCTGAGGCGAGTGAATCACGAGGTCAGGAGTTCGAGACCAGCCTGGCCAACATAGTGAAACTCCGTCTCTACTAAAAACAAAAAAAAAACTAGCCGGGCATGGTGGCGTGCACCTGTAGTCCCAGCTACCTGGGAGGCTGAGGCAGGAGAATTGCTGGAACCTGGGAGGCGGAGCTTGCAGTGAGCCAAGATTGCACCACTGCACTCCAGCCTGGGCAACACAGAACGGACTCTGTCTCAAAAAAAAAAAAAAAGAAAGAAAGAAAAAAAAGAAAAAAAGAAAGGCATCTCTTCCTCCTGGCAGACACCACACCAAGAAATGTAGCTTGGCAGGCAGTGCGCAGACCGAATTTCAGTCCTACTTGCCACCTTGGTCTAGTAATTTTGCACAGTACACAACTTGTGTAACTGAACATGGTGGCCCTAGTCAGGGATCTTGCTTTTTTTATTGAAGACAGTATCTAAAATGGTGCACAGAATATAGTAAGTACTAAAAAGAAAAAAAAATTGTTTGAAGGGAGGGGAGAATGGAGAAAGAGAGAAATAAAGAAGCGGGCCGGGCGCGGTGGCTCATGCCTGTAATCCCAGCACTTCAAGAGGCTGAGGCGGGTGGATCACTTGAGGTCAGGAGTCTTCTGTAGTCACAGCTACTTGGGAGGTTGAGGCAGGTGAATCGCTTGAACCCAGGAGGCGGAGGTTGCAGTGAGCTGAGATCGCACCACTGCACTGCTGCTTGGGTGACAGAGCAAGACTCTGTCTCAAAAAGAAAGAAAGAAAGAAAGAAACAGAAAAAAAATGTATGCGGTGTAGAAAACAACCCCAAAAGTCTTAGTGGCTGAATTCAGCAAAGATTTGCTTTTTCTTCCTGCTACACTTCCATTGCGGCTCAGCAGGGGGCGCCATTCACCGTAGTCATTCAGGGCCCGGCCTCATAGAGTCGCCACCATATCAAGTGTGGCTCATCACCCTGCCTGGGAAAGATAGATGTCTGGAGGCTCCAGCACTTAAATGCCTCAGCCCAGAAATGTCATGTGCCACTTCCTCTCACAACCTATTTGCCAGAAATAATCATTTATCTGCCCAGTCACAAGGAGGCCAGGAAGTGCCATCCACCTGTTTGGTCCAAAGTGGGAGAGTCAGAAATTTTTTGCACACAGTGTTAGTGACTGTGGCTGAGAGGAAAATAGAAGCGTAGTCGCTTTCAGGCTCCATTTTCTCATCTGTTCAATGGGCATAATTACAGCATAACGTGATCCCTGTGTTACAGTGTGGTGTGAGGGTTAAGGAAGGTCACAGGCCGGGCACGGTGGCCCATACCTGCCATGCCAGAGCTTTGGGAGGCCAAAAGCTCCTTGAAGCCAGGAGTTCCAGACCAGCCTGGGCAACATAGAAAGATCACCTCCTTGCCAGGCGCGGTGGCTCACGCCTGTAATCCCAGCACTTTGGGAGGCCGAGGCAGGCGGATCATGAAGTCAGGAGATCGAGACCATCCTTGCTAACGTGGTGAAACCTCGTCTGTACTAAAAATACAAAAAATTAGCTGGGCGTGGTGGCGGGCACTTGTAGTCCCAGCTACTCCGGAGCCTGAGACAGGAGAATGGCGTGAACCCTGGAGGTGGAGCTTGCAGTGAGCCGAGATCACGCCACTGTACCCCAGCCTGGGTGACATAGTGAGACTCTGTCTCAAAAAAAGAAAAAAAAGAACTCCTTTCTCTCTCTCTCCCTCTCTCTCTCCTTCTCTCTCTCTCTCTCTATATATATATATTTATTTATTTATTTATTTATTTATTTATTTTTTGAGACGGAGTCTATCTCTGTCACCCAGGCTGGAGTGAGTGCATTGGCACGATCTCTGCTTACTGCCAACCTTCGTCTCCTGGGTTCAAGCAATTCTCCTGCCTCAGCCTCCCCAGTAGCTGGTACTACAGGCATCTGCCACCATGCCCAGCTAAGTTTTGTACTTTTAGTAGAGATGTGGTTTCACCATGTTGGCCAGGCTGGTCTCGAACTCCTGACCTCAAGTGTTCTGCTCACCTCAGCCTCCCAAAGTGCTGGGATTACAGGCATGAGCCACCGCGCCCGGCCTGCACAAAGTTTTAAAACGTTAGCTGAGCATTAGGCACAGTGGTTCTTGCTTTTAATCCCAGCGCTTTGGGAGGCTGAGGTGGGTGGATCACTTGAGGTCAGGAGTTCAAGACCAGCCTGGCCAACTTGGTGAAACCCCATCTCTACCAAAAATGTAGAAATTACCCCGGTGTGGTGGCACACACATGTAATCCCAGCTTCTTGGGAGGCTGAGACAAGAGAATCGCTTGTACCCGGGAGGCAAGAGATTGCAGTGAGCTGCGATTGCGCCACTGCACTCCAGCCTGGGCAACAGAGTGAGACTCAGTCTCAAAAAAAAAAAAAAGGAGTCAGGGTCTCTTCTTCAAGAATCACTTGAACCTGAGAGGCAGAGGTTGCAGTGAGCCAAGATCACACCGTTGCACTCCAGCCTAGGGGACAGAGTGAGACTCCATCTCAAAAAAATAAAATAAAGGTTAGCTGAGCTTCATGGCATGTGCCTATGGTCCCAGCTATTTGAGAGACTGAGGTGTGAGGATCCCTTGAGCCTGGGAGATCAAGGCTGCAGTGAGCTTTAATTATACCACTGCACTCCAGTCTAAGTGACAGAGCACGACCCTGTCACAACAACAAATGAAACACACAAGGAAGGTCACAAAGCAATAACCCAGCTGGTGGTATTATTATTATTATTATTATTGAGACAGAGTCTTGCTCTTTCGCCCAGGGTGGAGTGCAGTGGTGTGATCTTGGCTCACTGCAACCTCTGCCTCCTGGGTTCAAGCAATTCTCATGCCTCAGCCTCTTGAATCACTGAGATTACAGACATGCGCCACCATGCCTGGCTAATTTTTTTGTGTTTTTGGTAGGGATGGGATTTCGACATGTTGGTCAGGCATCTCGAACTCCTGACCTCAAGTGATCCTCCCGTCTCAGCCTCCCACAGTGCTGGGATTACAGGTGTGAGCTTTTTATTTTATTTTATTTTATTTATAGACGGAGCCTTAGTCTGTCACCCAGGCTAGAGTGCAGTGGTGCGATCTTGGGTCACTGCAACCTCCACCTCCCCAGTTCAAGCTATTCTTGTGCCTCAGCCTCCCAAGTAGCTGGGATTACAGGTGCGCACCACCACACCCGGCTAATTTTTATATTTTTAGTAGAGGTGGGGTTTCACCATGTTGGCCAGGCTGGTTTCAAACTTTTGACCTCAAGTGATCCGCCCACCTCAGCCTTCCATAGTGGTGGGATTACAGGCGTGAGCCACCGCACCCAGCCCTATTATTACTTTTATATAAGTGTCCTGTCACTATACAAGAGATGAGGATTTCAACCAAGGCCAATTTGTTCTCTGAGTACTTCCTTGGGCCTGTATGGTTCGAGTAGTGTGGGAGGGGCACCCAAGGCCTCTGCCCAGGCCCTGAGCCCCCCTTCCTGTCCTACAGATCTTCTGGTGACCCCACTTCTCGCTGCTCATGCCGCTGGGACTGGGGCGGCGGAAAAAGGCGCCCCCTCTAGTGGAAAATGAGGAGGCTGAGCCAGGCCGTGGAGGGCTGGGCGTGGGGGAGCCAGGGCCTCTGGGCGGAGGTGGGGCGGGGGGCCCCCAGATGGGCTTGCCCCCCCCTCCCCCAGCCCTGCGGCCCCGCCTCGTGTTCCACACCCAGCTGGCCCATGGCAGTCCCACTGGCCGCATCGAGGGCTTCACCAACGTCAAGGAGCTGTATGGCAAGATCGCCGAGGCCTTCCGCCTGCCAACTGCCGAGGTACCCACTGGGGAGCCGGGCAGCAGGGTCCGTGATGGTGGACCAGAGGTCTGGGCCTGCATCCTGGTCATGAGCTGGGGCTCAGATGCTGAAGCTGCAGATGCTGAGCCTGGGCCCCACTCAGTGGTGGAGGCCAATGGCCTGGGCTGGATGCTGAGTTCCCATGAGGCACTGGGAGGCTTGTGCCCCTGTGCATTGTGGGGAACTGGAGGCCAGGGCTGGATGCTGAGTTCCCATCAGGCACTGGGAGACCTGTGCCCCAGTGGATTGTGGGAGCTGATGGCCAGGGCTGCATGCTGACATCCCATCAGGTATTAGGAGGGGTGTACCCCCAGTAGATTGTGCAAGACTAGGGGTGGATGCTGAGTTCCCAACAGGCACTGAGAGACCTGAGCTCCAATGGATTGTGGGAGGCCAGGGCTGGATGGATTGATTGGATGGATGGATTGAGAGGCCTGCATCCCGGTCGATTGTGCAAAACTGACGGCCAGGGCTGGACGCTGAGTTCCCATCAGGCATTGGGAGGCCTGCACTCCAGTAGATTGTGGGGAGCTGATGGCCACAGTTAAATGCTGAGTTCCCATCAGACACTGAGAGGCCTGCACCTCTACAGACTGTGGGAGCTGATGGCCAGGGCTGGATGCTGAGTTCCTGTCAGGCATTGGGAGGCCAGTGCCCCACGAGATGGTGGAGGCTAGAGGCCAGATACAAGATGCACTTCTCCATGATGCCTTGGAGAAACTCAACGCTGTGGGAGGCAGGCTTGCCTGGTGCCAAGCACTGTGGGGATAGATGGGAGGGGGTCAAGGAGGGCAATAGTGGGTTTGAGCAAGAAGTAGACGCAGGGGTCTCCATAAGTGGGATGAGTTTCTGTGTCCTCCACAAGCATTTCCTGAGCACTCACTGTGTGCCAGGCTCTGTTCCCTGAAAGCAGCAATGAATTTTTTTTTTTTTTTTTGAGATGGAGTCTTGCTCTGTCACCAGGCTGGAGTGCAGTGGCACGATCTTGGCTCACTGCAACCTCCACCTCCTGGGTTCAAACCATTCTCCTGCCTCAGCCTCCCGAGTAGCTGGGATTACAGGCGCCCGCCACCAGACCCAGCTAATTTTTGTATTTCTAGTAGAGACAGGATTTCACCATGTTGGCCAGGCTGGTCTCGATCTCCTGACCTCGTGATCTGCCCACCTCGGCGTCCCAAAGTGTTGGGATTACAGGCGTGAGCCACCGCGCCCGGCACAGCAATGAATTTTTGCTAGGACGGAAATCCTAGCTGGGTACAGTGGTGCACACCTATAGTCCCAGCTACTTGGGAGGTTGAGATGGGGGGATCACTGGAGCTCAGGAGTTCCAGGCCAGCCTGGGCAACATAATGAGGCTCCCATCTCTAAAAAAAATTATTTTAATTATGTGGGTGTGGTGGCATGTGCCTGTGGTCCCAGCTACTCGGGAGACTGAGACAGGAGGATCACTTGAGCCCAGGAGTTGGAGACCAGCCTGTGCAACATAGTGAGACCCCATATCTCCACAAAAAAATACAAAAATTAGCCAGGCATGGTGGGGAGCACCTATAGTTCCAGCTACTTGGGAGGCTGAGGTGGGAGGATTGCCGGAATCCGGGAGGTTGTGGCTGCAGTGACTATGATCGCACCACTGCACTCCAGCCTGGGTGACAGAGCAAGACCCTGTCTCAGAAAAAGAAAGGAAAACTAAATCCTAGTCCTAGCAGAGCTGACACGCTAATGTGGGCCCTGCCCTGGCCCTGGCTCAGTGCGTGATCAGCTACTGGGATGGAATCCCCCTAGTCCTCTCCCAGCTCTCTCCCTTCGCCCTCCAGTGGTGATTAGCAAAGGGGGATGGAGGGGGAAGAGGGTTCAGCATCTCCCACCCCTGCAGGTGATGTTCTGCACCCTGAACACCCACAAAGTGGACATGGACAAGCTCCTGGGGGGCCAGATCGGGCTGGAGGACTTCATCTTCGCCCACGTGAAGGGGCAGCGCAAGGAGGTGGAGGTGTTCAAGTCTGAGGATGCACTCGGGCTCACCATCACGGACAATGGGGCTGGCTACGCCTTCATCAAGGTGCCTGGGGAGACGGGGCACCCCGGAGGCCTGGGAGCGAGGGTGGGCCATGGGACCCCGGAAACCAGGGCAGAGCCCCAAGGGCTGATGACTCCCCGCCCCCGCAGCGCATCAAGGAGGGCAGCGTAATCGACCACATCCACCTCATCAGCGTGGGCGACATGATCGAGGCCATTAACGGGCAGAGCCTGCTGGGCTGCCGGCACTACGAGGTGGCCCGGCTGCTCAAGGAGCTGCCCCGAGGCCGTACCTTCACGCTGAAGCTCACGGAGCCTCGCAAGGCCTTCGGTGAGGAGCTGGCCCCTGGACCTCCCCAGTGGCGGTGCTCGCATGGGCGCAGGCGGTGGTGCCGGGAGCAGCCAGCAGGTGGCGCCCAAGCCTGGCCTGCCGAAAGGGAAGGGGTTGCAGAAAGGGAAGGGGTTGCAGCTCCTCCCGGCCCCAGACTGGGTGCTGGCCCTTGGCCCAGCTGGGGAGAAGGGCGGGGGCGAGAAGGAAGTTGCCCTCACACCTAGCTTCCAGGGGCCATTAGCCCAGCCAAGCGCCCTCACCCCTGGCCAGCCCCCCATCCCCAACAGGCCAGGCTTGACTGCTCAGTGCCAGCCCCCCCACTTTTCCATCTGGCTTCACTAACTCTCAGGAATGGGCCCCAGGCCCCTGAGGTGGGGTGAGGGACTAAATCACTTCCCTGGGCAGGTAGGGCTGGTCTGTGGCCCAGCAGCCATACCCCCTTGGCCAAGAGGAGACGGACTCAGGCAGCTGGAGACTCAGGCTGGGGTATACCTGCTTCCTGTCCCCCAGCCCCTGGGAGCAGAAGTGGCCCCTCCGGTCTCCCCTCCAGCATTTCCTATTCCTGGCCCCCAGCTGTTCCCCCTGCTCTGCCCCACATCCATGCCAGGCCTGAGTCAGGATTCCTGCCCTCCTGGGATCACCCCGGCCCCAGCCCCCAGAAACTTGCAGAAGCCTGGAGAAGTTTGGGGTGGTGGTGAAAGCCAGGAAGGACAAGTTCCTGCCCAGAACGTGCTAAAACCAAGCTTCCCCCACACTCACTCCTCTCCTGCCTCCCACAGACATGATCAGCCAGCGCTCAGCGGGTGGCCGCCCTGGCTCTGGCCCACAACTGGGCACTGGCCGAGGGACCCTGCGGCTCCGATCCCGGGGCCCCGCCACGGTGGAGGATCTGGTGAGTGCTCCAGCCGGACCCTATCTCCGGCATCCCTTCCCTTTCTTTTTTTTTTGAGGAGTCTCACTCTTGTGACCCAGGCTGGAGTGCAGTGGCGCAATCTCGGCTCACTGCAACCTCTGCCTCCCAGGTTCAAGCGATACTCCTGCCTCAGCCTCCCAAGTAGCTGGGATTACAGGTGCCCACCACCATGCCCAGCTGATTTTTGTATTTTTAGTAGAGATGGGGTTTCACCACGTTGGCCAGGCCAGGAGTTGGTCTCGAACTCCTGACATCAGGTGATCCAGCCTCCTTGGCCTCCCAAAGTGCTGGGATTATAGGCATGAGCCACCGCGCCCAGCCCTCCCTTCCTTTTCATAACCGGCAGCATTACCTGTTAGCTGAGGGGACTCTGGGCAGACAGCCTGGATTCTAGTCCACTTCTGCCACTTCCCAGCTCCCAGGGACCTTCCTTGGGCACATGGGCCTCAGTTTGCCCATCAGTAAAATGGGGATGAGCTGAACACTGATACCTTCTTCTCAGGGTTGTCCTGAGGTCTAAATACGAATATATGTAAAGTGGTGACAATGGCAGTCCATCCAATTACTATGTATATTCACATTGTTATGATGTCGCTGTCATCCCTCCCCGGCCCCCAGCCCTCTGCCTTTGAAGAGAAGGCCATTGAGAAGGTGGATGACCTGCTGGAGAGTTACATGGGTATCAGGGACACGGAGCTGGGTGAGTGAGGGCTGCCTGGGGGAGGGGGCACCTAGGTCTGCTGGGGGCCGAATCCACCCTGAGCCCCTTGGTCCCTGGTGTCATTTGTGCCTCCGTTCTGCCCCCTCCCCCAATAGCGGCCACCATGGTGGAGCTGGGAAAGGACAAAAGGAACCCGGACGAGCTGGCCGAGGCCCTGGACGAACGGCTGGGTGACTTTGCCTTCCCTGACGAGTTTGTCTTTGACGTCTGGGGCGCCATCGGGGACGCCAAGGTCGGCCGCTACTAGGACTGCCCCCGGACCCTGCGATGATGACCTGGGCCCAACCTGGTGGGGGCCCCCAGCAGGGACACTGACGTCAGGACCCGAGCCTCCAGCCTGAGCCTAGCTCAGCAGCCCAAGGACGATGGTGAGGGGAGGTGGGGCCGGGCCCCCTGCCCCGCTCCAATCGGTACCATCCCCTCCCTGGTTCCCAGTCTGGCCGGGGTCCCCGGCCCCCCTGTGCCCTGTTCCCCACCTACCTCAGCCGGGTCAGGCACAGGGAGGGGAGGGATCAGCCAAATTGGGCGGCCACCCCCGCCTCCGCCACTTTCCACCATCAGCTGCCAAACTGGTCCCTCTGTCTCCCTGGGGCCTTGGGTTCTGTTTGGGGGTCATGACCTTCCTAGTTTCCTGACGCAGGGAATACAGGGGAGAGGGTTGTCCCTCCCCCCAGCAAATGCAATAATGCCCTCACCCCTCCTGAGAGGAGCCCCCTCCCTGTGGAGCCTGTTACCTCCGCATTTGACACGAGTCTGCTGTGAACCCCCCAACCTCCTCCCCACCTCCCATCTCTCCCTCCAGGCCCATCCCTGGCCCAGAGCAGGAGGGAGGAAGGGACGATGGCGGTGGGTTTTTGTATCTGAATTTGCTGTCTTGAACATAAAGAATCTATCTGCTGTCGGACCTGTGTGGCTTCGGGGTGGGAGAGGGGGAAGATTGGGGCTGAGAAAGAATTCAGCAGCTGAAATCCATCTTCCGCAGGCTCCAAATTGTATTAGGAGCTGGCACCAGGCCACCTGCCCCCTCCCACTGTTCCTTCTGGCTGCAGGCCACCAGGCTTCCAGGCAGGGCCAGAGCTTCCTGGACTACTGAGGGTTCAAATCCTGCCCCCTCTCCCACAAGGCCTCCTACCCCCTGGAGCTTCACAAGGCTGCTGTCTACAGCTGGTGACAACCCCCGGACCGTGGGGAGCACCAGGGCATTGAAACCTGGCTTGGAAATAGAAAGATGGAACCTCAGGCCTGCCAGAGCCCCACCCCTACACCGGGAGGTTGGGGGCAGGCGTGATGCAGCCCCCACCCCACCCGGCCCAATGCTGGACACGCAGGCGTCCATGGGGCACCCTGCTTTGCCCTAGACATAAACCCAGCATACTTGTTTTGACAACCTACTCATCTTGGAGGATTGAGGGTGATCAGGGAAAGGCGGGGTGGGACCCTGGCCAGACCTGGAGGGAAGGGAAGGGATTGAAGCAAGGGGCGCTGGGCCAGAGGGCCCCACAGGAATGCTTGGGGGTGAGCCGAGAGGCTGTGGGGAAGTCCGAGGCCAGCTTGCAATCCTCGTTCCAAAAGGCGGGCGGGCACTGGGCCACCAGGAAGAGGGGAAGGGGGAAAAGGGGAAGACCCTGGGGGCTGGGTGTTGGTGGACAGACCCGGGTGGAGTTGGGGAGCCGCAGTCCTGGTGACTCAGGGCATCCCCGGGCACCTGTGGGCTCCTCGGGTGTCTGTGCTGGGAGCTGGTTGCGGTGGTGAAGGGGTGTGGCTATGTGCGTCTCGGGTGTTGGGTAGGACTGTGAGTCTATCAAGAGTGTTGATGGCTCGTGACGCAATGAGGGAAGGCTGTGTCGTGGGTAAGGGATGTGATAACCGGCTCTGTGTTCCAGGGCAATTGCAGGTGTAACTGGCAGTGTGGTGGTGGGGAGTGCAACGGAGTGACTGTGTCTTGGGGTGTCCCGGGGTGTGGGGGTGTGTGTCTTAGGGTGCTGTTGTTTCTGGGGCAAGGAGGGGTGCCTGGCTAGGCCTTGGGGTGTCAGGGGTGTCAGGGTATGTCTCGGGGTGTTGCTGTTTCCTGGGTGGGGGTGCTGGATAGGTCTAGGGGTGTCTAGGGGTGCAGGTGTGTGTGTCTCAGGGCGTTGCTGTTTCTGGGTGAGGGTGGGGGTGGCCAGCTAGGTCTCTGGTGTCCAGCGGCAGGGGGTGTCACTTCTTGTGCCTTGGGTGTACGGAGTGTGCTGGTGGGGCCTGTCTGGGATTGTTGGGGGGTCATTGAAAGTCGTACAGAGTGTGGTCAGGGGCAGTTTTGGCAATAAGGAGTGTGTGTGCGTGTGTGTGTCTCTCGGGGTGCCAAGTGAGACCCTATTTCCCAGCACTAAGGAGGGTGGTATGGGTGATCATCTCAGAGGGCTGCATTTTGGGGTGTTGGGAGGGGCTGGAATTGAGGCAGTAACTGGGTGCGTCCCGGCGCTGGGGGTAAGACCCTGAGTTCAGGGATGTGGCGGCAGCAACCTGGCTGTGCTGAGATGGGGACAGGATGAAACTGAGTGGTAAGTGACAGGATTGTATATCTTAGGGTGTGAGGCTGTGCCAGTGTGACCCTACTTCTCAGGGCAGGAGGCGAGTCTTTGTGTCTTAGGACGTGTGTCACAGGTGTCACTCAGCCCATCTTAAAGGAGCCAGTCACTGGGGAGAGTCCCCAGGTCGCCAGGCCTCCTGGTTCCCCTGCCCCCTTTCAGCCTCCTCCCAGGATATGACTCGCTGTGGCCCTAGCCGGGGCTTAAGCCCCTGTATAAATAGGCGGATCCCCTGGCCAGGCTGGGCCTGACCCAAGCTGGTCTACCCGAGGCCCTGCCCACCAGCACCCACCCCGACATCCACGAAGGCTTTGGCAGGGCAGGGGGGCATTGCTGGCCCCACAGAATTGGAGTTAGCCTCTCTAGCTCCAAAGCCCCAGGGAGGGGGGCAGTGGCACCCCCTGCAGCTGCCCCAGCCCGCCCCAGACGACGCTCACATTTTCCAGTGTTTAGATTTTATCCGCTTTATTAATGAGGCAAGAGGCCCGATCCTGGGGGGAAGGGGGCTGCTCCCGCCCTGCTGGGAGGAGGGGGTCACATGGGGCCAAACCAACTCCAGGGAGCCTCACTCCTCGTGGAGGGAGCCGCTGGGGCCCAGAGTGGCCCCCGCCCATTGCCAGGAGCAGAGAGGGGGGTCTCTGCCACTCCAGGCCCCCAGCGGGCGTGCGCGGGGTGGAGCGGCCCCTGGAGGCCAGCAAGGGCGGCGGGAGGAGCTGAGGAGCCGCCCCAGGAAGAGGGAGGGAGGAAGCAGCTTGCCGGAGAGCCAGGGCGCAGTGGGCGGCAGGGCTGAGCGGCCGGTGATGGGGACCCCGCATCCCAGGCAGTGCCGGGTAAGCGGGTTGCACATGAGGGTCCCTGATTGGGGAGGAGGAGGGCATGAAGGGGTGGGGCCATGGCCACCTGCTGTCCGTCCTGTGTCCCCGGGCTCTTCTCCCTGATCTGTGCGTCCTTGTCTTACCATCTGTCCATCCTCCCTTCCCATCTGGCCTGGTGGGCAGTTTCGCCCTTTCAGCCCTCACCACCAGGATATCAAAGAGTGGATGGTCGTGGGGCCGCCTCCAGGCCTCTGGGGCAGGGATATGGAGTGGAACCGTGGGCACCCAGGGTGAGGCAGAGGTGATCGGGGTAGGGCCTGGCGAGAGACCACAGTGGAGCAGAGGCAGGTCCATGGGGCAGGGGCAGAGATGGGTCCATGGCACAGATGTGGCTGTGCCATGTGGGGTCAGAGATGGGTCCATGGGGGACAGGGACATGGCCGTGGGGAGAGATGTGCCCGTGGTGGTAGAGATGGGGCTGGGGCATCGAGGATGGGACTGGAGTAAAGCTGACATGGGGAAAGTCAGGTAGGGCCACAGGGGCAGAAATGGGTGAGAGCTATCAGATGGAGCCACAGGCCCCAGGAATTTGCTGCGGTGTAAAAATGGAAGGTGGGGGTCGGAGGGGTGGGATCTGTGAGGCCCGGAGGCACTGGCAGAGATGCCTGAGGGCGGGGCTGGGGGGAATCTTTTAGGAAACCATGAAGGGCGAGAAAGGGCCAGTGGGGTTAGAGGGAGGCCCTGGAGCAGGAGATGGGGTGGTGAGAGGCAAAAGAGAGGGAGAAGGGTTTCCAAATGGAGTGGCCAGGTCATTTGGAGTTGCCCATGGCAACTGCCATGGGCAGAGGGGCCGCCTGAGAACGCCATGGAGTCAAACAGGCCCTGATGTTCTGAGATGGCACCGTGGGCTGGTCCCCGCCCGGACCCAGCCAGCCTCACTCTGCCCTCCTCTCCTCTATCCAGCACCCCTGGCGCCTGACATGAGCCCTTGCGGGCCCCTCAACCTGAGCCTGGCGGGCGAGGCGACCACATGCGCGGCGCCCTGGGTCCCCAACACGTCGGCCGTGCCGCCGTCGGGCGCTTCGCCCGCGCTGCCCATCTTCTCCATGACGCTGGGCGCCGTGTCCAACCTGCTGGCGCTGGCGCTGCTGGCGCAGGCCGCGGGCCGCCTGCGACGCCGCCGCTCGGCCGCCACCTTCCTGCTGTTCGTGGCCAGCCTGCTGGCCACCGACCTGGCGGGCCACGTGATCCCGGGCGCGCTGGTGCTGCGTCTGTACACTGCGGGGCGCGCTCCGGCCGGCGGGGCCTGCCACTTCCTGGGCGGCTGCATGGTCTTCTTCGGCCTGTGCCCGCTGCTGCTGGGCTGTGGCATGGCCGTGGAGCGCTGCGTGGGCGTCACGCGGCCGCTGCTCCACGCCGCGCGGGTCTCGGTCGCCCGCGCGCGCCTGGCGCTGGCCGCGGTGGCCGCGGTGGCCTTGGCCGTGGCGCTGCTGCCGCTGGCGCGCGTGGGCCGCTATGAGCTGCAGTACCCGGGCACGTGGTGCTTCATCGGCCTGGGTCCCCCGGGCGGCTGGCGCCAGGCACTGCTTGCTGGCCTCTTCGCCAGCCTCGGCCTGGTCGCGCTCCTCGCCGCGCTGGTGTGCAACACGCTCAGCGGCCTGGCCCTGCTACGCGCCCGCTGGCGACGCCGCTCCCGACGGCCTCCCCCGGCCTCAGGCCCCGACAGCCGGCGTCGCTGGGGGGCGCGTGGACCCCGCTCGGCCTCTGCCTCGTCCGCCTCGTCCATCGCTTCGGCCTCCACCTTCTTTGGCGGCTCTCGGAGCAGCGGCTCGGCACGCAGAGCTCGCGCCCACGACGTGGAGATGGTGGGCCAGCTTGTCGGTATCATGGTGGTGTCGTGCATCTGCTGGAGCCCAATGCTGGTGAGGGGCGCACCGGCCCCTCGAGCCACGCTCCTCCCCGCTCCCTCTCGGCACCCTCCCGCCCTTTGTCGTCCCAGGACACCTGGGGCCTCCATCCTGGACTCAACCAAGGCCCCGGCCCCTAGAGGCCCCACCTGCCCCGAAAGCCAGCATCGCCTTCTCCATCTGACCTCCCATCCTTCCTCCTAGCCCCCCTCTCCTCTTCCTTTTTGGGGTCTTTGTAGCGCACCCCGACCCACACAAGCCTCCTCTCCTGCCCCACCGTTATAAGTCCCCGCGCTTCATTCCCTAGTCCTTTCACCCAACCCCCTTGCTTTTCCTCTTTCCGGGATACCTGAGACTCCTCTACGGCCGGACCCCCACCCACTGAAGGTGTTTGTTTCTTTGTCCCCCCTTTTTTTCCGCATCCGTTTCTCATCTGGATCCCCATTTACCCTCCCTGCGACGGCTCGCCCCTCCTCCCAGGCTTTTACCTTCCAGCCACGCCCCCACCATCCCTGCGCCCCCCTGCGCCCGCGCCTGCTCTATAGCTCACACCGGCTTCCCCCGCAGGTGTTGGTGGCGCTGGCCGTCGGCGGCTGGAGCTCTACCTCCCTGCAGCGGCCACTGTTCCTGGCCGTGCGCCTTGCCTCCTGGAACCAGATCCTGGACCCTTGGGTGTACATCCTACTGCGCCAGGCCGTGCTGCGCCAACTGCTTCGCCTCCTGCCCCCGAGGGCCGGGGCCAAGGGCGGCCCCGCGGGGCTGGGCCTAACCCCGAACGCCTGGGAGGCCAGCTCGCTGCGCAGCTCCCGGCACAGCGGCCTCAGCCACTTCTAAGCACAACCAGAGGCCCAACAACTAAGCCAGCCTACCCTGGGCTGGGCCCAGGTGCGCGGCGCAGAGCCTTTGAGGAATAAAAAGCCATTCTGCGAGCCCAGGCAGGATGGTGTGTCCCGTCGGGGCTACGGCATCCACTGGGGCTGCGCGGGGGGGCTGCAGGGACGCCGCGTGCGCCTCCAAGGTGGATGCAGTTCCGGAGCCTACCAGAAGAGGGCGCGGAGACACGGGGGCGCGGTTCTAGGAGGTTCGAGGGTGCCGGGCCCGTGGGCGCCAGAGCCGCAAGAGCAAGCGCACCGTGCGGGCGGCGGGGGCTGGGGCTCCGCTGGGAGCAGAGACAGAGGGTGTGTGGGGCGTTTCCTGACCTTGCCGCTGCCCTAACGGACTTCCGAAACCATCCTGCTCACTGCGGCTTTGAGCTCTTCCAATACAGCCCCAAAACCCTATCCCCAAACCATTTTGCCCCACGCCCCTGGGCGCCCCCCAACACAATCCTGACCCCCCTCCCATCTCGGCTTATCCACGCTCCCCACCATAAGAACAGCCCTGAGTCCACGCCGCCCCTTGATCCTCTTCAGATGACACCCCCATCAGTCGAGACTCCCACGACCACCCAGCCACCTGCCCCGCAAACGTCCACACCTCCAAGCACGCCCCCACCCCCAATGACTGCACACAAGAAGACACGGAGGATGCAAGGATCCGGCAAATCCCAAAGGCCTTTTTAAAAACTAAGAGCTCTCGGGCAGGGGCAGGGGCAGGGGAGGGGGCTAGCAGCCCCCGGCCACGAAGTCGAAGTCCAGGAAGGCTGCCTGCTCCGCGGCTGTGAGGGGCCGCGCGTCGCGGGGCGGGCTCAGTGTGGGGGCCTCCCCGGTGAACTCCTCGTCGAAGTTGCTGACGTCGGTGCGGCCGGACAGCGTGGGCACAAAGGGCGGTGGCAGGCGCCGGGCCAACAGGGCTTCCCAGCCCAGAGTCTGCAGGGAAGGGAAGCGGAGGGGAGGGTCAGCCTGGAGGCTGAGGAGGGGGCATGCTGCAGTGGGGACCAGTCCTGGGGCTCGGGGACCACGGAGAGGAGTGAGCATATAGAGGACAAGTGGGGTGGGGGGACTGGGGCTCAGGCCTGTAATCCCAGCACTTCGGGAGGCCGAGGCGGGAGGATCACTTGAGGCCAGGAGTTCAGGACCAGCCTGGCCAACATGGCGAAACCCCATCTCTACTAAAAATACAAAAATTAGCCTGGTGTGGTGGAGTGGTGCACGCCTGTAATCCCAGGTACTCGGGAGGCTGAGGCAGGAGAACTGCATGAACCTGGGAGGCGGAGGTTGCAGTGAGCCGAGATTGAGCCACTGCACTCCAGCCTGGGCGACAGAGCAAGACCCTGGCTAAAAAAAAAAAAAAAAAAAGGGAAAAGTGGAGATGTGGGATTAGGAGGGTCCTTGGGGGGGAACAAAAGTGGAGGAGGGAAATGGGGGTGTCAAAGGAGGTGACGATGTTGCCCTGGAGGTGCAACGAGGCCCTTGAGGCGCAACGAGGCCCTTGAGGCAAAGCGGCTAGGCATGGGGGGCGTCTGGTGTGGGGTGATGAATCGGCCCTGGGGGAGGGCCGGGGTCACTGAGGTCCTTGTGGGGAATCTCACCCTGAAGAAGGGCTGTTTCTTCACATCTTCTGCATCTCTCTCGCTAGATCCCAGCCTCCGCTCTGGGTTCCTCCGAAGCAGCTTGGAGGAAAGAGCACTGTGTCAGGATCTGTCCCCTTCTGGGCCCCACTGCCCCTCCCCAGGCCCGCCCCACGTCGGGGGTCCTCACCCTTCTCATGATGCCGATGGCTTCGGCCGACAGGAAGCGGGGGTAGCGAACCTCGTCGTTGACGATGCTGTCGAAGACCTCCTCCTCATCGTCCCCTGGGAATGGGGACTGGGGAGAGAGAGGCCCAGGGTGAATGAGGCCCCTCCTCTGGCTGCTCCAAACCCAGCCCGGCCTGAGCCCCACACTCTGCTGCAGCTCTTGGTTGCTGGCTTACTTGGGCAGGGAAATGCCCCATTTTATAGATGTGGAAACTGAGGCCAGGGAAGCAGAGCCAGCAGCCCTCAATCACACAACACATGGTGGAGGCAGACTTGGATCCCACCCTGGGCACACGCAGGTTCCAATGAGATCCGAGACACACAGGGGCGGGGTCTCACCTCGCCAACCAGCATCTCGTAGAGCAGCACACCCAGTCCCCACCAGTCCACAGCCCGCGTGTACGACGTGTCCGTCAGCACCTCAGGGGCCAGGAACTCCGGGGTCCCGCAGAATGTGCTGGTCCGGTCCCCATAGCCCATCCCTGGGGACAGCAAGGCCATGTGAGGTTATGGGGGCCAGAGGAGTCACTCAGCCCAATGTGGGGTTGTCCACACAGCCAGCCCTGTCCCAGGATCAGGGTGGGGGGCACCCCGAATAGGGTTAGGGACCCCATTCCTTCCCCCTCCTTTGTCTAATCCAGAGGCCAGCCCCTCACCCTCCTTGCAGAGGCCAAAGTCTGCGATCTTGACGTAGCCCTCGGTGTCCAGGAGCAAATTGTCCAACTTCAGGTCCCTGTTGGGGGTTGGAGGGGTGGAAAGAGGGATGAGCGGGGGTCTGGGCCCTGTCCCCACAACGGGCAGTGTGCACATGCATGCACACACGCACACACCTGTAGACAATCTTGTGTTCGTGAAGAAACTGTAGGCCCAGCACCACGCAGGCGGAATAAAAGCTGCAGAGAGAGAGAGGCTGCTGAGAGGGGTGGGGCCACCCTGCAAGGAGGGAGGGTCACATAAGCCTGGCTTCCACATCCTCAAAAGCCCCCCAGTCTCCCCAAAGCTCTGGGAGGCTGAGGGAAGCAAGGCCTGAGGGTGGAGGGGTGAGAAGCAGGCTGCCAGCCTCTCGGGGGAACTAAGTGTCAGATGCTGTAGGGGGAGGCAGGGGCCCGGGCTGGGGTCCAGGCTCACACGGCACGGGGCTCAGAGAACACGTCGCTGTGGATGTGCAGCATCAGGTCCCCACCGGCTGAGTACTCCATCACGAAGCACACGTGCTCCGGTGTCTGGAAACAGCCGAAGAGGTTCACCAGGAAGGGGTGTCCCGCACTGGTCACTGCCGCCAATATCCGCTTCTCACACATCAGGCTGGGGAGGGGTGGGGGATAGAAGTCAGAGACCATGGCCGCCACTTACCCCAGACTCCCAGATGGCAACCAAAGCCCATACAGAGGGAAGCAGAACTGAGAAACGTCATCTCAGCACCTGGATACAGCCATGCCTGAAGGTAGCACACTCCTGGACTTTTCAGATCCAGACCAATACATTTCTTTACTTGTTTCAGTCTTTCTCAGTTGGGTTCCTGATTATCAAAAGGATGCTGGGAAGACCAGGCACAATCTCAGTGCGTGTACCAAATGTTTAGAGGGGTTAGGCACTGCGTAGAGAGCACCTGACAACCATGTGTGGAAGGCAGTAGCATTCTGCTTCTCCACAACAAGAGGGGTTCTTTTTTTGTTTTGAGACAGAGTCAGGCTGGAGTGCAGTGGTGCGATCTTGGCTCACTGCAACCTCCGCCTCCTGGGTTCAAGCGATACTCCTGCCTCAGCCTCCCAAGTAGGTGGGACTACAGGCACCCGCCACCATGCCTGGCTGATTTTTGTATTTTTAGTAGAGACGGGGTTTCACCATGTTGGCCACACTGGTCTTGATGTCCTGACCTCAGATGATCTGCCCACCTCAGCCTCCCAAAGTGCTGGGATTACAGGCGTGAGCCACCACGCCCAGCCAAGAAGCTGAGGTTCTGAAGGGAGAAGTGACCTCCCCAGGATCTCCAAGCCCATGCTGCAGAATTGAGATTTGAACCCAGGAACCTGACCCTAAAGCAGAGGCAGTATGGTGGCACCACAAAGGGCACAGGCTTCAGAGCCTGAGTCTCTAGCTTTGAATCCTGGACCTGCTGCTTACTGGCTGTGTGACCTTGGGTAAATTGCTGAACCTCTCTGTGCCATCAGTATTTATCTTATAGGGCTACATGGAGGAACAAATGAATAACTTTCCTAAGAGCTATTATTATCTTGGTATTAGGCTAGTAGGTATTAGTGACTTTTTGTTTTGAGACAGGGTCTCACTGTGTTGCCCAGGCTGGAGTGCAGTGGCGCGATCTCAGCTCACTGCAACCTTGACCTACTGGGCTCAGGCGATCCTCCTATCTCAGCCTCATGAGTAGCTGGGGCTACAAGCATGTGCCACCACACTCAGCTAATTATTTTGTATTTTTTGTAAAGATGGGGGTGTCACCATGTTGCCCAGCCTGGTCTTGAAATTCTGAGCCCAAGTGATCCACCTGCCTCGGCCTCCCAGAGTGCTGGGATTACAGGTAAGAGCCACTGTGCCTGGCGTTAGTGACTACTATGAGTCACTCTCCCTGTAGCTCCAAGGAGAGAACTGCTCTGTCATTTCCCAAAAGAGAAGACAGAGGTCCCCAGAGGACCACGGCAGGTCCCCACCTCTCCACCTCGTCTCGGGCCACAATGTCCCCTTTCTTCAGAGCCTTGATGGCGAACAGCTCCCCACTGGGCCGGAATTCGGAGAGGAGCACCTGGAACCACAGTGGGCAGGGGTGGTTTTAGCGGCCAGCCAGGGACCTGGGGGGTCTCCCAATTCCCTGCCCTCCACCTCACCTTCCCAAAATGACCCCGGCCCAGCACCGCCAGGAACTTGAAATCTTCGAGGGTCAGAGGTGACTTCCTCAGAGGGCTGTGGAGAGAGGCCACTGGTGAGAACAAGGACAGCGGGCAGGGGTGGTGGACAGGGGGCCAGGGAGTGGTGTCACCTGCACAGGGCGGGGCCTGGGGTCTCCTGGGTCTCCGAAGGCAGCTCGGGAGCAGTGGATTCCTGGATGGGGGAGCTCTGTGGCGGAGAGAGGAGGCCAGAGTAAGGGGAGTCAGAGATGCCCTCATAACCACAGCAGCCTCCGAGGCCCTGCAAGATCTGCCCCCGAACTCTCTGTCCTCACCTCTCCTCCCACGCAGCCCCTCACTCACTCTCCTCCAGCCACACGCCTGCACCACCATGGCTGGCTAATTTTTGTATTTTTAGTAGAGACGGGGTTTCACCATGTTGGCCAGGCTGGTCTGGAACTCCTGATCTCAGGTGATCCACCCGCCTCGGCCTCCCAAAGTGCCAGGATTACAGGCGTGAGCCACCATGCCCAACCTGAATTTTTTTTTTTAGAGACAGGGTCTTGCTCTGTCGCCCAGGATGGAGTGCAGGGGCGCAGTCATAGCTCAGTGCAGCCTTCAACTCTACCTCCGCCTCCTGAGTAGCTGGGACTAAAGGCATGCACCACCACGTCCAGCTAATTTTTTTTTTTTTTGAGACGGAGTTTCACTCTTGTTGCCCAGGCTGGAGTACAATGGTGTGATCTTCGCTCACTGCAACCTCCGCCTCCCGGATTCAAGTGATTCTCCTACCTCAGCCTCCCAAACAGCTGGGATTACAGGCATGCACCACTACGCCCGGCTAATTTTTTATATTTTTAGTAGAGATGGGGTTTCTCCATGTTGGTCAGGGTGGTCTTCAACTCCCGACCTGAGGTGATCCACCTGCCTCAGCCTCCCAAAGTGCTGGGATTACAGGCATCAGCCAACGCGCCCGGCCTAATTTTTGTAGAGATGGGGTCTTGTTCTATTCCTCAGGCTGGTCTCAAACTTCTGGCCTCAAGCGATCTTCTTCGTTCAGCTTCCTGAGTAGCTGGGACTACAAGTGCAAGCCATCATGCCTGGCTTGACAATGTCCATTTATTATTATTATTATTTTTATTTTTGAGACTGAGTCTCACTCTGTCGCCCAGGCTGGGGTACAGTGGTGTGATCTCGGCTCACTGCAACCTCCGCCTCCCAGATTCCAGCAATTCTCCTGCCTCAGCCTCCCGAGTAGCTGGGATTACAGGCGTGCGCCACCACGCCCGGCTAATTTTTGTATTTTTAGTAGAGATGGGATTTCACCATGTTAGCCAGGATGGTCTTGATCTCTTGACTCCAAAGTGCTGGGATTACAGGCGTGAGCCACCACGCCCAACCCATTACTTCTACTTTCTAAAAAATTAGATCTATAAAAAATTAGCCAGGTGTGGTGGTGCACGCCTGTAGTCCCAGTTACTTGGGAGGCTGAAGTGAGAGGATCACCTGAGCTCAGGAGGTCGAGGCTGCAGCGAGCCATGACTGCGCCACTGCACTCCACCCTGGATGGCAGAGCGAGACCCCGTTTCAAAAAAAAAAGATAAAAGATAAAATGCATTCAGGCTGGGTGCAGTAGCTCATACCTGTATCTCAGCAATTTGGGAGGCTGCAGAGGGGAGAACACTTGAGGTCAGGAGTTCAAGACCAGCCTGGCCAACATGGTGAAACCCCATCTCTACTAAAACCAAAAATTAGTTGGGCATGATGGCACATGCCTGTAGTCCCAGCTATTAGGGAGGCTGAGGCATGGGCATCTTTGAACCTGAGAGGCGGAGATTGGAGTGAGCTGAGATCACGCCACTGCATTCCAACGCCCATTCTGGGCGACAGAGTGAGACTCTGTCTCAAAATAAATAAATAAATAAAATGCATTCAGTGAGGTGGGCAAGAGGAACAGGTTACATATGCATCCACCCAGGAAACCATCAGCCAGCCTAGGAGTTGGCAAATGCTGGCTGGTGGGCCAGCCTGTTTTTATAGTTTGTAAGAGCTAAGAATGGCTTTCACTATTTTTTTTTTTTTTAAGAGATGCAGTGGCCAGGCATGGTGACTCACACCTATAATCCCAGCACTTTGGGAGGCTGAGGTGGGCAGATCATCTGAGGTCAGGAGTTCAAGACCAGCCTGGCCAACAAGGTGAAACCCCGTGTCTATTAAAAATACAAAAATTAGCTGGGTGTGGTGGCACACACCTGTAGTCCCAGATACTCGGGTGGTTGAGGCAGGAGAATCCCTTGAACCTGGGAGGCAGAGGTTGCAGTGAGCCTAGATCACGCCACTGCACTCCAGCCTGGGCAACAGAGTGAGACTCCATCTCAAAAAAAAAAAAAAAAGAGATGGAGTTTTGCCATGTTGTTCAGGCCAGACTCCAACTCCTGGGCTCAAGTCATCCTCCTGCCTCGGCCTCCCAAGTAGCTGGGACCACAGGTAAACTGATTTTTACATTTTTAAATCGTTGGGGGAATAAAAAAAAACAAAAAAAGGAATAATATTTCATTGCCCATGAAAGTTCTACAATGTTCAAACTTCCGCGTGTACTACCAATAAGGTTTTACTGGAATAGAGACACGCTTACAGTGTACATATCGTCTGTGGCTGCTTTCAAACTACAAAGCAGACAGGGACTGTCTAGCCCACAAAGCCAAAAATATTGACTCTCTGGCCCTTTCTGGAAAACGCGTGCTGACCTCTGACCGAGATCAAGATAAGGAACATTTCCATCACCCGGCAGGTCCCCTTGTGGCTCCCAGCTTGCGGTAACCTCTGCCTAGAGAACAGCACTCTCTCGATCATTCTGTCATTGACATGAGTTTTAAATATGCTCGTTTTGCAAAGTGGTACACTGAGGCACAGAGGTGAAGCGCAGAGCCAAGAGGTGGCACGGCAGGGGTGGGAACCCAGGGAGTCCAGCCCCTGAGCTCACAGTTTTATTTATTTTTATTTTTTGAGATGGAGTCGCTCTGTCGCCCAGGCTAGAGCGCAATTGGTATGATCTTGGCTTACTGCAGCCTCCGCCTCTCAGGTTCAACTGATCCTCCTGCCCCAGTTGCCCAGGTAGCTGGGATTACAGGTGCCCACCACCGCACCCGGCTAATTCTTGTATTTTTATTAGAGACAGGGTTTCATTGTGTTGGCCAGGCTGGTCTTGAACTCCTGGCCTCAAGTGATCCACCCGCCTCAGCCTCCCAAAGTGCTGGGATTACAGGTGTGAGCCACTGTGCCCAGCCTGTTTTGTTTTTTGAGACAGTATTTCGCTATGTTGCCCAGGCTGGAGTGCAGTGGCAGGATCATGGCTCACAGTGGCTCACTGTGTTGCCCAGGCTGGTCTCAAACTCCTGGGCTCCAACAATCCTCCCATGTCAGCTTCCCAGAAGCGCTGAGATTATAGGCATGAGCTGTTTTTTAACCAGGATGGGGATCTGGGCACACATTTTAACCAGCATAGAGATCTGGGCCCTGGTTCTGCCACAGACATGCTGCGTGGCTCCAGGGAAGTTCCTAGTGGTCTCTGAACCTGGAGCAGGACCCCTGACGCTGCCCAGGCCAGGCCTACGGGGATAGAAGGGGGGACCCTCACCAGGCTCGATGGGCTGGAAGGAGGATCCCGCGAGCTCTTCTGAGGTGAGCTGTCCGAGTCAATGCCGAGGTTCAGCTTCTCCACCGATATGTCACTGCAGCAGACGAGAGGAGGGTGTGTCTGGGACCCAGGACCCTCGCAGGCTTCAAGGGGCAGCTGGGACCATGGGGCCCTCCTTCCTTACCCCGTGGTCCGGGCCTCGGATCCTGGAGAAGCCCCAGGGCTGAAGGTGCCTGTGCCCGTGGCATTGGGGATGAGCCTCCGGAGCAGCCGCACCCACGTGGCGACATCGATGTTCATCTGCCTAGCACGCTGGAACGCCTTCCCTGGGGGGACGGGGCAGGCGTCACCCTCCATGACACTCCCAGGACCCCTGGCCTCTCCCCCAGGAAGCCTGGAGCACCCTCTCACCTTGCTGCTTGGAGAAAATTTTCTTCTGCCGTCGGAGCCGAGGAATCCTCTCAATGACAGGGTTGCGGAAGGTGACCTGGGGGAAGGGACCAAAATGTGAGGACCCTCTGCCCACCTGCAGGCAGACAGTTTGGTAAGGAAGCCCCTGGGAGCACAGGTGTGCGCGCCCAAGTGGGGTTCTGGTCACGTGGCATCAGATTCAACCCGAGTACCAGGTGACAATGAAGAGGTCATCAGTGCAACCCATGGCTCTCCTCCTGAAGGGACATCTTGGAAAAGCAAGAAGCAGACAACCGGGTCCCCTTCTAGAGGTGGGGAGAGCATCTGACCCAACAAGACTGACAGACAGCGACTGCAAACGGACGCCACGCCATCCCACACCCCATTCCCCACATGTGCTCCCAGACCCCAGACCTGCAGTAGCAGCAACACCTGGGAACTTGCTAGAAACGCAGGTTTCCAGGCCCCCCTTTGACCTACTGAGCCAGAAACATGGAGTGGAGGAAGCGCGCGCATGCTCTCTCTCTCTCTCTATATATATATACACACACACACACACATATATATATACACACATATATATATGCACATATGAGTAGTCCAATCTCGGCTCACTGCAGCCTCCACCTCCCAGGCTCAAGAGATCCTCCCACCTCAGCCTCCTGAGTAGCTGGGACTATAGGCACGCACCCCCATGCCTGGCAAATTGTTGTATTTTTGTAGAGACGGAGTTTCACCATGTTGGCCAAGCTGGTCTTGAACTCCTGGGCTCAAGCGATCTGCCCACTTTGGCCTCCCAAAGTGCTGGGATTACAGGCGCGAGCCACCGCGCCCAGCCCTAAAGCACTCAGTATTTCAACAAGCCCCCAGGCAATGCTGGTGCCCACCCATCTATGGAAGCCACCTGTCAAGTTGAATTCTCCCAACTCCAACACAACTTCTAGAAGGTGCTGAAGTCACAGAACTGCAGTGTCTGGTATGGTTGTCACATGTGGTGATTTAAATTAGTGAAAATGTCAGCAAAACTAAAAGTTTGGTTCCCTGGTCACACTGGTCACACTTCAGATAGAGAACATTTCCATCTATAACAGAACTCAGCTACTGTGGGTGCATCGACAACAGAGCTGCAGAAAGTTCCTTTTTTCTTTGAGACTCTGTTGCCCAGGCTGGAGTGCAGTGGCGCAATCTGGGCTCACCACAACCTCCACCTCCCAGGCTCTAGAGATTTTCCTGCCTCAGCGTCCCGAGCAGCTGGGATTACAGGCACCCACCACCAAGCCCGGCTAATTTCTTTTTTTTTTTTTTGAGACACAGTCTCACTCTGTTGCCCAGGCTGGAGTACAGTGGTGTGATCTTGGCTCACTACAACCTCTGCCTCCCGGGTTCAAGTGATTCTCCTGCCTCAGCCTCCCAAGTAACTGGGATTACAGGCGTGCGCCACACCTGGCTGATTTTTGTATTTTTAGTAGAGACTGGGTTTCTCCACGTTGGCCAAGCTGGTCTTGAACTCCTGACCTCATGTGATCTGCCTGCCTACCCTCCCAAAGTGCTGGGATGACAGGCGTGAGCCACCACACCCAGCCGAATTTTTGTATTTTTAGTAAAGACAGGGTTTCACCATGTTGGCCAGGCTGGTCTCAAACTCCTGACCTCAAATGATCCATCCGCCTCAGCCTCCCAAAGTATTGGGATTACGGGCGTGAGCCACAGCGCCTGGCCAGAGCTGCAGAAAAGTTCTATGGAAGAGTGCTTCTGTATAGGCATAAAAACAAAATAGAATGCCACAGAGAGACCTTGAAGGCAAGGAGAAACGCTTTAGAATGTGTCCCCCAGGCCACCCACCATCACTTTCCATTTGGTTTGGGCTGTGTTCTGAATGGGAGAACAATTTTAAACCTCTGCCATCTGGAGTCAACTCTTCTCCACGCCCCTTTCTTTCTTTCTTTCTTTCTTTCTTTCTTTTTTTTTTTTGAGACAGAGTTTCACTGTTGTTGCCCAGGCTGGAGTGCAATGATGCGATCTTGGCTCACTGCAACCTTCATCTCCCAGGTTCAACTGATTCTCCTGCCTCAGCCTCCCGCGTAGCTGGGATTACAGGCGCCTGCTACCACACCCAGCTAATTTTTCTATTTTTAGTAGAGACAGGGTTTCACCATGTTGACCAGACTAGTCTCGAACTCCTGACTTAGTGATCTGCCCGCCTCAGCCTCCCAAAGTGCTGGGATTACAGGTGTGAGCCACTGTGCCTGGCCCCGCCCCTTTCTTTCACTGGTGCTTGATGGTCAGACCAGGGGAGAACCTCTGCTTAGGGATATGGATATAGAGAGACGGATAAATAGACACAGAAAGAGACAGATATAGACGCAGGTAGATAGAGAGGGGCATGGACGGAAGGGTAGTTACAGACAGAGAAAGAGAGAGGGACTGATAGAGAAAGGGATTCATAGAAAGAGAAGGATGCATGGATGGATGGATAGATAGATACAGCTATCGAGAGAAAAAGAGAGACACAGATAGATATAGAGAGGGATAGATAGAGACAGAGAGAGGAACGGGTGGATATAAATAGAGATAGAGGAATATACAGAGATGGATGGATAGAGGGATGAGCATAGATAAGATACATGGATGGATGGATAAGATGATAGATAATATAGATGGATAGATAATATAGACAGATGGGTAGATGGAAAGATAGATTAGTTGATAGATAATATAGAAGGATGGATAGATAGATATAGCTATATAGAGAAAAACAGAGGCACAGATAGATATAGAGAGGGATAGATAGAGATAGAGGAATGGGTAGATATATATACAGAGAAATATACAGGGATGGATAGATGGATGGATGATGCATACATAAGATTGATGGATAAGATGACTGACAGATAATAGAGACGGATGCATGGAAAAATAGATTGGCTGATAGATAATATATAGAGATAGATAAATGGATAGATGGATTAGATAAATAGATGATATAGATACCTAATATAGATGGATACATAGATAAGACAGATAGATAATATAGGTGTATCTATCAATGGATAGAGGATGCATTGATAAGATGGCTGGGCCGGGCGCGGTGGCTCACGCCGGTAATCCCAGCACTTTGGGAGGCCAAGGCGGGCAGATCACGAGGTTAGGAGATGGAGACCATCCTGGCTAACACGGTGAAACCCCGTCTCTACTAAAAATACAAAAAATTAGCCGGGCATGGTAGCGGGCGCCTGTAGTCCCAGCTACTCGGGAGGCTGAGGCAGGAGAATGGCATGAACCCGGGAAGCAGAGGTTGCAGTGAGCCAAGATCGCACCACTGCACTCCAGCCTGGGAGACAGCGAGACTCCATCTCAAAAAAAAAAGATGGATGGATGAATGCATAGACAGACAAAATGGATGGATGGACACGTAGGTGGGTAAATAATAGATAATATGTGTGTGTATACATATATAGGTAATCTATCATATATATATGTAAAATGGGGTACACATATAGGTTAGCGGAAGATTAAAAGTGTTTTTTAGGATAATTTGGCTAAATGAGGGGTCAAGTGCCCCTTCTCTGTGCCCCAGTTTCCTCCTCTGTCAAATTTGAGTAATAACAGTCCCTCTTTTGTTGGTTGGTTGTGAGAATTAATGAGTTCACGTCGCCAAAGTACTCGCTACAGAGCCTGGCTTATACTATGAGAACTCAGCTAGAAATGTCATTTAGACCAGGGGTTCCCAGCCAGGGAGCACTTGACAGTGTCTGGAGACCTCTGGGCTGTCAAAACTCAGGGGGAGGTGGTGCTACTGACATCCTGTAAGCAGTGGGGAGAGGTGCTACATCCTCTAGTACGCAGGACAGCCCCACCACAGAGGATGATGTGGCCCCAGATGTCAACAGTGCCAAGGGTAGGCCACCTCAATTCAGACCTTCACCCTCACACAGCTGTGGAAGGAATCACTTTCTCTTGACTGTGGCTCTGGTAGCAATCACCACGATATGTTGCCAGGTTTTGTATCTCTTTCCTGGTTGGAAGAAATTTTATAATTTATTTCCTTTTTTCTTTAAACATTTCTAAATTTGGAAATCAGCTTCTTCTTCTTCTTTTTTTTTTTTTAAGTATCTTGCCTCAGAACAAAACCAATCCCAGCTAAGGTCCTATCACTGATGTGGCTAATTAGAAGTGCTTTTCGTCTTCTTTTTTTTTTCTTTTTTTTTTTTTGAGACAAGAGTCTCACTCTGTTGCCCAGGCTGGAGTGCAATGGCGTGATCTCAGCTCACTGCAACCTCTGTCTCCTGGGTTCAAGCAATTCTCCTGCCTCAGCCTCCCAAGTAGCTGGGATTACAGGTACCCACTATCATGCCCAGCTAATTTTTGTATTTTTAATAGAGATGGGGTTTCACCATGTTGTCCAGGCTAGTCTGGAACTCCTGGCCTCAAGTGATCCACCCGCCTCAGCCTCCCAAAGTGCTGGGATTACAGGCGTGAGCCACCACACCTGGCCAAGGTGTACTTTTCTATCAAGGTTCAGAGACAGATCTAAAATGTATCTTCCCCTTCTAGAATACACTGGTCTAAAACATACCTGCCACTTCTGAAAGAGCCTGATCTAAAACTACCTTTCCGTATTAAGAGAAACCATATCTAAAACATATCTTATGCTTCTAAAAGAGCCTGATCTAAAATGTATCTTCCCCTTCTAGAACAAGCAGATCTTTTTTTTTTTTTGTGAGACTCCTGGGCGACAGAGTCTCACTCTGTCGCCCAGGCTGGAGTGCAGTGGTGCGATCTCAGCTCACTGCAACCTCCGCCTCCTGGGTTCAAGCGATTCTCCTGTCTCAGCCTCCTGAGTAGCTGGGACTAAAGGCATGTGCCACGACGCCCAGCTAATTTTGCACTTTTAGTTGAGACGCGGTTTCACCATGTTGGCCAGGCTGGTCTCCCTGACCTCAGGTGATCCTCCTGCCTCGACCTTCCAAAGTGCCGGGATTACAGGCATGAGCCACCAGGCCCAGCCTAGAACAGGCAGATCAAAAGCCTATCTTCCCTTTCTAGAAGAGCCTGATCTAAAACATATCTTTCCCTCTACAAGATATCTACTTCAAACATATCTTCCCTTTCTAGAAGAGCCTGATCTAAAACATATCTTTCCCTTCTAGAAAAAAGCAGATCTAAAACGTCTCTTCCCCTTCTGGAAGAGCCTGACCTAAAACGTATCTTCTCCTTCTAGAAAAGACAGAGTTAAAACATATCTTCCGTTTCTAGAAGAGCTGGATCTAAAATCTATTTTTCTCTTCTAGAAAAGCCTGACTTAAAACTTATCTTCCCCTTCTGGAAGAGCCAGACCTAAAACATATTTTCCCCTTCTAGGAAACTGGGAATGGGGCAGTGAGGGAGAAGAAGCATTTTCTCAGGGTCAGGTGTGGGCTATACCTCGGCCACCAGGCAGCCCTGGGGTTCCATGTCCAGCTGCACCTCATGCCTCTCATTGTCCAAGAAATCCTCCAACTTCAGGAATTTGAGGGCACACAGGCCCCGCTGGTCCCGCCAGAACACAGCCAACTCCAGTTCCCGTGCCTGGAGGGAGAGGAAGAGGGCCATCACTCAGGGTGCCAGAGGCATGGAACCCCTCCTCCTCTAGGCCCTGCTGTCCTCCAACGCAGCTCACCCTCTCCAGCTCCAGAGTGAAGCTCTGGTCCCAGGCATTGGGGCCACATGGCTTCCAAGACGTCTGCCCCACCACTGTGTTATCCAGCTTAAGCACAGTGCTGACTTCACCTGAAATGGGAGAGAGGGCCCAGTCAGAAAATGCTGGCAGTGGCCAGACAAGGTTGCTCATGCCTGTAATCCCGGCACTTTAGGAGGTTGAGGCAGGCGGATCACTTGAGGCCAGGAGTTCAAGACCAGCCTGGCCATCATAGCGAAACTCCGTCTCTACTAAAAATACAAAAAAATTAGCTGGGCGTGGTGGCACGCGCCTGTAATGCCAGCTACTCGGGAGGCTGAGGAAGGAGAATCACTTGAACCCAGGAGGCAGAGGTTGTAGTGAGCCAAGATCGTGCTACTGCGCTCCAGCCTGCGTGACACAGCAAGACTCGGTTGAAAAGAGAGAAGAGAAGAGAAAATAAAAACGGCCAGGCACAGTGGCTCATGCCTGTAATCTCAACACTTTCGGAGGCTGAGGCAGGTGGATCACCTGAGGTCAGAAGTTTGAGACCAGCCTGACCAACATGGTGAAACCCCATGTCTACTAAAAATAAAAAATTACCCAGGCGTGGTTGCACATGCCTGTAATCCCAGTTACTCGGGAGGCTGAGGCAGGAGAATCCCTTGAACCCAGGAGGCAGAGGTTGCAGTGAGCCGAGATCACGCCACTGCACTCCAGCCTGGGCAACAAGAGCGAAGCTCCATCTCAAAGAAAAAAAAAAAAGAAAAAGAAAGAAAATGCTGGCAGAAAGGGGCATGTCTATTATCTTTTTCTTTCTTTTTTTTTTTTTTTTTCGGTAGAGATGAGTCTTGTTATGTTGCCCAGGCTGGTCTCAAACTCCTGGCCTCAAGTGATATTCTCCTGCCTCAGCCTCCCAAGTATCTGGGATTACAGGCATGAGCCACCAGGCCTAGCTGTCTGCTATCTTTTTAATGAATCCTCCCCTCCATAACTTTTCTCCCACTGTAAAGTTTTGCATTTGACATTGAAGCCTTTAATCCAGTTGATTTTTTTACATGGTGTGATGTGAGGCAGGGATCCAAATTCAATTTTATTCTACATGGAAGTCCCAGCCACATACTCCTAAGGATTTATTTATTCATTTATTTTTTGAGCCAGAGTCTCTCTCTGTCACCCAGGCTGGAGTGCAGTGGCACAATCTCGGCTCACTGCAACTTCCACCTTCTGGGTTCAAACAATTCTCGTGCCTCAGCTTCCAAAGTAGCTCAGACTACAGGCGCACACCACCATGCCCAGCTAATTTTTGTGTTTTTAGTAGAGATGGGGTTTTGCCACGTTCGCCAGGATGGTCTTGAACTCCTGACCTCAAGTGATCACTGGCCTTGGCCTCTCAAAGTGCTGGGATTACAGGCGTGAGCCACCGCGCCCAGGCACTCCTGAGGATTTACCCTAGCCAAATGCATGTGGGTATACATCAGGAGATGCATTTATATAAAGTGTATGTAACAGTCCAAAATAGAGGCATCCCACAGTCCATTAACAGGAGAATTAATATTTTAAAACTGCTATACCGTCTTAGTAGCTGAAGTACGAAATTGCTGATATTTAACTATTTTTTTGCTTTCAGAAAGAGGCAATTCGATATGGCTCAGTCTAACATAATGGATTACTAAACAGGAATAAATATGAATGAACTATAGCTTGTCACAACAAAATGGATGAGTCTACCAAAACAATGCTTTTTTTGGTTTGGTTTTGTTTTTTGCATTTTTTTGTAGGGTGGGGTTTCACCACGTTGCCCAGGCTGGGTTCAAATTCCTTGGCTCAAGCAATCCCTCCACCTCGGCCTCTCAAAGTGCTGGGATTACAGGCATGAGCCACTATGCCTAGCCCCTAAACAATGTTGAATGAAAGAAGTCATGTGATAGAATAGTCTGTATGAGCCTGTCAATATAAAGTTCTAATACCAGGCAAAATTAAACAAAAGTTTTTGGGGATGCAAACATGGGGTTCTACAACTACAAATTATAGCAAGGAAATGATAAAAGTCGGGAGGGTAGCCACCTCTATGGCAGAGGAAGGAGGTGGAATTGTGGAGGAGACAAGAGGGGGCTTCTGGAGAGCTGGAAATATTCTATTTCTTTTCCTTTTTTTTTTTTTAAGATGGGGTCTCACTCAGTTGCCCAGGCTGGAATGCAGTGGTGCAATCACAGCTCACTGTAGCCTTGACCTCCTGCGCTCAAGCAATCCTCCCACTTCAGCCTCCCAAGTAGCTGGGACCGCAGGCACAAGCCACCATGCCCACGCCTGGTTAATTTTTGGTTGGTTTGTCTTCTCTTTTTTTCCCTTTAGTTTTTTTTCTGTGACACAGATTCAGGAGGGCCTGATGACATGTACCCCCAATTTTTTTTTTTTTTTTTGAGACAGAGTCTTGCTCTGTCACCCAGGCTGGAGTGCAGTGGCACGATCTCGGCTCACTGCAAGCTCTGCCTCCCAGGTTCATGCCATTCTCCTGCCTCAGCCTCCCGAGTAGCTGGGACTACAGGCGCCCGCCACCACGCCCGGCTAATTGTTTGTATTTTTAGTAGAGTTGGGGTTTCACTGTGTTAGCCAGGATAGTCTCGATCTCCTGACCTTGTGATCCACCCGCTTCGGCCTCCCAAAGTGCTGGGATTACAGGCGTGAGCCACCACACCTGGCCATACGTCCCAATTTTTAAGTTATTTGTAAAGACAAGGTCTTGCTATGTTGCCCAGGCTGGTCTTGAACTCCTGGGTTCAAGTGATCCTCCTGCAAATCCCAAAATGCTGGGATTCCAGGCATGAGCCGTGGCACCTGGCTGCCATAGTCTATTTCCTAACGCAGGTGGTGGTAATATGGGTGTCTGCTCTCCTGTTACTCTTCTCCACACTCCCTTTTTTTTTTTGTACATACGTATTAATTTTCTCTCTTTTTCCTTTTTTGCCATGAGATTACAAATCAAATTTTCTTTTAAAAAAATTATGGCCAACATGGTGAAACCCCATCTCCATAAAAATACAAAAATTAGCCGGGTGTGGTGGCGCACGCCTGTAATCCCAGCTATTTGGGTTGGCTGAGGCAAGAGAATCGCTCGAACCGAGGAGGCAGAGGTTGCAGTGAGCTGAGACGGTGCCACTGCACTCCAGCCTGGGCAGCAGAGGAGAATCTGTCTCAAGAAAAAAAAAATTATGGTAAAATCCATGTAACATAAAATTTACCATCATAATCACTTTGAAGTGTCCAGTTCAGTGGCATTAAGTACATTCACATTGCTGTGCAACCATTACCACCATCCATCTCCAGAACTTTCACCTTACAAAACTGAAACTCTGTCCACATTAAATAATAAACTCCCCATTCCCCCTCCCTCTACTCCCTGGCATCCATCATTCTACTTTCTGTCTCTATGAATCTAACTACTCTAGGAACCTCATTTAACTGGAATCATACAATATTTGTCTTTTGGGGACTGGCTTATTTCACTTAGACTAATGTCCTCAAGATTCATCCGTGTTGCAGGATAAGACAGGATTCCTTTCCTTTTTTTTTTTTTTTGAGACAGTGTTTCACTCTGTCATCCAGGCAGGAGTGCGGTGGCATGATCTTGGCTGACTGCAACGCCTGCCTCCTGGGCTCAAGCGATTTTCCTACCTCAGCCTCCTGAGTAGCTGGGATTACAGGCATGTGCCACCACACCCGGCTAATTTTTGTATTTTTAATAGAGATGGGGTTTCACCATGTTGGCCAGGCTGGTCTCGAACCCCTGGCCTCAAGTGATCCACCTGCCTCGGCCTCCCAAAGTGCTGGGATTACAGGCATAAGCCACTGCGCCTGGCAGGATTTCTTTCCTTTTTAAATCTGAGCAATGTTCCATTGCATGGCTGGCCCACGTTTTGTTTATCCATTCATCTATTGGTGGATCTGGGTTGCTTCCATTTTTGGCTTTCATAATGCTGCTATGAACACAGGTATACATATCTCTGAGACCCTTTTATTTTTTTAAAATATTTTTCTATCACTATTTTTAAAACTGACAAATAAAAATTATATATATTTATCATGCACAACATGTTGTTTTGAAATATGTATGCATTATGGAATGTCCGAGGCCCTGTTTTTAATTCTTTTGGGGATATGCCCAGAAGTAGCTTTGGATCATATGGTTACTCTTGTTTTTTTGTTTGTTTGTTTGTTTGTTTTGAGATGGAGTCTCATTCTGTCACCCAGGCTGGAGTGCAGTAGCATGATCTCTGCTCACTCCAACCTCTGCCTCCCGGATTCAAGCAATTCTCCTGCCTCAGCCTCCAGAGTAGCTGGGACTACAGGCGTGCACCACCACCAAGCCCGGTTAACTTTTGTATTTTTAGTAGAAATGGGGTTTCACCATGATGGCCAGGCTGGTCTTGAACTTCTGACCTCAGGTGATCCACCTACCTTGACCTCCCAAAGTGGTGGAATTACAGGTGTGAGCCATTGCGCCTGGCCTGCTTACTCTGTTTTTACTTGTTTCAGGAACTGCCAATATTCCTTCCTTCCTCCCTCCCTCCCTCTCTCTCTCTTTCTTTCAGACAGAGTCTTGCTCCGTTGCCCAGACTGGAGTGCAGTGGCTCGATCTAAGCTCACTGCAACTTCTGCCTCCTGGGTTCAAGCGATTCTCCTGCCTCAGCCTTCTGAGTAGCTGGGATTACAGACACACACCACCATGCCCAGCTAATTTTTGTATTTTTAGTAGAGATGGGGTTTTGCCATGATAGCCAGGCTGGTCTCGAACTCCTGACCTCAGGTGATCTGCCCCCCTCAGCCTCCCAAAGTGCTGGGATTACAGGTGTGAGCCACTGCACCCAGCCATGCCAATATATTTTCCAGAGGGCTGCACCATTTTACATTCCCACCAACAGTGCACAAAGGTTCTGATTTCTCTCCACATCCTCACCAACACTTATTTTCTGTTTGTTTTGTTGGGTTTTTAAAATAGTATTAGTCATCCTAATGAGTATGATATATTGGTTTCTTGTTTGGTTTTCCTTTCTTTTTAAATTTGTTTTATTTATTATTATTATTATTGAGATGGAGTCTTGCTCTGTTGCACAGGCTGGAGTACGGTGGCACAATCTCGGCTCACTGCAACCTCCGCCTCCTGGGTTCAAGCAATTCTCTGCCTCAGCCTCCCGAGTAGCTGGGATTACAGGCACCCACCACCACGCCTGGCTAATTTTTTTGTATTTTTTGTAGAGATGGGGTTTCACCATGCTGGCCAGGCTGGTCTTGAACTCCTGACCTCGTGATCCACCCGCCTCGGCCTCCCCAAGTGCTGGGATTACAGGCATGAGCCACCACACCCAGCCTTTTTTTTAATCTAAATAAACTTGAAATTTTTTTCTTTTTTTTTAATTTAGAGACAGGGTCTCTCTGTCATCTAGGCTAGAGTGAAATGGCTCAATGATAGCTCACTGCAGCCTAGAGCTCCTGGGCTCAAGTGATCCTCCCACCTCTAGAATAGCTAGGACTACAGGTGCGGGCCACCACATCTGGCTAATTTTTACATTTTATTTTTTGTAGAGACAGGGTCTTGCTATGTTGCCCAGGCTGGTCTCAAACTCCTGGCCTCAAGTGATCCGTCCACCTTGGCTTCCCAAAGTGCTGGGATTACATGTGTGAGCCACCACACCCGACCCCTGGCTTATTTTTTAAAGGTTTACAAATATGGGACATTCCAGGTCCCCAATGCCACCTCGTTTCTCAGGGCCCACGATGCCCACTCACTGGTGTTCTCGGCTTCTGATTTGAGGCTGCTCCGGCCACTGAGGCTTCCGCTTCGGCTGTAAAGGCCCCGGGCTGGGCGGCTCAGGAAGGGGGGGCGGCTGTCTGGGGTCCCAGGTCCCCCCACTGAGGGCGTAGGGTTCCAGGGGATGGTCTCTGGGAGGTCTCTGCAGCCCACCACTCGTACCTCCAGGGTCCCTGCAGGAGGGGAAAGCTCAGCAGGGGGCCACTTCTGGGGCAGGGTGAGCGGAGGGGACCACAGCGGGGAGGGGACACATCCAGACGCAGCCATGGTACAAGTGGGAGCCAGTGAGGGACAACCAGAATGGAGCATGGGGCATGAGGCCGGGATGTCCGTGCTGGGATAGGAGAATATGAGAGAAGCAGTCCTTCCGGGAGGGGCTCGGATGCGGGAGTTTAGGGGCAGAAGAGAGGCTCAGGGTACAGGCCGTGGGCCCAGGCAAGCAGGAACAGGGTAGGACTAGGGGTTCTAGGGGAGGACTCGGTGGACAATCTGAGGTCTAAGATGGGCTAGGGGTCTACGGTGGGGCTGGTCTGGAGGGGTAGATGGCTGAGGGGTCTGTGGAAGGTGGGGCTGGCTGGTCTGCAGCAGGCGGGTAGGAGGCTCATGGCTGAGCGTTGTGAGGCCGAGGTGGGGCTGGGGAACAAGGGCTGGGAGAAAAATACTGGGCCAGGTGAAGAGAGATGGAGAAACTGAGGTGTGGAGGGCGGGGCAAGAGCCCAGAATCAGAGGGCAAAGGAGGGGAGGACACAGTGGTGGGATGGGAGTCCAGGGTTGGGGAGAGTGGAGATTGAAGTCGGGGGTCACAGGAATGGGGAAATGAGAGGAGTCGGAGGCCCAGGGCTGCAGGAGTGGGGTAGGGTCTCAGGCCCACCTGTGAGCGGTGCGGGCTTGCACAGGGTGCTGTAGTGCGTGGCGGGAAAGGGCCCGGCCAGGCGGGTGCTGAAGGCAGCGGACGAGGCCGCAGCGAGCTCTTCTCGCAGCAGCCGCCCCTTGGGGTGGTCGGCGGGCAGCTCCCCAAGTCTCCGCTCCAGAGCCTCCCGCAGCAGCCCCAGCTTCTGGTTGGATTCTGTCAATTTCTCCTGGGCCTGTGGTGGGAAGTGTGGGGCTGGGGGCGGGACCAGGCTTGCCCCTTCCCAAGTGCAGGCCTAGGCCCCACCCCCAGGCTGAGTCTCACACTGAGCTCCTCCCTAGAGGGCTAAACCTCAAACCAACTTGGTCCCACCTCTGGGAAAACCAGGCCCCGCCCCTTGGAGAGGCCCCTCCCCTCACCGAGGGCCATTCCTGCCTGAAACCATGCCCCCTCGCTGAGGCCCCGCCCATCACAGTTGCACTGTTCCTGCCTGACGCCCTGCCCCTCACAGTAGTCTACCCTGGCTGAGGCCCCACCCCTTATGAAGGTCCCACCCCCTTTGAGACTCCACCCCTCACCATGGGTGTTCCTTGTGAAGTCCCCGCCGGTTGCTGAAGCCCCGCCCCTTGCTGAAGCCCCGCCTCTAATGAAAGCTCCGCCCCTCACCTCGCTGACTGCCTTGCGGTCCGGGGCCTTGGCAGCGCTGAGCAGGCGCAGTACATTCTTGGCACCCTCGGCCACCGCGTGCTCCACTCGGAAGTGGTGCCGCAGCTCTTCGATGCGTAGCTCCACAGCCCCCAGGTCAGGACTCCCTGTGAGCGTGGAATACAGGGCAGTGAGGCTAGCCTGCAGCGCCCCACCAACCTAGTCGCAGACACAGCCATTCGCAGGAACAGGCACGGGCCACAGACAAACCATCATGAAGACGCATCACGCTTCATCCAAGGGGCAGGCACAGTGACACTGTCGCACTGTCACCTGCAGGCAGCCACACTTCCACCCAGACTCTTTTATCCAAACACCATCACTCACAGGGCCAGTCCTAGGGAAAAAGTTACCCTGTTACGGGGGACAGTCTGGGCAATGATACACAGGCACACTGTCACCCCACGCTTACCGATAGACACATTGTCACGGTCCCTCTTCACCTCCAGGGATTTGCACAGGGACAGACGCAGGCACGTTGTGGCCCCCAGGGACAGCCACATTATCTAGATTCAGACACTGTCACCCAGGGGCTGTCACCCTAACAGACAGGAACATCTAAATCATAGGCCAAGCATGGCGGCTCAGGCCTGTAATCTCAGCACTTTTGGAGGCCAAGGCAGGTGGATTACTTGAGGTCAGGAGTTTGAGACCAGCCTGGCCAACATGGTGAAACCCTCTCTACTAAAAATACAAAAATTAGCTGGGCACAGTGACGCATGCCTGTAATCCCAGCTACTCAGGAGGCTGAGGCAGGAGAATCACTTGAACCCAGGAGGCGGTGGTTGCAGTAAGCCGAGATTGCGCCATTGCTCTCCAGCCTGGGTGACAGAGTGAGACTCTATGTCATTAAAAAAAAAAAAAAAAAAATACTGTCATACCCGTGTTGACACACCTCATTCCCCAATGAACAGTCACCAGGTTACACAGTCAACCAGGCATGGTGACACCCATGGACATTTGGACAACCACAGCATACTACATTTACACAGATGGTGTCAGTCACAAAGACACTGTTAAGAGACTCAGTGTTTGTCTCCTACCAAATTCCTATGTTGAACCCCTAATCCCCAGTGGGATGGCACTTGGACTTCTCCAAGTGCCTTTGGGAGGTAATCAGGGTTAGAGGAAGTCATGGAGGGAGGGCCATCATGATGGGATTAGCGCCCTTATTGGAGGAGGAAGAAGCTGGGTGCAGTGGTCCATGTCTGTAATCCCAGCACTTTAGGAGGCTGAGGCAGGAGGATCACCCGGGGCCAGGAGTTTGAGACCAGCCTGGGCACCATAGAGAGACCTTGTCTCTACTAAAAATAAAAAATAAATTAGCGAGGCATGGTGGCATGTGCCTGTAGTACCAGCTACTTAGAAGGCTGAACAAGGAGGATTGCTTGAGCCCAGAAAGTCGAGGCTGCAGTGAGCTGTGATCACGCCACTGCACTCCAGCCTGGGTGACAGACCAGGACCCTGTCTCAAAAAACTAAAAATGAAAAATAAGAAGAGGAAGAGACACTAAGGCTCTTTCTCCCTGTGAGGGCGCAGTAAGAAGGGAGCCATCTGTAAGCCAGGAAGAGCGCCCTCACCAGGAACCGACCACGCTGGTACCCTGATCTGGAACTGCCAGTCTCCGGAACTGTGAAAAACATAAATGTCTGTTATTTAAGCCACTCAGCCTATGGGACTTTGTTATGGCGGCCCAAGGAGAGTAAGGCAGGCACTGTCGCACTGACACTGTCACACTGTCACCCACAGGGACACATGGCATTACCACTTTGTCACCAGCGTAGGCACACTATCACCAGAGGAACACATACTCTGTCACAAAGATGTAGTCACCCTGCCACATAGAGACACTGTCATGAGTCAGACTCTGTTACACAGACACGGCCCTGTCATCTTGGGCACAGGGACACCATTATAGGGGCAGAGAAACACAGTCACAGACACAAATGCATTTATGCCCAAGCACAGGGTCAAGAAAAGGGGCACAGGCCAGGCATAGTGGCTCACACCTATAATCTCAACACTTTGGGAGGGTAAGGCAGGAGGATCACTTGAGGTCAGGAGTTTGAGACCAGCCTGGGCAAGACCTAGTCTCTACAAAAAAAAAATTTCTTTTAATAAGCTGGGTGTGGTGGCACACGCCTATGGTCCCAGCTACTCAGCAGGATTGCTTGAGCCCAGAAGGTCAAGCCTGTAGTGAGTTATGATCGCGCCATTGCATTCCAGCCTGGGCAACAGAGCAAGACCCTGTCTAAACAAAAAAAGTGTGTTGGCCAGGCACGGTGGCTCATGCTTGTAATCCCAGCACTTTGGGAGGCCAAGGCAGGCGGATCACGAGGTCAGGGGATCGAGACCATCCTGGCTAACATGGTGAAACCCCGTCTCTACTAAAAATACAAAAAATTGGTAGGGCGTGGTGGCTCAAGTCTGTAATCCCAGCGCTTCGGGAGGCCAAGGCAGGCGGATCATGAGATCAGGAGATCGAGACCATCCTGGCTAACATGGTGAAACCCCGTCTCTACTAAAAATACAAAAAAATTAGCCAGGCGTGGTGGCAGGTGCCCGTAGTCCCAGCTACTTGGGAGGCTGAGGCAGGAGAATGGCATGAACCCAGGAGGCAGAGCTTTCAGTGAGCCGAGATTGCACCACTGCACTCCAGCCTGGGCGACAGAGCAAGACTCCGTCTCAAAAAAAAATACAAAATTTAGCCGGGTGTGGTGGCGGGCGCCTATAGTCCCAGCTACTCAGGAGGCTGAGGCAGGAGAATGGCGTGAACAAGGGAGGCAGAGGTTGCAGTGACCAGAGATTGTACCACTGCATTCCAGCCTGGGCAACAGAGCGAGACTCCATCTCAAGAAAAAAAAAAAAAAAGTGTGTCCTTGCAGTGTGTGTCAGTGCGACAGTGCACGTGATTGTGTGCCTGTACTGTGGATATCCACATGGACTTCACAGTGACTATGTGTGATGGTAGGATCACACATTCCTTTGTCTCTGGGTGTTGTCGCAAGGATGGGTGACTGGATGACTTTATTCCTAAAAGTCCCAGTGACTGATAAAGCGCCATGTGGCAGCAGGTCTAGGGGTGACAGTGAGACTGTGTGTTTTTGTGTGTGTGTTTTTTTGAGACAGAGTCTCACTCTGTTGCCCAGGCTGGAGTGCAGTGGGGCGACCTTGGGTTACTGCAACCTCCGCCTCCCGGGTTCAAGTGATTCTCCTGCCTCAGCCTCCTGAGTAGCTGGGACTACAGCTGCGTGCCACCACGCCCAGCTGATTTTTGCATTTTTAGTAGAGACAGGGTTTCATCATGTTGGCCAGGCTGATCTCGAACTCCTGACCTCGAATGATCCGCCCGCCTTGGTTTCCAAAGTGCTGGGATTACAGGCGTCAGCCACTGCACCCAGCCGAGACTGTGTTTATAAGGCAACATACCTGTGACTATCAACTTCCTTGGAACTGTGTCTGTGTTATTGGTGTCCAGGTGAGTGACACATGTGGACACAGTGTGACTGTGAGTGTCTGACTCTCTGTGACCAAGTGCCAGGGTCATTATTCAGAATAGTCAGGCAGTCAAAAACATAGTAAATGAATGGGCGTGGCTGGGTACCAATAAAACTTTATTGACAAAAAAAAGACAATGGATAGATTTGGTCTGAAGGTGGTAATTTACCAACCCCTGATGTAATCCAAACTTTGCATGGGACAAAATGGGAAGCTCTGGCCCAGAGACGGTCAGGAATGTGTTGAAGTCTCACAGTGGGTCACAGGACCCACCTCCCTGCCCCAGAAAGGGACTCATTATGGAGCTGGAGGCTGAGCCCTGCAAGGCGAGATGCAGGCTAAGCTGCCTGGAAGCAAGGGACTCACCTTGGGTGTCATCCGGGGCTGCCTGGTTCTCCAGCTGGCCGGCCTGCAGCGCCCGGCGGAGTTGCATGCGGATGATGTCAATCTTGGTCTTACTGTCCTGCAACATCTGCTGGGCTGTCAGCAGCAGCTTCCGGTCCTGGAGGCAGAGACAGTCTGAGAGAGGAAGGCTAGGTGGTTGGGGTCTAGCCACACCATGCAGGTCCTAGGTGACTGTGGCAGAGTGTTCACATGTGGATGTAACAACACGCATTTGCAGGCCAGGCACGGTGGCTCATGCCTGTAATCCCCGCACTTTGGGAGGCTGAGGTGGGTGGACTGCTGAGCTCAGGAGTTAAAGACCAGCCTGGGCAACATGGCAAGACCTTGTCTCCACAAAAAAATGCAAAAATTAGCTGGGCGTGGTAGTGTGCATCTGTGGTCCTAGCTACTCAGGGGGCTGAGGCGGGAAGATCACTCAAGCCCAGGAGTTAGAGGCTGCATTGAACTGAGATTGCATCACTGCCCTCCAGCCTGGGAAACAGAGCAAGACCCTGTCTCAAAATAAATAAATAAGTAAATAAATGTACTTCATGCATTCCTGGAAACAGTGGCATGATGTAGTCCATGGAGTCCTCAGCCTCCTGAGTAGCTGGGATTACAGGCGCCCACCACCATGCCCAGCTTTTTTTTTTTTTGAGACATAATCTCGCTCTGTCGCCCAGGCTGGAGTGCAGTGGTGTGATCTCAGCTCACTGCAACCTCTGCCTCCCAGGTTCAAGCGATTCTCCTGCCTCAGCCTCCCGAGTAGCTGGGATTACAGGCATGTGCCACCACGCCCGGCTAATTTTTGTATTTTTTTAGTAGAGCTTGGGTTTCACCATGTTGGCCATGCTGGTCTTGAACTCCTGACTTCAAGTGATCCGCCCGCCTCAGCCTCCCAAAGTGCTGGGATCCGCGCCCCGGCCTACTCTATTCATTTTCACTGGGTCAGTATTACCCCCAGGGCGGGAGGCAGAAATTCTTAGGGGGTGAGAAACTCTTATTCTTTTTTTGTATAATGCTCAGATACATGTAAAAGATATACAATTGATCTAGGTTTTAAATTTTCATAGAATGGTGTTCAAATACTTGTACACAGGTGTTCATAGCAAAACTACTCACAATCGCTAAAAAGGTGGAAACAACCAAATGTCCACCAATTGATAAATGGGGCGCAGTGGCTCACATCCGTAATCCCAGCACTTTGGGAGGCCAAGGCAGGAGGAATGCTTGAGCCCAGGAGTTCGAGTCCAGCCTGGGCAACACAGACCCCTATCTCAATAAAAATAAAAATAAATTAAATAAATTAAATAATGTTAGGCCAGGCGAGGTGGCTCACATCTGTAATCTCAGCACTTTGGGAGGCCGAGGTGGGCAGATCACCTGAGGTCAGGAGTTCGAGACTCGCCTGGCCAATATGGTGAAACCCCGTCTCTACTAAAAATACAAAAATTAGCGGGACGTGGTGGCATGCGCCTGTAATCCCAGGTACTTGGGATGCTGAGGCACGAGAATCGCTTGAACCCAGGAGGCAGAGGTTGTAGTGAGCCGAGATCACGCCACTGCACTCCATCCTGGGCGACAGAGTGAGACTCCGTCTCAAAAAATAAATAAAATAGTGTCATTTAAAAAATCCATGCAGTCTGTCCTCCCATGTGACATTCACATGGAAGGACATGCACACACCAGCCTGTGGGTCTGGACATTAATCCTCTAGCTGTAGGTTGGCTTGTGCTTGTGGTGTCAGAATTTCTGGGTGTTGTTGGAGACCTGTGTGTTCCTGGGACTGATTGGCAGGACGGGGGATGTGTGTGTGTCTGTGCGTCCGTGTGCACCAGTCTCTGGGTATGAATGTAAGAGTGTGTGTGTGTGTCCAGATGTGGCTGTGGTGGGATTCTCCATGTGTTGCTAGATGTTGTTACCACTGTGTGTCTCTAGATGTTATGACAGCATGTGTGTGTGTGTGTCTAGATGTTATGATGGTGTGTGTGTGTCAAGGTATGACATGACTGTGTGTGCTTGTAACAGGAGACACCGTCAGCAGTGAGAGGCGGCATGTTGCCCTGACTGTGGATGGGCCTGAGGCTCTGCAGGGGACTGTGGGAGGAGGGGAGACAATTTGCCACATGTCTGTCTGACATCACCCAAAGTCATGCTTCCCATATGCCCCCATGAGCTGCCTGTGCCTTAGTCCTGACACCAAGTTACACCCATCAGCCAGTATGTCCCCAATCCAAAGGCTCCCAGCCTCCCATGGGGGCAGCTGTAGGCTGCACCCTATGCCCCCAGCCTGTGATCTGCTCACAGGCGTGTGCATACATGTGCGGTGTGTGTGCAGATACACGGGTGGGTGTGTACATGTGGGTGTGTACATGTGCGTGTGCATTGCAAATGTGTATGCAGGTATAGGTGCACAGGCAGGTGTGTGTGCATGTGCAGGTGTGTGTGCACATGGGGGGTATATGTACACATGCTGGTATACGCACATGTGGGTGTGTGCAAGTATGCATGCACGTGCAGCTGTGTGTGCACGTTCAAGGGTGTGTACACATACAGGTGTGTGCATGTACAGATGTGGGAGTACATGCCAGTGTGTGCACATACAGGTGTGGGTGCACACTTGAGTGGGTGTGTGTACACGTGGACAGGTGTGTACACATGTGGGTGGGTGTGCACGTGTGGGGTGTGCATGCGCAGGTGTGGGTGCACATTTGAGTGAGCGTGTGCACACGGGGACACGTGTACACATGCAGGTAGGTGTGCACATGTGGGTGGACTGTACGCACACAGGTGTGGTGTGTGCACACGGTGTGTGTGCACGTGCTGCCTCACCTTGGTGCTGCCATTGCTGTAGGTCTGGATCATGTTCTCCGCCCCCTGCTTCACCTTCAGCTCAATGGCCAACTGCTTCTCCAGGCCCGCCACGCGGCTCAGGTTGGTGGCCGAGCAGGTGGGGCCACCCGCACCAGGGGACTGGGGGCCATCTGGAGGCGACAGGTGGGAGAGAGTCACCACGCATCGTCACCTCGGCCTGCCTGGGAGGCTTCATCCTCAGCCCAGCCTGGGCATTGCCCCTGGGGCATGGGGGAGGGGGAGCTGGGGGCCAGCAGACAGGCAGGCAGGGGGACACCAGGGCCCAGCAGTCTACCCACCCACCCTCCCAGGGAAACCCCTCGGGGCTGGGGCAGAACCCAGGATGAATGAGTGCAGGCGAGCGCCCAGGTGTGTTAGTGTGTCCTTGGTGCTGGGTCCACTGCATTTGAGAGGCCCGTGAGTAACTACGTACATGTCTTGTGTGAGCCTATGGGTGTGGGAGTGGTGCCATCTGTGAGCTGCAGGGTGTTGGCATGGCTGAGTGTGTGTTTCCCTAGGTGTTAGTGTAACTCTGTGAGACGCCATGTGTTAGAATGACTGTCTGAGATTGTGGGTGTTGGGAGATGCTCTGCGTACATCTCTGACTGTTGCTACAACTGTGAGTTCAGATCTCCAGGTTGGTATGACTGAGTCTCCGGGTGTTGGCACATCCGGATGCATGTGTCTGCGTGAGTCTCTGAAGAGTGGTGTGACGCTTGAGGGGACCCTGGGTGCAGAAATGACTGAGGCTGGGCGCAGTGGCTCACGCCTGTAATCCCAGCACTTTGGGAGGCCGAGGCAGGCGGATTGCTTGAGGTCAGGAGTTAAATACCACCCTGGCCAACATGGCAAAACCCCGTCTCTACTAAAAATGCAAAAATTAGCCAGGCGTGGTGGCTCATGCCTATAATCCCAGCTACTTGGGAGGCTGGGGCAGGAGAATCACTTGAACCTGGGAGGTGGAGGTTGCAGTGAGCCAAGATCGTGCTATTGCACTTCAGCCTGGGTGACAAGAGCAAAACTCTGTCCTTCCCCACCAAAAAAAATTCAAACCGCTGAGTGAGGTGGCTCACACCTGTAATCCCAGCATTCTGGGAGGCACATCACCTGAGGTGGGTGGATCAGTTGAGGTCAGGAGTTTGAGACCAGCCTGGCCAACATGGTGAAATCCCATCTCTACTAAAAATACAAACATTAGTTGGGCGTGGTGGTGCAAGCCTATAGTCCCAGCTACTCAGGAGGCTGAGGCAGGAGAATCACTTGAACCTGGGAGGTGGAGGTTGCAGTGAGCTGAGATTGCACCACTGCTCTCCAGCCTGGGTGATGGAGCAAGACTCCATCTCAAAAAGAAAAAAAATGTAAAACCAATAAAAATTTTTTAAATTAAAAAACAGGCTGGGTGCAATGGCTCACGCCTGTATTCCCAGCATTGGGAGGCCAAAGCAGGAGGATCACTTGAAGCCAGGAGTTCTAGCCAAGCCCTGGCAGCATACCAAGACCCTTTCTCCACAAAAAAAAAAAAAAAAAAAAATTAAATTAGCCAGGCATGGTGGTGTATGCCTATAGTCCCAGCTACTTGGAAGGCTGAGGTGGGAGGATTGTTTGAGCCCAGGAAATTGAGGCTGTAGTGAGCTTTGATCACACCACTGTACTCCAGCCTGGGTGACAAGGCAAGATCCTGTCTCCAAACAAAAACAAAAATAAACAGTCTTTGGGTATCATCCATGTAACTGTGGGAGTTTCTGGGTATTCGTGTGACAGTGTGCACATCCTTGAGTGTTGCCTGGGTGTTGGCGTGGCTGTGTCTGGAGGTATTCGTGTGACAGTATGTGCACCCTTGGGTGTTGCCTGGGTGTTGGTGTGGCTGTTTTTTTAGGTGTTTGTGTGACTGCATGCACATCCTTGAATGTTGCCTGGGTGTTGGCGTGGCTGTGTTTAGAGGTATTCATGTGACAGCATGCACAGTCTTGAGTGTTACTGGGTGCTGGTGTGGCTGTATGCACCTCTCTGGGTGTTGGTGGCTACGGGGGTCATGGCATGCATCTCCCTGGGGGTCCATGGAGATGGGTTAACCTGGCTCTGGAGACCATGGGTGAGCCAGTGAGCAGTGGAACCCCTGGAGTCCCGCATCCCCAGAGGCATCCCAGCTTACCGTGGGTGGCCGCCGGGTCGGGAAGCACCACGTGAGCGTGCAGCTCCTGCAGCTGCTGGTGCAGCAGGTCGAGGCGGCGCGAGGAGCCCCGCAGCAGCAGCTCCACGGGGCCCAGGCTGCGGCCCAGGTCAGTGGTGGCCCGCCGCAGGTTCTCAGCACCCTCCTTCAGCTTCAGCTCCTTGCGGATTTCCCGCCGCAGCCGCTCCCGCTCCAGCTCCAGCTGCTGCTGTACCCCAGGGGCTGCCAGGTCTGCCCCGGCCAGGCCCAGCTGCTCTAGCAGGGACCAGCTGCGAGGCTCACTCTGAGGAGGACAGAGCAGGGTCAGTGGAGCTAGGAGAACTCCAGGTGCAGACCACATGCAGCCAGCCTGGCCCAGCCTCTGCCCTGGATTGGGGCTCCCAAGACAGGGCCTGCTCTACCTCCTCGGACTCCCAAAACTGGAAGGTGAGGAGGCCTTGCCACTGCTTCCTGACCTCCCCAAACTGGGAGGTCTCAAGAGCAGGGCCTTGTCACCCCCACCACCACAGCGTCCCCCACATTAAGGGGGTCTCAAGAATAAGATCTGTCTCCCTTCTGCTGCCTCCCCCAAACTAGAGGGTCCCAAGGGAAGATTCCTTCTTTTCTCTGCTGCTCCCCGAAACTAAGAGGGCCCAAGGGCAGGCCCTGTCTTCTCTCTGCTGTACCCCTAAAACTACAGGGTCCTGAGGACAGGCCCCATCTTCCCTCACTTGTACCCTGAAACTATGGCATCCCGAGGGCAGGCCTCATCTTTCCTTGGCTACACCCCCAAAACTAGGGTATCCCAAGGGCAGGCCAAGTCTTCTATCTGCTGTACCCCCAAACTATGGGGTCTTGAAGACCCTCATCTGCTCTTCTCCTATGTTCAACAACTGGGACCCTAAAAAGCAGAGCCCGGTCTCCTTCCTTCTGTCTCTCCCCAACCTGGGAGCCCCAAAGGGCACTGGATAGTCTCATCCTCCAGACAGAGAACTCTGAGGCCAGCGCCCCATCTCCTCTCCTTGTTCCCAAACTGAGAGGTACCCGGGGAAGGACTACTGGCCTGTGCCACTTGGGGCCCCCTTCTGCCTGCCCCCACAGGGACCCTGGACCCCACCTCCAGCTCCTGCTCCGAGGGGTTATTGGCCTCCGCCATCCTGGGTCCGGGCTGAGGGCCCCGCCCTCTTCCTGAACCTCAGCCCCACCAGGGCCTCTCGGCCGCCACTTCCTCTTTCCTGTCAACTCCCAGCACCCCTCGCGCGGGGCCAACTCCAGGGCATCTAAGGGACCTCCTGTTCCTCTAGATGAAACCCAGGGACAGTCCTTGCTCCCTGTCCCTAGAGAATGTCCAAGGTGTAGGCAGTTTGTACATTCACACACTCATGGTGTATCCATGAGGGGACGCAGGCTCCGGGGGCTGACTTGAGTGTGCACTAACTTTCAAATACATATGTGGATATGCACAGAACACAGGCTCACAAATGTTTGCACACTTTCTTTTTCTTTCCTTTTTTTTTTTGAGACAGAGTCTCCCTTTGTGTTGCCCAGGCTGGAGTGCACTGGTGTGATCTTGGCTCACTGCAACCTCCGCCTCCCAGGTTCAAGCAATTCTCTTGCCTCAGCCTCCCGAGTAGCTGGGATTACAGGCATGCGCCGCCACACCCAGCTAATTTTTGTATTTTTAGTAGAGACAGGGTTTCACCATGTTGGCCAGGCTGGTCTCAAACTCCTGACCTCAGGTGATCCGCCCCCCTCAGCCTCCCAAAGTGCTGGGATTACTGGGCGTGAGCTACCGCGCCTGGCCTGTGTTTGCACAGTTATGGCTGCAGGTGTGTGCCTGCAACACAGGCTCACATGTGTGCACACTCCCATGCCTGTGTGTGTGGATGAAACAAAGATCCACACACAGGTGCACACTTCTACACCTGCAGGTGTGTGCCTGGAAAATGGGCTCACAGTGTACCCATTCCCATGCCTACCACATATGCACTTATTTGCAAACACATACAAGTGCTTATGAGCTTCGCTCTAGAACCCATACAAGACACGCTCCCACCTGCCCGAGAGGGCACGGCCCACATGCTCATGCGTGTGCACATGCTCACACACATATGCACGCTCCCCGAGGCCCCTGTAGCGCATCCATGCTCCCACAGACCTCCAGCCCTGCGACTACCTGCATATGTCCCTCCAGACTCTCCCAGCCACCCCTTGTCCCCGGCTTCCCCTTCAGGGTCAGAACAGCCACTTCTTCAGAGGTGAGGCCCCTTTCCTGCAGACGGGCCCTCCCAACTTCCTGCTTCCTCTCAGTCCAGTCGCCAACTGTTATTGACCATAGCTGAGAGGCCCAGGGTCTCAGCCAGCCCAGTGGCACCTCCCTCAGGCCAACACAATTAGGGGATAGCACTGGGGGACTGGGCTAAGAATTTCCAAAACCAGGCCAGGCACGGTGCCTCACGCCTATAATCCCAGCATTTTGGGAGGCCGAGGTGGGTGGATCACCTGAGGTCGGAAGGTCGAGACCAGCCTGACCAACATGGAGAAACCCCGTCTCTACTAAAAAAAAAAAAAAAAAAAAAAAAAAAATACAAAATACAAAATTAGCCGGGTATGGTGGTACATGCCTATAATCCCAGCTACTCGGGAGGCTGAAGCAGAATCACTTGAACCCAGGAGGCAGAGGTCGAGGTGAGCCAAGATCGTGCCATTGCACGCCAGAGTGAAACTCCGTCTCAAAAAAAAAAAAAAAAAGAATTTCCAATTTCCAAAATCACGCCGGGCGTGGTGGCTCACATCTGTAATCCCAGCACTTTGGGAGGATGAGCGAGGCAGATCACTTGAGGTCAGGAGTTCAAGACCAGCCTGGCCAACATGATGAAACCCCGTCTCTACTAAAAATATGAAAATTAGCCAGGCATGGTGGCACGCGCTTGTAATCCCAGCTGCTTGGGAGGCTGAGGCATGAGAATCGCTTGAACCCAGGAGGTGGAGATTGCAGTGAGTCGAGATCACACCACTGCACTCCAGCCTGGGCGACAGAGTGAGACTCTATCTCAAAAAAAAAAAAAAAAAAAAAAGAATGCCCCAAATCAGCAGCCTACAAAACCACTTGCTAAGCACACAGTAACATTCAAGAACAACTTATGATGGCATTACTTCCTGATAAGCTCATCATAAGTTGAAAATATCATAAGTCAAAAATGCATTTAATATATCTTACCTACCAAACATCATAGCTCACCCTGGCCTACCTTAAACGTGCTCAGAACACTTACCCAAGCCTACAGTTGGGCAAAAACGTCTAACACAAAGCTACTTTACAGTAAAGTTGAATATCTCATGTAACTTTTTTTCTTTTTTTTGAGACAGGGTCTTACTCTGTTGCCCAGGCTGGAGTGCAGTGGTGTGATCATGGCTCCCTGCAGTGTCTACCTCCTGGGCTCAAACAGTCCTCCCAGCTCAGCCTCCCGAGCAGCTGGGACTACAGGCATACGCCACCACACCTGGCTAATTTTTGTATTTTTCATAGACATGGGGTCTCACTACGTTGCCCAGGCTGATCTCGAACTCTTGGCCTCAAGTAATCCTCCTGCCTCGGCCTCCAAAAGTGCTGGGATTACAGGTGTGAGTCACTGCCCCGTGGCCAGGGCCTTGATTTAAAACAAGAGCACCCAGATTCCAAATGCTGGCTCGGAAATGGCCCCCTGGGGTTATCTCCTTCAGCTGGGAGCATCCATTTCACAGACAAGGAATGTTATCCTTGGCTCGTGACTGATCTCAAGCACAGCTGCCCCCAGGCAGGAATGCCACAGACCAAGTGTATCATTCCCACCATCTTCCCAATCCTCCCTACTAATCTTGAGCAGCTGCCAAGAATCTCCCCACTTCACAGGTGAGGAAACTGAGGCTCAAGGAAGTCACAGTAGTATGTTTTGTTCGTTTGTTTGAGACAGAGTCTTGCTCTTTCGCCTAGGCTGGAGTGCAGTGGTGCAATCTCGGCTCACTGCAATCTCCACCTTCCGGGTTCAAGCAATTCCCCTGCCTCAGCCTCCTGAGTAGTTGGGACTACAGGCACGTGCCACTGCGCCCAGCTAATGTTTTGTATTTTTAGTAGAGACGGGGTTTCACATGTTGGCCAGGCTGGTCTCAAACTCCTGACTTCAAGCAATCAGCCAGCCTCGGCCTCCCAAAGTTCTGGGATTACAAGTGTGAGGCACTGTGCCTGGCCAGTAACAGTTTTCCATGGAGGGGAGATTTTCTCCCCATACCCGGGGACATGTGGCAACATCCAGAGACATTTTTGGTTGTCATGACTGTGGGTAAGGAGGTGGCTTCTATCAGGGTGAGGCCAGGGATGCCACTCAACGCCCTGCAGTGCACAGGACAACCTCTACTGCAAAGAATGACCCAGCCCTGAATGTCAGTAGTGCTAAGGCTGAGAAGCCTACGGTTAAGGGTCATAGATTTGGCCAGGTGTGGTGGTTCATGTCTGTAATCCCAGCGCTTTGGGAGGCTGAGGCAGGAGCAGTGCTTGAGGTCAGGAATTGGAGATCAGTCTGGGCAACACAGCAAGACCTACAAAAATCTCTACAAAAAATAAAAAAGTATTGGCCAGGTGTGGTGGCTCTGCCTGTGATCCTAGCACTTTAGGAGGCCAAGGCCGGAGGACTGCTTGAGCTCAGGAGTTCGAGACCAGCCTGGGCAATAACGGTGAGACCCCCATCTCTACAAAAAATGTAAGAATTAGCCAGGTGTGATGGCATGTGCCTGTAGTCTCAACTACTTGGGAGCCTGAGGTGGGAAGCTGGCTTGAGCCCAGGAGGCAGAGGTTCCAGTGAGCCGAGATCACACCATTGCACTCCAGCCTGGCCAACAGAGCCAGGCTTTGTCTCAAAAAAGAAAAAAAGAGGCCGGGCGCGGTGGCTCATGCCTATAATCCCACCACTTTGGGAGGCCGAGGCAGGCAGATCACGAGGTCAGGAGATCTAGACCATCCTGGCTAACAAGGTGAAACCTTGTCTCTACTAAAAATACAAAAAAATCAGCCGGGCATGGTGGCGGGCGCTTGTAGTCCCAGCTACTTGGGAGGCTGAGGCAGGAGAATGGCGTGAACCCAGGAGGCAGAGCTTGCAGTAAGCCGAGATCAAGCCACTGCACTCTAGCCTGGGCGACAGAGCAAGACTCCATCACAAAAAAAAAAAGGAAAAGAAAAAAAGAAAGGCTGGGGGCAGTGGCTCACACCTGTAATCCCAGCACTTTGGGAGGCCTAGGCGGGCAGGTTACTTTGAGCTCAAGATTTCAAGACCAGCCTGGGCAACATGGCGAAACCCTGACTCTACTAAAAATACAAAAATTAGCCAGGCGTGGTGGTGTGCACCTGTAGTCCCAGCTACTCGGGAGGCTGGGGTGGGAGAACGGCTTGAGTCTAGGAGGCAGAGATCATGCCGCTGCACTCCAGCCTGGGTGACAGAGTGAGACCCCAGTCTCAATTTAAAAAAATAAAGAAAAAAAAAATCAGCCAGGTGTGGTGGTGCATGCCTGTAGTCCTGTAGATCAGGTGTTTGAGGCTGCAGTGAACAAGAATCTCGCCACTGCATTCCAGCCTGGGTAACAGAGCGAGACCCCGTCTCTACAAAAGTAAAAGGAAATTAGCCAGGCATGTTGGTCTGTGCCTTTTGTCCCAGCTACTTGGGAGGCTGAGGCAGGAAGATCACTTGAGCCCCGGAAATTGGAAATCGAGGCTGCGGTGACATAGGATCGCACCGCTGTACTCCAGCCTGGGTGACAGAGCAAGACTCTCTCCTCTAAAATAAATAAATATAAATAAGTAAATCAATAAGGACACAGATTCACACCCTGAGCTGCTGACCAGGACGCTTACCAGTAACGACTTCACAGCAGCCCCGCCTGCCAAGTGCTGGCGAGGTCTCGGTCTCTCTCTCCCATGAACACCCTCTTAGTCCCATTTTTCCTAGGTCAGAACCGAGGCTCAGAGAGGCGAAGGCACTGGGCCCAGGACACACAGCGAGGAAGTGTCAGCACTGGAATTTAAGCCCAGGCTCACCAAATACCACCCTCGCTCAGAAGGCCCCACCCCATCCCCAGCGGGCAGAGGGAGCACACAGCCAAGAGCGGGGCCAGCTCAACTGGGGAAGTCCAGGCAGAGAGGAGAGGTGGCCTCCCTCGGCCCCACCTCCAGCAGCTGAGGTCTGTAATGCACAGAGGGAGGGAGGCTGGGCTCCTGGGTTCTCCTCCCCTGAGTGACTCACTTCTACCCAGGGCACAGGGGTCACCTGAGGGCCAGCAAGGCAAACCCAGGACTCAGGGCCCTGGCCTGGCCTGTCCTATGGAGAACCCCTGCTCCTCCGCTGCCCACCATGGAGCGGAGACCTCAGACCCAGAGGACCTGCCTCCCATAATCCCCATCTTGCCAGAGCAGCCAGGGACCTAGACCCCCATATCCGGAGATTTCAATGCCTTGGGCGTTTCCGGAATCTGGACAGGACATCCGTTTGCAGGACACAGAACAGACAGGCACACGTTGGGACAGACAGAGGGACAGGGCAGCAGGCCCAAGCAACCACGAGAGAGGGGTGACCAGGAGGGGGGAAGAGACTGGGGAGGAGATGGGAAGGGGGGACCAGGGCGTGGGTCCAGCCTCATTGCAGGAATCACAGCCTGTCTGGGTCATGTGTGGGATGCGCCAAGCGCATGCATGCGCCCGGGGATTCCTACACAGCCCTCCCTGGACCGGGGGTAGAGGCAGGGACCCCGGCCCATCCCGGCCCTGAGGTCTGACCTTGTGTGATCGGCAACACCAGATACGCCCAGCTCCTCGGCAAGGCCGGCAGGCCATCAGCAGGACTGGGAAGGCGGGAGGGACCGGGGGTTACCGGGGAGACACAAAGGGGTCGGGGGCAGGTGCAGAAGGAGACGAGAACCCAGTTACACAACAACCACAGGACAATGAACTGGATGGTGAGGTGCTAATGGGGGCACCGAGGCACAGACATTTCTCAGATTTGGGTCACTTGAACCAAAGAAGGTTGGCAGTCACCCTGGCCGTGCTTGTCACAGACGGGGAAGATGAGTCCAGGTCAGAGATCCCCACCAGGTGGCACAAGGGGAATCTGGCTGGGCGGGAGGCTGGTGCCAGTCACGTGTGTGTGTTAGCAGGGTGGGGGTGACCCAGCCGTGCCCAGCCACCATGCAAAAAAGTAGGATTCTATATACGGGAGCATCCCTGGCCTGTTGACTGAGACACTCCCCACCCGGGAGAAGGTTCCACCTGACAGCCCAAGGGTGGGAGTGGGGGTCCCCACTCCCCCGACCTAATGCAGTGACTCGGGTACTTCCGCCAACAGGTGCCAATCTGGGTGGCGTCTGGAACATCATAAAGCTGTCTAGAGGCGGGGGTGGCTGGAGCTTTGTTATGCGGGGGAAGGGCACGGGCCGGGCCCAGCAGCCTCCTCCTCTCCCAGGGCACTGCGCCAGGCACATGCCCCAGGTGGAGCGGCACCTGCCGGGTAACCAACCCTGGGGAGGGGGATGAGTTTGGGGGCGGACGAGAGGCACTGGGACTCCCAGCCAGCCACAGACACCCGAAGTAGAGCCTCCGCCGCGCCCCTTCTAGTTCTCCAGGAGAGGCCGAGTTTGAGGGTGCAGCAGGGGTTGCCTCCAGGATCGCCCCCAAACCAGCCCCGTCCACATCGCCACCTGCCGAGAAGGGGGCCTCGCTGGCTCCACAGTCCCGGCCCAGGGAGGGGGCGCCGGGCGCTCCGGAGGCCCCCGCCCTCGCCATCGTCACCCGAGTCCCGTTCCGGGGGCTGGGGGGGCTCCCCCGGCAGCGCGCGGGCGGGGTCCGCCGGCGCCGTCCGGTCGCCCCGGGACTCCAGACGCAGGTGTGCCTACCTGCACGGCGTCGCTGGCCATGTCCTCCTGCCGCCCGCCAGGGGTCCCCGCGCGGAGGGAGGGGCGGCCAGAGGAGCGCGCGTGCGCCCCGGGCGTGGCGGGGAAGGGGCGGGCGCGGCGCGACCCTCCCCGGCGCGCGGCCCGCTCCGGCCTGCTCGGCTCCCGCCTCGCCTGGCCAGGCCGCCGCGTCCCCGCGCCGCGCCCTCCGGCCCCAGCGGCCGCCGGGCCTGGTCACGTGACCCCAGAGGTCGGCGCCCGGGGAGGGGGCGGGGCAGAGGGGGGACGGGTTCCCAGAGGCCCCCGGGGCTGCGGGGTCCCGCCCGTCCGCCCCCTCGGTCTCCCGAGCCCGGAGCACCCCCCTCGGCTCCCCACCTTTCCTCTTTCCGGGTCCCGAGACGACCGCACGCTGCCGAGGGGTCCCCCATTGGAGCGCGCGGGAACCCGAGGAGAACGGTTCCACGCGTTCAAGCCGAGAGCGGCGGAGGCCTTTGGGCCTCCCGGGACCCCTGAAAAAACAAACAGAATAACCCTCCACCCCACCCTACCCCGGTGCATTTGCAAGCTCGGGACGCCTGCATCTGTGGTCCCCTATTCAAGGGCATGGAAGTTTCCCCGTTACCTGGAGACAAGCTGTGGGCGGATCTGCATTCAAATCCCAGCGCTTTACGCCTTGGGGGAGCCAAACCCTTCCGGGCACCTCATCTGTGAAATGGGAATGATGCGCTCACCTCCTAGGTGTTGGTAAAATTCAATAAGACAGTGCAGGCCAAGAGCTGAGAACACACTAGACGCTCCATAAGTGTTAGCTGCTGTCACTTTTAATGTTATCGTAATTGTTTGTTTGTTGTTTTGCTATTTTTGGACGGAGTTTCGCTCTGTTGCCCATGCTGGAGTGCAGTGGCGCGATCTCGGCTCACTGCAACCTCCGCCTCCCGGATTCAAGTGATTCTTCTGCCTCAGCCTCCTGAGTAGCTGGGATTACAGGTGCCCACCACCATACCCGGCTAATTTTTGTATTTTTAGTAGAGACGGGGTTTCATCATGTTGGCCAGGCTGGCCTCGAACTCCTGATCTCAGGTGATCCGCCCGCCTCGGTCTCCTAAAGTGCTGAGATTACACAGGCCTGAGCCACCGCGCCCAGCCTCTATTATCGTTATTGTTATTAAAAGAGGTTTGAATCCCAACTCGCTGTTCATCCTGGGGACCCCTGTGGCCTCTGAGTCTCAGTTTTCCCCGCTATAAAATGGGCACCGCCTTCTTTTTCGGGGCTGCTGCATGCAGATGGCGCTCCATAAATGCAGACTCGTGCCCAAGCGGAGAGTGGAGGCCTCTGCGGAATTTCTAGGGGATCTCCGGGCTCTGCAGAGCGTGCAGCTTTGTTCGTGGCCGCCGTCGGACCCTCACTCCTTCGGAAACCAGGCGAGGGAGCCAAACCTTGGTCTCCGGGGCTCCGGCAGGGAGCGCTCCCTGGCGGCAGTGCCTGCACATTGGCGCCCTTTGGGACCCGAGGAAGCGCCGTGGGCTGCGGGTACCTTGGTTACCCGTGGCTCTGCGTGGTTTCAGTCGTCCCAGAAACCAGGGCGCGATGTTTTCTCTCTTATTTTTTCCTCTGAGCAACTCTTTGGGAGATACTAACAACAGAAAGAGAGAAGGAGGAGAATTATGCTGATCCAGAACCCATCCAGCCGGGCATGGTGGCGCACGCCTGTAGTCCCAGCTACCAGGAGGCTGAGGCGGGAGGATCGCTTGAGCTCAAGAGGCTGAGAATGCATCACTGTGGGGAGAAATCATGATGCCCCTGCACTCCAGCCTGGGTGACAGAGCGAGACCCTGTCTAAAAAAAGAAAGAAAGAAAAACGGCTGGGTGCAGTGGCTCACCCCTGTAATCCCAGCCCTTTAGGAGGCCAAGGTGGGCGGTGGATGGATCACTGGAGGTCAGGAGTTCGAGACCAGCCTAGCCAATATAGTGAAACCCATCTCTACTAAAAAATATAAAATTAGCTGAACGTGGTGGCGCATGCCTGTAATCCCAGCTACTCGGGAGGCTGAGGCAGGAGAATCGCTTGAACCCAAGAGGTGGAGATTGCAGTGAGCCGAGATAGTGCCATTGCACACCAGCCTGAGCGACAGAGCAAGATTCCATCTAAAAAAAGAAAAAAGAGGGGGTCAGGTGTGGTGGCTCACACCTGTAATCCCAGCACTTTGGGAAGCAGAGGCAGGTGGATCACGAGGTCAGGAGATTGAGACCATCCTGGCTAACATGGTGAAACCCCGTCTCTACTAAAAATACAAAAAATTAGCCGTGCGTGGTGACGGGCGCCTGTAGTCCCAGCTACTAGGGAGGCTGAGGCAGGAGAATGGCATGAACCCAGGAGGCGGAGCTTGCAGTGTGCCGAGATCGCGCCACTGCACTCCAGCCTGGGCAACAGAGCGAGACTCCGTCTCAAAAAAAAAAAAAAAGAAAGAAAGAAAACAACAACAACACACACACAAGCCCAGAATTCACCCACATTTCACCTTTCCACTTTGTCGCATCCAGTCCCTACCATCACTCACCTGAACCAGTGTAGTCACCTCTCTCCTGGTCTCCTGGTTTTGCCCTCGCCCCCACAGTCTGTTCCCACAACAGCCCAAGGGAGCAGTGAACACATGAGATGGGGTATGCCCCTCCTCTGTCTAGAACCCTCCATGGCTCCCAGCTCACTCAGGGAAAAAACTCAGGTCCTCCCCACAGCCCACGAAGCTCTGCACCATCAGTTCTTACTTCTTCCCATCTCTCCCCCTTGCTCACTCTTTCCAGCCACATGAGCCTTCTAACTGTTTCTCAAATGCTTGTTGATTGAATAAAAGAAAGAACTCTGTGGCTGGGCGCAGTGGCTCCCACCTGTAATCCCAGCAATTTAGGAGGTCAAGGGGGGTGAATCACTTGAGGCCAGGAATTCGAGACCAGCCTGGCCAACATGGTGAAACCCCATCTCTACTAAAAAATTAAAAATTAGCCAGGTGTGCTGGCGGGCATCTGTATATCCAGCTACTTGAGAGACTGAGGCAGGAGAATGTTTGAACCTGGGAGGTGGAGGTTGCAATGAGCCAAGATCGCACCCCTGCACACCCCACTGGGTGATAGAGCAAGACTCTGTCAGAAAGAAAGAAAGAGAAAGAGAGAGAGAGAGAGGAAGGAAGGGAGGGAGGGGAAGGGAGAAAAAGAAAAGAACTCATGGCCAGGCATGGTGGCTCACGCCTGTCACCCCAGCACTTTGGGAGGCCCAGACAAGCGGATCACGAGGTCAGGAGATTGAGACCATCCTGGCTAACACGATGAAACCCCATCTCTACTAAAAATACAAAAAAGTAGCCGGGCGTGGTGGCGGGTGCCTGTAGTCCCAGCTACTCGGGAGGCTGAGGCAGGAGAATGGCGTAAACCTGGGAGGCAGAGGTTGCAGTGAGCTGAGATCACGCCACTGCACTCCAGCCTGGGGACAGAGCGAGACTCCAGCCTGGGGGACAGAGCGAGACTCCCTCTCAAAAAAAAAAAAAAAAAAAAAAACTCTGCAAGCTAGTTCTTTCATATTTATTTATTTATTTGTTTGTTTGTTTAGACAGAATTTCGCTCTTGTTGCCCAGGCTGAAGTGCGATGGCACGATCTCGACTCAACGCAACCTCTGCCTCCCTGATTCAAGCAATTCCCAGCCTTAGCCTCCTGAGTAGCTGGGATTACAGGCATGTGCCACCACACCCGGCTAATTTTGTATTTTTAGCAGAGATGGGGTTTCTCTACATTGGTCAGGCTGGTCTCGAACTCCTGACCTCAGGTGATCTGCCCACCTTGGCCTCCCAGAGTGCTGGGATTACAGGTGTGAGCCACCACGCCCAGCCTGATATTTATTTATTTAGAGACAGGGTCTCACTCTGTCACTCAGGCTGGGGTGCAGTGGCGCCATCACAGCTCACTGCAGCTTCCACCTTGCAGGTTTAAACGATCCTCCTACCTCAGCCTCCCAGGTAGCTGGGACCACAGGTGTGCACCACCATGTCTGGCTAGTTTTTTCAAAAAAATTTTTTGTGTGTGTGTAGATACCGGATCTCGTAATATTGCCCAGTCTGGTCTTGAACTCCTGGGCTCAAGCAATTCTTCTGCATTGGCCTCCTGAAATGCTGGGATTACAGGCATGAGCCATCAAGCTTGGCCCAAACTAGTTCTTTTGCTCCAGTTTTGCAGGTGAGTAAGCTGAGAAGTCCCTTACCCCAATCATCAAGCCAGGATGTCTATGGCCCTTTCCCTGAGAAACGAAGTAGCTCCCTCTAATTCTCCAGCCCACCCATTCTACAGATGAGGAGGACAAGGCAGAGTGAGGTTTCATGGGGGCCGAGGGATTGGGTTGTCTGGAACCACCTTGCACAGGGATGGGCCCTCCCTCCCCCACCTGTGAGGTCCCAGGCTGCCTCCCCCACCTGTGAGGTCCCAGGCTGCCTCCCCAGATGGAGCTGGGGAAACCAGCCAAATTCTTACTCCACCCTTCAGGCATTCATTTACTCAGTGAATATTTACAGAGACCCACTGGGGAGTTTGGAGGCACTGGAAATAAAGTTGCAGTTCAGGCCTTTTTTTTTTTTTTTTTGGAGACAAAGTCTCATTCTGTCACCCAGGCTAGAGTGCAGTGGGTGAGATCACAGCTCACTGCAGTGCAGCCTCAACCTCCCAGGTTCAAGTCATCCTCCCACCTCAGCCCCTTGAGTAGCTGGGACTGTAGGCATGCACTACCATGCCCAGCTAATTCTTTTTTTTTTTTTTAATTTTTTGCAGAGATGAAGTCTCACTGTGTTGCCCAGGATGGTCTTGAACTCCTGGCCTCAAGTGATCCTCCCGCCTCGGCCTCCCAAAATGCTGGGATTACAGGTGTGAGCCACCACGTCCAGCCACACTTTGTTTGCACTTTAAAAGGGGAGACGTGGCCAGGTGTGATGGCTCAAGCCTGTAATCCCAGCACTTTGGGAGGCCGAGGTGGGTGGATCACCTGAGATCAGGAGTTTGAGACCAGCCTGGCCAACATGGTGAAACCCCATCTGTACTAAAAATACAAAAAAAATTAGCTGGGTGTGGTGGTGAGTGCCTGTAGTCCCAGCTACTCGGGAGGCTAAGGCAGGAGAATCGCTTGAATCCGGGAGGTGGAGGTTGCAGCAAGCCAAGATTGCACCATTGCACTCCAGCCTGGGCAACAAGAGCAAGACTCCGTCTCAAAAAACAAACAAACCAAGAAAGGGGGCGGGGAGACATAGCCAGGCATGGTGGCGCACACCTGTAGTCCCAGCTACTCAGGAGGCTGAGGCACCAGAATTGCTTGAACCTGGGAGGCAGAAGTTGCAATGAGCCGAGATCACACCACCGTACTCCAGACTGGGCAACAAAGCAAGACTCCGTCTCAAAAACAATAAAAATAAAAAAGGAGCGGGGGGAGGGGTGGTGGTTGCTGGGCACAGTGGCTCATGCCTGTAATCCCAGCACTTTGGGAAGCCGAGACAGGTGGATCACCTGAGGTCAGGAGTTCGAGACCATCCTGGCCAACATGGCAAAACTCCGCCTCTACTAAAAATACAAAAATTAGCCGGGTGTGGTGGCACACGCCTGTAATCCCAACTACTAGGGAAGCTGAGGTAGGAGATCGCTTGAGCCCAGGAGGCAGAGGTTGCAGTGAGCCAAGATCGTGCTACTGCACTCCAGCCTGGGAAACAGAGCAAGACAAAAAAAAAAAAAAAAACCAGTGTCGGGGGGAGAGACAAAGGACTAATTGTACAATCTCAACAAAGTATGATAACTGCACCGGCACATCCTTGCAGCTGTTCTTACCCCTCTCTAATTCACTCTGGGGCCTTGGAAATCCTAAATCACGCCATCACCATCCCTGCTTCTCCCTGCTAGAAAACGTGCCTGTGCCTGGTTTCCCAGCAGACTTAGGAAAAACTTCATACTCCTCACTTGGTCTACAAGGTGGTCTTGTCAGACTTCTCTGCCCACCTGTCCAAACACCTCACTCTCCTCACCCCCATCCAGCAACATTAGCCTTCACTATGTTCTTCAAATAGTCTCACCTTGGCCAGGCACAGTGGATCATGCCTGGAATCCCAGGACTTTGTGAGGCTGTGTCAGGTTGATCACCTTAGGTCAGGAGTTCGAGACCAGCTTGGCCAACATGGTGAAACCCCATCTCTACTGAAAATACAAAAAAAAATTAGCCAGCTGTGGTGGCAGATGCCTATAATCCCAGCTACTTGGGAGGCGGAGGCTCGAGAATCGCTTGAACCCAGGAGGTGGAGGTTGCAGTGAGCCAAGATTGTGCCACTGGGCTGTGCGTGCCTGTAATCCCAGCACTCTGGGAGGCAGAGGCAGGTGGATCACCTGAGGTGAGGAGTTGAAGACCAGCCTGACCAACATGGTGAAACCTGTCTTTATTAAATACAAAAAATTAGCTGGATGTGGTGGTGGGTGCCTGTAATCCCAGCTACTTGGGAGGCCAAGGCAGAAGAATTGCTTGAACCTGGGAGGCGGAGGTTGCAGTGAGTCGAGATTGCACCAGTGCACTCCAGCCTGGGCAACAAGAGTGAAACTCCATCTAAAAAAATAAAAAAAATTAGCTGGGTGTGGTGGCCGGCGCCTGGAATCCCAGCTACTCAGCAGGCTGAGGCAGGAGAATCGCTTGAACCAGGGAGGCGGAGGTTGTAGTGAGCTGAGATCATGCCATAGCACTCCAGCCTGGGTAATAGAACAAGACTCTCTCAGAAAAAAAAAAAAAAAAAAAAAGGCCAGCGATTGGCTCATGCCTGCAATCCCAACACCTTGGGAGGCTGAGGCGGGCGGGTCATGAGGTCAGGAGTTCGAGACCAGCCTGACCCACATAGTGAGACACCATCTCTATGGAAAATACAAACATTAATTGGGCGTGGTGGTGCTCGCCTGTAATCCCAGCTACTTGGGAGGCTGAGGCAGGAGAATAACTCAAACCTGGGAGGCAGAGATTGCATTGAGCCAAGATCATGCCATTGCACTCCAGCCTGGGCAATAGAGTGAGACTCCACCTCATAAAAAAAAAAAAAAAAAAAGGCGAGGCGCGGTGGCTGACGCCTGTAATCCCAGTACTTTGATAGGCCAAGGCAGGTGGATCACGAGGTCAGGGGTTCAAGACCAGCCTGGCCAAGATGGTGAAACCCCATCTCTCCTAAAAATACAAAAATTATCTGGGTGTTGTGGCGGGCACCTGTAATCCCAGCTACTTGGGTGGCTGAGGCAGAGAACTGTTTGAACCTAGGAGGCAGAGGCTGCAGTGAGCCGAGACAGTGCCATGCACTCTGGCCTGGGTGACAGAGCAAGACTCCGTTTCAAATAAAAAACAAAAATCATGCCACTGCATTCCAGCCTGGGCAACAGAGTGAGACCAAAAAAACAAAAAAACAAACCACCTCCCACCGTCAGAAAAAAAACAAACAAAAACAAATAGTCTCACCTTACTTCCAACCACATGGCCCTTGCACTGGCTATTATCTGTTCTGGAATGCTTTTCTATCACATCTTTCCAGGGCTGGCCGCTTTTGCTCATTTAGTTATCTGTTTAAATGTAACATCTTCTGAGCAATCTTCCTAGACCACACCGACGTCATTTCTGGCCCTTGGCCCTGTTTGATTATTTTGCATGTTACTCGTCCCTGAAATTGCACAGAGCCTGTGCTACGTCCGTCTTTGTGAAAGGAATGAGTGGGCACAGTATGAGGTATCAGGCGAAAGGTATCCCAGACTGCAAAGGCTGGAGGGGGTAGCTGTCGCACTTCAGAGGAAGCAGTCAGTGTAGGCTTCCCTGAAGGGCAGGTACTGGAGTAAACTTGGGAAAGACAAGCTAGAAAATTGCAAGGTGGGCTGGGCGCGGTGGCTCACGCCTGTAATCCCAGCACTTTGGAAGGCCGAGGCGGGTGGATCACGAGGCCAGGAGATTGAGACCGTCCTGGCTAACACGGTGAAACCCTGTCTCTACTAAAAATACAAAAATTAGCCGGGCGCGGTGGCTCACACCTGTAATCCGAGCACTTTGGATGGCCGAGACGGGAGGATCACAATGTCAGGAGTTGGAGAGCAGCCTGGCCAATATGGTGAAACCCTGTCTCTACCAAAAATATAAAAATTAGGTGTGGTGGTGGGTGCCTGTAGTCCCAGCTACTCGGGAGGCTGAGGCAGGAGAATCGCTTGAACCTGGGAGGCAGAGGTTGCAGTGAGCCGAAATCATGCCACTGCACTCCAGTCTGGGCGACAGAGCAAGACTTTCTCAAAAAAAAAAAAAAAAAAGGACTAAGCGTAGTGCCTCAGGCCTGTAGTCCCAGTACTTTGGGAGGCAGAGGTGGGAGGATTGCAGAGGACAGGAGTTCTAGACCAGCCTGGGCAGCATAGGGAGAGCATCATCTTTAGTTATTATTATTATTATTATTATTATTGAGACAAAATCTTGCTCTGTCACCCAGGCTGAAGTGTAATGGCATGATCTCGGCTCACTGCAACCTCTGCCTCCCAGGTTTAAGCAATTCTCCTGTCTCAGCCTCCTGAGTAGCTGGGATTACAGGCGTGTGCCACCACGCCTGGCTAATTTTTTGTGTTTTTAGTAGAGATGGGGTTTCACCATGTTGGCCAGGCTGGTCTCGAGCTCCTGACCTCAAGTGATCCACCCACCTCAGCTTCCCAAAGTGCTGGGATTACAGGCAGGAGCCACTGGGCCCAGCTTCTAGTTATTTTTTAATGATACTAAAGAGAAAGAAAGGAACAGAATGATGCAGTCTGATACCATTCGTATCAAACACACACACACACACACACACACACACACACACACATATATGTAAAGTGGAAAGATGTATAAAGTAAAGGAGGCTGGGCGGGGTGGCTCATGCCTATAATCCTAGCACTTTGGGGAGGCAGAGGCGGGAAGATTGCTTGAGCTCAGGAGTTCCAGAGCAGCCTGGACAACATGGCAAAACCCCATTTCTTCTAAAAAATACAAAAATTAGTGGGCCAAGGAGGTGGAGGTTACAGTGAGCTGAGATCTCACCTGGCACTATGGCCCGAGTGACAGCCAGACTGTTTATTTTTTTATTTTTATTTATATTATGTAATTTTATTTTTTGAGACGGAGTCTTGCTCTGTCGCCCGGGCTGGAGTGCTGTGGCGCAGTCTCGGCTCACTGCAAGCTCCGCCTCCCGGGTTCACGCCATTCTCCTGCCTCAGCTTCCCGAGTAGCTGGGATTACAGGCGCCAGCCAACACGCCCGGCTAATTTTTCTATTTTTAGTAGAGACGGAGTTTCACCATGTTGGCCAGGCTGGTCTCAAACTCCTGACCTAAGGTAATCCACCCACCTCGGCCTCCCAAAGTGCTGGGATTACAGGTGTCAGCCACCACGCTCGGCCTGCAAAACCCCACCTTTACAAAATTTTTAAAAATTAGCTGGGCATGATAGGTAACAAGAGTGACACCCTGAAGAAAGAAAGAAGAAAGTGGAGGGAAAGAGGGAGGAAGGATGATAGGAAAATAAATCTGCCAGGATCTAATAAAGCTTAGTGACCATGCCACCATGCCACTCCTAAGTATTTAAAATAAATGAAAATTTATCTTCCCCAAAATACTCTTACAGTACAAGCTCTATTAACAGTGGCCAAAGACCGGAAACAATCAATTGGCCAAGAACAGGTGAGTGAAACTATATTGGCTACATTATAGTATAGCCACACAATGAAATACCACTCAGCAGTAAAAAATAACGAGCTGTTGATATCCCCACAACATGGACAACTCTCAAAAACACTTTGCTGCGGCCAGGCAGGGTGGCTCATATAATCCCAGCACTTTGGGAGGCGGAGATGGGCAGATCACATGAGGCCAGGAGTTCGAGACCAGCCTGGCCAACATGGCGAAACCCCTCTCTACTAAAAATATGAAAATTAGCCAGGTGTGGTGGCGGGCGCCGGCAGTCTCAGCTACTCAGGAGGCTGAGGCAGGAGAATCGTTTGAACCCGAGAGGCGGAGGTTGTGGTGAGCAGAGATCGCCACTGCACTCCAGCCTAGGTGACAGAGCCAGACTCCGTCTCAAAAAAACAGCTTTGTTGAGCAAAAGTCAGACACAAAAGACAACCTATTGCATGCTTCTACTAACGTGAAATTCAAGGAGACAAAACTATCGTGGAGCTATAGAAATCCAAATACTGAAAAATGTTCTGTCCATTTGAGTCATTCCAAGCTCCCTATTCTTTTCAGAGCCTACACTGTGGAGGACCCCCAGGCCGTAGACTGATAGCAACTGGGACAGTTCTGGTTTCAGCGCCCAGCGCAGACGCCACTCTTCGAAAGGGTGGGGCACACGCCAAAACGCAATCATCTGGTCTTCAGTTATCAGTACTAAACATGGCGGCTCCCACCGAGCACCACACCCAGATCACGAGACCGCGCGCTGTCGGAGCCAGTCTGTCGGCTCACTGGGGCGCGCCTACTTTTAGATTGACCAATAAACGCGAGGCGTAAGGCACGCCCTCTTTCTTCCCGTCTCCGCCAATAATCTCCCGGCCCCTTCCACAGGACCCAATCACCGCTTCGGCCTCTCTTGAATGAAAAGGCAGCGGCCCAGTGAGCAGAGCAGCAGCCCGACGCAAGAGGCAGGAAGCGCGGCAGCTCGTGTCTGAGCGCCCGGCGGAAAACCGAAGTCAGAAGGCTCTGTTAGCAGCACGCGGAGAAGAACGGGGAGCCAGGTGAGCAGCAGATCCCGGGCGCGGGGCCGCGGTGTGGGGACGTCTGAACTGAGAGCGAGAGGACGAGGGGAGACGTTGGGATCTAAGGGGAGGAGGAGAAAGGGTCGCGAGACGGTGGGGGCGGGGCGGTTGGTGTGTCAGAGCGCTGTGTGTTGGCCGTTGGGCACCGGGGCGCATGCGCTAGGGGTGGGCCAGCCGTTGGCGCGCGGTGCTCCGGGCTCGGGGCACGCTTCTGGGAGGGGCTGTCATGGCCTACGGCGCTCCGAGCCCCACTTGGAGTCTGTCAGTTCGTCCGAATAGACCCCGCGGCGGCCTGGGGCCATTTGGAGAGGGACGAGGGGGTGACGCCGGGGTCTGGGGCCTGGGTGGGAGAAGTTGGAGCTTCCAGTTGTCAGGGGTTTCTTTGGGTCCGAGGGACTTGATCCCTTTCCCACTCTACCTTCTTCTTGGTCTACTTTTTACGGGATTCGGGATTCTGAGATTTAGAGCAAATAAGACTTTATTTTGGAAGGCCGGGCGCGGTGGCTCTTGTAATCTCAGTACTTTGGGAGAGACCAAGGAGGGCGGATCACTTGAGGTCAGGAGTTCGAGACCAGCCTGGCCAACATGGTGAAACCTCGTCTCTACTCAAAATACAAAAAAAAAATCAGCCGAGCGTGGTGGCGAGCGCATGTGGTCCCAGCTACTCGGGAGGCTGAGGCACGAGAATCTCTTGAACCCGGGAGGTGGAGGTTACAGTGAGCCGAGATCGCTACACTGCACTCCAGCCTGGGTGACAGAGCGAGATTCTGCCTCAAAAAAAAAAAAAACCGGAATGAAAAAAAGACTTTCTTTTGGAAATAGGAGTCCCCAGGTGGGAATAAACTCAGGGGTGGAAAGCCTGCCTGGGGACACTTGAGGGTAACTGGGTACACGTGGCGTGTCTGGGTTGTGAGTTCCCCGCTGTCACCTTTCAAGTTCATGCGCTCCTGGCGCCTGAGCGGTCATGGCCACCCACTTTGGGCGGGGAAAACCCCGCCGGATCCTTTCCTGATCTAATCAGTTTTGAGCTTTAGATCCTGTCCATCCCGGTTTCTCGAAAATTTTATCGTAGCAGATTTGGTTTACCCCAATTTATTTATCTCTTTCTTTCTTTCTTTTTTTTTTTTTTTTTTTTTTTTTGAGACAGAGCCTTGTTCTGTCGCCCAGGCTGGAGTGCAGTGACACTATCTCGGCTCACTGCAGCCTCCGTCTTCCGGGTTCAAGCAAGCACATCCGGCTAATTTTTGTATTTGTAGTAGAGACGGGTTTTCACCATGTTGCCCAGGCTTGTCTCTAATTCCCGACTTCAAGTGATCCGCCCGCTTCGCCTCCCAAAGTGCTGGGATTACAGGCATGAGCCACCACGCTGGGCCCCAATTTCTTTTTTTAAATTTATTTTTCTTGAGAAAGGGTCTCCCTCTGTCACCCAGGCTGGAATGCCATGGCGCCATCACTGGCAGCCTCGACCTCCTGGCTCAAGCGATCCTCCCGGCACAGCCTCCCAAGTAGCTGGGACTACAGGCCCGTGCCACCACACCGGGCTAATTTTTTTTTTTTTTAATTTCTACTTATTTATTTTTTAGCCTTTGCTACATAGAAGGTGCCCCTTGGGCTGTGTGTTTTTTAAGTTTTTTTAAGTTTTAGGGTACATGTGCACAACGTGCAGGTTTGTTACATATGTATACATGTGCCATGTTGGTGTGCTGCACCCGTTAACTCGTCATTTGCATTAGGTATATCTCCTAATGCTATCCCTCCCCCCTTCCCCCACCCACCCGGCTACTTTTTTAAAAATTGTTTTTGTATAGATGCGGTCTCGACTTATTGTCTATGTTGGTCTCGAACTCCTGGGCTCAAGCCATCCTCCCACGCTGGCTTCTCAAAGTGCTGGGATTACAGAAGTGAGGCACCATGCCCAGCCTGCCCCAAATTTATTTCCCCACCAACAAAACAACTTTGCTTTATTTCCTTAAAATACACCATCTCTTGGCCACCTAGATTTGGAGCCCAGAATAGACTGTGGCTTTTCTCTACCCGTGGATTGGTCAGGGGATGTTCCTGTCTTGTGGCATGTCCCACCCTTTCTTTCCTTACCTCACGCCCCTACCCTGGTTACTTCTCTTTCATTTGGTGACTGGTTTTCCCTGCTACTGGTCTTAACCTCCCCCTTCATCAGAGGAGTAAATTACAGTACTCTTGGGCAGATCCTGATTGAGTGGCTCAGCTCCAATCTAATTAGCAATTCCCTATTGCTTAACAAGTACACAGGCCCAGGCTGGGCGTGGTAGGTGGCTCATTCCTGTAATCCCAGCACTTTGGGAGGCAGAGGCAGGAGGTTTGCTTGAGTCCAGGAGTTCACGACCAGCCTGGGAAACATGGTGAAACCCTGTCTCTACTAAAACAAAAATTAGCCAGGCGTGGTGGCATGCACCTGTAGTCCCAGCTACACAGGAAGCTGAGGTGGTAGACTCACTGGGCCTGGGAGGTCGAGGCTCCAGTGAGCTATGATTGCACCACTGCACTCCAGCCTGGGTGACAGAGCGAGACCCTGTCTCAAAAAACAAACAAACAAACACATGCCCTGTGTGGCTGACCAGCTCTTCCAGCTTTGTCTTCTGCCCTGACGCCAGCCAGCTAGTCCTACTCTCCATACCGGAAAAGGCTCTGGTGCTTTTCGGACTGACCTTTCTTAGCTCCTGTTTTCCCTGCTGCCTGGGAAGTGACCCCTTCAGATTGCCTGTTTGAAGGGTCAAATAAAGAGACACGTTCAACGCTGCCTGAACGCCTTTATTCTAGTTCCGTTTATTCAGCCATTGTTATGGAGTGCTTATTAGCTGTTCTCACAGGGCAGGGCTGACTGGAAGTGGTGCTGTTTTAGTTGGGGCTGTGAGGAAATGCCTTTCTGGAGCAAAGGAGGCCCAAAAGAAGTGGGGGATTTGTGACGCTTCCAGGCAGCAGGAACAGCAAGTGCAAAGGTGCTGAGGTGTGTTTGAGACATGGCAGCAAGGCTGGCGAGTGAGGGGCAATGGGGGAGATGAGGTATGAGTATAGAGGAGTCGGGTTAGGAGGGGCCCGGTAGGCTGACTTTGTGAGGACTCGAGTTTTTTTCTAAGCACAGTAGGAACCCATTAAAAGTTTTGAGCAGAATAGTGATGTACTCTTAGGGTTTTTTTTTTTTTTTTTTTTTGAGACAGAGTCTTGCTCTGTCGCCCAGGCCGGAGGGCCATGGTGTGATCTCAGCTCTCTGCAACCTCTGCCTCCTAGGTTCAAGTGATTCTCCTGCCTCCGAGTAGCTGGGATTACAGGTACCCGCCACCACACCTGGCACATTTTTGGTATTTTTAGTAGAGATGGGGTTTCACCATGTTGGTCAGGCTGGTCCTGGACTCCTGACCTCAGGTGGTCCGCCTGCCTCGGCCTCCCAAAGTGCTGGGATTACAGGTGTGAGCCACTGCGCCTGGCCGTGACTTAGTTTGATAGGGTCTTTCTGGCTGCTCTGGGGAGGGGCTGGGGGATGGCAACAGGGAAACCAGGGAGGAGGATATTGGCTTAATTCAGGCAAGAGATGATGGCACCTACATGTCCAGCTGACAGTGGTTAAGCAAAATGTAGTATGTTGGTGAGACGGAACATTAGGTGACCATGGAAAGAAATGAGGCCAGGTGTGGTGGCTCACACCTGTAATCCCAGCACTTTGGAAGGCCGAGGTGGGCGGATCCCCTGAGCCCACAAGTTGGAGATCAGCTTGGGCAACATGGTGAAACCCCATCTCTGTTACAAATACAAAAATTAGTGGTGGCGGGTGCATGTAGCTCCTGCTACTAGGGAGGCTGAGGTGGGAAGATCGCTTGATTGAGCCCGGGAGGCAGAGGTTGAAGTGAGCTTTGATTGGGCCACTGCACTCCAGCCTGGGCAACAGAGTAAGACCTTGTCTCAAAGAGGGGGAAGAAAAAAGGAAGGGAGTACTGATGATGTGGTAGAGCACACTGTGCTGAGTGAAAGAAGCCAGACACAAAATGTCACAAATTGTAAGATTTCATTTATGTGAAATGTCCACAACAACAGGCAAATCCATAGAAACAGAAAGCAGATTAGTGGTTGCCCGGGGCTGGGGTGGGGTGTTTAGGGTATGGATATGTAAAGGGTACAGGAGCTTTTATTTCAAGGTGATGAAGTATTCTAAAATTGCACATGTGGTAGTGGTTGCACATGTCTGTGACTACCCTAAAAACCACTGAATTATCTGCCTTAAGTGGTGAGTTGTATAGCATGTAAATATCTCTGTGAAGCTTTTCTTTTTTTTTTTTTTTTTCAGGCTGGAGTGAAGTGGCGTGATTTCAGCTCATCACAACCTTAAACCTCCCGGGTTTAAGCAATTTTTCTGCCTCAGCTTCCTGAGTAGCTGGGATTATAGGCGCCTGCCACCATGCCTGGCTAAATTTTTGTATTTTTAGTAGAGATGGGGTTTCACCATGTTGGTCAGGCTGGTCTCGAACTCCTGACTTCAGGTGACCCACCCGCCTTGGTCTCTCAAAAGTGCTGGGATTACAGGCGTGAGCCACCGCGCGCGGCCTGTAAAGCTGTTCTAGTTAAAAATAATAATAATAATAAGGCCAGGCGCGGTGGCTCACACCTGTAATCCCAGCACTTTAGGAGGCTGAGGTGGGTAGATCATGAGGTCAGGAGTTTGAGACCAGCCTGACCAACATGGTGAAACCCTGTCTCTACGAAAAGTACAAAAATTAGCTGGGCATGGTGGCAAGCACCTGTAATCCCAGCTACTCAAGAGGCTGAGGCATGAGAATCTTGAACCCTGGAGGTGGAGGTTGCAGTGAGCCGAGGTTGCGCCACTGCACTGCAGCCTGGGTGACAGCAAGACTCCGTCTCAATAATAATAATAATAATAATAATAATAATAATAATAATAATAAAACAGGTGATAGCAGCTTGGGGCCAGCATGGTAGCATAGGTGAGAACTGGCCAGAGGGCCTTGGTGGGATTCACTGCCTCATGGACAGGGAGGTTGAGAGAGAGAAAACAGCCATTGAGACAATGGAATTGCTGTTTCTGAGCCAGGAATGAGTGACAGCGAGGCCAGAAGTGGCCTAGGATCCTCAGCATCCAGCCTCAGGAAGAATTGTAGCAGCTGTCACCCTCTGCTCCACCCCCCCACTGGAGTCTGGGGTAGGGGAGGAGGACGAAAGACAATTGTCCTCATGTTTGGGTCCCTTGCACCCAGCAGGCACTTGGTATGCATTAGATTAATAAAGCAAAGAGGTAGGCAGACTTTGTATTAATTCCATTTTCCATCTTCTCAGCTTTATTTTTATTGGCCCAGGCCCAATAGGACGCCTTTCATGAGAGCACTTAATTATTCCCCTGTGCAGACCACAGAGAGTGGGAGAAGCTGGCGCTGGGGAGATACTGCTTGCTCTCTCACAAACTCAGTTCCCACCAGCATCCTGGCAGCCCTACCCCTGGGATCTTTGGGCTCCTGCCCCATGAAAGCCCAGTGGGTTCCTTGGGGAGTGATAGGGAGGGGGCTTCTCTGGGCTGAGTAGTCTGAGGAGGTTCACTGGAGCTGAGGCTTGCGTGTGGAGAAGGAGGCATTTGTGCAGAGACCTGGGGGCAGAGCATTCCTGGCGGTGACAGCCAGGTTCAAAGGCTTGGGGCAGGGGCTCCAGGGGTCTGAGCAGCTGAACAAGGCTGGGGGTGGTGTGGGATGAGGTGAGCAGGGGTCAAACCAAGGGGATTGCCTGGCATGTGGTGAGAGTTGGGATTTTAACTCTGTGAGCCATGGGAAGCCCTTGGAGGTGGAGGGTGTTCTGTCTGTGGGTGTGGCCAGCGGGGCATGGGGGAGAGATGGGGTAGCTTGGGGGTGGGGAGGTGGAGACAGGGCGAAGCTGCGAGGTGCAGCCCAGGTAGAGCTGACGGGCTCGCTCATGGAAGGAGGCGGCAGAGAATGCCGTTTGAATGAAGCTTCATCATCCTTCTGTGCCCACTCGCGGGACACTGCCTCTCTCTCTTCTCAGCATCATGGCAGAACAGGATGTGGAAAACGATCTTTTGGATTACGATGAAGAGGAAGAGCCCCAGGCTCCTCAAGAGAGCACACCGGCTCCCCCTAAGAAAGACATCAAGGGATCCTACGTTTCCATCCACAGCTCTGGCTTCCGGGACTTTCTGCTGAAGCCGGAGCTCCTGCGGGCCATCGTGGACTGTGGCTTTGAGCATCCTTCTGAGGGTACGCCTTCTGGGTGTTATCCTCTTGCCCAGGTCCTCACCAAGACAAGACCAGCCCTGCCCGCCCAGAGCGGTGCTGCCTCCAGTGTGCCGTGGGTGAGGGAGGGGCCCGTCCGTCCTGCGGATCAGTTGTGCCCAGCGGGGCCTGTGGCTGCCCTCGGCAGCGGGGCGTTCTGCTTTGATCAGGCGGATACCCCAGCCCTGCAGGTGTCTGTCGCCTTGTCCGGACTCGGCCTCTTCTGATTGCCCTCACTGTGGGCCCCCGGTCAACTGGTGAGGATCCTGCACGGGGTTGCATCCAGGTTCTCGTCCCTCACGCTCTGCTTCTCCTGCAGTCCAGCATGAGTGCATTCCCCAGGCCATCCTGGGCATGGACGTCCTGTGCCAGGCCAAGTCCGGGATGGGCAAGACAGCGGTCTTCGTGCTGGCCACCCTACAGCAGATTGAGCCTGTCAACGGACAGGTGGGTGGGCTCCTCCCTTCCTGGCCCCACCCTGCCTGTGGCGGCGGAAGTAGAGTAGGCTGGATGGGGTGGCTCACACCTGTTAGCCCAGTGCTTTGGAAAGCTGAGGCTGGAGGATCGCTTGAGCCCAGGAAGTCGAGGCTGCAGTGTGCTATGATCACACCACTGCACTCCAGCCTGGGTGACAGGTAGACTCCATCTCAAAAAATAATTAGTTATAACAAAAATTAGAAATTGCCAATAAGCCAAAATAACTGGAAAGTGCCCACAGTTTGCCCCTTGCCCCAGAGGCATCGTTGTTGCCACTTACCTAGAGAGTGTCCATCTATGAAGGTTGGGTTGCCCCGAATATAGCTGTCACCACTGTCCTTGCTGTTAGGCCCTGGCTGTCTTCTCCCATTGTCTTGTGTGCCACTATCTTGGGGAGACACTTCAGTGAATTCTGGTGTCTTGCTCCCGAGTCAGGCCGGGTGCACATCTTTGGGCTTCATATTGGCGCCCGTGCCCTCGTTATCTCAGAGCACATCCTGAAGGATGAAGGTGCTGTGGAGGGCTGTGGTGTGGTCCAGTGTCTGATGGCATGGGTGGGAAGACCGGGGCCGCCAGAGTGCCAAGATTCAGGAAATCCTTAGAGGGCCAGGTCCCATGTCACCCAGGCAGGCCAGGTCTAACCATTACGTTATGCGGGCCATTTTCCGTTCCATTTTCTGTTTCTCATTGTGGGTCCTGGTGTTGGGAGACAGGTTTCAATAGCTGTGGGAGGGTATAGGGAGTGAGGGGTGGGGAAGGGCCGTGAGAAGTGGGAGGCATTTGGACTGGGTCTTCAAATGGCCTGTGATGTTGGGTGCAGTGTCAGGGGGACTGGGTTGGGTGGACTCTGGTGGGGAGGGGGTTTAGGACACTGCCTAAGGCCCTCTTCTTATGCCACTTCCCAGGTGACAGTCCTGGTCATGTGCCACACGAGGGAGCTGGCCTTCCAGATCAGCAAGGAATATGAGCGCTTTTCCAAGTACATGCCCAGCGTCAAGGTGAGTCCCTTGGGCCGGACTGGACCAGGCGCCACTTGGTTTCTGCAGCTTTGTTAGCCTCGGCTCTGGCCCAGCCAGCATTTACCAAGCTTGGCAGGGGCAGCTGCCTTTGAGGTTTGCGGTGGTTTTTGCTCCTTAAAAGCCTGATGAATTATGCATGGCTCCCAGGGGCCTGCGCAGGTCCCAGCCTGGGGCTGCCTTTGAGTGGAGCCCTGGGAGGCTCTCAGGCCTGCCTTGGTCCCCTGAGGCCTCCTGTTCGCAGGTGCTGGGCCGTGCAGGTCGGGGCCTTGGGCCGTGTATCAGCATGGAGCAGTTTCCTCCTCATCCCCATAGGTGTCTGTGTTCTTCGGTGGTCTCTCCATCAAGAAGGATGAAGAAGTGTTGAAGAAGAACTGTCCCCATGTCGTGGTGGGGACCCCGGGCCGCATCCTGGCGCTCGTGCGGAATAGGAGCTTCAGCCTAAAGAATGTGAAGCACTTTGTGCTGGACGAGTGTGACAAGATGCTGGAGCAGCTGGGTGAGTCCTCTGCCCTTGCAGCCCCAGCTGAGAGTCAGTGACTAGGCGGGCCCCATAGCAGGTGGAAGGCTCTTGAGTGGGTCACATGGGCGGCCGGCAGGCGGGGCTCCTTTGGTGATCTTAGGGAAAGCTCTGCTGCTGGCAGAGGGATGTGCTGTTTCTGAGCCCAAGCCGAATGGGACCACGGGGCCCAAGCAAGCCCCCGTCCCTCCTGGACGTAAAGGCATGCGCACATACCTCTGGGGAGTATGAGGCTTCTGCCACCTGTTGGGTTGGTTCCAGGCCCCGCCTGCCCTCAGTGAGCCCTGACAGGGCCGGTGGGAGATGGGCTTGTGTCCTGGGAGGCAGCTGCAGCTCTCACCCCAGCGGCTGTCTCTGCCTCAGGCTCCCCTCCCTGAAGCGTGGCTCGAGGCGCACGGGCACGGCTGCTCCGCGCCAGCGTGTAAGTGGATTGCAGCTCCTCCCGCGCCTGCGCTCGCTGGCCACCCCCCAGCCCCTCAGGCACCAGGACTGGCCACTCCCGCGGCTCACTCTGCCCTCGTCACGGTGCCACTGGCTCCCTGGCACAGGTTGGGAGGGGTCTGGGTCTGGTCTGGGGTGGGGGTCCTGCATGGCAGACGCTCATGCCCACCCATGTCTTGCCCTCCCCACCCAGACATGCGGCGGGATGTGCAGGAGATCTTCCGCCTGACACCACATGAGAAGCAGTGCATGATGTTCAGCGCCACCCTGAGCAAGGACATCCGGCCTGTGTGCAGGAAGTTCATGCAGGATGTGAGTAGGGCGAGAGTGGCAGCTTCGGCCTTCCCCAGGGGCCTGGAGCCTGGGGCCCCAGGACACCAGCACGGCCCACATGGCACGGAGGATGCTGGGATGCTGGGAGCCGGCGGAGCCTCCTTTCCTCCCCTCGGTCTTGTCAAACTGGGAGTCAAGCTTGGTCCACACCTGAGTCGGGCCAGAGCTTACATCCACATTTTGAGCGATGTTTACCGAGGTCTGGTGCAGCAGGTCCTCTGGGAAGTGTCGCACAAAGGAGTCGCCCACTGGAAGGTTCTGGGCAGGCGAGATGCCCAGAGGTGATCCCTGCCCGCCCCTCCCACCTCCCTTCCCACACAGCCCATGGAGGTGTTTGTGGACGATGAGACCAAGCTCACGCTGCACGGCCTGCAGCAGTACTACGTCAAACTCAAAGACAGTGAGAAGAACCGCAAGCTCTTTGATCTCCTGGATGTGCTGGAGTTTAACCAGGTGACACTTCCATCAGCCTGTCCTGGGGCTCTGGACCTTCGGGAGGTCACTGGGCCACAGGGACTGTGTGGCCCTGACTGCCACTCCTTCCCTCAGGTGATAATCTTCGTCAAGTCAGTGCAGCGCTGCATGGCCCTGGCCCAGCTCCTCGTGGAGCAGAACTTCCCGGCCATCGCCATCCACCGAGGCATGGCCCAGGAGGAGCGGTGAGTGCGAGCCGCCCGCCAAGGCTGCAGGGAGCACCACCAGGAGCCCAGTGTCTGACGGCCTCCACTTGTTTCTCCTGCACCCCAGCCTGTCACGCTATCAGCAGTTCAAGGATTTCCAGCGGCGGATCCTGGTGGCCACCAATCTGTTTGGCCGGGGGATGGACATCGAGCGAGTCAACATCGTCTTTAACTACGACATGCCTGAGGACTCGGACACCTACCTGCACCGGGTGAGCAGCCTCACGGGCATGTTGCTTTCCCCTGGCGGTGGGGTGGGGCCCCAGCCCTGCTTTTCCTCAAGTCCTGAGGTAGTACCTGTGGCCTGACCCTGATCCTGTCTGCCTGCAGGTGGCCCGGGCGGGTCGCTTTGGCACCAAAGGCCTAGCCATCACTTTTGTATCTGACGAGAATGATGCCAAAATCCTCAATGACGTCCAGGACCGGTTTGAAGTTAATGTGGCAGAACTTCCAGAGGAAATCGACATCTCCACATACAGTAAGTGCCTTGGGCAGGGCCAGGGGTCTGGGGCAGAGGGTTCCTCCCCCGGCCCTTCGGTTCACTGCATCTCATGTCTTACAGTTGAGCAGAGCCGGTAACCACCACGTGCCAGAGCCGCCCACCCGGAGCCGCCCGCATGCAGCTTCACCTCCCCTTTCCAGGCGCCACTGTTGAGAAGCTAGAGATTGTATGAGAATAAACTTGTTATTATGGAAGCCTGGCTCCCACCCCATCTCTTTCTTGGTCATCTTGGCCTTTCACGGACACCCTGGGCCCGGCCTCTGAATCACCACCAGCAGGCAAGGCCATCTTCTGTACGCATGTGTTTAATTTTAAGTGTCAACACTGAAAAATTTTAACAGATAAAAACACATTACACAACGTCCACAACCTTCAAAACAGTGAGAACCTCCTGCCAGGCAGGGCAGGCCTCTGTACCGTGAGCCTCAGGCAGTGGCCCCAAGGGGCCTTGCCATGGGGCCTCTGACATCAGTCTTAGCTTAAGAGGGAAGCTGAGCCCCAGCGCCTAGTCTCTTCAGTTCTGCAGCAAAGACATGAGAGGAAAAGTCCAGGATGGGACAAGCGCCCTTAGTCTGTCCCGAGTACTGGCCACAGGTGCCAGGGCAACATGCTGCATTGCAGCCCTGGGCCAGCCCCTGTCCCCACCCTGGGTCACAAGGTGGAGCAGAGGCAGCCAGCAGCAGGACCAGTGGCTCTGACTCCACCCCACTGGGTGTCCTGGATTTTGGTGCCAGACTATAGCTGCCACTCCCTCCTGGTGGCACACGTGGGGATCAGGGAGGGAGGGTGGAGGGAGCAGAGCGGTGGACGAAGGGAGGATGGATGGTCTTCGTGTACAAAGCTGCTGTGGCCACAGGAGTTGCTGGGCCGTCCAGAACCATGCGCCTTCATATGCCGGACTCTGACGCCCTGAGGGCCTGGAGAGGAGAGCCCAGAGGCCTGAGCCCCGCTAGCCCTGGTGCCTTCCTGCCCACACCTGCCCACACCCGCCCCAGGCGCAGCCTCTTACCCGGGTCTGATTGTGGCCAGTGCCAGACGTGGTGGAGGTGAATTCTGAGTACTTGCTCCCCCCAGCAACTAGGCAGGCCCACTTCCGGTATTCTTCCCGAACCTGCCCAGACACCAAGTCAGGGCAGGAGCAGGCCCTGGGACCGTGCACGCTCCTCCCCATGCTCTGCCCTCAGCCCCACCTTCTTGGTGTTTTTGTGTTTGTCTTTTTTTGAGATCAGGTCCCCCTGTCACCCAGGCTGGAGTGTAGTGGCACCATCATAGCTTACTGCAACCTTGAACTCCTGGGCCCAAGTGATCCTCTTGCCCCAGCCTCCTGAGAAGCTGAGATGGGGATTCAGCACACCCGGCTTTTTTTTTTTTTTTTTTTTGAGACAAGTCTCACTGTCACCCAGGCTGGAGTGCAGTGGTGCCATCTTGGCCCACTGCACTCCTGGTTCAAATGATTCTCCTGCCTCAGCCTCCCAAGTAGCTGGGACTACAGGCATGTGCCACCATGCCTGGCTAATTTTTGTATTTTTAGTAGAGACAGGGTTTCACCATGTTGGCCAGGCTGGTCTTGAATTACTGACCTCAGGTGATCTGCCCACCTCGGCCTCCCAAACTGTTGGCATTACAGGCGCCTCACCCTGGCTATCTTTGAATTTTTTTGTAAAGACAGCATCTGGTTATGTTGCCCAGGCTGGTCTCGGACTTCTGGGCTCAAGCAATCCTCCCCCCTCAGCCTCCCAAGTAGGTGGAAGGATGACAGGCGTGCACCACTGTGCCCAGGCCCCCACCTTCTTGTTGAGCAGGCAGTGCAGCAGGTAGAGGAAGGCGCCCTGCAGGCAGTTGAGGATGGTAAACACATAGGTCAGCACCAAGCTCCGGTCGTCGAAGATGAACAGGCCAAAGACCCAGGTGCAGCCCAACAGGAAGAGCTGCGCGATGGCCGTGATGGTCAGCGCCCTGCGGGGAGCGGGGTTGCAGCGTGGGCCCCCATCTCACCTCCAGCTTCACGCCCCTCACCCCGGCCCCGCCTCCAAGTCCTCCCAGCCTCTCCTCTCACCTCGCCTTTTTTAATTTCTTCATGTCTGGATTGATTTCAGAAAACTTCTGAGTGAGCTTCCAGACCGTAGTCACGAAAATGACAGCATTGCACTGGGCAGGGAGCAGATTGTGGGTTAGAGGGCGAGAGCGATGGTCCAGCCGGGCCTGGGTCTGTGGCGCTCGGGCTTCGGTGGAGGGAGAGTGGGTACTTACCAAAATGATGAAGGTCACAGGTCCCAGGAAGCTCCAGAGGAAGCCCTGCTCAAAGTCCAACCAGCAGCTAGGAGGGAAGGGAGGGGTCCCATCAGTGCCCCAGGAAGCCAGGAGCGGAACGGAGGGCGGCCGGACATTGTGCGTGGCACTGCCTGTGAGCCCCGGGCCCAGCACCCCGCCTTCCTCCTGCCCCATCTCGCTGCACTCACTATCTGGGGCGGCCGTAGCCCTTGCTGTAGATGGCAGCCGAGACGCCCACGATGAGCAGGGGCACGCCATAGCCGATCAGGCAGAGCCAGCGCGTACTCAGGCCCTGGCCTTGGAACACGCGCACCACAAGAAAGTAGAGCTCCAGGCCTTCGAGGCTCATCCAGCAGAAGGCGGCCAGGAAACAGTAGTGCAGCAGCCCGGCCACCAGGCGGCAGCGCAACCCCACCTGCGGGGCGGGGACGGAGGGGCGGAGCGACGTCAGCGCGGGGCGGGGCATGCGGCGCCAGAGCCAGTCGCCTGCCAGGTCCCGAGAGTAGGCGGGACCACAGCCGGAGGGTGGGCGGGTCTGGGGCGGGAGCCAGGTTTCCCCCCAGGGCCCACCCCCAACAACACTCATAGAAGCGAGCGGGCACTCGGGGTGTGGCCAGGCAGCTCCAAAGCCAGCGCCCTTTAAAGAGACAACCCGACCCCCCGGTGGGCGGGGCCAGATCCCGGACAGGGGCGGGGCCTCATGCCTCCAGGGCCCGCCTACCCGACTGAGCCCCGGGAGTGGGCGGGGCTAATCCCTCCCAGGCCTCCCTGACTCCAGAGCTCAGGAGGGAGCGGGGCGGGACCTCACCTGGCCGCCTTCGTTCTCGATGCCGGCCAGGAAGATGGTGGAGCCCACGAAGAGGCAGATGCAGAGGTGCAGGTGTATGGTGGTGCGCGAGCCCTGGATGGGCCGCACCAGCAGGAAAGTGAGGATGCACAGCAGCAGGCAGAAGAGTGACAGCGCCAGTCCCACCCTGGTGATCAGGGTCAGCTTCCAGTCCTAGGAGTGGCACCGGGTGCTCAGGCTTCCTTCAGGGCATGAGGCCTTCCTGCCCTCTTTGTGGTCCCTTTTCCCCCCACACTTTGACGGGCCCACCTCTCTGACCTCCTCCCTTGTCCCTCCTAGATCTGGCCACACTTACCAGCTGGAAGGGGAGTCTAGGGATTTCACATTTTTGTGCTTGCTGGGCCTTTGGCCTGGACCACAGGCGCCCCCCTTCTCTGTCTGGTTAATTGCAGTTTTCGACAAGGCCCAGCTTAACGATGGATCCTACTGAAGTCACATACAGAAAGTGGTGCTCCAGGCTGGGTGCGGTGGCTCATGCCTCTAATCCTAGCACTTTGAGAGGCTGAGGGGGGCAGATCACCTGAGGTCAGGAGTTCGAGACCAGCCTGCCCAACATAGTGAAACCCCGCCTCTACTAAAAATACAAAAATTAGCGGTGCATGGTGGCATGCACCTGTAATCCCAGCTACTTGGGAGGCTGAGGCAGGAGAATCTCTTGAATCTGGAGGCGGGGGTTGCAGTGAGCCAAGATCACACCACTGCACTCCAGCTTAAGCGATAGAGCAAGACTCTGTCCAAAAAAAAAAAAAAAGAGGCCGGGTGCGGTGGCTCACACCTGTAAGCCCAGCACTTCGGGAGGCCGAGGTGGGTGGATCACCTGAGGTCAGGAGTTCGAGACCAGCCTGGGCAACATGGTGAAACCCTGTCTCTACTAAAAATACCAAAAATTACTCAGGCATGGTGGTGTACGCCTGTAATCTCGGCTACTCGGGAGGCTAAGGCAGGAGAATCCCTTGAACCTCACTAGCTGAGATTGTGCCACCATACTCCAACCTGGGCGACAGAGACTCCGTCTCAAAAAAAAAAAAAAAAAAAAAAACGGGCAAGTGGTGCCCCCTTGGAATGCTCTCCATGGGGAGCTTTTAGTTGACATCTCACAACTGGTACGGGATGGACAGGCAGAGGAGCGGAGCTAGTGGCTGCACCCAGTGTATAGTTGCTGGGTTGTAGAGAAGAGGCCAAAGGAAGAGGCTGCGAGGGGTGTGACGTGGGGACACCTGGGCTGTGCAACCATGCAGATATATCTGAGCAACCAGTAGGGCTCCATGGAGAACTAGCTGCCTGTCTGGTTGCAGCTGGACCTCATTACCTGTGGGCACTTGAGGATGGCTCCAGCTACTTACCTCCACGTCATAATGAGCCATAAGGATCGCAAAGCTGCTCAGGTGGCTGCATTGGCAGGTGGTGCTGCCATTCTTGCTGCCCAGCACCTGGCAGCCCTCGGTGGCCCAGTGCCCTCCCCTGTCGCTGTCACTCTTCCAGAAGGCACAGAGCAGCTCCTGCCGTGGCCCAGGCATCACGTCCTGTGGGCAGATGAGGGTGGTCAGAAAGGTTGGCCTGGAGCTCACTCTTAGGTCCTGGGCTTGGGCTGAGTCTAAGAGGGCTGCTTTTTACTAGATGAGTATTGACCGAGCGCCTACTGAATGTAACAGGTTTGGAGACACAGCAGTGAACAGGGCACACACAAGTACCTACCCTTGTGAGGTTGACATAAGAGTGGGAGAGGTGGCCAGGCATAGTGGCTCATGCCTGTAATCCCAGCACTTTGGGAGGCCGAGGCAGGCGGATCACCTGAGGTCAGGAGTTTGAGACCAGCCTGGCCAACATGGCGAAGCCCCGTCTCTACTAAAAAATACAAAAATTAGCTGGGCCTGGTGGCAAGCACCTGTAATCCCAGCTACATGGGAGTCCTAGGCAGGAGAATCGCTTGAACCTGGGAGGTGAGGTTGCACTGAGCCGAGAATGAGCCACTGCACTCCAGCCTGGATGACAAGAGTGAAACTCCATCTCAAAAAAAAAAAAAAAAAAAAAAGTGGGAGAGGCAGCTTATGTCATAAACCTAACGAATAAGTAATGTAGACAGTGCATTAGAAGGTGGCCAGGGATGATGATGGCTCTTGCCTGTAATTCCAGGACTTTGGGAGGCCAAGGTGGGAGGATCGCTTGAGGCCAGGAGTTTGAGACCAGCTGTGGCAACATAGCGAGACCTCCATCTCCATTAATTTTTTTGTTTTTAATTAACTGGGCATAGTAGTGCATGCTTATAGTCCCAGCTACTCAGGAAGCTGAGGTAGGAGGATCACTGGAGCCCAGGAATTCTAGACCATCCTGGGAAACATAGTGAGGTCCGTCTCTATCAAAAATAAAAAAATTAGCTGGGAGTGGTGGTGCATGCCTGTAGCCTCAGCTACTCAAAACTCTGAGGCTGGAGGAATGGTTGAGTCCAGGAGTTCGAGGTTGCAGTGAGCTATAATCGCGCCACTGCACTCCAGCCTGGGCCACAGAGTGAGACCCTCCTGTCTAAAAATATAAATAAATAAGAAAAGAAAGTCTGGGCATGGTGGCTCACGCCTGTAATCGCAGTACTTTGAGAGGCCAAGGCGGGCAGATCACCTGAGGTCGGGAGTTTGAGACCAACCTGACCAACATGGAGAAACCCCGTCTCTACTAAAAATACAAAATCAGCCAGGTGTGGTGGCACATGTCTGTAATCCCATCTACTTGGGAGGCTGAGGCAGGAGAATCGCTTGAACCTGGGAGGCAGAGATTGCAGTGAGCCGAGAACGTGCCACTGCACTCCAGCCTGGACGACAGAGTGAGACTCTGTCTTAAAATAAATTAATTAATTAATTAAATTAAATAAATAAAGTAAAGAAATAAATAAGTAATGAGGTTGGGGAAGGCCCAAATCAGAAGGCCAGAAACATAAAAGACTGAGTCACATGGGGAAAGAGCATCCCAGAGAGAGGCCCAGCATGTGCGAAGGCCCTGGGTTATCTTTGAGGAAGTGAGCAGAGTGAGCAGAGACCTTGGCAGGAGGGTCTCTTCCCGCCTCCCCACCGGAGGACTCAAGGTGGGAGAAGGCGAAAAGGATGGGGGAGTTGAGTTCCTTGGTGTTGTTGTGGCTCAGAAAGATGGAGTTGACGGCAGAGAGGCGTCTGAGTTGGACACCGCGGATGCTGCTTTCATATATCTCCTCCAGTTCGGCTTGCTTCTTGGAATGCAGGTTCAAGGAGGCATTGGCCAGCAATGTCGTCATGTTCCGGATGGAGAGGATGCCCGCCACGGCGGGGCCTGGGGAACAGACACGCTCGCTGCCTACTCCCGTTGTCCTCCTCCCATGCTCTATCCTCCCTCCCAAGATGACCCAGCTCAGGCTCAGCCAGTCCACCACGATGACGCCAGGAGCCCCTCCCGATGAGTCAGTTTCTAGTTGTTCCTTGTTTTTTTTTTTTTTTTGAGACGGAGTTTCGCTCTTTCGCCCAGGCTGGAGTGCAGTGGCGTGATCTCAGCTCACTGCAACCTCCACTCCCCAGGTTCAAGAGATTCTTCTGTCTCAGCCTCCCAAGTAGCTGGGATTATAGGCACCTGCCACCACTCCCAGCTAATTTTTGTATTTTTAGTAGAGACGGGGTTTCACCATCTTGGCCAGGCTAGTTTTGAACTCCTGACCTCGGGTGATCCATCTACCTCGCCTGCCAAAGTGCTAGGGTGCTAGGACTACAGGCATGAGCCACTGTGCCTGGACTTTTTTTTTTTTTTAAGACAGGGTCTCACTATGTCGTCCAGGCTGGAGTGCTTTGGCGTGATCGTAGCTCACAGCAGCCTTGACCTCCCAGGCTCAATTGATCCTCTCGCTTCAGCCTCCCGAGTAACTGGGACTACAGGCACGTGCCACCACACCTGGCTAATTTTTGTATTTTTTGTAGAGACCGGGTTTCACCATGTTGCCCAGGCTGGTCTTGAACTTCTGAGCTCAAGCGCTTTACCCACCTGGGCCTCCCAAAATGCTGGGATTGCAGGCGTGAGCCACCGCGCCCGGTCAGTTGTTCCATATTCTGAACCTCACCCTGGCCCCATCCCAGCACCTCCATCTCTCTCCCACGGGCTCCCCCTCCAGACCGCCGCTGCTACCTGGATCCTTGGCTCCAGCTGCCACAGCCCAATTCAGCTTCATGCGTGCGTTGCTCTGACCCATAGTGACGTTCTTGTCCCCCCGCTCCTGGATCATCAGGGTCAGCTCTGAGGGGAGAGGGGCAGTTGTGATTAGGGACCCCAGGTACCAGGTGGGGCCCAGGGTTGGGGCAGGGCAGGCCAGGCCAAGGCCTCACCTGTGTTCGAAGGGGAAACGTAGGTGAAGGGGCCTTTAGGCAGGCTCTTGGCCAGGACCCTCATGGTATCTTCAAGGTTTGAGAGCAGCTGGGTGGCTATGAGGTGCCGGACAGGTGGCGCCAGGGCCTCTACGTCTCCAGGAGCTTCCATCAGTTCGTCCACCAATTTGATGACATTCTAGGGGGTGGCGGGTGACAGAATCGCTGGAGCATCGGGCCACAGGGGTTGCCTGAAGGACCTGGATGTCACCCCCTACCAGGGGACACACTGGAGACCCACAGGCACAAGGGAATCACTGAGATGATGCAGTAACCAGAAAACAAGCTACGGATTGAGTATTTGCCTGCGTGCACATATGAATCACAGCGCTTAACACTGGTCGGGCACGGGCTGCCTGCCAGGCTCTGTTTTGATTTCCTGTTCTTTTTTCTTTCTTTTTTTGAGACAGGGTCTCAGTCTGTTGCCTAGGCTTGAGTGCAGTGGCATCATCAGCTCACTGCAACCTCCACCTCCCAGACTCAAGCGATCCTCCCACCTCAGCTTTCTGAGTAGCTGGGACTACAGAAGCGTGCCACCACACCCGGCTAATTTTTGTAATTTTTTTTTGTTTTGTTTTGAGATGGAGTTTCACTCTTGTCACCCAGGCTGGCGTGCAATGGCACGATCTCGGATCAAAACAAAAAAAGCAAAAAATCATTCCATGTTAAAGTGGTTAATATGTTGGATCTATTAGGTTAAATGCAATCTTAACTTTATTTATTTATTTATCTGAGACTAAGTCTCACTCTGTCTCCCAGGCTGGAGTGCAGTGGCGTGATCTTGGCTCACTGCAACCTCCGACTTCTGGGTTCAAGTGATTCTCCTGCCTCAGCCTCCCTAGTAGCTGGGACTACAGGTGCCCGCCACCATGCCCGGCTAATTTTTTTTTGTTATTTTAGAGACGGGTTTTCACCATGTTGGCCAGGCTGGTCTTGAACTCCTGACCTCAGGCGATCTGCCTGCCTCAGCCTCCCAAAGTGCTGGGATTACAGACTTGAGCCACCATGCCCGGCCTGCAATCTTAACTTTAACTTTATTTTTACTTTATAAAGTGTAGTTATTAGACAACAGGCACGGTGGTGCACGCCTGTACTTCCAGTGCGTTTGGAGGCTGAGGTGGGAGGATCACTTGAACCCAGGATTCAAGACCAGCTTGGGCAACATAGCAAGGCCCCCATCTCTACAAAAAATGAAAAAATGGCTGGGCGCGGTGGCTCACACCTGTAATCCCAGCACTTTGGGAGGCCAAGGTGGGTGGATCACGAGGTCAGGAGATTGAGACCATCCTGGCTAACATGGTGAAATCCCATCTCTACTAAAAAATGCAAAAAATTAGCTGGGCGTGGTGGTGGGTGCCTGTAGTCCCAGCTACTCGGGAGGCTGAGGCAGGAGAATGGCATGAACCCGGGAGGCGGAGCTTGCGGTGAGCCGAGATCGTGCCACTGCACTCCGGCCTGGGCGACAGAGCGAGACTCTGTCTCAAAAAAAAAGAAAAAAAAAAATGAAAAAATTAGGCACAGTGGCTCACACCTGTAGTCTCAGCTCTTAATACTTGGGAGGCTGAGGAGGGAGGATTGCTTGAGCCCAGGAGGTTGAGAATGGAGTGAGCTGTGATTGTGCCACTGCACTCCAGCCTGGGTGACAAAACAAGACCGTATCTCTAAAACTAACTAACTAAATAATCTAGCTACTGGAAAAGTTAAAATGATGTTAAGTGGATCACATCATTTTTCTACTGTGCTAAAAACATATGGGAAAACTTTTTTTTTTTTAAGACAAAATCTTACTCTTGTTGCCCTGGCTGGAGTACAGTGGCGCAGTCTCGGCTCACTGCAACCTCTGCCTCTGGGTTCAAGCGAATCTCCTGCCTCAGCCTCCTGAGTAGCTGAGATTACAGGCGTGCACCACCACGCCAGCTAATTTTTGTATTTTTAGTAGAGATGGGGTTTCGCCATGTTGGCCAGGCTGGTCTCAAACTCTTGATCACTGGTGATCCACCTGCCTCAGCCTCCCAAAGTGCTGGGATTACAGGCATGAGCCACCGTGCTTGGCCGGGAAAGCTTTTATATAAGGCTTATCATGTGTCAGGCACTGTTCTGAGTCTTACTTCTATTAGTTGATTTACCCTTCACATTGACTATATGAAGGAGGCATTATTTTCATGCCTGTGTTGCCCATGAGGAAACTGGCCAGACACAGTGGCTCACGCCTGTGATCCCAGCATGTCGGGAGGCCGAGGCAGGAGGATCACTTAAGCCCAGGAGTTCGAGACCAGCCTGGGCAACATAGCAAGACCCCCATCTATAAATATATTAAATAAATAAATAAGCCAGGCATGGTGGTACATGCCTTTGGTCCCAGCTACTTGGGAGGCTGAGGTGGGAGGGTCACTTGAGCCTGGGAGATTGAGGCTGCAGTGAGCCATGATCATGTCACAGCCCTCCAGAATGGGCAACAGAGCCAGACCTTATTTCCAAATAAAAAAAAAAACGCAGACAAACAAAAAAAAACACACCACAACCCCCAAAACAGATGAGAAAACCGAGGCCCAGAGAGGGCAAGTCACTTGCCTGAGATCACAGAGCAAGAAGTGGCAATGGGGGGATTTGAACTTCTGTGGCCCAACTCCAGGCTCTTTTTTTTTTTTTTTTTTTTTTTTGAGACAGAGTCTGGCTCTGTCGCCCAGGCTGCAGTGCAGCTGCACGACCTAGGCTCACTGCAAGCTCCACCTCCCAGGTTCACGTCATTCTCCTGCCTCAGCCTGCTGAGTAGCTGGGACTACAGGTGCCTGCCACCACACTCAGCTAATTTTTTTTTTGTATTGTTAGTAGAGACGGGGGTTTCACCATGTTAGCCAGGATGGTCTCGATCTCCTGACAGCGTGATCTGCCCACCTCGGCCTTCCAAAGTGCTGGGATTACAGGCGTGAGCCACCGTGCCCGGCCTCAACTCCAGGTTCTTAAGTGCTGCACTCTGTTGCCATTATACGTGGTGTGTGTGTGTGCATGCGTGTGTCTTCACGTGTCCGGGTGTGTATGTTTGTGCACATACTGTATGTGGTGTGTGTATGTTATGCGCATGTGTGTCTCTGACTAGAGGCCCCTGCTTGGGTTGGGCACTCTCTCTGGCCACATGGAAGCCTCCGCTAGCTGATTCTACACTGTCCTGGGGTCCCCCAGCATCCTGCCCTTACCTGGATGGTGACCTCAGCTGAGCTTGTCTTGGAGTCTCTGCCCAGGTCCTGGACTTTGTCGAAGAATCGGGAAAGTGTCTGCAGAGAGAGGAGATGTGGGGGTCAGAGAGCCTGGACGGTGGGTGGGAAGTTTAGAACAAGGAGACAGATGCAGTGCTGTGTGGATGGAGTTCCTGCCGCCTCGTCCCTGTGGGAGCCACTCACCTGGCTGTGGACTCCAGGGGGCGGGGTCCAGGTGGAGAAAGTCATATCTGTAGGGAACAAGACAAGCGGCTCATTAGGCGGGAGCGTGTCAGTGTGGGTGTTGGGAGTTGGGGAGCTTCTAGGGTCGGGTCATACCTTCACAGACAGTGTCCTTTTGGTTATTCGGGATTCCGTGTCTGGGCTTCCAGCCTGGGCGGCAGCGGCAGCTGTATGAACCCACGGTGTTGAAGCAGACGGTGGAGCTGTCACACTGATGCTGCCCGGAGCTGCACTCGTCCACATCTGAGGACAGGAAGAAGGGGGTCAGGTCCTGTCCCAGCCTGGAGAGGGTCCTGTCTCCTGTCTGTGCCCCCAGCTCGTTCCTCCCAGCATTAGTGCCCCCCTTGGAGTGGTGGACGCTGGGTTATGTAAGCGTGGAGAGGCCTGGGCACAGCAGGTGGGCCCCGTGCAGAAGAGCAGGTTATGAATATGGTGAAACGCCTTCCTCCCAGTGAGTCATCAGCTGTTGCCTGGGGTCCCCTGAGCCTCCCCGCTCAGTACCCCAGCTCCTTCCGGAGGACCCCTGCTCTTTTCTCATCTAGCCTCAGAAGAATGAATGCCTGGCACAGCCGGGCGCCTCCAGCGCTCATTCTGCTTGGTTTGTGTGGGCGCCGTTGAACATGTGATCAGATGTTTGTGGGTCGCTAGGAACGTGGGATCTGAGCTCTCAACCTTCACAGATGGTATTGTTTGGTCCATTGGGGGACCCCGGAATCGGCTGCCAGCCCGGGCGGCAGCAGCACTGATAGCTGCCCACGTTGTTGAGGCAGTGGGTGGAGCTGTGGCACGGGTTTTGTCCAGAGGTGCATTCATTCACATCTGAGGACAAAGCCAGAGGGTCAAACCCTGTCCCTGACCAGCCCGGGCCTGCCCTCCACTCACTGCACCCACTCCCCTATCTTTTCATTGCCTCAGACTGAAGACCATTATTGCACATGCCGCCACTTGGTGACCTTCAACTTCACCTTCAAAGCATCTTATGATGGTCTTCCTACCAGATGGGCACAGCAGGGACCATGGTCCCCAGTTTATAGGAGGTGAAACCAAAAGGGAAACTGAGTCATGGGAGCTAGACTTCCATGACTAAAAACTAAAAACTCTCATCTGCTCCCTCCCTGGTCATAGTGGAGATTCCCCTTCTTAGAACTGGAAGTGACACCTTCTTCCACTCACACGTGACAGATGAGGAAGGGGTGAGGTCTGGGGGCCCACAAGGGCACTCCAGCCCTGAAGGCCCTGCCGCCTCCCTGCCGTGTGGTGGGACCTTCCTGGGAGGTGAATCCTTAGGCAGGGGCTTAGCAGGTCCTTGACCCTGTGGGAACCTGCGGATCTTCTCCCTCCTCCTCGGCTGCTTTGGAGAACCTGCCTCAGCTCCATCCCCAGCTCCCGTCCAGCCTCACGGCGTCTTCCTGGGGCCTCTACCTGTGCAGACCTTCGGATCCTCAGGTATGAACTTGAAGCCAGGCAGGCACTGGCAGGTATAGCTGCCGAGGGTGTTGACGCAGGTGCCGTGGCTTTTACAGAGCCTTGGGTTCTGTTGACATTCGTCCACATCTGCAAGAGGAAGGAGAGGGTGAAGGATGCCCGTAGCTGCGAGCAGCTTTCAGGGCTGAGGGTCCGCCATGTTTCCTGGCACAGAAGCATCTGGAAGGCACCACTGTCTCCTCCCTTTTCCAATCCACACAGAGGCATCCTATGGTGAGGGTGGTGGCTCAGGCCTTCTGTTGTCCAGATGTGGCTGGAAGCAGCCAAGTCCTCCCCTTCTCCTCTGCCTTCCTGGGCAGCTCCAAGCTGGGGTGTCCCAGCCATCTGTGTCCCAGCCTAAGGATTCCGGGCAAAGGCCAGGGTGGGGCCTTCCTGAGAACCAAATGCAGGGGACATGCCGTGCGCCTGGGCAGGACACGTCTTGGTTCCCAACGGTGGCTCTGGGCCTGACTCCCACAGAATGGCCGCTCGCTGGCCAAATTCTCAGAATCCTGGTGGCCCTAGCAGGATGCTGCTCTTCCATCCACACTAGCTCTGAGAGCCCAGCTTCATGGGCATGGACCAAGACCCCTCCCTAAGCCAGTGCCCCCACGATGCAGCGCAATAGCAGGGGTGGGGACAGCGAAGGATGATGTGGGACAGGCTAGGGCTGCCCAGACAGTGGGCACCAGGCTGGGGTGAACTGTGGGGGCTGATGTCCAGCCAGGCAGCCCTGAGTCTACAAAGATGCTTTTTTCTGATCCCCAGGAAAGGATCTATGGATATGGAAATAGCAGGATGTGGTGAGAATCCATATCTGAGCAGAGCTGGCCGTGAGCGGGGGCTTGTGGCTAGAGAGGGCACAGGTGCCGATGGGTGAGGGGTGGCAGATGTATCTGTCCTCTCATCCCTTGTCATTCCACCAGGGACAGAGACCTGTGGGCCCTGCTGAATGGAGTTCAAGCTTCCATCTCTGTCCTTGAGTGGTCCAGACCAGGACTGACTACAGGAGAGGATCAGGCCTGGGACGATGGTCCCCAGTGACGCTGTCTCTTGCCGGCTAGTCCAGGCTGGAGCCGCTTCCTTCATCCAACCTTCTGAGTGCGTTTTTTTCTTTGTTGTTTTTTTTTTTGGAGACAGCGTCTCTCTCTGTTGCCCAGGCTGGAGTGCAATGATGTGATCTCAGCTCATTGCGACCTCTGCCTCCCGGGTTCAAGCGATTTCCCCTGCCTCAGCCTCCTGAGTAGCTGGGATTACAGGTGCGTGCCACTGCGCCCGGCTAATTTTTGTATTTTTAGTACAGACAGGGTTGCACCATGTTGGTGAGGCTGCTCTCGAATTCCCGACCTCAAGTGATCCTTCCACCTTGGCCTCCCAAAGTGCTGGGATTCCAGGCATGAGTCACGGCACCCAGCCCTCTGAATCCATTTGTGGGGTCCACGTCACGCTGCCCACACCTGGCCACAGCATCCTCCCAAGCTTTGGTCATTGGAGGTGCGTTCAGGCCCAGGAATTACCAGGGTGGGTTAGGGTGGAGCCCTGGATGGGGAAACGGATGAGGGCTAAACGGCCAGAAAGGTGGTCGGGAGGCATCTTCTCCAAGCAAGGCTGCTGGCTGGAGACAGTTGTCCTGTCCTTGACATTCCGTCCTCCTGAGTTTCTGGACAGGGTTTTGGGGTTCATTATGGTAGGGGTGGGTGTCAGAGGGGTTCCAGGTGTGGCTGAGCTCATGGGAGCCCCGGTGGCAGCAAGTCTCATCCTGGCAGTCCCCGGCGATGGCGGAGAGGATGGATACTGTACTGGAATGTGCCACCACACGCCATGTCATGAGCCCATGAAATATCCTGAGTGCCAGCCCCCTTTTGTTTTATGCAAATAAGATGCCAGATGGGCAGGGGGATGTTCCGAGCTTCCGAAGTGGCCCCCTGTGGAGGGTCCCGAGTCTCAGGGTTGGGACAAAGACGGGTGATCAGGGGTTTAGGATGGCCCTGAGATGCCTGGAGACAGGGGGGTGAGGAGTGGAGGGAGCCGCCCGAGGTCTCTGGCCTGGATGTCACAGGCCCCATGGGCTGTGACACTGGGTGCACGTGTCCTCAGGTGCAATAGCGAAGCCTGGAGTGCCGAGGGTTAAAGGGAGGGGCCCAGGCCCCTCTGAGCTTCTCACCTCTGGTCATAGGTCCTGCTCCAAACCAGCAGGCCGTTGGCTCCATCACCTGCCTTGATGTCCGTGGAGGTCCCTCTTATCACCTCAGCCCTGCTGTCCATGTCTCTGCCCAGCTGCCTGACTGAGTCCCCTTCTCTCAGCCCAGGCCTGTTTCTAACACAGCAACACACCTCCTCCATAACCACAACCACCATCCCATGCAGGGGGTTCATAGCAGTGGGTGGGCGGCACCCCTAGCTAGAGCACCCTGGGAGGAAACCATGATCACCAAGTACAGCTGTGCAGGTTGCTCACTGCACAAAGGTATTGGGCCAATGAGATGAGCAGGGGCTGAAAACCAGCCCACTCTTTGTTTGTCAAATGTATCCACCGGGAGAGGGGGATCTTTTTCTAGTTCACATGAAGACTCTGTCTCCTCTGGCCAAGTCACATGCATGTGGGGTAACATGATGTCCACTTGCAAGGGGGCCCTGGGGACTAGCAGTGTGGCGGACAGAAGCCTCCTTCGGGACTCCACGCAGGTGTACGTCCCAGGTACATGCATCTCTGCCTTGTCCCCCAACCCACCTCCCTCTTTATCCCTCTGTGCTCTGCCTGAATGCAGGGCAGGAGGGGTGGGGCTGGGATCTGGGCTGCGGGCCCTTTCTTCTCTCTGTAGTCTGAGTCTCATCACCTCCCACCTCTGCGCCACTCCTCTTCCTGATCTTGGTACCCTGCACTAACTCCCTCTCTTTGAATGAGTCCCAGCTTCCAGCTGCCCACTGCTGGCTCCCATCTGCCCCTGTGAATCCTGGAAGCCCCTCCCCTGCCCAACCAGCTTCCCTGGAAAATAGGCAAAGCCTGGAGTCCCAGTTTCTCCCGGCCTGAGCTGTGGCCTCAAGCAAGACCATAGCAAAGGCTGTGGCCTCTGCGCAGGGGTAGAGCCTTGCAGCTGCTCTCTGATCTCGCACCCTACGGATACCCATCCTGGGGGCGCATCAGATCAGAATTACAATAAAATCCCCATTAGCCATTGCTGATAGAGCGCTTTCTGCAAGCCAGGAGCTTTTAATTGCTTTTTTTTTTTTTTTTTAGATGGAGTCTCGCTCTGTTGCCCAGGCTGGAATGTAGTGGCGCAATATCGGCTCACTGCAACCTCCGCCTCCCTGGTTCACGCCATTCTCCTGACTCAGCCTCCAGAGTAGCTGGGACTACAGGTGCCGGCCACCATGCCTGGCTAATTTCTTGTGTTTTTAGTAGAGACGGGGTTTCACTGTGTTAGCCAGGATGGTCTCGATCTCCTGACCTCGGGATCCACCCGCCTCGGCCTCCCAAAGTGCTGGGATTACAGGCGTGAGCCACCGCGCCTAGCCTTTTTTTTTTTTTTGAAATGGAGTCTCGCTCTGTCACCTAAGCTGGAGTGCAGTGCTGTCATCTCGGATCACTGCAACCTCTGCCTTTCAGGTTCAAGCAATTCTCGTGCTTTAGCCTCTTGAGTAGCTGGGATTACAGGCATGCACCAACACACCCAGCTAATTTTTGTATTTTTAGTAGAGACAGGGTTTCGCCATGTTGGCCAGGCTGGTCTTGAACTCCTGACCTCAGATGATCCACCTGCCTTAGCCTCCCAGAGTACTAGGATTACAAGTGTGAGCCACTGTGCCCAGCCTGTTAAATACTTTCGTAGGTAAATGTCATTACTCCCCTTTTAGCAAGGTTAAAGTAACTTGTCCAAGGTCTACATTTAACAAAAGTCAAAGCTACTTTTGTTTTTATCTTTAAAAGATAAGGACTCAGCCTGGGCGTGGTGGCTCACGCCTGTAATCCCAGCTACTTGGGAGGCTGAGGCATGAGAATCACTTGAACCCAGGAGGCGGAGGTTGCAGTGAGCCGAGATCACACTACCGCCCTCCAGCCTGGGTGACAGAGTGAGACTCCGTCTCAAACACAAACAAACAAAACAAATAAAAGATAAGGACTCTTTCTTCCGCTTGTCTATATTTTTGTTTTTGTAGAGATGGGGTCTTGAAGTGTTACCCAGGCTGGTCTTGAACTCCCGGCCTCAAGTGAAGTGATCCTCCCACCTTGGCCTCCCAAAGTGTTGGGATTACAGGCATGAGCCATGGCACTCAACCTATCTTTTTTTTTTTTATTTTGAGACAGAGTCTCACTCTGTCACCCAGGCTGGAGTGCAGTGGCGTGATCTTGGCTCACTGCAACCTCTGCCTCCCGAGTTCAAGCGATTCTCCTGCCTCAGCCTCCCGAGTAGCTGGTAGCTGGGATTACAGGCGCGTGCCACCACGTCTGGCTAATTTTTGTATTTTTAGTAGAGACGGGGGTTTCATCATGTTGGTCAGGCTGGTCTCAAACTCCTGACCTTGTGATCCGCCTGCCTTGGCCTCCCAAAGTGTTGGGATTACAGGTGAGAGCCACTGCACCCGGCCAGTTCTTTTTTCATTTAATGTTTTTAATTTTTTAAAATCCTGCCTCCAAGAAAGCTTTGGTTTGATTTTTTCTTTTTCTTTTTTTTTAGAGACAGGATCTTGCTCTGTCACTCAGGCTGGAGTGCAGGGGCTTGATCATGGCTCACTGCAGCGTTGACCTCCCAGGCTCAAGCAATCCTCCCACCTCAGCCTCCTGAGTAGCTGGGACAACAGGCGCAGGCCTCTATGCCTGGCTAATTAATTTTTTATTTTTTTTGGTATTTTTTGTAGAGAGGGGGTTTCACCCGCTTGCTCATGCTGGTCTCGAACCCCTGGGCTCAAACAATCTACCTGCCTTCGCCTCCCCTTTTATAGGGGTGGGGTCTTGCTATGTTGCTATGGGCTGGTCTTGAACTCCTGGCCTCAAGAGATCCTCCCGCCTCAGCCTCCCAAAGCACTGGAATTACAAGCATGATAATGTTATCACATCTCACATGTGGACAGCGGTTTCTGAATAAGTATCCTGGCCAACGTCATACACTTGGTTATCAGGATTTGGCCCAGGCAGCTGGTCCCAGAGTCAGCCCTTAATCCTCACATCACTCTGCCTCTCTGGGGTGGTGGGGTAGGTACATGCGCACCTGCCCCATCTCAGACCCCAGGCACTGACCCTATAACCAAGGCCCTGCTCTCTGGATGCTGCCAGAATGGCTCTGGTGACCCCAAACCTCATGGATGGAAAGTCAGAGGACGTGGGGTGGTTCTTACCTTGACAGGTGTTCTCGTTCTCATTCTTGAATGTTTTTGCCCCAGAAACAGGCTCATATCCCGGGCTGCACATGCAGTCGTAGCTCCCCTCTGTGTTCCAGCAGTCCGAGAATTTTCCACATGACACTTTCGACGGTGTTGCACACTCATTGATGTCTGGAACACAACAGGACAGGGAGTCATCTCCCAAAGATGTGAGTTCTGTCAGGGCAGAGACCCCCGTCCTGACTCCCCAACATGGGGCCTGCTGCTTAGTATCTTTTGGAAAAAATCTTAAGTTGCACTGCACAGGCTGTGCTGCAGCTGGAGCAAGCTATTCCTGAAGACCACACTTGATCTCAGTTCTCTGGCTGGCATCTTAGATTTGGACACAGTGAACAGTGCTGAGGTGGGGGATGGACAGGAAGCTCCACATCCCCATCCCCAGTATCTTTGTAGAAATTGAAACCCCATGGTGGCCGGGTGCAGTGGCTCACGCCTATAATCCCAGCACTTTGGGAGGCTGAGGCAGGCGGATCCCCTGAGGTCAGGAGTTCGAGACCAGCCTGGCCAAGATGGCAAAACCCCGCCTCTACTAAAAATACAAAAATTAGCTGGGCATGGTAGTGCATGCCTATAATCACAGCTACTTAGGAGGCTGAGTCAGGAGGATCGCTTGAACCTAGGAGGTGGAGGTTACAGTGAGCCAAGATCAGGCCACTGCACTCCAGCCTGGGCGACAGAGTGAGACTCTGTCTCAAAAAAAAAAAAAAAAGGAAAAAAAAACTCATAGCCAGAATGTACCCCCTCCCCAGTCTTAAGGGTAAACTGAGGCACAGACTCCAGATTCCTGAGCACCCAGCTTCTCTCTCTCCAGGAAGCCATGCCTATTCACTTCTTACTTCTCCCCCTTCATATTTTTCCCTTATTTCCTTCCTTCCTTCCTTCCTTCCTTCTTTCCTCCCTCCCTCCCTCCCTTTCCCTCCCTCCCTCTCTCTCTTTTTCTTTTCTTCTCTTTTTTTTTGAGACAGAGTTTCACTCTTGTTGCCCAGGCTGGAGTGCAATGGCGCGATCTTGGCTCACCGCAACTTCCGCCTCCCGGGTTCAAGCAATTCTCCTGCCTCAGCCCCCGGAGTAGCTGGGATTACAAGCATGTGCTCATGGGCCACCACACCCGGCTAATTTTGTATTTTTAGTAGAGATGAGGTTTCTTCATGTTGGTCAGGCTGGTCTCGAACTCCCAACCTCAGGTGATCCGCCCGCCTTGGCCTCCCAAACTGCTGGGATTACAGGCGTAAGCCACCGTGCTGGGCCTACTTTTCTTTCTCTTTCTTTCCTTCTCTGTCTCTTCTTTTTTTTTTTGAGACAAAGTCTTGCTCTGGTCGCCCAGGCCAGAGTGCAGTGGCGCAATCTCGGCTCACTGCAACATTCACCTCCCAGGTTTAAGAGATTCTCCTGCCTCAGCCTCCCGAGTAGCTGGGATTACAGGTGACCGCCACCACCCCCGGCTAATTTTTTGTGTTTTTAGTATAGAGAGGAGGTTTCACCATGTTGGCCAGGCTAGCCTCGAATTCCCAACCTCAAGTGATCTGCCCACCTCGGCCTCCCGAAGTGCTGGGATTACAGGCATGACCCACAATGCTGGGCCTATCTCTCTCCCTCCCTTCCTCCCTTCCTTCCTTCCTGCCTCCTTTCCTCTCCCTCTGCCTCCCCCTCCCCTTCCCCCTCTCCCTTCTCATCCCGCTCCCCTTCCCCATTCCCCCTTCCCCTCCCCTTCCCCTCCTCCCTCCCCATCCCCCTCCCCTTCCCCCTTCCCCCTTCCCCTCCCCTTCCCCATCCCCTCCCCTTCCCCATCCTCCTCCCCTTCCCCTCCCCCTCCCCCTCTCCCTCCCCTTCCCCCTCTCCCTCCCCATCCCCCTCCCCTTCCCCCTTCCCCTCCCCTTCTCCCTCCCCCTCCCCCTCCCTTTCCCCTTCCCCTCCCCTTCTCCCTCCCCCTCCCCCCTTCCTCTTCCCCTCCCTCTCCCTCTCCTTTCCTTTCCCTGAGACAGGATCTCATTCTGTTGCCCAGGCTAGAGTGCAGTGGTGCAATCATAGCTCACTGCAGCCTCAAACTCTTGGGCTCAAATAATCCTCTCCCCTTAGTCTTCTGAGTACTCCTGGCCTCAAACGATCTGCCCGCCTCAGCCTCCCAAAGTGCTGGGATTACAGGTGGGAGCCACCACGCCTGCCCTCTTTTTCTTTTCTCTGGCCATGATGATAGTCTGGAAGGTAAGGCTGTGGCCCCTCACAACAATCTCTGTCCCCCACTGGCTGAGCAATGCCTTATAATCGCAGATGTCCCCTGCGCTGCCCTCAAGCCTCTGTACCGTCACAAGTCTCCGTGGGGGTGGTGATGATCTCAGAAAAAGAGCTGAACCCTGGATTGCAGCGACAGGCGGTGGCATTGACACACGAGGAGTTCTGAGGGCACCACCGGGCACAGCCTGCAAGAGCAGGGAGCACGGTCAGAAGGTGAGGGGCAAGGGGATCCACAAAAAGGGGGCACTGGGGGAGATGGGGCAGGGCGCTGAGTTTCCTGTGCGCGAGGCCTCTCTTTCCCTGGGCTGAAGGGGGCTGGGCAGGGGTCCAGGGCCCTCCCCTGGCTCTGGCTGTGGACTGTGCTTTCTGCTTCCCAGCAGACTCACCCGTGGAGTCCTGGGTTTCAGCTCCCGGCAGAGTCAGCCAGACACAGAATGCTGCAACAGAGAAAGGAAAGGGGGTCAGAGGGGATCCCAGGGTGGGAAAGGAGGCGTAAGGGTGATGCATTTTGTGGGAGGAGGATGCTGACCCCTCTCAGGCTCAGATCCTGACGGTCGTTTAGAGTGAGCAGATGTCATGTCCCACTCAGATGCTCAAAGCCAAAGAGTCTGTCACCCTGTTCCCATAGGGGCGGGTTTTTTTGTTTTGTTTTGTTTTGTTTTGTTTTGTTTTTTTGACACAGGCTCCTGCTTGGTCACCCAGGCTGGAGTGCAGTGGTGCAATCATATCTCACTGCAGCCTCCAATTCCTAGGCTCAAGAGATCCTCCTGCCTCAGCCTCCCAAGTAGCTGGGACCACAGGTGTGCACTAATTTTTTTTTCTTTTTGAGACAGAGTCTTGCTCTGTCGCCCAGGCTGAAGTGCAATGCTGTGATCTTGGCTCACTGCAATCTCTACCTCCTGGGTTCAAGTGATTCTCCTGCTTCAGCCTCCCGAGTAGCTGGGATTACAGGAGTCCGCCACCACACCCGGCTAATTTTTTGTATTTTTACTAGAGACAGGGTTTCACCATATTGGCCAGGCTGGTCTCGAACTCCTGACCTCAGGTGATCTGCTTGTCTCGGCCTCCCAAAGTGCTGGGATTACAGGCGTGAGCCACATTTCCTGACTCAAAACTTTTAAAATAAAATAATTTATCATGCCAGGCCAAAAAATTAAAAATAATTTTTTTTTTTTTGAGACGGAGTCTCACTCTGTCACCCAGGCTGGAGTGCAGTGGCATGATCTCAGCTCACTGCAAGCTCCGCTTCCTGGGTTCATGCCATTCTCCTGCCTCAGCCTCCCGAGTAGCTGGGACTACAGGCGTCCACCACCACACCCAGCTAATTTTTTGTATTTTTAGTAGAGATGGGGTTTCACTGTGTTAGCCAGTATGGTCTCGATCTCCTGACCTCGTGATCCACCCACCTTGGCCTCCCAAAGTGCTGGGATTACAGGCATGAGCCACTGTGGCTGGCCTAAAAATAATTTAAAAAATTATTTTACAGACAGAGTCTTGCTCTGTTGCCCAGGCTGATCTTGAACTCCTGGCCTCAAGCAATCCTCCCGCCTCAGCCTCCCGAGCTCGGCTTGGGGGTGGAGTTTCAGGAACTGAGGAGTAGGGAAGGGCCATGAGCCTGGTGGGGGTCTCAGCTCCAGCTGCTGCTCTTCTGACCTGGGGTGTGTGGGGAGTGGCTAAGAAAACAGACAGGAGCCAGGCATCCGCAGTTCAAATCCCAGACAATGGGCCTCTCTGCCTCAGTTTCCCTCTGTAGAATAGGGATGATGGCGCCCACTCCCCAGTGTAGTGTGTGTGGGAGTGAACCACATGACTGCTGTCTGGTGTGCCTGAGCATTTACTGCCATCTTCATTTCTTCTTCTTTTATATATTTGTTTATTTATTTATTTATTTATTTAATTTTTTTTCTGAGACACAGTCTCTCTCTGTTGCTCAGGCTGGAGTGCGATGGCACGATCCTGGCTCACTGCAACCGCCACCTCCCGGGTTCAAGCAATTCTTCCGCCTCAGTCTCCAGAGTATCTGGGATTACAGGCACCCACCACCAAGCCCGGCTGATTTTTTTGTATTTTTGTAGAGACGGGGTTTCACCATTTTGGCCAGGCTGGTCTTGAACTCCTGGCCTCAAGTGATCCTCCCGCCTTGGCCTCCAAAAGTGCTGGGATTACGGGCGTGAGCCACCGCGCCCAGCCTGCCATCTTCATTTCTCTTTTTTTTTTTTTTTTTTTTGAGACGGAGTCTTGCTCTGTCGCCCAGGCTGGAGTGCCGTGGTGCAAACTTGGCTCACTGCAAGCTCCGCCTCCCGGGTTCACACCATTCTCCTGTCTCAGACTCTCGAGTAGCTGGGACCACAGGCTCCCGCCACCACGCCCAGCTTATTATTTTGTATTTTTAGTAGAGACAAGGTTTCACCATGTTAGCCAGGATGGTAGTCTTGATCTCCTGACCTCATGATCCACCCGCCTCAGCCTCCCAAAGTGCTGGGATTACAGGCGTGAGCCACCGCGCCCAGCCTCTTTTTTTTTTTTTTTTTTTTTGAGATGGAGTCTCGCTCTGTCGCCCAGGCTGGAGTGCAGTGGCGCGATCTCTGCTCACTGAAAGCTCCACCTCCCGGGTTCACGCCATTCTCCTGCCTCAGCCTCCAGAGTAGCTGGGACTACTGGCACCCGCCACCACGCCCGGCTAACTTTTTATATTTTTAGTAGAGAAGGGGTTTCACCATGTTAGCCAGGATGGTCTCGATCTCCTGACCTTGTGATCCACCTGCCTAGGCCTCCCAAAGTGCTGGCACAAGCCACCGCGCCCGGCCTGCCATCTTCATTTCTTTAGGTAAAAATGAAGGCGTGGTCAGGCACAGTGGCTCAGGCCTGTAATCTCAGCACTTTGGGAGGCTGAGGTGGGCGGATCACTTGAGGTCGGGAGTTCGAGACCAGCCTGCCTAATATGGTGAAACCCCCTCTCTACTAAAAATACAAAAAAATTAGCTGGGCGTGGTGGCGGGTGCCTGTTATCCCAGCTACTGGGAGACTGAGGCTTGAGAATCGCTTGAACTAAGGAGGCAGAGTTGCAGCAAGCCAAGATCACACCACTGCACTCCAACCTTGGTGACAGAGCAAGACTCTGTCTCAGAAAAAAAAAAAAAAAAAAATGACGGTGTTGGATCCCCCAGGCTCTAAGATGCCCTGGACCTCCACGCTTCCTCAGGGACACAGGTGCACACACACCACACCCACAACTGCCACCAGCCCTGGCGGTCTGTCCTGGAACCCAGTGGTGATATTTCACCCTGCGGGCCCCCCTCCCACAGGAAGACGCTGTAGCCGCCTGTTGGGGTGCACGTGGAGTGGCGGTTCCCAGCACTCAGGGGGTTCCCCCTCCCAAGGCATGTCCTGGGGGACCCTTCTCAGGTCACCAGGGGATTCAGAGATGGGGACCTAGGGATCTCCTTGCTGTTCACCAGAGAGATAGAGACAAAGAAGCAGGGGTGGAGAGAAAATAGAGATTAGAGAGAGAGAGAGAGACAGAGAGAGAGAAAGAGTCAGAAAGAAAGAGAGACACAGAAAGAGAGACAGAGACACAAAGAGAGAGAGAGACAGAAGGTGGGGGGCTGTGCTCGGTGGTTCACGCCTGTAATCCCAGCACTTTGGGAGGCCGAGGCAGATGTATCACCTGAGGCCAGGAGTGTGAGACCAGCCTGGCCAACATAGTGAAACCCCATCTCTACTAAAAATACAAAAAATTAGCCGGGCATGGTGGCACACGCCTGTAATCCCAGCTATTTGGGAGGTGGAGGCAGGAGAATCGCTTGAACACAGAAGGCAGAGGTTGCAGTGAGCTGAGATCCCGCCACTGCACGCCAGCCTGGGCAACAGAGCGAGACTCTCAAAAAAAAAAAAAAAAGAGCAAGAGTCTCAAAAAAAAAAAAAAGAAAAGAACAAAGAGAGAGAGAGACAGAGAGATAGAGGGACAGAGAGGGAGACAGAGAGGAGAAAGGAGACAGCTAGAGAAAGAGAAGACAGAGGAGACAGAGACACGGAGAGATAGAGACAGAGAGACAGAAATTACATGGTGATAGAGAGAGGTGGAGAGAGAAACAAGGGGCCCATAGAGAGCAGAAGAGGAAACAGGAGGAGATGGGACAGAGAGAACAGAGAGACAGAGAGATAAACAGTGAGGAAGAAAGAAAACCATGAGAAAGGAGGGTGGATGGAAACAGAGGGGAAGGGCAGGGGAAGGGAGGGCGTTGGGATATGAGCGGCAGGTGGGGCCTGGGGCGGGCTGGGAGGGAGGGGACGTCCAGTCCCTGCTGATCTGGGAATACTGGGGACCCCAATAATCCAGGGAGACCTGAAGGGGGGTGTCGGGCAGAGGGATGGGGACCAGGACAACGGCTGGGCATGAGTCACTTCCTGGGCCTAAGGGAAGGAATGACTCACCACTCATTTGCCCCAATTCAACCCTGGAGGGGCTTCCAGGGGAATTTTGGGGTCTGTTATGAGCACAGCTTCAGAGGGCGGGTGTTTGGGGTGCAGATTGGAGGTCCCCGGACCACTCAGCCACTGTGTTCAAATTTAGTACCCCTTAGGTGGGTGGAAGGCAGAGATCCCCACTCCCACCTCCACACTCCTTCCAGCTGGGTTAAACCAAGGCCGAAACCCCCCAGCCCAAGCCCGTACTCCCCACTTCTGTCAGGATTCCCCTCTTCCTCCTCTCTGGCCACAAGGCTTGGCTAGTTCCTCCCTCGGCCAGAACCCAGTTCCTCTTTGCAGAACAGACCACAAAATGACCTCCCCTGGCAGGACAGGATCTAGGCAGATTCATCTCTAACTCCCAAAGCCCCAGGTAACTCCTTTAAAGCTCAGAACCACTCTAGGAGGCAGGGGCTGTGTTGACGCCCATTCTACAGATAGAGAAACTGAGGCTTGGAGCCCAGAAAAGGATCAGGAGGAATCCAATAAACAGAAGAGGTTGGGGAAGGAGGAATTGAGGGATTGAGGTCCTCAGGGCCCTGGGCAGGGTTCTTTTGTGCCCCATCCCCTCTGCATGGGCTGAGCTGGGTTCTCTACTCCCACCGTGAGGCTACAGGGCCCAGCTGCCTCCATCTGGGGCCTTGGAAGTTGCCCAAACAGAAGCCGGGAGAGAAACTGCTGTTCTGGTTTGAGTTCCATCTGGTTTGCATTCTCTGGGCTGAGCCCTAAGCAGTCAGTTTCCTGCATTGAGATCCTAGGGTGGGGGGTGGGGCAGTCACCCCTTCTTTAGGCTTCCTCCTAAGGACCCCCAGACAATTCCCCAGACCCACTAGTGTCTTACCAGAATTTAATAATCATCATAATTTATTATTTATTCATTTATTTTGAGACAGGGTCTCACTGTCACCCAGGCTGGAGTGCAGTGGCGTGATCTCGGCTCACTGCAACCTCCACCTCCCAGGTTCAAGCGACTCTCCTACCTCAGGCTCCCGAGTAGCTGGGATAACAGGTGCTTGCCACCACACCCAGGTAATTTTTGTATTTTTAGTAAAGACAGAGTTTCACCATGTTGGCCAGGCTGGTCTCGAACTCCTGACCTCTGGTGATCTGCTGGCCTGGGCCTCCCAAAGTGCTGGGATTACAGGTGTGAGCCACTGCACCCGGCCTTATTATTAATTTATTTTTTGAGATAGGATCTTGCTCTGTCACCCAGGCTGGAGTGCAGTGGTGCAAACACAGCTCACTGCAGCTTCAACCTCCTGGGCTCAGGGGATCCTCCCACCTCAGCCTCCTGAGCCACTAGGACTACAGGCACACACCACCAAGCCCGACTAATTAAAAAAATTTTTTTTTGGCTGGGTGCGGTGGCTCACGCCTGTAATCCCAGCACTTTGGGAGGCAGAGGCGGGTGAATCACCTGAGGTCAGGAGTTTGAGACCAGCCTGGCCATCACGGTGAAACCCCGTCTCTACTAAAAATACAAAAACAAAAACAAAAAACTAGCCAGGCATGGTGGCAGGCACCTATAATCCCAGCTACTCGGGGTGGAGGGGGGCGAGGCAGGAGAATCGCTTGAATCCAGGAGGCGGAGGTTGCAGTGAGCCGAGATTGCGCCATTGCACTCCAGCCTGGGCGACGAGAGCGAGACTTTGTATCAAAAAAAAAAAAAATTTTTTTTTTGGTAGAGACAACGTCTTGATATGTTGCCCAGGCTAGTCTCCAGTCCCTGGGCTCAAGAGATCCACCTGCCTCGGCCTCTCAAAGTGCTGGGATTGCAGGTGTGAGCTACTGTGCCCTGCCAACACTTTTAAAATGCTGTTTACCTAATTCTTACTGTCAACCAGGAATAGTTTGTGTCCTAACTCACTCAACCCTTAAAACAATGTAAGATGGAGACGGGTTGTGCTCCATTTTATAGATGAGAAAAGTGAGGCGCAGAGGCTCTCTGACTTGGCCCTGGTGACACAGACAGCCAGGGCGTGGAACCCCTGAGAAGCCAGGTCTTGGCAACTGCCCCCAACAGGTGTGCCCCCAAGAAACCCAAGGTGGGCTCTTGTCTCTCACTCTTAAGCCAGGGCGGGGTGCTGAGCTGACACCTGCCACTTGGGGCTGGCCCAGGGAAGCTGTGTCCCTGTGGTCCAGGAAGTTCTGGTTTTTGCCCCAAATGTCATTTCTTCACTCTCTTTGTTGCCCCGTTGCTTAGGCAACGAGCTACCCTGATAACCGTTACAGTCACCTTGGGTGGGGCGGGAAAGGGAGTCCCAGGAAGTCACAACAAAAATCAAATTCAAACCCAGAACCAGGCAAAGTCCCTTCGATCCGCAGCTGAGCCCCAGCCAGGTCTGCGGGGAGCAAGAACTGGGGTCTCTGGGGGCTGCCCCTGCTGCTGAGACTGCGAGGGACAAATTGGGGGTACATTGCAGTGGAGAAGTCCTGGCTTCTAGCTTCCCCACCCCCGCCCATGTCCTTCTATGCGTTATATTAAGCACAGCGGCTCTCAGGGTCCCAGCACTCACTTTTTGCCGCTTTCCTTCCCCCGTGCCTCAGTTTCCCCTCTTAGGGAGCAGATGCCAGACTGGCTCCAGTAGAAAGCTTGAGGATCCCTCCAGGCATGGTAGCAGGCTCCAAGAGCACCCTGGAGTTCCTGCCGGGGTGTGGGGGTGCCCAAGCACCACCACCCCCTCTCGCCGTGTGCCCGTGAGTGCCTGCTTGACAATGTGGCTTCCTCTATCGCAGGCCCCACAGACACCAGCGGCGCCTCCCGTTTCTCAGACGCAGCCAAGGGGTCCCGCTGGAGCTTCCTCGCCCCTCCCAGAGGGGCCCCAAAGTACTTACCGAGAAAGACGCGGCCTCCCATGGTTCGAGCTGCCGGCAGGAGCGGCAGGGGAAAGAGTGAGTGGGACAGGGCTGTCCCGTCTCCACAGGCTGGGCAGCTGTGCAGGCTGTCCCGAGGCCAGGACTTTATGAAGGAGGGGGGACGGACAGCCGCTGGCCCAGGGCCCTCCCCGGAACTGGCGGTGCAGCTGGAAGCCAGCAGGAAAGTGCAATAAAAACACAGACCCAGGGGCGCTGCATACACACACACACACACACACACACACACACACACACACACACGTGCACTCACTCAGCAAGAATGAAGTGCAACCTGCTTTCAAAAACCCTCTGCTAGAGTTTCCACCATGTGGCTCTGACGAACCCTTTGGCCTCTGTGTTGGGGCTGGCTGCTCTGAGGGGAAGGTGTGGCAGCCGGGCGGGGCGGTCTTGCCTGGGGCCACTTGGCTCTTCCCTGGGCAGGCGCAAAGGGGTCTTGTCAGAAATAGCTCTGGACACCCACGCTGGTGGGACTCGCGCTGTGCCCAGAGCTTTGGCATGCCAGAGTTGGCAGAGCCTGCGTCCCAGCTGGCAGAACGTTTCCCTGCCATTTTCCAGATGAGGAAACAGGTCGGGTGCAGAGGCTCGCACCTGTGATCTCAGCACTCTGGGAGGCCGAGGCAGGAGGATCGCTTGAGCTCAGGAGTTTGACACCAGCCTGGGCAACATGGCGAAACTCTTGTTTCTACAAAATAAATAAATAAATAAATAAATAAATAAATAAATAAATAAATAATCCAGGCTGGTGGCAGACATCTGTGGTCCCAGCTACTACTACTCAGGAGGCTGAGGCGGGGAGAATCACCCGAGCTGGGGAGTTTGAGGCTGCAGTGAGCTAAGATGGTGCCACTGCACTCCAGCTTGGGTGATAGAGTGAGACCCTGTGTCAAAAACAAAAAGAAAGAAAGAAAACTGAGGCATTACAGTGTCCACATAAAAGCCCAGGGAGGGAGAAGGGGCCCTCTTCCGATGCCAGGCAGGTGCGAAGAAGAGAAGCTTCACCACACGGAGCAGACACCCTGGATCTTTCTGGTCTTTCTAAGCCAGTTTCCCCCTGTGGGAAACTTATATTTCAGAGGCCCCTGGGCACTTCGTTAATCAACAGAGAATCATGTGATAGGAGGGTTCTTTCCTTTCTGGATAAATCACATGATTAGCTTGTCTCTTGAGCTACCTCATAATTTTTTAAAACGCTATTTTTTGGCTGGGTGCAGTGGCTCACACCTGTAATCCCAGCACTTTGGGAGTCTGAGATGGGTGGATCACCTGAGGTCGGGAGTTCGAGACTCAGCCTGACCAACATGGAGAAACCCTGTCTCTACTAAAAATACAAAATTAGCCGGGTGTGGCGGCACATGCCTGTAATCCCAGCTACTCGGGAGGCTGAGGCAGGAGGACTGATAGAACCCAGGAGGCGGAGGTTGTGGTGAGCTGAGATTGTGCCCTTGCACTCCAGCCTGGGCAACAAGAGTGAAACTGTCTAAAAACAAACAAACAAACAAACAAACAAACAAACGCTATATATATTTTTAAGAGATCTTACTCTGTCACCCAGGCTGGAGTGCAGTGTCACCATCACAGCTCACTGCAGCCTCAAACTCCAGGGCTCAAAGGATCCTCCTGCCTCAGCCACCTGAGGAGCTGGGACTGCAGCTGTGCACCATCACGCCTGGCTAGTTTTTTCTTAAGTTTTTTTTTTTTTTTTTTTTTAGATGAGGTCTCGCTATGCTGCCAAGAAAATGCTATTATTTATAGAGCACTTAGTCTGCACCAGGCCTGGTCATAAGTTTGTTTTTTTTTTTTTTTAAATCTATTTTAACTCATTTACTCCTCAAAACATCTGCAATGATGTTGTCATTCCCATTTGACAGAGGAGGAAACTGAGGCACAAGTGACTTACCCAGCCGAGAAGATCCACAGGCGGGCAGCCCAGCCCCGGAGTCCCTGCAATGAGCCCAGGGGAAAGTCTCCACTGGGCACTAACATGTCTTTAGCGCCTCCGTGACCCTGAGGCTTAGCAGGCGTCTGTATCCAGCCAGAATTCAAGGACTTGGTTTTGTGTTCCTTATATTCACATTTATTTTTAGGTTTCCCTACTATTTGGGGCAATGAGGAGGGTTTTTCAGTGAGGATGCCGAAATCAAGTCTCCTTGTTACATGAATAAATTCAAGATGCAGAAGTGATGAATGCTAAGCAAAATATAGTTCAATTGTTCAAAGGGGGAGATTGCAGCGATGGGGAAAAAAAGTCACTAATGACTGAAGTCACAGAACTATTGTCCTGGGAGTAATCAAACATCCCCAGTCCTAGAATTTACCCCTTCCTGTCCTGGGCTCCTGTGGGGGTGGCCTGGGCTGTAGGGGAGGGGAATGAACACCAGCAGAAGCTGGAAGGAGAGAGGGCCAGACCAGCTCTGGAAGGATTTTGCCCTTTTTTTCTCAGAAAGTCAGAAACTCCAGCTAGAACCCCAGGGCTCAACGTCCCTTCTCTGCAGATCAGATGGGCACGTCAGACAGCTGGCGTCTGCAGAATCTCAGGGAGGCAGGAGGCGCTTCCTGATGCCAGGGATTGTCCCTACACCCCTTCATAGTGATCATCGACACTTTTTTATTTTATTTTATTTTATTTTATTTTATTTTATTTTATTTTATTTTATTTTATTTTACTTTATGTTAGAGACAGAGTCTGCTGTTGCCCAGGCTGGAGTGCAATGGCACGATCATAGCTCAGTCCAGCCTCAAACTGCTGGGCTCCAGCGATCCTCCCACCTCAGCCTCCCGAGTAGCTGGGATTCCAGGTGAGCACAACCAGGTCCTCATTTTTTAATTTTTATTTATTTATTTTTATTATTATTATTTTTTGAGACAGAGTCTCTCTGTAGCCCAGGCTGGAGTGCAGTGGCACGATCTCGGCTCACTGCAGCCTCCGCCTTCCAGATTCAAGCGATTCTCCTGCCTCAGCCTCCCAAGCAGCTGGGGTCACAGGCATGCACCACCATACCTGGATAGTTTTTTGTATTTTTAGTAGAGATGAAGTTTCATCATGTTGGCCAGGCTGGTCTCGAACTCCTGACATCAAATGATCCACGCGCCTCAGCCTCCCAAAGCGCTGGGATTACAGGCGTGAGTCACCATTCCTGGCGGCTTTCTTGAGTCTCTCCAATACTTCTCACCATCTCCCTTCTTCCCTTGCAACCATCTGCCCTCGAGCCGCATTAGGCTGTCAGCCCCCTGAGTGACTTTTGTCTTTTTCTCTGCAGAGCACCAGCACAGAGCCTGTGCTGAGTGGGGCCCTATATGGTAAACCATGCAAATTAGTAGTACTCATGCCACTCCACTCCGCTGCCGCCCAGCTAAAGGAAGCCTCCTTCAGCCTTGCTGGTCTGGTTCCTGCCGGGGTGTCTGCCTATGTTTCTCCACTTTCTCTTTGTCCTGAAGTCTCAGTCCTGCTGACCTATTTTGCAGCTTCTGGACAACCTCATGACTTTTGTTCTGCAATGATGAGGGGCGGGAACATGGTCCTCATTTGTCAAAAGGGAAACTGGCACCTGGGCGTTTTGAGCCACTGGCCCCAGGTTGCTCAGTTCAGAAGTAACCCAAGATTGCCTGTAATCCCAGCTGCTTGGGCGGCTGAGGCAGGAGAATTGCTTGAGCCCAGGAGACGTAGATTGCTGTGAGCTGAGATCGTGAGATCGCGCCACTGCACTCCAGCCCGGGCAACAGAGCAAGACTCCATCTCAAAAAAAAGAAAAAAAAAAAGAAGCAACCCAAGATTATCCAACCAACAATAATAATTATCATAGTATAATAATAATTATATAATATAATTATCATAGTATAATAATAATTATATATAATTATCATAGTATAATAATAATTATATAATATAATGATCATAGTATAATAATTATATAATATAATTATCATAGTATAATAATAATTATATAATATATCATGCAATTATTATACAATAATTATATAATTATTATAATCGTATAATAATAATTATATAATCTAATAATTATAATCGTATAATTATATAATCTAATAATTATTATAATCATATAATAATTATATAATGTAATTATTATAATCGTATAATAATTACATAATCTAATAATTATAATCATATAATAATTATATAATCTAATAATTATTATAATCGTATAATAATTATATATCTAATAATTATTATAATCGTATAATAATTATATAACCTAATAATTATTATAATCGTATAATAATTATTATATAATATAATAATATAATTATATAATATGATAATAATTATATATAATTATATATGATAATAATTATATATAATTATATAATATGATAATTATAATATATAATTATATAATATGATAATAATTATAATATATAATATAATAATTATAATATATAATATAATATAATAATTATATTATATTATATTATATAATAATTGTAATATATAATATAATATAATAATTATAATATATTATATAGTATAATAATTATAATATATTATATAATATAATAATTATAATATATTATATAATATAATAATTATAATATATTGTATATTATAATAATTATAATATATTATATAATATAATAATTATAATATATTATATAATATAATAATTATAATATATTATATAATATAATAATTATAATATATTATATAATATAATAATTATAATATATTATATAATATAATAATTATAATTATATTATATAATATAATAATTATTATATTATATAATATAATAATTATTATATATAATATAATTATAATATATAATATGTAACAATTATAATATATTATATAATATAGTAATAATTATAATATATTATATAATATAATAATAATTATAATATAATTATAATAATTATATTAGTATAATTTTTTTTTGAGACGGAGTTTCACTCTTATTGCCCAGGCTGGAGTCCAATGGTGCAATCTCGACTCACTGCACCCTCCACCTCCTGGGTTCAAGTGATTCTCCTGCCTCAGCCTCCCGAGTAAGCTGGGATTACAGGCATCTGACACCGCACCCGGCTAATTCTTTTTTTTTTTTTTTTTTTGTATTTTTAGTAGAGATGGGAGTTCTCCATGTTAGTCAGACTGGTCTCGAACTCCCAGCCTCAGGTGATCCGACTGCCTCGGCCTCCCAAACTGTTGGGATTACAGGCGTGAGCCATCACGCCCGGCCTAATTTATTATTATTATTTTAGAGACAGGGTCTCTGTTGCCCAGGCTGGAACTCAGTGGCACAATTATGGCTTGAGGCAGACTGCACCTCCTGGAGTCATGCCACCCTCCCGCCTCAGCCTCCCAAGTAGCTGGGAATACAGGCACGTGCCGCCATGCCTGGCTAACTTTTTTTACTTTTTGTTTTTTTTTGAGATGGAGTTTCGCTTTTGTTGCCCAGGCTGGAGTGCAGTGGCGCGATCTTGGCTCACTGCAACCTCTGCCTCCCGGGTTCAAGCGATTCTTCTGCCTCAGCCTCCTGAGTAAGCTGGGATTACAGGCGCCTGCCACCGCACCAGGCTAATTTTTTTGTATTTTTGATAGAGACGGGGTTTCCCCATGTTGGCCAGGCTGGTCTCGAACTCCTGACCTCAGGTGATCCACCCTCCTCAGCCTCCAAAAGTACTGGGATTACAGGCATAAGCCACCACGCCCAGAGCTCCCTTTTGGGCTGTGTGGTCTCAGGCAGGTGATGTGGCCTCTCCGGGCCTCAGTTTCCCGATCTGTGAAATGGTCAGAACTTCTCCAGGCGCCCATGAGGACCAGACTGGAGGGAACGCATTGCAGAAGTGTAGGTGGGCGTGGACGCTCAATAAACAACAGGAGCCGCAGTTAGGATGATCCCAGAGTGGGGTGAACTGTCTCTTTGCTGCCCTCTGCAAGAGGGAGGGACACCAGGAGACCCCAACGCCCCACTCCCCAGCTTCTTATGCCACAAGCCCATGCCCAGCACCCGCACAAGCCTGGGCTGAGGCGGGGGGTCAGATGGGGTCTCCGGGTGGAGGGGGCCATAACAGGATGCCCCCTGGCTGGGAGACAATGGCAGAGGAAGGGGCCGGGCAGCCCCCACACGGATGAGCCCCGCAGCTGGCTCCAGGAGGGCGGCGCAGCTATTGTGAGACCAGACAGCTGTCCCTGTGCCAGGAAGCCCCAGAGAACGGGAAAGAGGGTGGGAAGCCCGCTGGCCAACCCTGATCCCCCACCCGGGGCAGGTCCCACTATGGTCTGTTTGTCTCCTCCAGCAGGCTGAACACCTGGGTTCCCGGGAGCCTGGCCTGTCAGTGTGCACCTGGCCCAGGGGGCCCTCACTGCAGACCCCATCTGGCCCCACTGACATCTCCCTAACTCCTTGCTCCCTACTCATCCCAGCCTGGCCTGGGGATTTTGGAGGCTGCACTGATCTGGGCTGTATTTATAGTTCCCTGGTGCTGCTGAGCCAGCTTCTAAATATAGAAGTCCAGCTATTTGGGACCTCGGCCCTGGAGCAGAGTGGGGAGGAGCCAGTCCTACACATGTGTGCCTCCCCGCCCATCCCAGAGACCACCCAGGCATCTCAGTCTCCTGGGGTCAGGGCTGCAGGGGTCTCTGGTGCTGAAGGGAAGTCCAGGAGGAGCCCAAACATAAAGAGGGCAGAAGCGAGAGGCCGCGATGGCTCAGAGGGACAAGGCAACGAGACCCCGTGCTCCGGGGCTGATGGGGAGTGCATGTGTTTGCGACCTGGGGTCCCAGCACCTGGTTCCTCTTCTTCCTCCTTGGCCCCATGACCCACTGCGGGAAGGAAGGGGGGTTGATCTGTCAGCTCAGTGTTCTCAGCTTCTAGGAAATGAAGCCCTTCAGGAAGCGGCAGAGGCACCCCCAAACCCCAAACAAACTCTAGCACCTAGTAACCCACTTCCCCTTCCCCATGGACACTGAGTTCACTGGTTGCCCTGGCAGGGGGCGGGTGACGTGGGGTGGGGGGGGTGGGGTTATAAATAGATGGTATATAAGCAACCGCGGGGATAGCTGAGCAGAAGTGGCCGAAGCAGAAGTGGGGTCCTCATGGGCAGCTGGGCCCAAAAGTGTCCCCAGTCTTGGCCCCTCCCAGAGATCACCAAGATTTGGGGCAGTAAGGAGGAAGAAAAGGGTGAAATGCTTAAAAGGGCATCATTAATCCTTCAAAGCAATCTATGAACATGATGGTCATTAAGTCATTAATAAAACCCTAGCACTTCCTCAGCGGTAACTTTATAAAGCTCTTGGAATATTATACAGCTGTGAAAAAATAATTCCAGGGGTGTGCAATTGTTTGAGGGGGGGCAGGGGACAGAGTCTTACTCTGTTGCCTGAACTAGAGTGCAGTGGCGAGATCTCAGCTCACTGCAACCTCCGCCTCCTGGGTTCAAGCAATTCTCCTGCCTCAACCTCCCTAGAAGCTGGGATTACAGGTACACGCCACCACGCCTGGCTAATTTTCGTATTTTTAGTAGAGATGGTGTTTCACCATGTTGGCCAGGCTGGTCTCAATCTCCTGACCCTCAAGTGATCCACCCACCTCAGCCTCCCAAAATGCTGGGGTTACAGGTGCATGCCACCATGCCTAGCCACACCCCTTTCTTCAATTTAAAAACTGAGTGAAGTCAGGAGAAAAAAATCTTAAATTGCAGCATGACAGATTCCACAGTAGAATCTTGAAAAAGTCTCCAAAGCCCCGTAGGAAAAAGCCACCTTGCGAAAAGGCTCAGACACAAAGATCATAAAACGAGATTTGGTTTCAGGATACAAACATATGCAAGAAGACTTTGAAAAATAAACAAGGCGGCCGGGCTCAGTGGCTCACCCCTGTAATCTCCCAGCACTTTGGGAGACTGAGGTGGGCGGATCACCTGAGGTCAAGAGTTCAAGACCAGCCTGGCCAACATGGTGAAACCACGTCTCTACTAAAAGTACAAAAGTTAGCCAGGTGTGGTGGCAGGCACCTGTAATCCCAGCTACTCAGGAGCCTGAGGTCAGAAAATCACTTGAACCCAGGAGGCGGAGGTTGCAGTGAGCTGAGATAGTGCCACCGCACTCCAGCCTGGGTGACAGAGCAAGACTCCATGTCAAAAAATAATAATAATAATAAAATAAATAAATAAATAAAAATAAACAAGGCTGGGCCAGGCACAGTGGCTCATGCCTATAATCCCAGCTACTTGGGGAGGCCAAGGTGGGAGGATCGCTTGAGCCCAGGAGTTCGAGACCATCCTGGGCAACATAGTGAGACCCCCATCTCTCCAAAAATACAAATAAAAAATTTGCCAGGCGTGGTGACTCGCACCTGTAGTCCCAGCTACTCAGGAGGCTGAAGTGGGAGGATGGCTTGAGGCCAGGAATTCGAGGCAGCAGTGAGCTGTGATCACGCCACTGCACTCCAGCCTGGGTGACAGAGCAAGACTCTGTCTCAAAAAAAAAAAAAAAATTAAGTAACTGAGCAAAGGAATAAGGGGCAAAGAATATTCGGAGTGGTGGTAATCAGCAAGATAAACATGGGAGCATGGGAACAAGGTCATGTCTCAGTTCTTGGTGAAGAGGGAGGCTCATGGGTATGCCTTCCTTCCCTTTTATTTTTTAATTTACATATTTTTTTGCAAAGTAAAATTCTTTATTCCCGCAAATTGTGAATAATACACATAGAAGTTTCCAGGTATAAACGTTTCCTAAAATGATGGCTGTTGTGTGTGTGTTTTTTTTTTTGAGACAGAGTCTCTTGCTCTGTCGACAGACTGGAGTGTGGAGTGCAGTGGCACAATCTCGGCTCACTGCAACCTCCGCCCCCCGGGTTCAAGCCATTCTCCTGCCTCAGCCTCCCAAGTGGCTGGGATTACAGGCGCGCACCACCACGCCCGGCTAGTTTTTTTGTATTTTTAGTAGAGACGGGCATGGATCACTGCGCCCAGCCAAAATGATGGCTGTTTAACATAACGCCACGTAACGCAGGCATGTGGTGTTTTGCGGTTATATTCAGACGTGATTTTATCAGAGACCAAAGCAAAAACAAAGAGAATTCTGAAAAGAGTTTGTATCAAGGAAGATAAAATGCGCCAGGGAGAGTGGCTCATGCCTGTGATCTCAGCGCTTTGGGAGGCTGAGGCGGGAGGATCCCTTGAGCCCAGGAATTCTAGACCAGCCTGGGCAACATTGTAAAACCCAGTCTCTACAAAAAATGCAAAAATTAGCCAGGAGTGGTGGCACGTGCCTGTAATCCCAGCTGCTCAGGGGGCTGAGGTGGGAGAATCTCTTGAGCCTGGGAGTTTGAGGTTGCAGTGAGCTATGATCTCACCACTGCACTCCAGCCTGGGCCACAGAGTGAGACTCTGTCTCAGTAAATAAGTAAGTAAAATAAAGCTGATCATGGATAGACCGATGGTCCCAAGAATTGCATTGTTTCATTTATTCTATAAACCTGAGGCTCTATACAAATATTTAAAAAAGAATTTTAAAATGTTTAAAGGTTTTAAGGAGAAGCGTTTAGAGGAAGCAAAGGAGAGAGTAGGGTGGGGGAGGGGAACAGCTCAGGGGTGGCTGTGGGGGTGGGGAACTGGTGGCAGCCAACAAGAAGCCCCGAGCTGGGAACGCTGTGTGACACTTGGTGGCATTTTTGTCACTTTCTTGCAGCTCTCAGTGTCTTCCCCATTTTGCAAAATCTTCTGAGCTGGGTAGTGCCGATGTCCTGATAAGGATGGGGTCAGGCTTCTGGGGGGCACTGTGAGGACGGGGGTCTCAGAATCCTTCCCTTGACTTTCGATGGGTGGGGAAGGCCAGGGGAGGAAGGGGGCTTATTCAGGCTGGGTGCCCACCCGGGTCAACCCCTCCTCATGCCTCTGGGCCTCTTCTGTTGTGGGCTTGTGGGTTCCCGAGAAATAGGGCCACAGATGGCACTGACAGTCCCAGCCAGTCCCAGAAAGAAGTGATGGGAAAGCATTGGTGAGAATCAACCCATCCCCAGGGCTCTGTCCCTCGGATGGAGGTCTCCCTTTCACTTCTTTCCAGGCATAGAAAACAGTTTGCGGCTCCTCAAAAAGTTACGTGTAGAGTGACCCTGTGATCCAGCCATTCTGCTCCTGAGTATACACCTGAGAAAACTGAAGGCAGACACTCAAATGGATACTTATGTTTATTTTATTTTTTGAGATGGAGTCTCACTCTTGTCCAGGCTGGAGTGCAGTGGCGCGATCTCAGCTCATTGCAACCTCCACCTCCTGGGTTCAAGTGATTCTCCTGCCTCAGCCTCCCGAGTAGCTGAGATTACAGGCACCCACCACCATGCCTGGCTAATTTTTGTATTTTAGTAGAGACAGGGTTGCACCGTGTTGGTCAGGCTGGTCTCAAACTCCTGACCTCAAATGATCTGCCCACCTCGGCCTCCCAAAGCGCTGGGATTCCAGGCATGAGCCACTGTGCCTGACCTCAAACAGATACTTATACACCCATGTTCATAGCAGCACAGTTCACAATTACCATAAAAAGCGATTTTTAATTCAACCATAAAAAGGAACGAGGCTCTGATCCATGCTACAGGGTGGATGAACCTTGAAAACATGATACTGAGTGAGAGAAGCCAGACACAGAAGGTCACATAGTGCACGATTCCATTTATATGAAATGTCCAGAATAGGCAAATTCATAGCCAGAAAACAGATTGGTGGTTGCCAGGGGCTGGGGAGGAGGAATGAGGAATGAGTGGTAATGAGGACGGGGTTTCCTTTTGCGGTGTTGAAAACATTCTGGAACTAGATAGAGGTGATGGTTGCTCAACGCAGTGAATATACTAAATGGCGCTGAACCATGCACTTTAAAAGGGTCTATTTTATGTCATGTCAATCTCACCTCCATAAAAAAAAAAAAAACAGGCCGGGTGCAGTGGCTCATGCCTGTATTCCCAGCACTTTGGGAGACCGAGGCGGGCAGATTGCTTGAGTCTAGCAGTTCAAGAGCAGCCTGGGCTACATATCGAGACCTCATCTGTACAAAAACTCCACAAATTAGCTGGGCATGGTAGTATGCACCTGTAGTCTCAGCAACTTGGGAGGCAGAGGTGGGAGGATCACTTGAGCCTAGGAGGCAGAGGTGGCAGTGAGCCGAAATCGCACCACTGCACTGCAGCCAGGGTGACAGAGTGAGACTCTGTCTCAAAAAAATAAAATAAAATAAATACATAAATAAAATAGACCAGGCATGGTGGCTTATGCTTGTAATCCTAGCACTTTGGAAGGCTGAGGTAGGTGGATTACTTGAGGTCAGGCGTTCGAGACCAGTCTGGCCAACATGGTGAAATCCTGCCTCTACTAAAAGTGCAAAAATTAGCCGGGCGTGGTGGCGCATGCCTGTAATCCCAGCTACTCAGGAGGCTGAGGCAGGAGAATTGCTTGAACCTGGGAGGCAGAGAGGTTGCAGTGAGCCGAGATGACGCCACTGCTCTCCAGCTTTGGCGAGAGAGCGAAACTCTGTCTCAAACAAAAAAAAGTCTGAGTTTTTCACAGCTATATCTCTGACACCTCTAAACACTTCAGTCGTCGCTTTTGGTTTTTAATTTCCTTCCCCATTTTTTTTTCTTTACTTTTTTATAATGAGACAGGGGTCTCATTATGTTGCCCAGGCTGGTCTTGGACTCCTGAGCTCTAGCGATCCTCCTGCCTCTGCCTCCCAAACTGTTGGGATTACAGGAGTAAGCCACTGCGCCTGGCCTATTTCTTTCCCTTTTTGTCTCCTTTCAATTTTTTTTTTTTTTAAACAAAAAGAGCAGTCTCTTTGATCCAGAGCTTCACTGGAGGGTGAGGCTGTGGATCCCAGGGTCCTGCGAGTGAGCGACTCATTATATTCTACGCCTGGGCACCTCCCTCTCCCTACCCTAGTCCCAGCTCTTGAGGCTTCAACCAGGCGACAGCAGGAAGCAAATTTAATTTCACCCCCACCCCTACAAATATAGGTCCTTTTGCTGTTGCTTTCTACTTATGGAAATGGCCCTGGTTTCCTTTTGTTTCCTTTTGTGGTGGTGGCATAAAAGTTCCTTCCCAAATAAATTCATTTAAGTTTTTTTTTTTTTTTTTAAAGGAAAAGCAAGTTGATTGAAGGAGAAATCTGTGGTCCGGGGAGATGTTCCAAATCCTGGAGGTGGAGAGGAATGAATGACGTTTGTGGCTTGCAGATCAACTCCCCGCAGCGGGCGTGACGTTGTCACAGCCAAAATTGTCCTCCACACGCTGCTACGGTGAGTCAGGGGGAGAGGGGCCCCTCTGGGCAGACGGCAAAAGGCATTTTTGAGTGTACAAGGAGGCATTTTTCTGACAGCATTTCCTGTCGGTACCCTCCTGTCTAGAGGCAAAAGTGTCACTGGGGCTTTCTGGGGCCTTTGGTGTGGGTCTTAGTGACAAAGTTCAGTGGCAATCTGGCATTCCCCTAGTGGAATTGTTGCTCCCACGACAGCCTCTCATGCCCAGCTTCTGTCCGGCCCGAGGAGCCAGCTCTGGGCTGCCTGCTATCCACGAGGTCAGGCGGCCCTGACATTGGCAAGAAGATTGACACCCACACTCTGTGCTTCCTTTGAAACAGAGTCGTTAAAATTCCAGGCCAGACAAATGTCCAATAGGCCTATGAAAAGATGCTCAAAGTCACCAATCATTAGGGAAACGCAAATCAAAACCACAGGCCAGGTGCGGTGGCTCACGCCTGTAATTCCAGCACTTTGGGAGGCCGAGGTGGGAGGATCACTTGAGGCCAGGAGTTTGAGACCAGCCTGGGCAACATAGCAAGACTCCATCTCTATAAATAAATGAATAAACAAATAAAAACCACAGTGAGATACTACCTAACACCCATTAGGATGGCTACTATCAAAAAAACAAAAAATAGGTTAGAAGTGGTGGCTCACAACTGTTATCCCAATGCTTTGGGAGGCCAAGGAGAGAGGATCACTTGGGCCCGGAGTTCAAGACCAGCCTGGGCAACAAAGGAAGACTTCATTTCTAAAAATATTTAAAAATTAGCTGAGCATGATGGCATGCACCTGTAGTCCCAACTACTTGGGAGGCCAAGGCAAGAGGATCGCTTGATCCCAGGAGGTCAAGGCTGCAGTGAGCTATGATTGCACCATTGCACTCCAGCCTGGGCAACAGAGAGAGACCCTGTCTCTAAAAGCAAAGCAATCTGGGCATGATGGCTCATGCCTGTAATCCCAGCATTTTGAGAGGCCGAGGCAGGAGGATCGCTTGAGCTCAGGAGTTCGAGACCTGCCTGGGCAATGTGACAAAATCCAGTCTCTACAAAAAATACAAAAAAAATTAGCCAGGCATGGCGGTAAGTGCCTGTAGTTCCAGATACGTGGGAGGCTGAGGCAGGAGAATTGCTTGAGCCCAGGAGGTGGAAGCTGCAGTAAGCTGTGATCTGTGATTGCACCACTGCACTCCAGCCTGGGCAACAGAGTGAGACCCTGTCCAAAAAAAAAAAAAAAAGCAAAACAAAACAAAACCCCATAAACTGAAACCATTGTGGGCTGCTGGTGACAATGTAAAATGGTGCAGCCACTGTGGAAAACAGTATGGAGAGTCCTAAAAAAATTAAACATAGAGGCCAGGCATGGTAGCGCATGCCTGTAATCCCAGCACTTTGAGAGGCCGAGGTGGGTGGACCATTTGAGGTCAGGAGTTTGAGACCAGCCTGGACAACAATACAAAGATCAGCCGGGTGTGGTGGCAGGTGCCTCTAATCCCAGCTACTCGAGAGGCTGAGGCAGGAGAATCGCTTGAACCCGGGAGGTGGAGGTTGCAGTGAGCGGAGATCGCGCCACTGCACTCCAGCCTGGGTGACAGAGCAAGACTCCATCTCAAAAAAAAAAAAAAAAAAAAATTAAACATAGAATTGTCATACGATCCATCAATTCTACTTCTGCGTATACACCCGAATTGAAAGCAAAGGTCAAAGAGACATCTGTACACCTATGTTCACGGCAGCATTAGTTAAAATAGCCAAAAGTTGAAAGCAACCAGTCTCCATGGATAGACGAATGGATAAACAAAATGTGGTCTATCTATACAGTGGAATATTACTCAGCCTTAAAGAGGAAGGAAATTCTCGTACATATAACATGAATGCATTATGCTAAGTGAAATAAACCTGCCACAAAAGAACAAATACCGTATGATCACATTTACAGGAAGTAACTAAACTTGTCAAATTCATAGAAACAGAAAGTAGAATTGTGGTTTCCAGGAACTGGAGGGAGGAGGAACGGGGAGTTGTTTTGTGGATACAGTTTTAGTTTTGCAAGATGAAAAAGTTCTGGAGATGGATGATGGTGTCGGTGGCAACTATGAGAATTTTTTTTTTCTGGTTTTTGTTTTGTTTTGTTTTGAGACAGGGTCTTACTCTGTTGCCCAGGCCGCAGTGCAGTGGCACAATCTGGGCTCACTGCAACCTCTGCCTCCTGGGTTCAAGTGATTCTCGTGCCTCAGCCTCCCAAGTAGCTGGGATTACAGGTGTGCACAACCACTCCTGGCTAATTTTTGTATTTTTAGTACAGCCAGGGTGTCACCATGTTGGCCAGGCTGGTCTCAAACTGCTGATCTCAGATGATCTGCCCACCTCAGCCTCCCAAAGTGCTGGGATTACAGGTGTGAGCCACTGTGCCCAGCTGAGAATTTTCTTTTCTTTTTGAGACTGAGTCTCACCCTGTTGCCCAGGCAGGAGTGCAGTGGCTCAATCTTGGCTCTCTGCAACCTCTGTCTCCTGGGTTCAAGTGATTCTCCTGTCTCAGCCTCCCAGTAGCTGGGACTACAGGTACACACCACCGTGCCTGGCCAATTTTTGTATTTTTAGGACAGACGGGGTTTCACCATATTGGTCAGGCTGGTCTTGAACTTCTGACTTCAAGTGATCTGTCCATCTCGGCCTCCCAAAGTGCTGGGATTACAGGCATGAGCCACCACGCCCGGCCTGACAATTTTCTTAATGTAACTGAACTGTACACTTAAAATGGTTAAGATAGAACATTTCATGTCATGTGTATTTCACCACAAATTTTATCCAGGCTGAAGGACAGGCACGGTGGCTCGCTTTGGCAGGACGAGGCAGGAGGATCGCTTAAGGCCAGGAGTTCGAGACCAACTAGGGCAACATAGCGAGACCCGCACCCCCATCACTACAAAAAAAGTTTAAAAATTACCCAGGCCTGATGGCACATGACTCTGGTCCCAGCTACTCGGGAGGCTGAGGCAGGAGGATTGCTTGAGCCCAGGAGGTTGAGGCTGCAGTGAACTATATGGTTGCACCACTGTACTTCGGCGAGATCCTGTCTCAAAAAGAAATCCAGTCTCAGAGGAGACTGGGGCAGGATTCCCATCCTGTGGGTCCTGGCAGGTGACCCCCATGTGTCCTCCATAGTAGGGGGTGATCAGGCCCTCCAAGAAGTCAATACCAATTATATCCCAAAGCCTCTTACATGTCTCCACCTGGACCTCCCTGTCTACCTCCAGACATACAGCTGCCCTCTGGACCTCACCCAGGGACACTGCTATGATAACTGAGCGATTCACCAATATTCCAGCTCTTTCCCCCTCCAGGTACAAGGTAGGAAGGCATTGCTCCACCCACTTGTGTGGCCACGTGACTTGCTCTGACCAATGGCATGTGAGCAGGTTTGACTTGTGTCACTTGTGGGCAGAGGCTTTAAGAGCTGCTGCAGAGCATGCTATATGTTCTTTTTCTTCTGCCTTGGCAACGGGCAACATGCCAGATGCTGGCTGAGTGAAAAGTGAAACCTCTGATGTTTTAAGCTCCTGAGATTTGGGGCTTAAAGTAGCTGGGACTACAGGTGTGTGCCACCACGCCTGGCTCATTTTTTTCCCTGGCTTGTTACTGCAGCAGAACTGAACCTGCCTTGAGTTCAGTGTGGCAGCAGAATCTGTAGATGTCACTCACCCAGTCCTGTCTTGTGCATGACGATGGTCTCATATCATTAAGCTGTAGGGCTGGAATGAGGCAAGGTGGATGCTTGACTTGGGAACAAAATTTCAGGGGGTGTCAAAGAACTCAAGAACTCAAGAACTTTGTCCTGAACTCATAAATATTATTTTATTGTGATATTTTGTAAAAGTCAAGATTAATGCAAAACCATGATGAATAAAATAGTAACATTAAATCTATCTATCTATCTATCTATCTATCTATCTATCTATCTATCTATAGATATGTATATATATACACATAGGTCAGGCGCAGTGGCTCACACCTGTAATCCCAACACTTTGGGAAGCCGATGCAGATGGATTGCTTGAGACCAGGAGTTCGAGACCAGCCTAGCCAACATGGTGAAACCCCATCTCTGCTAAAAGTACAAAAAATTAGCAGGTCGTGATACTGCACACCTGTAATTCCAGCTACTTGGAAGGCTGACGCACGAGAATCGCTTGAACCCAGGAGGCGGAGGCTGGAGTGAGTAGAGATCATACCACTGCACTGCACTCCAGCCTGGGCAACAGAATGAGACTCCATCTCAAAAAAAAAAAAAAAAATATATATATATATATATATATATACACACACACACACATATATGAGACAGACAAGGTCTCACTCTGTCACCCAGGCTGGAGTGCAGTGGCACAATCATAGCTCACTGCAGCATTGACCTCCTGAGCACAAGCAATCCTCCCACCTCAGCCTCCCGAGTAGCTGGGACTACAGGTGTGCACCACCACACCCAGCTAATGCTTTAATTTTTATAGAGACGGGGTCTTGCTATGTTGCCCAGACTGGTCTTGAACTCCTGGGCTCAAGTGATCCCTCTGTCTCAGCCTCCCAAAGTGCTGAGATTATGGGCGTGAGCCACTGCTCCTGGCATACATTGTCCTAGTCTATTGTTAGAAGCAAGTTATTGGGTCCAGCTCATACTCGAGGGATCACACAGAGTGCAGACATCAGGAGGTGGGAATCATGGAGGAGTCTTGGAGCCTGTCTGCCTCACCTCCTCTCCTCTAATATTCCTAGTTTGTGTTTTTTTTTTCCGAGATGGAGTTTTGCTCTTGTTGCTTAGACTGGAGTGCAATGGCAGGATCTCGGCTCGCTACAACCTCTGCCTCCCAGGTCCAGGTGATTCTCCTGTCTCAGCCTCCCAAGTAGCTGGGATTACAGGAGCCCCCTGCCACACCTGGCTAATTTTTGTATTTTTAGTAGAGATGGGGTTTCACCATGTTGGTCAGGCTGGCCTTGAACTCCTGACCTCAAATGATCCGCCTGTCTGGGCCTCCCAAAGTGCTGGGGTTACAGGCATGAGCCACCAAGCCTGGCCTCTTTGCTGATTTTCATCTGTAACTTTCACTGTAATAAACCATAACTGGGAGTAACACCACTTTTCTGAGATCTATCAATCTCAGCAAATCATTGACCCTGAGGGTGGTTTCAGGGACCCCCGACACAAGCCCCATTTCCCAGCCACCGTCTTTTGCAATCTCCATTGCCCTAGTCACCGAATGGCATATTCTTATCCATTTGCTATTTCCTGCCTCTCTCCTCTGGATCAAAGGCTCTGGAAGGTCGAAAACTCATCTGTCTTTCCCATGAAAGGCTGTAGAACAAAATGGTCAGGGGTCAAGTCCTGGCTCTGTCACTTTTTCATTGTTGCTGAGTCAAGGTCTCAGCCAGGGTGGAGTGCAGCAGTGCAGTCATAGCTTACTGCAGCCTTGAACTCCCGGGCTCAAGCAATCCTCCCACCTCAGCCTCCCTTGTGGCTGGGACTACAGGCACATGCCACCACACCCAGCTATTTTTTTTCTTTTAAGACAGGGTGTCGCTCTGTCACCCAGGCTGGAGTGCAGTGGCAGGATCTCGGCTCACTGCAACCTCTGCCTCCCAGGTTCAACTGATTCTCCTGCCTCAGCCTCCCGAGTAGCTGGAATTACAGGCATGCGCCACCACGCCCGGCTAATTTTTTTTGTATCTTTAGTAGAGACGGGGTTTCACCATGTTGGCCAGGCTGGTCTTGAACTTTTGACCTCAGGTGATCCGCCCCCCTCGGCCTCCCAAAGTGCTGGGATTACAGGCTTGAGCCACCGCGCCCGGCCCTACACCCAGCTAATTTTTATTTTTTGAGACGGAGTCTTGCTTTGTTGCCCAGGCTGGAGTGCAGTGGCACGATCTCAGCTCACTGCAATCTCCACCTCCCAAGTTCAAGTGATTCTTCTGCCTCAGCCTCCCCAATAGCTGGGATTACAGGCATCTGCCACTACGCCAGCTAATTTTTTTGTATTTTTAGTAGAGACGAGGTTTCACCTTGTTGGCCAGGCTGGTCTTGAACTCCTGACCTCAAGTGATCTGTCCGTCTCTGCCTCCCAGAATGCCTGAAGGTTAGCTTTTAAGTGCTGGTTACTTTATCTCCTCAGTAGCTAGATCAGGGTCCAGGTGGTCAAGATTCAGTCAAAAGCAGGTGATTAAGGAGACTCCTCTGGGGACTTTGCAATGGAGAGGCAGGAGGGGCCACGAGCGGGGGTGGGGAAGAGAAGAGGGCACAGAGGCCAGCGGATGAGAGAGACACCAGGGAGCCTGGGATGCCTGCCGGAGGCTCTGGCCACGCCCATGCCCTGCCTGTCCCGCTAAGGTGAGCTGGTCCTTCTGTGATCACCCGGGGAAGAGGCCTACAGGAGCTGCAGAGCTGAGTAGAGAGGGAAGGCGCGGGGGAGGCCAAGTCCCACGGGTCTGGGCTTCTAGGAGGAAACGTGTGGGAGGTTGGGACGGGAGGCGTGGGGGCGGGGGACAGGCAGGGCAGCTGGAGCCGGGGCTGTACTCGGGCGCCGGCCAAGCCCCAAAGAAAGCCTGTGTTGGGCAGCGTCCGGTCTGGCCTGGCCTGGGAGGATGCCTCCCTGCTGCTGGGGGGCCCTGGAGATGCCGACGTAGCTCTGCACCCCCGGGAGGAATGTGACCCCCTCCCCAACCCCAGCCTCCAAATTTTTCCACATAAGGCTTCGGGGGTGCTCATGCCGCATGAGTTCAGGACAAAGGAATCAAAAGCACATGGACTGGATTCCCTAGGGAGGAGAAATTCTGGAAATAAGACCAAGAGGAGGACAAAGGGGCCCGGGGGCGGGGTGAGGGTGCTGGGACGGAAGCGGGGGGCGGGGATTGGGAGGCAGCCGGAGAAGGTGCCTGGCTCTGAGTGGCCTTAGACTGGGGACACATCTCAGCTGGGGATGAGGGCCACTGTGGCCCCGGACCACCAGGGCAACTCCTTGGACCTCTCTGAGCCTTGTTCCTTTCTTTTTTTTCTTTTTTTTTTTTTTTTGAGACGGAGTCTAGCTCTGTCGCCCAGGCTGGAGTGCAGTGGCGTGATCTCGGCTCACTGCAAGCTCTGCCTCCCAGGTTCACGCCATTCTCCTGCCTCAGCCTCCCGAGTAGCTGGGACTACAGGCGCCCCCCACCATGCCCGGCTAATTTTTTGTATTTTTAGTAGAGACAGGGTTTCACCGTGTTAGCCAGGATGGTCTCAATCTCCTGACCTCGTGATCCGCCCGCCTCGGCCTCCCAAAGTGCTGAGATTACAGGCGGGAGCCACCGCGCCCGGCCACCTTATTTCCTTTCTTTTCGCCCAGATTCTTGGGGCAAAATACTTGGAGTCCTCCATGTCTCTGTCTCTGTTTTATTTTCTTCTATCTCTCTTTCTGTTTCCTTCTTTCTTCTCTTTCTTCATTCTCTGTCTCTCCTTCCTTCCTTCCCTCTCTCTTTCTTTCTTCTCCTTCCTTCTTTCTTTCCTCTCTGTCTCTCCTCCCTTTCTTTCTCCTTCTTTCCTTCCCTCCCTCCATTCCTTCCTTCCTTCCTTCCCTCTCTCTTCTCCTTCCTTCTTTCTTTCCTCTATCTCTATCTCTCCTCCCTTTCTTTCTCCTTCCTCCCCTCCCTCCCTCCCTCCCTCCCTTCCTTCCTTCCTTCCTTCCTTCCTTCCTTCTTTCTCCTTCCCAGGTCTCACTTTGTTGCCCAGGCTGGTCTTGAACTCCTAGGCTTCAGTGACCCTCCTGCCTCTGCCCCACAAAGTACTGGGATTACAGGCGTGAGCCACCATGCCTGGCCTCTGTCTCTGCCCCTGTCCCTTTCTCTCTCTCTCTATTGTATCAGCAAATCCCCAGAGCTCTATTTTCAAAATCTATCCAGCATCTACCCACTTTTCACCTCCTCCACGGCCCCTACCTGGTCCGGCCCCATCAACTCCCCCTTGGCCCAGTGCAGGCTCCTCTGCCCTGGTCTCCTGGCTCCTGCCCTTGCTCGCCCGCTCCATGCTTTTCTGTCAGGGCACGTCCCTCCTCTGCTCAAGGACCCTCCAGGGCTCCCACCTCACTCAGTGCAAAAGCCAAATTCCTTCTTGTGGCCCACAGGGCCCTGCAGGATCTGCTCAGCACTTATCTGCCCTCGCCTCCTCCTTCTCTCCCCTTTGCTCATTCCCTTCAGCCAGGCCAGCTTCCTTGCCGTTTTGGGCATGCTCCTACCTTAGGGGCTTTGCACGGCAGCTCCCTCTCACTTGCGGCACCACCTCCTCCTCCAGATCCCCACATGGCTTTCTCTCGCCCCCTTCAGGTCTTTTTTTTTTTTTTTTTTTTTTTTTGAGACGGAGTCTCATTCTGTCACCCAGGCTGGAGTGCAGTGGCACAATCTCAGCTGGCGGCAGCCTCCGCCTCTCGGGTTCAAGTGATTCTCCTGCCTCAGCCTCCTGAGTAGCTGGGATTACAGGCATACACCACCACACTCAGGTAATTTTTGTATTTTTTTTTTTTTTTTGAGACAGAGTCTTGCTCTGTTGCCCAGGCCAGAGTGCAGTGGTGCGATCTCGGCTCACTGCAAGCTTCGCCTCCCGGGTTCACGCCATTCTCCTGCCTCAGCCTCCCTAGTAGCTGGGACTACAGGCACCCGCCACCACGCCCAGCTAATTTTTTGTATTTTTAGTAGAGACAGGGTTTCATCGTGTTAGCCAGGATGGTCTCGATCTCCTGACCTCATGATCCGCCTGCCTCGGCCTCCCAAAGTGCTGGGATTACAGGCGTGAGCCACCGCGCCCGGCTGTAATTTTTGTATTTTTAGTGGAGACAAGGTTTCACCACGTTGGCCAGGCTGGTCTCAAACTCCTGACCTCAGATGATCTGCATGCCTTGGCCTCCCAAAGTCCTGGGATTACAGGTGTGAGCCACCATGCTTGGCCCAAGTCTTTTGTTCGTTTGCTTTTAAAGAGATGTATATATTAGTTCTTTATTTCTCTTTTTTCTTTTTATTTTGAAACAGGGTCTTGCTCTGTCGCTCAGGCTGGGGTGCAGTGGTGCGATCATAGCTCACTGCAGCCTCCAGCTCCTGGGCTCAAGCAGTCCTCCTGCCTCACCCTTCTGAGTAGCTGGGACTACAGGTCTGCACTACCATGCCAGGCTAATTTGGTTTATTTAATTAAATGAATACATAAATTTATTTGTTTGTTTTGGTTTCTATCTACAGACCAGGACAGTGCTGAACATTTTGAGACAGGGTTTCACTCTGTTACCCAGGCTGGAGTGCAGTGGTGCAATCTCGGCTCACTGCAGCCTCAACCTCCTGGGTTCAAGTGATCCTTCTGCCTCAGCCTCCTGAGTAGCTGGGACTACAAGTGCACACCACCACACTTGACTACTTTTGTTTATTTTATTTTTTGTAGAGATGGGGTCTTGCTATGTTGCCCAGACTGGTCACAAACTCCTGGTCTCAAGCGATCTTCCTGCCTCAGCTTCCCAAAGTGCTGAGATTATAGGCCTGAGTCACCGTGCCTGACCACCCTGCTGGACTTTTTTTATTTTTTATTTTTTTTATTTTTATTTTGAGATGGAGTCTCACTCTGTCACCCAGACAAGTGCAGTGGCGCAATCTTGGCTCACTGCAACCTCCGCCTCCCGGGTTCAAGCAATTCTCCTGCCTCAGCCTCCTGAGTAGCTGGGATTACAGGCATGCGCCACCACGCTCAGCTAATTTTTGTTTTTTTTAGTAGAGGTGGGGTTTCACCATGTTGGCCAGGCTGGTTATGAACCTGAGCTCAAGTGATCTGTCTGCCTCAGCCTCCCAAAGTGCTGGGATTACAGGTGTGAGCACCGCACCCAGCCCACCCTGCTAGATTTTAGTTCTTGATCTTGCTCCCTGTCTGTCTCCCCCTGAGAATGTCAGCCCCAGGATTTTTGTCTGTTTTATTTCCTGCTGTACCTCCAGAGCTCAGAAAAGGGTTGGGGACTGTAGGGACTTGTTGAGTCAATAGATCGGATGGTGACAAGCCCATAGCCGAATTTTAGGGCAACATTTTTTTTTTTTTTTTGAGATGGGGTCTTGCTCTGTCACCCAGGCTGGAGTGCAGTGGCGTGATCTCGGCTCACTGCAAGCTCTGCCTCCAGGGTTCATGTCATTCTCCTGCCTCAGCCTCCCAAGTACCTGAGACTACAGACGACCGCCACCACGCCCAGCTAATTTTTTGTATTTTTAGTAGAGACGGGGTTTCGCCGCGTTAGCCAGGATGGTCTTGATCTCCTGACCTTGTGATCCGCCCACCTCGGCCTCCCAAAGTGCTGGGATTACAGGCATGAGCCACCGCGCCTGGCCTAGGGCAACATTTTTATAGCCTTATTGAGGAATAACTTATATAGCCTATAATTCGCCCATTACAAACCTACAGTTAGATGACTTTTAGTAAACTCACCTAGCTGTGCAAGTATTACTACAATACAGCATTTGAGAACACTTTGATTTCCCCCCAAATCCCCACATTTGCAATCCATCCGCACTCCCAGCCTCAGCTCCAGGTAATCACTAATCTGCTGTCTCTAGAGCTCTGCCTTTTCTAGAAATTTCATATAAATGGAATTGTACAATATGTAATATTTTGGGTCTGGCTTCTTTCACTCGGCATGATGTTTTTGAGGTTTATCCATGTTGCTGTGTTTATCAAGAGTTTGTTGCTTTCTATTGCTAACCAGTGTTTCCTTGCATGGGAGGACCACAGTTGTTTGTCCATTCATCTGTTGATGGACACTTGAATTTGTCAACATAAAAGGAAGAGGCTGGGCCGGGTGTGGTGGCTCAACCCTGTAATCCCAGCACTTCGGGAGGCCGAGGCGGGCGGATCACGAGGTCAGGAGATCGAGACCATCCTGGCTAACATGTGAAACCCCGTCTCTACTAAAAATACAAAAAATTAGCTGGGCGTGGTGGCGGGCGCCTGTAGTCCCAGCTACTTGGGAGGCTGAGGCAGGAGAATGGTGTGAACCCGGGAGGCGGAAGTTGCAGTGAGCCGAGATCGCACCACTGCACTCCACACTCCAGCCTGGGCAACAGAGTGAGACTCCGTCTCAAAAAAAAAAAAAAGGAAGAAGCTGAAGCATAAAAGATGATTTAAAGAGTTTACTTGGGGCCAGGTGCAGTGGCTCATGCCTGTAATCCCAGTGCTCTGGGAGGCCAAGGCGGGCGGATAACCTGAGGTCGGGAGTTCAAGACCAGCCTGACCAACGTGGAGAAACCCTGTCTCTACTAAAAATACAAAATTAGCCAGGCTTGGTGGTGCATGCCTGTAGTCCCAGCTACTCAGGAGGCTGAGGCAGGAGAATCGCTTGAACCCTGGAGGCGGAGGTTGCCGTGAGCAGAGACCATGCCACTGCACTCCACTCCAGCCTGGGCAACAAGAGCAAAACTCCGTCTCAAAAATAAAAAAAAAAAAAAAGAGTTCACTTGAGGCCAGGCACAGTGGCTCATGCCTGTAATCCCAACACTTTGGAAGGCTGAGGGAGAGGATCACTTGAGCTCAGAAGTTTGAGACCAGCTTAGGCAACATGGCAAAACTCCGTCTCTATAAAAAATACAAAAAAATTCTCAGCACCTTGGGAGGCTGAGATGGGCGCATCACTTAAGGCCAGGAGTTCACGACCAGCCTGACCAACATGGCAAAACCTAGTCTCTATTAAAAATACAAAAAAAAAAAATAGCTGGGTGTGGTGGTACATGCCTGTAATCCCAGCTACTCTGTAGGCTGAGGCAGGAGGATCACTTGAACCCAGGAGGCGGAGGTTACAGTGAGCTGAGATTGTGCCACTGAATTCCAGCTGGGCAACAGAACGAGAATGTCTCAAACAAACAAAAAATTAATCAGGCAGAGTGGTGCATGCCTGTGGTTCCCAGCTACTTGGGAGGCTGAGGTGGAAGGATCACTTGAGCCCAGGAGTTCAAGGCTGCAGTGAGCTATGATGCACTCCAGCCTGTGCGACAGAAATAGACCCTGTCTCAAAAAAAGAAACCCCAAAACACAACTTAGCCAGACGTGGCGGTGTCCACTTGTAGTCTTGGTGACTTGGGAGGCTAAGGTGGGAGGATCGCTTGACCCAGGAAGTCGAGGCTGCAGTGAGCTATGATTGCACCACTGCACTCCAGCCTGGGTGACAGAGTGAGACTCCATCTCAAAAATAAAAAATAAAAAATAAATCTTAGCTCTTCTAATAGATGTATGAAGTGGTATCTCCTTGTGGTTTTAATTTGCATTTCTGTAACAACTAATGTTGAGCATCTTTTCATATGCATATTTACCATCTAAATGTCCTCTTTGGTGAAGCATCTGTTCAAATCTTTTGCCCATTTTTAAACTGGGATTTTTTTTCCTTCTTATTGTTGAGTTCCGTATATATTCTTATATAAAGAGTTTTTATTTTAAGAGTTCTTTATATATTCTGGATACACATTCTTTCAGAAAAATGATTTGAAAATATTTCCTCCTAGTTGGCGGCTTGTCTTTTTATTTTCTTTATGTCTTTTGAAGAGCAAAAGTTTTCATTGTGATGAAGTTCAATTCGCTCATTATTTTTTTCTTTTACGGATTGTGGTTTTGGTGACATAGGTAAGAAACCTTTGCCTAATCCATGGTCTCAAAGATTTCTTTTTCTTTTTTTTTTTTTTTTTTTTTTTTTTTTTTGAGACGGAGTCTCGCTCTGTCGCCCAGGCTGGAGTGCAGTGGCGCGATCTCGGCTCACTGCAAGCTCCGCCTCCCGGGTTCATGCCATTCTCCTGCCTCAGCCTCCCGCGTAGCTGGGACTACAGGCGCCCGCCACCACGCCCGGCTAATTTTTTGTATTTTTAGTAGAGACGGGGTTTCACTGTGTTAGCCAGGATGGTCTCGATCTCCTGACCTCGTGATCCGCCCGCCTCGGCCTCCCAAAGTGCTGGGATTACAGGCGTGAGCCACCGCACCCGGCCAAAGATTTCTTTTTCTTTTTTCGTCTCCTGAGACGGAGTCTTGCTCTGTCGCCCAGACTGGAGTGCAGTGGTGCAATCTCAGCTCATTGCAACCTCCGCCTCCCCGGTTCAAGTGATTCTCAGGCCTCAGCCTCCCGAGTAGCTGGGATCACAGGCATCAGCCACCACGCCTGGCTACTTTTTAAATATTTTTAGTACAGACGGGGTTTTGCCATGTTGGCCAGGCTGGTCTCAAACTCCTGACCTCAGATGATCCCCCCCACCTGAGTCTCCCAAAGTGCTGGGATTACAGGCATGAGCTACTGCGCCTAGTCTCATTTAGTTACTTCTTGTGTGTGATTATGAGGTAGGGTCTAAGTTCTTTTTTTTTTTTTTTTTTTTTTTTGAGACGGAGTCTCGCTCTTGTTGCCCAGGCTGGAGTGCAACGGCACGTGACCTCTGCTCACTGCAACCTCTGCCTCCCGGTTTCAAGTGATTCTCCCTCAGCCTCTCGAGTAGCTGGGATTACAGGCACCTGCCACCACGCCCAGCTAATTTTTTTTTCTTTTTTGAGATGGAGTCTCCGCTCCCATCACGCACAGTGGAGTGCAGTGGCTCAGTCTTGGCTCACTGCAACCTCTGCCTCCCAGGTTCAAGTGATTCTCCTTCCTCAGCCTCCCAAGTAGCTGGGATTACAGGCATGTGCCACCAAGCCTGGCTAATTTTTGTATTTTTAGTAGAGATGGCGTTTCACCATCTTGGCCAGGCTGGTCTCAAACTTCTGACCTCAGGTGATCCACCCACCTCAGCCTCCCAAAGTGCTGGGTTTACAGGCATGAGCCACCGTGCCCAGCTGGGTCTAAGTTTTAAATTATTATTATTTTTTTTTTACGCGTGTATATCCTATTCTTGGGAAAATTTAAAGGGAGTTATTTCTGTTTCTGGTAACACGCGCATTCAGCGTGTGCTCCCCTGCCTGTAATTCTCCCATTAGGGTCAGGGCAGGGCTGGAGAAGCGAAAACCATAACTAGAAGAGACTTCCCCAACAGGATGTTGCCCAACCCTGGCCGGGCTGACATTCAGCCTTGAGGGTCCTTATCAGCAGTACAATTGCAGCTGTGACCAAACCCAGCCACCCACAGCCTGACGCCCCCAACATCCTTGACCTTCCCTTTAGCTTTGGGCTTGAGCAGGCCTTTGATACTCAAAGAGAGAAAGGAGACAGCAAGACCCCTGTGCCTTCTCAGAGGGGGCACCCCCTTCCCCGATGCCTTCACGGGTCCTGCCTCTCCGGGACCCAGCTTCCCTCCTGGCCACCCCACCACCTCCCCAGCCACACCTCATTTCCACCCATCTAGAGAGGGTGAAACACAAACACTCCGGGCAGCCCTGCCCGATTGTGTCCTGGGACATGGTGGGGTGGAGGCTCCCTGACTCCTGGGAAGGGGAACTCTGGGGTGGCCTGTCCTCCCAGCTCCTCACCCCACTGGTGCCTCTCCCCATGAGTCGTGGGAAAAAGCAACAAAACCAACCGCAGGGAGATATAAAATCTCTTCCTGTATCTGTGACAGCTGTCTTGTTGGTCTGGCCGTCTATTCTTCCTGTGAGCACCTGAATCCCTTCAGACCAAGCTCTTCCTCTCTCCAAGAACCTTCTATGGCTCCCACCTCACCCAGTAAAATCCAGTCTTCCCCAAGGCCCACAAGGCTTGGCTGTGTGATTTGCCCTGTCACCTCCAGCTCTCTTCCCCTCATTCACTTGGCTCCAGCCACCCCAGCTTCCTCACTGTTCCCCAAATAAATATACCAGGCCCAGTCCAGCCTCACAGCCTTTGCATGCGCTGTTCCCTCTGCCTGGAACACCTTTCCCCCAGATATATATTTTTTTTATTTTGTTTTTTTGAGACAGAGTATTGCTGTGTTGCCCAGGCTGGAGTGCAGTGGCGCAACCTCAGCTCACCACAGCCTCTGCCTCCTGGGTTCAAGCCATTCTCCTGCCTCAGCCTCCCGAGAAGCTGGGACTACAAGTGGGCATCACCACGCCCGGCTGATTTTTGTATTTTTAGTAGAGATGGGGTTTCACCATGTTGGCCAGGCTGGTCTCGAACTCCTGACCTCAACTGATATGCCTGCCTTGGCCTCCCAAAGTGCTGGGATTACAGGCATGAGCCACTGCGCCTGGCCCCTCTCACTCTTTCATCTGCCTCACATACTTGCTCAGAGGTCACCTCCTTAGTGAGGCCTTCCCTGACGACCCCCATATTTGAAATTTTAGCTTCCTTCCCCCAGTCCTTTCTAACCTTTCCCCTCTATTTTGTTTTTCTCTATAGCACATCACCTTCTAATATTTTAATTCATGAATTTACATAGAGTGTCAGTCCCATGAGGGCAGGGGTTTTTCTGTCTTGTTCACTGCTGTATCCTCAGCACCTAAAACAGGGCCAGGCACACCACAGGTGCTCAATTAATGTTTCTCAACCAGGTGCAGTGGCTCAGGCCTGTAATCCCAGCACTTTTGGGAGGCCAAGACAGGCAGATCACCTGAGGTCAGGAGTTCGAGACCAGCCTGGCCAACACGGTGAATCCCTGTCTCTACTAAAAATACAAAAATTAGCTGGGTGTGGTGGCACATGCCTGTAATCCCAGCTACTAGGGAGGCTGAGGCAGGAGAATTGTGTGAACCCAGGAGGCGGAGGTTGCAGTGAGCTGAGATTGCGCTAGTGCACTCCAGCCTGGGCAACAGAGCGAGACTGTGTCTCAAAAAAATAAATAAATCAAAATAAATAAATAAATAAATAAATAAATAAATGTTTCTTGAATAAATTGTCACTTTTGCCTACACTCTTTGTCTACTGAGGTCTGTAGGGCCATCCCCACCCTCATCAACAGGACTCATTCCTTTCTAGCCACTGTGATTGGTTCCTAAATGACATGTGACCCCAAACTGTCCAATCAGAGGGAGCCCAGGAATTATTATTTTCTTCTTTTGAAGCAGGGCTTCACTTTTTCACCCAGGTGTGAGTGCAGTGGCATGATCATGGTTCCACTGCAGCCTCAATTCCCAGGCTCGAGTGATCCTCCCTCCTTATTTTAAAATTTTTTTTATAGAGATGAGGTCTCACTATGTTGCCCGGGCTGGTCTCAAACTCCTGGGCTCAAGCAAGCCTCCTGCCTTGGCCTCCCAAACTGCTGGGATTACAGGCATGAGCCACCACACCTGGCCAGATTACTTTGTTTGAGCCCGTGAATCCAGCTGTCCCTGAAGCCAACATATCTTAAACTTTTCAGTGACACAAACCAATAAATTATCATTATTTTTTCTTTAAGCCAGTTTGGGTTTGGATTTTTTACTTGCAACTAGAATAGTCTTCCCCAATCAACCACCTCTCCCTCCCTCCCTTGCTCACTCCCTTCTTTCTTCTCTCCCTCCCTCCTTCCTCCTTTCTCTTTTTTTTTTTTTTTTTTTTCTTTTTCAGGACCAACTCTGGTCCAGGCTGGAGTGCAGTGGCATGATCTTGGCCCACTGCAACCTCTGCCTCCCGGTTCAAGCAATTCTCCTGCCTCAGCCTCCCGAGTAGCTGGGATTACAGGCACCCGCCACCATGCCTGGCTAATTTTTGTATTTTTAGTAGGGACGGAGTTTTGCCATGTTGACCAGGCTGGTCTCAAACTCCTTACCTCAAGTGATCGGCCCACCTTAGCCTCCAAAAATGCTGACATTGCAGGCGTAAGCCAGCGCGCCTGGCCTCTAACTCTAATTTAATCTCTACTATATCTTGGCAGAGTCACTATGTCCTCCAACACAGCTGAGTCAAAACCGTATTTCACCTTTCTGCCAAACAGCTCTCCACCCATCATTCCCTCCCCCGCCTTCCCCTGCCAACCCCTCCCCCACTCTGTGTGGGGGACTCTGCCCAGTATGGGAATGAATTATGGCTCCCCCACTAGAGGGCTGCGTGCCCTCGCTAAGTGACTTCACCTTTCTGGGCCTCACTTTCCCCATCTGTAAAACGAGGTCATAACAGTATACCCATTGTTCCCAAGTCTGCCTCCTCTCTAACCGCACCCTTTTTTTTTTTTTTTTTTTGAAACAGAGTCTCGCTCTGTCACTCAGGCTGGAGTGCAGTGGTGCGATCTTTGCTCACTGCAATCTCCACCTCCTGGGTTCATGTGATTCTTGTGTCTCAGCCTCCTGAGTAGCTGGGACTATAGGTGCCCGCCACCACGCCCAGCTAATTTCTTTTTTTCTTTTTTTTTTTTTTTCTTGGGATGGAGTCTCCCTCTGTGAGGCTGCCAGTGGAGTCCAGGCTGGAGTCCAGTGGCATAATCTAGGCTCACTGCAACCTCTGCCTCCCGGATTCAAGCGATTCTCCTGCCTCAGCCTCCTGAGTAGCTGGGACTACAGGTGCATGCCACCATGCCCAGCTAATTTTTGTATTTTTAGTAGAGACAGGGTTTCACCACATTGGCTGGGATGGTCTCAAACTCCTGACCTCCTGATCCACCCACCTCAGCCTCCCACAGTGCTAGGATTACAGGCGTGAGCCACCGCGCCCGGCCTCTAATTTTCATATATTTAGTAGATACGGGGTTTCACCATGTTGCCCGGGCTGGTCTCGAACTCCTGATGTCAAGTGATCCGCCCGCCTTAGCCTCCCAAAGTGCTGGGATTACAGGCGTGAGACACCATGTCAGTCCTCTAACCCCTTCTGACTGACCCATCACTTGAGCCTTGCTCACTTGCCCTGCTCCGGCCCTCTGGCCCCTGCTCCTGGCTCACTTGCCCTGCTCCCCCAAGTCCACTCCTTGGCCGTAGAAGAAGGTCTCAACCCACCGGACCCCCACGGCCACCACAGTCAGGTCTGGAACTCTGAGGGGGCTGTTGTCATCACCCCCATTTCGTAGATGAGGATACTGGGCCCTGAGTCACCCAGCCAGGATCTAAACAAGGCAATTTACATAAGAGAGGTAAAAGTGCGGCCAGGGGCAGTGGCTCATGCCTGTAATCCCAGCACTTTGGGAGGCAGAGGCAGAAGGATCTCTTGACGCCATAAGTTTGAGACCAGTCTGGGTAACATAACAAGACCCCATCGCTGCAAAAAACTATTTTTAAATTATCTGGATGTGGTGGTGCGTGCTTATAGTCCCAGCTACTTTGGAGGATCGCTTGAGGCCAGGAGTTCAAGGCTGTAGTGAGCTATGAGCATACCATTGCACTCCAGCCTGGGCAACAGAGTGAGACCCTGTCTCTGTAAAAACAGAGAGCGAGGGCCGGGCACGGTGGCTCATGCCTGTAATCCCAGCACTTTGGGAGGCCAAGGTGGGCAGATCACTTGAGGTCAAGAGTTCGAGACCAGCCTGGCCAACATGGTGAAACCCCATCTCTACTAAAAATATTTAAAAATTAGCCAGGTGTGGTGGTGTGCGCCTGTAATCCCAGCTACTCGGGAGGCTGAGGCCTGAGAATCATTTGAACCCGGGAGGCACAGGTTGCAGTGAGCCCAGATCATGCCACTGCACTCCAGCCTGGGTGACAGAGTGAGACTCCATCTCAAAAAAAAAAAAAAAAAAAAAAGAGAGAGAGCAAAAGAGAGATAGAAGGCCGGGCGCAGTGGCTCATGCCTGTAATCCCAGCACTTTGGGAGGCCGAGGCAGGCGGATCACGAGGTCAGGAGATGGAGACCATCCTGGCTAATATGGTGAAACCCCGTCTCTACTAAAAATACAAAAAATTAGCCGGGTGTGGTGGCGGGTGCCTGTAGTCCCAGCTACTCAGGAGGCTGAGGCAGGAGAATGGTGTGAACCTGGGAGGAGGGGCTTGCAGTGAGCAGAGATCACGCCACTGCACTCCAGCCTGGGCGACACAGCGAGACTCCGCCTGAAAAAAAAAAGAAGAGTGATAAGCTGGAGAATTCCCAGGAAGGAGTGGTTCAGAGGAGAGAGGGTGGTCAGGGAAGGCTCCCTGGAGGAGGTGACATTTCAGGACAAAAGCTTCTCAGACACAGCACCATCAGGGGGAAAGTAAGCCAGGCAGGGGGAACTCCAGGGACAAAAGTTCTGAGTTGGGAACCAGTGCGGTGTGTTCAAAGCCCATCAAGGGGGTTAGGAGGAAGGCAGGGAGATGAGGGCTGGGAAGTGGGCGAGCCCTAATTCTTACATTACTACAAACCCAGGCAGGGGAGCAACAAGCTGGATGAGCTGCAGATGAGTGATGTCTCCTCGGTGCCCACCAGGATTTCCTCTCCGACGGCAGCCTTTATTCCCTGCTCACTCTGCCTGGCTCATCGCAGCCTTGGCCCCATTTAACAGGTGAGGAAACTGAGACTCAGCCTGTCGCCCAGGCTGGAGTGCAGTGACACGATCTCTGCTCACTGCAACCTCCGTCTCCTGGGTTCAAGTAATTCTCCTGCCTCAGCCTCCTGAGTAGCTGGGATTACAGGCGCCCGCCACCACGCCTGGCTAATTTTTGTATTTTTAGTAGAGAGGGGGTTTCACTATGTCGGTCAGGCTGGTATCGAACTGCTGACCTCGTGATCCGCACGCCTTGGCCTCCCAAAGTGCTGGAATTACAGGCGTGTCCCACCGTGCCTGGCCGAGACACTGTACCTGGCCTCTTTTTACTTTTAGAGACAAGGTATCGCTGTGTTTCTCAGACTGGAGTGCAGTGGTGCGATCAGGACTCACAGCAGCCTCCATCTTCTGGGCTCAAGTGATCCTCCCACCTCAGCCTCCTGAGTGGCTGGGGTTACAGGCCTGAGCCAGCCCTATTCTGTCTTCTGTGTACTCTAAACCTAGAGCAATGATCTAGGTTTGCTCAATACACACAGTAGGTGCTCAATAAATGTTGCATGAATACATGGACGACGAGTTCTAGCTGGGAAATGGCAGCCGGGAAAAGTGGGTTGTGGAGGAGAATTTAAGAGATGAGAGCTGTTTCCGAAACTCCTGGGGGGCCCCAGGTCCCCCGGGTTGGGGAGAAACGGGGGCGACCGTCCACTTCCCCGGGAGTCGCAGGCACCTCCCCTTGGAGGCCCACAGGTGGCGCTCGCTCCCCGCGCCGCAGTGGCGGGAAGCGGAGGTGGAAAAACCCGAGCTTTAGCCCCGTCCCCGGTCTGGCTGCTGGGGTCAGTTCCTGGCCCGGATTTGGACGCCAAGCCCTGGGATCCTGCTTGGAGTCCTACCTCCTGGTAGAGGGGCTTTTTGGTCAAACGAGGGGGATCTGAGAAGAGTGGGGGTGGTGGGCTGCAGGGTCCGGGCAGCTGAGGGCTCCCTCCGTCTGTCCACGCATGCTCTGATTCCCCCATTCCCAAAACTAGTACAGTAGCTCCATGCCTGGGGGAGGGGGAAACGCACTTACCATGTTCGTGTTCTGCCTTAACTTTATATAGGTTAGAGCTGGGCGCCACGCTTGGTGTCAGTGGGTCTTGGGTGCACATTTGTGGAATGGTGAATGGGTGAATCCCCGTTTTACAGATGGGGAAACTAAGGCTCAGGGAGGCGATGCGGCTCACCCAGGTTCATAGAGCCAGAAAATGGCAAGGCTGGGATTGAAGACACCAGGCCTGTGTGAGTCCAGAGTCAGCCCATTTTGTTTGTTTGTTTGTTTGTTTGAGACACGGTTTTGCTCTGTCACTCAGGCTGGAGTGCAGTGGCAGGACGTTGGCTCAGTGCAACCTCTGCCTCCTGGGTTCAAGCCATCTCCTGCCTCAGACTCCCGAGTAGCTGGGATTACAGGCACGCGCCACCACGCCCAGCTAATTTTTTGTATTTTTAGTAGAGACAGGGTTTCACCACGTTGACCAGGCTGGTCTCAAACTCCTGACCTCAAGTGATCTGCCCGCCTCAGCTTCCTAAAGTGCAGGGGATTACAGGCGTGATGCTTGGCCAAGAGTCAGCCAATGTTTAAAAAACAATGTATGTTTAAAAAACATTGTATTTGGCCGGGCGTCATGGCTCACGCCTATAATCCCAGCACTTTGGGAGGCTGAGGCGGGTGAATTACTGGAGGTCAGGAGTTCGAGACCAGCCTGGCCAACATGGCGAAACCCCGTCTCTACTAAAAGTACAAAATTAGCTGGGCATGGTGGCGTGCGCCTGTAATCCCGGTTACTCGGGAGGCTGAGGCAGGAGCTCCTTTGAACTTGGGAGGCAGAGGTTGCAGTGAGCCGAGGTCGCGCCATTGCACTCCAGCCTGGGCAAAAAGAGCGAAACTTCGTCTCAAAAGAACAAACAAACAACAACAACAAAAATTGTATTTTATTTATTGCAGAGACGAGAAGTCTTGCCATGTTGCCCGGGCTGGTCTCCAACTCTTGGGCTCAAGACATCCTCCTGCTTCGGGCTCCCTCAGTGCTGAGATTTCAGGTGAGCACTACCTCGCCCAGCCTAAAAACATTTTTCAATGGATATTCTAGTTACCCAAAGTGATACATGATTCCCTCTGGGAAGCTAAAGTCCTTCCTGTCCCTCCTTATCTCAACTCCGAGATGATGGTGGGGAGGGTCTCCTTTCATCCTACCCTCTTTGCCTTCAAAAGCATGTCTACACATGCCTAAGGGGTCTCTGGGTTTCTAGCTCGGTCATAAACTTCTCCTGTCTGGGCTGGGCACAGTGGCTCATGCCAATAATCCCAGCACTTTGGGAGGACAAGGTGGGAGGATCACTTGAGGTCAGGAGTTCGAGACCAGCCTGGTCAACATGGAGTGACCCTGTCTCTACCAAAAATACAAAAATTAGCTGGGTGTGGTGGCACGCGCCTGTAGCTACTTGGGAGACTGAGGCATGAGAATCGTTTGAATCCAGGAGGCAGAGGTTGCAGTGAGCTGAGATGGTGCCACTGCACTCCAGCCTGGGCAACAGAGCAAGACTCCATCTCAAAAAACAAAAACAAAAACACAACAACAAAAAACCCTGTCTGGGCCTCAGTTGCCTCGTCTCTAAAATGGTTTTAATGGTCATTGAACCACTTTCCAGGGTGTCTGTGAGTTGCACAAAAAGCTGGTCTGGGCAGGGCCCCACACCTGGGTGGAATTGGGGGTCTCCTCTGGTGGTTTATACATCTTGGTAGGAAAACACACCAGGTGTGGATGATCCTGCTGTTTCCTTAGTTCAAGGGCTTGGTGCACAGTGGGTATGTGTGGTCTAATGCTGCCGGTGCACCCACTGTGTCTGCATTTGAATAATGTGCGTGCACTGAGCTGTTTCCATGTGGGGCCCAGTGGCTTCCCGTAGACCAGGGTTTCTCAACGTCAGCACTCTTGACATTTGGGGCCACATCATTTTTTGCTCTGGGTGACTGTTCTGTGCCTTGTAGGATTTTTTTTTTTTTTTTTTTTTTTTTTGCAGGGGAGATGAGGTCTTGCTATGTTGCCCAGGCTGGCCTTGGACTCCTGGCCTCAAGTGATCCTCCTGCCTTGACTTCCTGAAGTGCTGGGATCACAGGCTTTAGCCACCTTGCCCAGTCCCTTGTAGGACATTGAGCGTCCCTGAACTGGACCCACTAAATGCCAGGAGTACCCCTGCCCCCCCTTTTTTTTTTTTTTTTTTGAAATGGAGTCTCACTCTGTCGCCCAGGCTGGAGTGAGGTGGAATGATCTTGGCTCACTGCAACCTCTGCCTCCCAGGTTCAAGTGATTCCCCCACCTCAGCCTCTCGAGTAGCTGGGATTACAGGCACTAACCACCACACCTGGCTAATTTTTGTATTTTTAGTAGAGATGGAGTTTTCCCCATATTGGCCACGCTGGTCTCGAACTCCTCACCTCCGGTGATCCTCTCACTTTGGTCTCCCAAAGTGCTGGGGTTACAAGTGTGAGTCACTGTGTTTGGCCCCCTGCCCCGATTTTACAGCCAGAAATACCTTCAGACATTGCCAAATGTCTCCTGGGTGACAGAGTTACCCTCATTGAGACCCATAGCTGTGTACACTTCTGGGAGGTACACATACAGGTCAGAAACAGACCCTGATAGAGGGTTGGAGGGCAAGTGGTTTATTTGGGAAATGAACACAGGAAACCTGGGGAGGGGAGAAGAGAGATGACAAGGGATATCAAACAGGTTGTCACTACGGAAAACTGGAGCCTAAATCCCTCCAGGGGTCTCTGGGAGACTGTGGATTAGGCATCTGCTGGGGAGGGAGCTGGGGTATTTATCCACCAACTCATTCCGTTTCTGGCTCAGGGCTACTCCCAGGGATGTTAATTTCCCACACTGTCTCCTGTTCAAGTACGCTGAAGTGATCAGGTCCCAGATGTGGCCAGGGTCCAGCGGGACATCTCTGCAGCGGTTTCTGTTCCTTTTTGTGCGAGCCCACCCGGGCTTTTGGTCTCTTCGGGCTGTGCGAGCCCACCCGGATGTCTGCAGCCGGCTGTGTGTATATTTGGTGTGCCAGTGTGTGTTTATCTGCCATGCATGTGTTTGCGTCTGTATTTATCTGGCACAAGTGTGCTTGTCTTTGTTTTCCCTTCTGCTCCATCTCCACGAATGTGGGGGAAACTTCTGTTTTTAATCAGGGGCCAGGGAACTGTCTTACTGCCACATTAGCAACTGTGTTATTAATGAGGCCGATCGGAAGTGATTTCTCGTACTTGCCCCGAGGTTTGAGTCAAGGCACCATGCCCAAAGCTCTCCCAGAGGGTAGCTTCAAAGCCCTGCCAGCTTCTTGTATGCCCAAGAGGAAAACTGAGGCACAGTCAGGGAAAGGGAGTTAACACCTATTGGAAACTGATTATCTGCAAAGCATTTCACATGCATAAATGCTTAATGAGTTCTTATGCCTACTGCATATAAGGAAAGGAATTCATGTTCCCATTTACTGATGAGGAAGCTGAGGCTGGGGTGAGGTCCAGAGCTCTTGTGGAAGCTGATGGCTCTGGGGTCTCCAATACCCATTTCTTTGTTCCTTTCAAATGGCAACCATTCTTGTGTGTTTGTGGTGGGAAGGGGACAGGGCAGGGTATCACTCTGTTGCCCAGGCTGGAGTGCAGTGGCACAATCTCAGCTCACTGCAACCTCTGCCTCCCATCTCATGGGTTCAAGAGGTTCTCCTGCCTCAGCCTCCCAAGTAGCTGGGATTAGAGGTGTGCGCCACCATGCCTGGCTAATTTTTGTATTTTTGGTAGACACAGGGTTTCACCATGTTGACCAGGCTGGTCTCTGTCACGCGCGTCCATGTGAAAAGGGTCCACCAAAACAGGCTTTGTGTGAGCAATAAAGCTTTTTTTGGGTGCAGGCAGGGCTGAGTCCGAAAAGAGAGTCAGCAAAGGGTGATGGGATTATCATTAGTTCTTATAGGTTTGGGATAGGTGGTGGAGTTAGGTGCAATTTTTTTTTTCTGAGACTGAGTCTCGCTCTGTCGCCCAGGCTGGAGTGCAGTGGCGCAATCTTGGCTCACTGCAAGCTCCATCTCCCAGGTTCACGCCATTCGCCTGGCTCAGCCTCCCAAGTAGCTGGGACTACAGGCGCCTACCACCATGCCTGGTTAATTTTTTGTATTTTTAGTACAGACGGGGTTTCACCATGTTAGCCAGGATGGTCTCTATCTCCTTACCTCGTGATCCACCCACCTCCGCCTCGCAAAGTGCTGGGATTACAGGCATGAGCCACCGCGCCCAGCCAGGAGCAATTTTTTTGCAGGCAGGGGGTGGATCGTACAAAGTACATTCTCAAGTTGGGCGGGGAGAATATTACAATCTACCTTCTCAAGAGTGGGGAGGGTGTATCCTACAAAGTACATTCATAAGGGCGGGGGAATATCACAAAGTACATTATCGCAAGGGCGGGGAGGGTATATTGTCACAAAGTCAGTTGAGCAGTTAGGTTTGGGCAGGAACAAATCACGATGGTGGGATGTCATCAGTTAAGGCAGGAACTGGCTATTTTCACTTCTTTTGTGGATCTTCAGTTGCTTCAGGCCATCTGGATGTATATGCAGGTCACAGGGGATATGATGGCTTAGCTTGGGCTCAGAGGCCTGACAGCCTGGAACTCCTGACCTCAAGTGATTTGCCTGCCTTGGCCTCCCAAAGTGCTGGGATTACAGGCATAAACCACCATGCCTGGCCTCAGATGGCAACCATTCTTAAAGCTCTCCAGGACTGTTGGTGCTCAGCAGTGCCTCAGTTTCCCCTCCTGGTCACATGAGTCCTTCCCAGCAAACCAGCCCTCAGCAAACCAGCCCTTGGGTGTCTGAAGAATCCCTGCTGCTTGGCGGGATGCCAGGGTTCTTGTACTTTCCTCCTGTGGATGCTCCAGGCCCAGGGTCCTGGCTGGCTCTGTGAACACAGATATTAATTAGTATTCATTAAAAAACCCCTGTGCGGTGAGAGCGGCTCTGGTAGATCCTCAGGCTCTGAAATACCTAGAAGCTGACAGGGGTCCCCAGAGTGTGGCAGTTGCTGCCTGGACCAAGAGCAGGGCCTATGGGCAGCGCCACCTGAAACGTCTTTTGTCAATTTTTTGAGATGCAGTCTCGCCATGTTGCCCAGGCTGGTCTCGAACTCCTGACCTCGTGATCTGCCTGCCTTGGCCTCTCAAAGTGCTGGGATTACAGGTGTGAGCCACCACGCCCGGCCTACCTGGAAGGTCTTAACCAGTCAGGGCTTCTCCCTGGCCCAGTCCTGGGGGACTAGGCTGCAGTCCCTGTTTCTCCCTATGGCTATGGAACATTTGTGCTGAAAGAGACCCTCACTCCAACGCCCAGGAGATGGAGCCCGTGGTCCCCCAGAGGGTCCCATGGTCAGCTACGGAGGCTCAAGTCCCTGCTCTGGCACCCACCAGAGCTCACTCGCTTACTCGCTCCTTGCCTCCGTTTCCTCATCTATAACATGAAGGTATTTTCTTCCTTGCAAGGTTGTTGGAATACATAAATGACCATGTGCGTTTCATGTCATATACACGTAAGGGCTCAGCAGCCACTGAGAGCAGCTCTGCCTCTTACCAGCGGTGTGATCCGCTCACAGGGAATCCATGTACCTGGGTATCAGTTTTCTGTCTGTAAAATGGGGCTATCGACCGGGCGCGGTAGCTCATACCTGTAATCCCAGCACTTTGGGAGGCCAAGGCCGGCAGATCACCAGAGGTCAGGAGTTGGAGACCAGCCTGGCCAACATGGCAAAACCCCGTCTCTACTAAAAATACAAAAATTACCCAGGCGTGGTGGCACTTGCCTGTAGTCCCAGCTACTCAGGAGGCTGAGGCAGGAGAATCGCTTGAACCCGGGAGGCAGAAGTTGCAGTGAGCCAAGATCGCACCATTTCACTCCAGCCCGGGTGACAGAGCGAGACTGTGTCTCGAAAAAAAAAAAAAGATATGTTGATTCAGGTGTGGTGGCTCATGCCTGTTCCCAGGCTATAATTTGAATTTTGAGAGGCTAAGGCAGGAGGATTGCTTGAGGCCAGGAGTTTGAGGTTGGTTTGGGCAACCCTATCTCTGTTAAAAACACAGCAAGACCCTATCCCTATTAAAAACAAACAAACAAACAACAAAAAACAGAAGGCTGAGTGTAGTGGCTCATGCCTGTAATCCCAGCATTTTGGGAGGCTGAGGTGGGTGGATTGCTTGAGGTCAGGAGTTTGAGACCAGCCTAGGCAACATGGTGAAACCCCGTCTCTACCAAAAATACAAAAATTAGCCGGACATGGTGGCATGCAGGAGGCAGAGGTTGCAGTGAGTGGAGATCATGTCACTGCACTCCAGCCTGGGCGACAGAGCGAGACTGTCTCAAAAAAAAAAAAAAAAAAAAATGAAGTCCTAACCCCGGGTTCTCCTGAATGAATTATTTGGAAACAGGGTCTTTGCAGATGTAATCAGTTAAGTTAATGTGAAGTCACATTGGATTAGGGTGGGCTCTAAATCCAATATGGCTGGTGTCTTTATTTATTTATTATTTATTTTTTTAGACAGGGTCTTGCTCTGTTGTCCAGGCTGGAGTGCAGTGGTGCAATCATAGCTCACTGCAGCCTCAATATCCAGGGCTCAGGGGATCCTCCCACCTCAGTCTCCCAAGTAGCTAAGACTACAGGTGGGCACCACCATGCTTGGCTAATTTTGTATATTGTTTTGTAGAGACGGGGTTTTGCTATGTTGCCCAGGCTGGTCTTGAATCCCTGGGCTCAAGCGATCCTCCCACTTTGGCCTCCCAAAGTGCTGGGATTACATGCGTGAACTACTGTACCTGGCTGCACTTCACTTTTTTTTTTAATTTTTGGGACGGAGTCTCACACTGTCGCCCAGGCTGGAGTGCAGTGGTGCGATCCTGGCTCACTGCAACCTCTGCCTCCCGGGTTCAAGTGATTCTCCTGTCTCAGCCTCCTGAGTAGCTGGGACTACAAGCGCATACCACCAAGCCCGGCTAATTTTTGTATTTTTAGTAGAGACGGGGTTTTGCCATGTTGTCCAGGCTGGCCTCAAACTCCTGACCTCAAGTGATCCACCTGCCTCAGCCTCCCAAAGTGCTGGGATTACAGACATGAGCCATTGCACTCGGCCTGCACTTCATGTTTTAATGCACTCTGCCAAGCTGCTCCCCAAAAGTGCTGTGCACGTTACACTCCCTTCCAAATGGAACCTTTCTAAGAATTTATTTCAAATATAGGTCATAGCTGCCCAGCGATGCTGCATTCTGGTCATAATAGTGGTTTTGTCCAGAGTGAGAGAGGTGCGGAGGCTTTCTTTATTTTGTTTTATTTTATTTTTTAAAAGATGGGGTCTCTCTCTGTCACTCAGGTTGGAGTGCAGTGGTGCGATCATAGCTCACTGCAGCCTCAAACTCCTGGGCTCAAGTGATCCTCCCATCTCAGCCTCCCAAATAGCTGGGCCTATAGGCATGCGCTACCATGCTCAGCTAATTCTTTTGTTGTTGTTGTTGAGACGGAGCCTCGCTCTGTCGCCCAGGCTGGAGTGCAGTGGCACAATCTCGGCTCACTGCAAGCTCCGCCTCCCAGGTTTGTGCCATTCTCCTGCCTCGGCCTCCCGAGTAGCTGAGACTACAGGCGCCCGCCACCACACCCTGCTAATTTTGTTTTGTATTTTTAGTAGAGACGGGGTTTTACCATGTTAGCCAGGATGGTCTCAATCTCCTGACCTCGTGATCCGCCCACCTCGGCCTCCCAAAGTGCTGGGATTACAGGCGTGAGCCACCACACCCGGCCAATTCTTTTTTTTAGAGATGGGATCTCACTATGATGCCCAGGCTGGTCTTTTTTTTTTTCTTTTTGATGTGGAGTCTCGCTTTGTTGCCCAGACTGGAGTGCAGTGACATGATCTCGGCTCACTGCAGCCTCTGCTTCCTGGGTTCAATTGATTCTCCTGCCTCAGCTTCCCAACTAGTTGGGACTACAGGCATGAGCCACCATGCCCAGCTAATTTTTGTATTTTTAGTAGAGATGAGGTTTCACCATGTTGGCCAGGCTGGTCTTGAACTCCTGGCCTCAAATGATCCTCCTGCCTCTGCCTCACAAAGCATTGGATTACGGGCATGAGCCACCGTGCCTGGCTTTGCAGAGGCTTTCTTAACCTGTTCCTTGGGTGTTGAGTCCCTCTCTGCTTTGCCTGAACTCCAGAGGGGCTGGGAGATCTAGGATATGGTTGATCTGAGAGATGATCTCAGTAAGCATGGGTAGGGGAGAAGGAGAGTGAGGAAGGGAAGGGCAGGTAGCCAATGAAGGGTGTTTATGAGCCAGTTTCCACTGTGGGCAACTCAATTATGCTGGAGAATGCTGAAATCAAATAGAGCACACTCTTCAGAGGGTGCCCACCTAGGGGCGAGGGAGCTGGGATATTTATCCACCAACTCCCATCAGCCATTGCTCAAGGTCTGCTCCAGGAGAGTGTTTGTTCTCCATACTTTCCACCCACTCAGCAGCCAGAGCCACTTCTCGGGAGCTGGTTCTTAGAAGCTGTGGGGTCAGAGTGCCCTGGAGTGCGTGGGGGACATGAGTGGGTGTTGACATTCTGGGGAGGGGGAGACAGAGGATAAAAAGAACAAATAAAGCATAGCGCATGTTCAAAAGGGGCCGGGCGCAGTGGCTCACACCTGTAATCCCAGCAATTTGGGAGGCCAAGACAGGCGGATCACTTGGGATCAGGAGTTTGAGACCAGCCTGGCCAACCTGGTGAAACACCCTCTCTACTAAAAAAAAATACAAAAATTAGCCAGGTGGTGGTGTGCACCTGTAATCCCAGCTACTCAGGAGGCTGAGGTGGGAGAATCGATTGAACCCGGGAGGCGGAGGTTGCAGTGAGCCGAGATCACGCACCTGCACCCCAGCCTGGGCGACAGAGTAAGACCCTGTCTCAACAAAACAAAACAAAACAAAAACAAAAAAGGGTCAGTGTTGGGGACAAAAAGAAAATTAGACCAGCCCAAGATAAGGCGAAGAGGCTGTGGGGGAAGGTTCCTAGCATCCAACTTGGCACCCAGTAGGCGACAAAAATGTTCTGTTGCTTCTCTCTGGTCCATGGGGTGAAGGAGAGAGAGAGAGAGAATGCCCTGGTGTAGTGGGAGCCTGGGCAGGGGAGGAGGAAAGTGGGGAGGGAGCCAGTGTTAATGATGCTGAAAAGTAATCGGCCCTTCTCTCTGGGAGGTGGTGAAACTCTAATTAGAATGAAAATGTAGTTTAATGAGGATGAAAACGGTAATTGTGCCAGGCAGCGCAGTTCAGAAGTGTCGCTTTCCCTTGGGGCACCTTGCTGGCCTCTGAGGCTCTGGGCATGGGTGAGAAGGACTCAGGGCTGGGAAGGCAGGGGATTGTCAGTGCCTCAGTTTCCCCCCAATGGGTCCTCCCGCTGGCATGGGGTAAAGAGCCTGTGTAGAGCCCCACGTGCCCCTGGGGCTGGTTCCAGGTGCCCAGAGCAAGGTTTTTCCATCCCACACTTTATTCCTATTAATAATACAACCATCCGTGGAACCATATCAGTGATGCCATTTATTGAGTGCCTACTATGTGCCAGGTACCATTCTAACCCCTTCACAGATGCTAACTCAGGTAATCCTTAAAATTATCCTCATTTTACAGATGGGAACGCTGAGGCACAGATAAACCATAGACCCTGGTAGGGATATTTTAAAGAGTGGGTGAGGGCCGGGCATGGTGGCTCACACCTGTAATCCCAGCACTTTGGGAGGCTGAGGCGGGCGGATCACTTGAGGTCAGGAGTTCGAGACCAGCCTGAAAAACATGGCAAAACCCCATCTCTACTAAAAATACAAAAATTAGCCGGATGTAGTGGTGCGTGTTTGTAGTCCCAGCTACTTGGGAGGCTGAGGCAGGAGAATAGCTTGAACTCAGGAGGCGGAGGTTGCAGTGAGCCGAGATTGTGCCACTGCACTCCAGCCTGGATGACAGAGAAGGACTCCGTCTCAAAAAAAAAAAAAAAAAAAAAGAGTGGGTGAGGAGAAAGGTGGAATACGGTAGCCAGGTGCCTCCTTCTTTCTTTTTTTTATTTTCTTTTTCTTTTTTCTTTTCTTTTTTTTGAGACAGTCTTGCTTTGTTGCCCAGGCTGGAGTGAAGTGGTGTGATCTTGGCTCACTGCAACCTTCGCCTGCTGAGTTCAAGCGATTCTCGTGCCTCAGCCTCTTGAGTAGCTGGGATTACAGGCATACACGACCACACCGGCTGATTTTTGTGTTTTTAGTAGAGATGGGGTTTTGCCATGTTGATCAGGCTGGTCTTGAACTCCTGGCCTCAAGTGATTTGCCTGCCTCGGCCTCCCAAAGTGCTGGGATTACAGGAGTGAGTCATTGCGCCCGGCCATCCTTCTTTCTTTAACCAGGTGGGTGCTAGGGGCATGAAGGAATTGCCAGCCATCGAGGCCAGGGATCTTCTCCCTCCTCCTTCCCCTGGCCCAGGATCCTTACTATTTCGGTTCTTCACTTCTTTTTAATGCTCTAATCACGCCTCTCTCTTTAATGCTCTAATCACGCCTCTCCCTTTAATGCTCTAATCACGCCTCTCCACTCGAAGGTGGGCGTGGCTAGACGATTGGTGGGCGTAGCTAGATGAGAGGGCGTGGTTTATGTACAGTGGGCATGGTTTGATACACAGTGGGCGTGGCTAGAAGCGCATTCTGCGTGGCAGAATTTACCAACCCATCTTAACTTGGAGGAATCAGAAACTGGAGCCATAGCAGTAAACTACAGAACCCAGACACAAAGCCGTGGCTTCTGGCCCCAGGGCCTGAGCTTTCTTGCCATGGAAAGCTGAAGGGTTCTTCAAGTGTTCTGGGTAAGACTGAGGTTCATAAGATCTCAAAGTCTCTGCTTTTGTTTCTGGAGGAGCCGCCAATAAAATGCAACCTGCAATGAGGCCTAGACAGAAGAGAAATGTTCATTGAGGCCAGTTGGGCAATAAAAGGAGATCTAGCTGGAGTCTCAGATCAGAGGAGATAGCCAGCCTGGGCAACATAGTGAGACCCCATCCCTACAAAAATAATTTTTAAAAATTTATCTGGGCATGGTGGCACGCACCTGTAGTCCCAGCTACTCAGGAGGCTGAGGCAGGAGGATGGCTTGAGCCCAGGAGGTTGATGCTGCAGTGATTGCGGTGAGCTATTATGGTGCCACTGCATTCCAGCCTGGGCAACGGAGTGAGGCTCTATCTCAAGAAAAAAAAGGAAAAGAAAAGATCAAGGGAGATTAGATTGTTTGCCACGTATATGGCAGACAAATCATTAAGAGCCTTAATATACAAAAAGCACATATGAATCAATAAGAAAAAAAGACAAACATACCAAATGTGAAATTGGCACAGGGCTTGAATAGGGGGTTCACAAAGGAATGAGAGAGCTTAACAAACCTCTGTAAAGATGCTCAATCTGACCGTTCAGCTGAAGAATCACTTTTCCTTGTCAAGCTTATGAGTGTGTGTGAAGTTTTGGGAATGCACACTTGAGCACAGTCATGGGAGTTTAAATTGACACAACTTTTTTTTTTTAAATTTTTTGAGACAGGGTCTCACTATGTCATCCATACTGGAGTGCAGTGGCACAATCACGGCTCACTGCAACCTCAACCTTCTAGGCTTAAGGAATCCTCCCACCTCAGCCTGCCAAATGGCTGACTACAGGTACACGTCACCACACCCACCTAATTTTTTAAAAACTTTTTGTAAGATGGGGTCTCACGACTTGCCCAGGCTGGTCTCAAACTCCTGATCTCAAGTGATCCTCCCTCCTCGGCCACCCAAAGTGCTAGGATTACAGATGTGAGCCACTGCGCCCGGCCACGATACAACTTTCTTGGGATGGTGTTCTAGATATTAGTATTAAACGTTTAAGCATGTGTATTCTCTGACCCAGCAAATCCACCTCTAGGAATTTATGTCAGGGAGATAATCAGTCAAATAGGTGGAGAACTATAAAGAATAGGCTGGGCACGGTGGCTCACGCCTGTAATCCCAGCACTTTGGGAGGCTGAGGCGGGCAGATCACCTGAGGTCAGGAGTTCGAGACCAGGTTGGCCAACATGGTGAAACGTCGTCTCTACTAAAAATACAAAAATCAGCCGGGCATGGTGGCAGGCGCCTGTAATCCCAGCTACTCGGGAGGCTGAGGCAGGAGAATTGCTTGAACCTGGGAGGCAGAGGTTGCAGTGAGCCGATATTGTACCATTGCACTCCAGCCTGGGGGACAAGAGCAAGACTTCGTCTCAAAAAAAGAAAAGAAAAGAAAAGAATAACTAACACAGGGTAGTTAAGAGCTCTGGAATCAGACAGCCAGGGTTCGAATTCTGGCTTCACCACCTTCAAGCTGTGTGACCTAAGTCATATGGTTTATTGTTACGGTTCCCAGATTTTCTCATCAGTAAAATGGGCCTCTCATGAGGACTCCATGAGGCAAAGTGTGTGAAATGCTTAGCCTTCTGCCAGGCACATAGAGGGTGCTTGCTGTTACCATCATTAAGAAAAACTTTAAAAGAGGCTGGAAACAATGGAGGTACCTGGGCTCTGGGGATTGGCTACATGCATAGTAGAAAATGAAAGTGGGCTGGGCATGGTGGCTCATGCCTGTAATCCCAGCACTTTGGGAGGCCCAGGTGGGAGGATCGCCTGAGCCCAGGAGTTCAAGACTAGCCTGGGCAACATAGCCAGATCCCAACTCTACAAAAACTAAAAAATTAGCCAGGCATGGTGGCACATGTCTGTACTCCCAGCTACTTGGGAGGCTGAGGGGGGAGGATTGCTTGAGCCCAAGGAGGTGGAGGCTGCAGTGAGCACATATTGCACCAGTGCACTCCAACCTGGGTGACAGAATGAGACCCTGTCTCAACAAAGAAAAGGAAATTAAAAGCTGGGTGCGGTGGCTGACACCTGTAATCTCAGCACTTTGGGAGGCTGAGGTGGGCGGATCACTTGAGGTCACGAGTTCGAGACCAGCCTGGCCAACATGGTGAAACCCTGTCTCTACTAAAAATACAAAAATTAGCTGGGTGTGTTGGTGGGTGCCTGTAATCCCAGCTACTTGGGAGGCTGAGGCAGGAGAATCGCTTGAACCCAGGAGGTGAAAGTTGCAGTGAGCCGAGATCTCACCACTGCACTCCAGCCTGGGTGATAAGGTGGCTCAGTGTCAAAAAAAAGAAAAGAAAATTCAAGTGCTAAAACTTATATTCATTGACACAGCGTGACCTCTGTGATATATTAATTAAAAAAAAAAGAAAACCAATTTCAAACATCATGTATAACCACATCTTTCAAGCACTTTGATCACGAATCAAAGAATTAATTTTTTACATTGCAACGTAGGCCTTCTACCCAGGTTTGGAACTAAAACAAAAGTTTCAGGAAGTCATAGTCATATTTCTACTGTGCAGTGGGTTCTGATATTTTCTAGTCTCTTTTGTTCCATTTTAAAAGGCTGGTCGTTTTCGCAATTACAGTATTTTTCTCTTTAAGGTTCTGGTTAATGTAACCCAGACTCCCAGTAAAAAGGGTGTCTAGATAGTGACTAAGGAAAGGATGAAGGAAGACAGGGAAAGTGGTATTTCCAATCCACTAGGCTTGAATTTTTTTTTTTTTTTTTTTTGAGACGGAGTTTCGCTTTTGTAGCCCAGGCTGGAGTGCAATGGCACGATCTTGGCTCACTGCAAGCTCCGCCTCCTGGGTTCAAGTGATTCTCCTGCCTCCGCCTCCCAAGTAGCTGGGATTACAGGCACGCACTACCACGCCTGGCTAATTTTTTTCTATTTTTTGTAAAGACGGGATTTCACTATGTCAGTCAGGCTGGTCTCGGACTCCTGACCTCAGGTGATTCAGCGGTCTCAGCCTCCCAAAGTGCTGGGATTACAGGTGTGAGCCACCGGGCCCGGCCCTCTAGCTTGATTTTATTTCCATTAGCGGTTGTAGTGTATATGTGTGCATCTGTCATCCCAGCATTTTAGGAGGCCAAGGCAGGCAGATCGCATGAGCCCAGGAATTTGAGACCAGCCTGGGCAACATGGTGAAACCCCATCTCTACAAAAAATGCAAAAATTAGCCAGGTGCAGTGGCATGCATCTGTAGTCCCAGCTACTGGGGAGGCTGAGGTGGGAGGATCACTTGACCCCAGAAGGTAGAGGCTGCAGTGAACCATGATCAGGTGCCACTGCACTCCAGCCTGGGCAACAAAGAGAGATCCTGTCTCAAAAAAAAAAAAAAAAGTGTATATATGTGAACTCGTGTGTATGTGTGTGTGTGTGTATGTATGTGTGTGTGTATTTTCGAGATGGAGTCTTGCTCTTTCCCTCAGGCTGGAGTGCAGTGGCGAGATCTCGGTCACTGCAACCTCTGTCTCCCAGGTTCCAGCGATTCTCCTTCCTCAGCCCCCTGAGTAGGTGGGACTATAAGCACACCACCAAGCCCGGCTAATTTTTTTTTTTTTTTTTTTTTAATAGAGACGGTGTTTCGCCATGTTGGCCAGGGTGGTCTCGAACTCCTGACCTCAGGTGATCCACCAGCCTCCGCCTCCTACAGTGTTGGGATTACAGGCGTGAGCCACTGCGCCCAGCCAGTGCGTGTGTCTTTGCATATTGTGTGTATGACCAGGCTGAGACACGTGAGGTATTTGCTTCAGACTGGCTTTGGGTATATAATTGTGTTTTTTTTTTTTCTTTCTTTCTTTCTTCCTTTCTGTCTGTCTTTCTTTCTCTTTCTTTTCTTTCTTTCTTTCCTTCCTTCCTTCCATCCTTCCTTCCTTCCTTCCTTTCTTTCTTTCTCTCTCTCTCTCTTTCTTTTTTTTGTAGAGACAGGGGCTCACTTTGCCACCTAGGCTGGTCTCGAACTCTTTGCTTCAAGCAATCCTCCCACCTCGGCCTCCTGAAGTGCTGGGATGACAGGTGTGAGCCACCATGCTCAGGCCTTGGGTGCATAATTTAAGAGGGTATCAAAAAACTTAGTCACTGAGATAAATATTTTAATGAAATATATTTTTGAAAATTAAGCCTGGGTGCAGTGGTTCACGCCTGTAATCCTAGCTCCTTGGGGGACCGAGGCAGGTAGGTCACCTAAGGTCAGGAGTTTGAGACCAGGCTGACCAACGTGGTAAAACCCTGTCTCTACTAAAAATACAAAAATTAGCCAGGTGTGGTGGCGTGCGCCTGTAATTCCAGCTACTAGGGAGGCTGAGGCATGATAATCGCTTGAACCCAGGAGGCAGAGGTTGCAGTGAGCTGAGATCGTGCCACTGCACTCCAGCCTGGGTGACAGAGGGAGGCCCTGCCTCAAAAAAAAAAAAAAAAAAAAAAAAAAAAAAGAATGAATCACTCTTTTGCAGCAACATGGATAGAGCTGAAGGCCATTGTCTTAAGTGAAACTAACCAGACACAGAAAGTCAAACACTGCATGTTCTCACTCCCAAGTGGGTGCTGAAATCTAAGCACACATGGACATAGAGAATGAAAAGATGGACAGTAGAGACTCAGAAGGGTGAGGGGGTGGATGATGAGAAATTTCTTTTTTTTCCCCCCAAGACAGAGTCTTGCTCTGTCGCCCAGCTGGAGTGCAGTGGCGTGATCTAAGCTCTTTGCAACCTCCACCTCCCAGGTTCAAGCAATTCTCTTGCCTCAGCCTCCCGAGTGGCTGGGATTACAGGCTCCCACCACCACACCCTGCTAAGAGTGTGTGTGTGTGTGTGTGTGTGTGTGTGTGTGTGTGTGTTTAGTAGAGATGGGGTTTCACCATGTTGGCCGGGCTGGTCACAAACTCCTGGTGTTACAGGCGTGAGTCACCGCACCTAGCCTCTTTTTTTTTTTGAGACGGAGTCTTGCTCTGTCGCCCAGGTTGGAGTGCAGTGGCGCGATCTCGGCTCACTGCAAGCTCCGCCTCCTGGGTTGACGCCATTCTCCTGCCTCAGCCTCCCGAGTAGCTGGGACTACAGGCGCCCGCCACCACGCCTGGCTAATTTTTTGTATTTTTAGTAGAGACGGGGTTTCACCGTGTTAGCCAGGATGGTCTCAATCTCCTGACCTTGTGATCCGCCGGTCTTGGCCTCCCAAAGTGCTGGGATTACAGGCGTGAGCCACCGCGCCCAGCCTTTTTTTTTTTTTTTTTTTTTTTTTTTAAATATAGTGATGCGGTCTTACCATGTTGTCCAGGCTGTTCTCAAGCTCCTAGGCTTAAGCGATCCTCCTGTCTTGCCCTCCCAAAGTGCTGGGTTTGCAGGCCTGAGCCACTGCGCCTGGCCGTGGTAACTCTTGAATGGGGGAAAAGTGGGCACAGACAGGCCCCACGATGGTCCAGCCTCCAAAGCGCAGCCGCCTGGGTCTTCCCCTCCAGCCTCCGGGACAAGGGGAATCTCAGTGGCTGAAACTTCTGGGGATGGAGGAGGAGCGGCATCCGGGGAGGGTGAGCCGAGCCCGGCGTGCGGCTGCCGAGGAGGCTCCGCCCGGCTCGGGTCCCCTCCCAGGGGCTGGGCTGGCGGGAAGGGCCCGGGCTGCCGGGCAGGCAGAAACGGAGCCTGGGAGTCTGCTATCGACCGCCTGGGCCGCGGTAGGGAAGCTTTTAGATCTGCCCGCTTGTCCCGGAGGGGGGCAAGGGCGAGGCTCCCCCTCCCCTAAAGAGGGGAGGCCCGGGGGGTTTCCAGTCACCCCTACAGGCCACCCACCAGCAAGGCTTGCAGGCTAGCCTCCGAACTGAGCCCAAAATCCGGTTGCTGGAATTGGAATTACTTTTCCTGGAACTTTATTGAGGGTTAATTTACATGCGGTGAAGTCCCAAGTCTGCACATATTATTTGCATGCACGACCCCGTGTCCCCACCCCATCAAAGTAAGGAACATTTCCATTCAGACGGCCCAGAAATCAATGTCCCTTCATCCATTCCCCACCCACAGCCACTCCACTGATTTTTTTTTTTTTTTTTTTTTTTTGAGATGGAGTTTCGCTCTTGTTGCCCAGGCTGGAGTGCAATGGCACGATCTGGGCTCACCGCAACCTCTGCCTCCCGGGTTCTAGCGATTCTCCTGCCTCAGCCTCCTGAGTAGTTGGGATTACAGGCATGCACCACCATGCCCAGCTAATTTTTGTATTTTTAGTAGAGATGGGGTTTCACCACGCTGGTCAGGCTGGTCTCAAACTCCCAACCTTAGATGATCTGCCCGCCTCGGCCTCCCAAAGCGCTGGGATTACAGGTGTGAGCCACCACACCCAGCCTGATTTTTCTTTTCTTTTCTTTTTTTTTTTTTTGTTTTTTTGTTTTTTGAGACAGAGTCTCGCTCTGTCAGCCAGGCTGGAGTGTAGTGGTGTGATCTCGGCTCACTGCAAGCTCTGCCTCCCAGGTTCACGCCATTCTTCTGCCTCAGCCTCCCGACAAGCTGGGACTACAGGCGCCGGCCACCACGCCCAGCTAATTTTTTTTTGTATTATTTAGTAGAGACGGGGTTTCATCATGTTAGCCAGGATAGTCTCGATCTCCTGACCTCGTGATCCGCCTGCCTCGGCCTCCCAAAGTGCTGGGATTACAGGCGTGAGCCACCGTGCCCGGCCTCTTTTCTTTTCTTTTTAGAAACAGGGTCTTGCTCTGTTGCCCAGGCTGGAGTGCAGTGGTGCAACCATAGCTCACCAAAGCCTCTACCTCCTAGGCTCAAGCGATTCTCCTGTCTCAGCCTCTGAGTAGCTGGAACTACAGGCCCTCACCAGCAAGCCCAGCTAATTTTTGTATTTTTTGTAGAGACAGACAGGGTCTTGCTGTTATCCAGGCTGATGTTGAATTCCTGGCCTCAAGCAATCCTCCTGTCTCAGCCTCCCAAAGTGCTGAGATTACAGGTGTGAGCCATAGGGTTGGGCCCACTATCCTGAATTCTTTTTGTGTGTGCGACAGTTTCACTCTGTTGCCCAGGGGAGTGCAGTGGCACGATCTCAGCTCACTGCACCCTCCACCTCCCAGGGTCAAGCGATTCTCATGTCTCAGTCTCCAAAGTAGCTGAAATTACAGGCACACGCCACCACACCCCGCTGATTTTTGTATTTTTTGTAAAGATGGGGTTTTGACATGTTGACCAAGCTGGTCTTAAAGTCCTGGCCTCAAGTGATCTGCCCACCTCGGCCTCCCAAAGTGCTGGGATTATAGGCGTGAGTCACTGCACCTGGCTACTATTCTGATTTCTATCACCCTAGATTAGTTGAGCCTTTTGCAAAATTTCAGATAAATAAAAATCACACAGTGTGGTCTCTCTTCCACTCAGCATCATGCATTCTGAGATTTATCAACATTGTGTGAATCAGTAGTTTGTTCCTTTTTGTTGCTAAGAATTACTACATCCTATGGATGGGCCTTAATTTATATTCTCCTGTCTGTAGATATTTTGATTGTTTCCAGTTTTTCAGCAATAATTGAACAAATCTGCTATGAACATTTGCCAACAAGTCTTTATATGGACATATTATTTCATTTCTCTTGGGTAAATGTATAGCAATGGAATTGCTGGGATGAATGGTAAGTCTAACTTTATTTTTTAAAATTAAGTATTTTATATATTTTTTGAGATGGAGTCTCACTCTGTCACCCAGGCTGGCCTGCAGTGGCGTGATCTTGGCTCACTGCAACCCCCACTTCCCTGGTTCAAGCGATTCCCCTGCCTCAGCCTCATGAGTAGCTGGGATTACAGGTGCCCGCCACCACACCCGGCTAATTTCTTTTGTATTTTTAGTAGAGACGAGGTTTCACCATGTTGGCCAGACTGGTCTCGAACTCCTGACCTCAGGCAATCTGCCTGCCTTGGCCTCCCAATGTAACTTTATTTTAAAAACTGTTTTTCGGCTAGGCGCGGTGGCTCACGCCTGTAATCCCAGCACTTTGGGAGGCTGAGGCGGGCAGATCATGAGGTCAGGAGATCTAGACCATCTTGGCTAACATGGTGAAACCCCATCTCTACTAAAAATACAAAAAATTAGCTGGGCGTGGTGGTTCGTGCCTGTAGTCCCAGCTACTCTAGAGGCTGAGGCAAGAGAATCGCTTGAACCTGGGAAGCGGAGGTGGCAGTGACCGGATATTGTGCTACTGCACTCCAGCCTGGGCAACAGAGCGAGATTCCGTCTTAAAAATAAATAAATAAAAATAAAAACTGTTTTCCAAAGTGGTTGTGCCATTTCACATGCAAACCAGCAGCAGATGAGCAAGCTATTCTCCTGCCTCAGCCTCCCGAGTAGCTGGGATTATAGACACGCGCCACCACGCCCGGCTAATTTTTTGTATTTTTAGTAGAGACAGGGTTTCACCATCTTGGCCAGGATGGTCTCGCTCTTTTGACCTCGTGATCTGCCCGCCTCGGTCTCCCAAAGTGCTTGGATTACAGGCATGAGCCACCGCACCCGGCCTTTTTTTTTTTTTTTTTTGAGATGGAGTCTCTTTGTCGCCCAGGCTGGAGTGCAGTGGTAGTGATCTCGGTTCATTACAACCTCCACCTCTCAGGTTTACATGAGTCTCCTGCCTCAGCCTCCTGAGTAGCTGGGATGACAGGAGTGTGCCACCATGCTGGGCTAATTTTTGTATTTTTAGTAGATACGGGGTTTTACCACATTGGCCAGGCTGGTCTCGAACTCCTGACCTCACGTGATCCACCCGCCTCAGCTGGGATTACAGGTGTGTTAATTTTTTATTTTTGTAAAGATGGGGTCTCACTATGTTTCCCAAGCTGGTCTCCAACTCCTGGCCTCAAGCCATCCTCCCACCTCGGTGCTGAGATTACAAGCGTGAGCCACTGTGCCCTGCTCACCCAACTTTTAAAACAATGAGCTTTCAGTGGGGTGTGGCGGCTCACACCTGTAATCCGAGCACTTTGGCAGGCCGAGACAGGTGGATGACCTGACGTCAGGAGTTCGAGACCAGCCTGGCCAACATGGTGAAACCCCGTCTCTATTAAAAATGCAAAAATTAGCTGGGTGTGGTGGTGCACCCCTGTCATCCCAGCTACTTGGAGGCTGACGTGGGAGAATTGCTTGTACCTGGGAGGCAGAGGTTGTAGTGAGCCAAGATCGTGCCACTGTACTCCAGCCTGGGTGACAGAGCGATATCCCATCTCAAAAAAAAAAGAGCTTTCTTAAATCAAATACCAGATACCATATTACTTCAGTAGGTATCGTAGGAACCTTAAATCAGATGACATCATGTGTTGGCTTGAAATTGCACTGTGGTTTCTCATGGTTCTTAGAAAAAATTCAGAAAGTTACTTCTCATAGGGTCCCCAGGACCACTGCTGGCCTCTCTGTCTTCATGTTCTAACTCTCCCGCCCCCAAATTCCTGCTCCAGCCACACTGCACTCCTTCTTGTCCTGACCACATGGCTTCGCTTGTTCCTGCTTCAAGGCCTTTGCACTTGCTGTTCCTTCTGCCTGGAATGCTGTTCCCCCTGATGGTTCCCGTGGGAGGCAGTATCTAAGACAGCCTCCAAGGGTCCCTGCCTCCTGGCCTTCAGGCCTTTGTCTAATCCCCTCCCCTTGAATGTGGGCTGGATCTAGCAACTCATTTCTTTTTTTTCTTTTTTTGAGACAGAGTCTCACTCTGTCACCCAGGCTGGAGTGCAGCGGCGTGATCTCAGCTCACTGCAACCTCAGCGTCCCAGGTTCAAGTGATTCTCCTGCCTCAGCCTCCCGAGTAGCTGAGACTACAGACGTGAGCCACCACGCTCGGCTAATATTTGTATTTTTAGTAGAAATGAAGTTTCACTAGGTTGGCCAGGCTGGTCTCCAACTCCTGACCTCAGGTGATCCACCCATCTCGGTCTCCCAAAGGGCTGGGATTACAGGCATGAGCCATCACGCCCAGCTGAGGGGCTCCCTTCTAACCAAAGAACATGGCAAAAATGATGGATGTCACTTCTAAGATTAGGTTATAAAAGACCGTGTTGTCTGGGCCGGGCGTGGTGGCTCATGCCTGTAATGCCAGCACTTTGGGAGACTGAGGCAGGCAGATCGCTTGAGGTCAGGAGTTCGAGACCAGCCTGGCAACATGGTGAAACCCCGTCTGTACTAAAAACACAAAAATTAGCCGGGTGTGTTGGTGCCTGTAGTCCCACCTACTGGGGAGGCTCAGGCATGAGAATCGCTTGAACCCAGAAGGCAGAGGATGCAGTGGGCTGAGATCGCGCCACTGCACTCCAGCCTGGGCAACAGAGTGAGACTCCATCTCAAACAAAACAAAACAAAACCATGACGTCTGTCCTGCTGAATTCCCTCCTTCTTGTCAGCACTCTGTCTTGCCCACTGGCTGGCTTGCTCTGAGGAAGTCAGTGCCCATGTTCTCAGATGCTCTTTGGAGAGACCCACGTGTCAAGGAACTGAGACTAGCCTTCAGCCAACAGCCAGTGGGGAACTGAATTCTGACAACAGCCACATGTGTGAGCTTGGAAGTGGGTCCTTCCCAGTTGAACCTTGGGAAGGCTATAGCCCAGCAGATGCCTTGACTACAGCCTTGTGAGTGGCCCTAAGCCACATCCAGATTTCTGACCCACAGACACTGTGAGATAATCCATGTTGCTGAGATTTTGGGGGTGGGGCAATTTGTTAGGCAGCCATAACTGACTAATACAACTCCCTCACCTCCTTCAACTCTTTGCTCAAGAGTCACCTTCAGGCCGGGCGCAGTGACTCATGCCCGTAATCCCAGCACTTTGGGGGGCCAAGGCAGGCAGATCACTTGAGGTCAGGAGTTCAAGACCAGCCTGGCCAACGTGGTGAAACCCTGTCTCTACTAAAAATACAAAAGATTATCCAGGCGTGGAGGTGCGTGCCTGTAGTCCCAGCTACTCAGGAGGCTGATGCAGGAGAATCGCTTGAACACAGGAGGCAGAGGCTGCAGTGAGCTGAGACTGGGCCACTGCATTCCAGCCTGGGCAACAGAGCGAGACTGTCTCAAAAAAAAAAAAAAAAAAAGGAGTCACCTTCCCAGTGAGGCCTTCCCTGGACACCCAATTAAAATTGCAACCCTGATCCTCAGCACTTCCTGTTTGTCTCCCTTGCTTTTTTTTCTTTTTTTTTTTTTTCTTTTTTTGAGATGGAGTCTTACTCTGTTGCCCAGGCTGGAGTGCAATGGTGCAATCTCAGCTCACTGCAGCCTCCACCTCCCAGGTTCAAGCAATTCTCCTGCCTCAGCCTCCCAGGTAGCTAGGACTACAGGTGCATGCCACCACGCCTGGCTAATTTTTTTTGTATTTTTAGTAGAGACAGGGTTTCACCATGTTGACCAGGATGGTCTCAATCTCTTGACCTCGTGATCTGCCCGCCTCGGCCTCCCAAAGTGCTGGGATTACAAGCGTGAGCCACTGGGCCCAGCCTATTTTTTTCTTTACTTTATTTTCCTTGTTGAACCTACCACCTATTTTATTTAACTAACTCATTGCCGCCTTCCCCCACTGGAATGTTGTCTCTGTGAGGACAAGGGACTTTGTCTGTTTTGTTTACTGAATTTAATGAATTAATTTTTATTTTTATTTTTTGAATTGGGGTCTTGCTCTGCTGGCCAAGCTGGACTGCAGTGACACAATCATAGCTCACTGCAGCCTTGATCTCCTGAGCTCGAGCAGTCCTCCCACCTTGGCCTCCCAAAGTGCTGAGATTACAGATGTGAGCCACTGTGCCCAGCTTGAAGGGCAATTTCTATTTTATTGATTGATTGATTGATTGATTGAGACAGGGTCTCATTCTGTCGCCCATGCTGCAGTACAATGGTGTGATCATAGTTCACTGCAGCCTCAACCTCCTGGGTTCAAGCCATCCTCCAGTCTCAAACTCACATAATCAGCTGGGGCAACAGACATCTGCCAACACACCTGGCTAAATTTTTACATTTTTTTTTCTTTAGACAGAGTCTCGCTCTGTCGCCCAGGCTGGAGTGCAGTGGCCAGTGACGCAATCTCGGCTCCCTGCAAGCTCCGCCTCTCGGGTTCACACCATTCTTCTGCCTCAGCCTCCTGACAAGCTGGGACTATAGGCACCTGTCACCACGCCCAGCTAATTTTTTTGTATTTTTAGTAGAGACAGGGTTTCACTATGTTAGTCTGGATGGTCTCGATATCCTGACCTCGTAATCCGCCTGCCTCAGCCTCCCAAAGTGCTGGGATTACAGGCATGAGCCACCGCACCCGGCCATTTTTAAATTTTTTGTAGAGACGAGTTCTCACTATGTTACCCAGGCTGGTCTTGAACTCCTGGCCTCAAGCAACCCTACTGCCTTGGCCTCCCAAAGTGTTGAGACTACAGGCATGAGCCACCATGTCTAAACTGTTTACTGGATTTTGTTTTTTTTTTGAGATGAGGTCTCGTTGTGATGCCCAGGCTGGAGTGCAGTGGCGCAATCTCGGCTCACTGCAACCTCCACCTTCTGGGTTCAATCAATTCTCCTGCCCCAGCCTCCTGAGTAGCTGGGACTACAGAAGCGCGCCGCCATGCTCAGCTAATTTTGGAGACAGGGTTTCACCATGTTGCCCAGGCTGGTCTCGAACTCCTGACCTCAAGTGATCTGCCCGCTTCTGCCTCCCAAAGTGCTGGGATTACAGGTTTGAGCCACCTTGCTCAGCACTTTTTTTTTTTTTTTAACATGGAGTCTTGCTCTGGCTGGAGTGCAGTGGTGCGATCTCGGCTCACTGCAGACTCCGCCTCCCGGGTTCAAGTGATTCTCCTGCCTCAGCCTCCTAAGTAGCTGGGATTACAGGTGTGCACCACCACATCTGGCTAATTTTTCTATTTTTATTAGAGATGGGGTTTCCTTTTGTTGGCCAGGCTGGTCTTGAACTCCTGAACTCAAGTGACCTGCCTGCCTTGCCTCCCAAAGTGCCCAGATTATAGGTGTGAGTCACCGTGCCTGGACTGCTGGATTTAATTTAAATATACACCTACCATGCTCTCCTGTCTCCCTGGTGTGTGGGGCTCCATCACAAGCTTCTGGTTTTGCAGCCAGACTTTGCAACTTGGGGTCCTAGTTGTCCTCCTCTCATTTGAGCTGAACTGTCTGCATACAATTCCTTCCCCTCCCTGCCCCCCTCAAATTGCCATGGCTTTCACATCTTCCCAGGATCTCAGGAATTTTTTCAAGGACAGGAAATCCTCCTCCTGACCAAATATAGAACCAGAAAGCAGTCACCCATGTCTGCTCAGCTTGGACTTGGAGAGGTGGAGAACTGGGCTGGTGCACCACCCGCTGGGGCTTTCTTGTTCCTTATGCAGCTGCCTCTGGACAACCTTTATGGGCAGGGGGGCTGGGAACCCATGTCATGGGGGTGGGGGATGATCTTCAGCTCTGGAACACTGTCCTGCATCAATTACACCTTTGGGGGGCTTCTGACAGCCATTCCCGAACACCCCATCCATACATATACTAGCCACTGCATGCAGCCCAGCAGACCCCCACTCCAGCCCTCCTGTCCTTGAACTACAAAGTAATGAGGAGATCCAGCCACTATTCATGAAAGGTCTGTGAGTCTATATGTAACTGGGGAGCTCGCAGGCTGGCTGTGTGCTGAATGTTTTTCATTTGTCCCATTATGGACTGAATTGTGCCCCTCCAAATTAAAATGTTGAGGTCCTAACCCCCAATGTGACTATATTTGGACATAGGGCCTTTAAAGAGGTAATGAAAGTTACATGGGGTCATTAGGGTGAGGCCTTAATCCAATAAAACTGGTGTCCTTATAAGGAAAGGAAGAGATGCCAGAGATCTCTCTCTTCAAGCACACAGAGGAAAGGCCATGTGAGGACACAGCAAGAAGGCGGCCGTCTGCAAGCCGAGAAGAGAGTCCTCACCAGGAACCAACTCTGCTGACACCTTGCTGTTGGAGTTCCAGCCTCTATAAATGTGAGAAGGAAATTTCTGTTGTTTAAGCCACTCAGTCTATGGTATTTTCTTTGTTGTTGTCATTTTTGAGACAAAGTCTCGCTCTCTTGCCCAGACTGGAGTGCAGTGGCATGATCTCAGCTCACTACAACCTCCACCTCCTGGGTTCAAGCAATTCTCCTGCCTCAGCCTCCCAGGTAGCTGGGATTACAGGTGCCCAACACCATGCCTGGCTAATTTTTGTATTTTTAGCAGAGACGGGGTTTCACCATGTTGGCCATGCTGGTCTGGAACTCCTGACCTCAGGTGATCCACCTGCCTCGGCCTCCCAAAGTGCTAGGATTACAGGTGTGAGCTACTGCACCCAGCCGATTTATCGTATTTTCTTATGGCAGCCTGTGATGTTTATTCTGTGTTATCAACTTAACTAAGGGGTACCCAGAGACCTGGTGAAACATGATTTCTGCCTGTGTCTGTGAGGCTTTCTGGAAGAGATTAGTGTTTGAATTAGTAGACTGAGGAAAGAAGATCCACCCTCCCTAATGTAGGTGGGCATCATCCAATCCATTGAGGACATGGCTAGAACCAAAAGGCAGAGGAAGGTTAAATTCATTCTCTCTGCTCCAGCTGGGACATCCGTTTTCTTCTGTCCTCAGATACTGGCGATCCTGGTTCTCAGGCCTTTGGTCTCGGACCCAGGACTTACCCCATCTGCTCTCCTGGTGTGCAGGCCTTTGAGTTTGGGCTGGAATCACACCACCAGCTTTCCTGAGTCTCCAGCTTGCAGATGGCAGATTGTAGGACTTCTCAGCCTCCGTAATTACATGAGTCAATCTCTCATAATAGATCTCCTTCTCTGTATCTATATATATCCTATTGGTTCTGTTTCTCTGGCGAGCCTTGACTAATACACAGTCCAAGCTGACGAAGACGTGCCCCTTGCATCAGTTCAGGTCCTCTGAGAAGCTGATGCTGAGATGGAGTTGAAAGTACAAGAGATTCGGCCAGGCACCGTGGCTCACGCCTGTAATCCCAGCACTTTGGGAGGCTGAGGTGGGCAGATCACGAGGTCAGGAGATCGAGACCATCCTGGCTAACACGGTGAAACCCCGTCTCTACTAAAAATACAAAAAAAATTAGCCGGGCATGGTGGCGTGCATCTGTAGTCCTAGCTACTCCAGAGGCTGAAGTGGGAAGATAGCATGAGCCCAGGAGTTTGGGGCTGCAGTGAGCTCTGATTGCACCATTGCACTCCAGCCTGGGTGATAGAGCAAGACCGAAAGAAGAAAGGACAGAGAGAGAGACAGAGAGAAAGAAAGGAAAGAAAAATAGAAAGAAAGAAGGAAAGAAAAAAGAAAGAAAGAGAGAGAAAGAAAGAAAAAGAGAAAGAGACAGAAATAAAGGAAGGAGGGAAGGAGAGGAAAGGAAGGAAGGAGAGAGGAAGGGTCAGGTTTGGTGGCTCACAACTGTAATCACAGCCCTTTGGGACGCCAAGATGAGTGGATCACCTGAGGTCAGGAGTTCAAGACCAGCCTGGCTAACATGGTGAAACCCCGTCTCTGCTAAAAATACAAAAATTAACCAGGTGTGGTGGTACATGCCTGTAATCCCAGCTAGTTGGGAGGCTGAGGCAGGAGAACCACTTGAACCCGGGAGGCAGAGGTTGCAGTGAGCTGAGATCATGCCACTGCACTCCAGCCTGGGTGACAGAGCGAGACTCTGTAAAAAAAAAAAAAACAAAAAAAACAACAACGAGAGAGCAAAAGAGAGAAAGGAAAAGAGAGGAAAGAAGAAACCCCTGCTCTAGAGGTACAGCAACCAAATACTCCCTCCCTGAAGCCTCACAACACTGTATTAGAGGCAGGCACTAATATATACCCATTTCACAGAAGGGAAAACTGAGGCTCCAGGAGGGAAAGTGACAGGGCCAAGCTCAGACAACTGAGCTGGGTGCTCACACTGCTCTTGAGCACACAAGACTTAGTGTTTGATAGATCAGTAGGGTGACTACAGTAAACAGTAATCCATTATACATTTCAAAATAGCTAGGAGAGGCCAGACATGGTGGCTCACGCCTGTAATCCCAGCGCTTTGGGAGGCAAAGGCGGGTGGATCACCTGAGGTCAGGAGTTCGAGACCATCCGGGCCAACATGGTGAAACCCTGTCTCTACTAAAAATACAAAAATTAGCCAGGTGTGGTGGTGCTTGCCTGTAATCCCAACTACTCGGGAGGCTGAGGCAGGAGAATGGCTGGAACCCGGGAGGTGGAGGTTGCAGTGAGCTGAGATCGCACCATTGCACTCCAGACTGGGCAGCAAGAGCAAAGCTCTGTCTCGAAAAAAAAAAAAAAAAAAAAGCTAGGAGAGCTATTTTGAACATTCCTAGCATAAAGAAAAGATAAACCTTTAAGATGATGGATACTGCAATTACCCTGATTTGATCTCTACACATGATATGAATGTATCAAAATATCACGTACCCTGAAAATATGTACCTCTATTATGAATCAGTTTTAAAAATCCATAAAAGCCGGGTGTGGTAGTGTATGCCTGTAGTCTCAGCTACTCGAGAGGGTGAGGTGGGAGGATCGTTTGTGCCCAGGAGGTTGAGACCAGCCTGGGTAACAATGCAAGACCCTTTCTCTACAAAAACTAAAAAACTTAGCCGGCTATGGTGGAGCGTGCCGGTAGTCTCAGTTACTCCAGAGTCTAAGGCGGGAGGATCCCTTGAGTCCAGGAGTGTGAGGCTGGAGTGTGCTATGATCACACTACTACACTCCAACCTGGGTGACAGCAAGACCCCGTCTCTAAAAAAAAAAGAAAAAATAAAAAAAAAAAGGCAACTGAGCATGGTGGCTCACACCTGTAATCCCAGCACTTTGGGAGGCCAAGACAGGCAGATCACCTGAGATCAGGAGTTTGAGACCAGCCTGGCCAACATGGTGAAACCCCATTTGTACTAAAAATGCAAAAATTAGCCAGGTGTGGTGGCGTGCACCTGTAATCCCAGCTACTCGGGAGGCTGAGGCAGGAGAATCACTTGAACCTGGGAGGCGGAAGTTGCAGTGAGCCAAGATCGCGTCACTGCACTGCAGCCTCAGCAACAAGAGCAAAACTCTTGTCTCAAAAAAAAAGTGGCAGCAAAGATAGCAGTGGGTAGGGGTCCCCATGTAGCCTCTTGGACAAACTCTTGGTTTCCCAGCAGGGGCACTGGATGGGGTCTACTCAGAATGGGTGGGGACAGCTCAGTTATCAGTATCTGATGGAAGAGCATCCCCAACAGAGGTCCCAGGGAGTAGAATGGCCCCAGGATGGAAGGAAGACAGGGAGACTGGCTTCACCCTCTTACTTGTCTTCCCTTCCTCCTAATCCCAAACTGGAGAAAGGGTCAACTCCAGGCCAGGAGATTCCACCCCATGGTATACTTGAGCTGGGTCAAAGTGGCTCACAAGAGTCATTTCATTATGCAATCTCTTCCTAAGTTGGGATTCAGTGGCATCACACTCATAGCTTGAATCCAGCAAAGGGGGAAGAATTTACACCATGGAAATTGGCAAACACTACAAATTGGGTCTCCTCTCTGCAGCTGGCTTACCAGCTCATCATTGATTACACCCATCTGGACACCACCTCACAATCCCCTTGCCCCCTCAAACTTCCCCCACCCTGTCAAGGAAATCTTACATTCACAGCTTGAAGTCAGCCAAGGTGGCAGAATTTACACCGCTGGAATTGGCAAACACTACAAATCCTCTTCTCTCCCCACAGCAGGTTCACAAGCACACCACTGTTTACACCCATCTAGAAGGCCCCTCCCAGCTGACATCTTTCTGCCTACCTTTCAGGAAGACAGACAAAACTCTCTGCCTTCAGGTGGGGCAAGGTAGGTGGCCAGTCTGTTGGGAGAGGCGGATGACAAACATCATGACAGAGGGTGATGAAGAAATCTCAAACAGAAAACTATAGCAGAAGCTGGGCACAGTGGCTGACACCCGTAATCCCAGCACTTTGGGAGGCCGAGGCAGGAGGATCACTTGAGCCCAGGAGTTTGAGACCAGCCTGGGCAACATAGGGAGACCCCATCTCTACAAAAATTAAAAGATTAGCTGGGCGTGGTGGTGCACACTTGTAGTCCCAGCTACTGGGGAGGCTGAGGCAGGAGGATGGATTGAGACCAGGAGTTGGAGGCTGCAGTGAACTATGATTGCACCACTGCACTCCAGCCTGGGCAGCAGAGTGAGATCCTGTCTCTAAAATCAAAGAAATAAAGAAAACAGCCAGGCACGGTGGCTCACACCTGTAATCCCAGCATTTTGGGAGGCCGAGACTGGCAGATCACCTGAGGTCGGGAGTTCAAGACCAGCCTTACCAACATGGAGAAATCCTGACTCTACTAAAAATACAAAATTAGCTGGGTGTGGTGGCGTGCGCCTGTAATCCCAGCTACTCTGGGGGCTGAGGCAGGAGAATCGCTTGAACCCAGGAGGCAAAGGTTGAGGTGAGCCAAGATTGCGCCATTGCACTTCAGCCTGGGGAACAAGAGTGAAACTCCATCTCAAAAATAAATAAATAAATAAATAAATAAATAGAAAACAACAGCAGGGAGAGGGTAGGGGGAAAAGCAAGAGACAGGGGCTGCCATTTCAGATTGAGGGGCAGGGAAAACCCCTCTCCCCCCATTGTGCAGACCCCAGTATCTTCCTGCCCCCTTCCCGTCCCCATTCACCACATTATTGCATGTCCCGATCTTGTTTTCCATCCCTTCCCTCCCCTCCTATCCCCCTGAGTCCTTCCAGAGGCTCTTGCTCAGCTGCTCCTAGGTCTGTCCTGCTCCCTGGAATTTTTGTCATGCAGAAATTTCTCAGCCCGGAGCTCATTTCTGCCCACTTAACTCATCTTTCACCTGAAATTGGCTTTGCTGCCTGCTCCGGGAGCGTCTTTGCTGCTGTTGGAACGATGCACATGGGTAGTGACTCGAAGGTCACCCTGTCCTTTCAGGAGCCCCGTGGTCACTGCCTGCTCTCCGTCCACCTCACCGCAACACCACGGCCACTGAGGGGCCTCCTTCGGCTGGTGCCTGCTCAACGGGGAACCCCCAACCCCAGCCGGGGCTTATCCACTCCGAAGGAAGGTGGGGTCTAGCTGACTCCAAGTGGGTGGGGAGGGCACCCAATACATATCCTGTGGTCCAGCCTGCTTTGCTCTGCCTCAGTTTCCCCATCTGCTCATCTCAGCAACTCCCAGGGGAGCCTCTGGGGAAGAATTTCCAGACATACAAAAATGAGGCAGAGGCCGGGTGCAGTGGCTCACACCTGTAATCCCAGCACTTTGGGAGGCCAAGGCGGGCAGATCACCTGAGGTCAGGAGTTCAAGACCAGCCTGGCCAACGTGGTGAAACCCTGACTCCACTAAAAATACAAAAATTAGCCAGGTGTGGTGGCACGCGCCTGTAATCCCAGCTACTTGGGAGACTGAGGCAGGAGAATTGCTTGAACCCGGGAGGTGGAGGTTGCAGTGAGTGGAGATTGTGCCACTGCACTCCAGCCCAGGCAATAAGAGCGAAACTCTGTCTCAAAAATAATAATAATGAAGCAGAACGCATCCTCATACCACAGCCCAAATGGGTCTAGGAGATCAGGAAACTCTAAATCTTTCTCAGATCAACACCGCAGTCAGCCTGGGCCCATGAATATTGACGATTCCTGCTGAACTTGGATAGAGACCACTTCCATTCTCCCTGTGGCTGGGAACACACTTGCCCAAATATATATATATGTGTGTGTGTGTATATATATATGTGTGTGTATATGTGTGTATATATATACACACACATATATATGTATATATGTGTGTCTATATGTATATGTGTGTATATGTATATATGTATATGTGTGTATATGTATATGTATATGTGTATATGTATATGTGTATATGTTTTTATATATATGTATGGTGTGTGTGTGTGTGTATATATATATATATATATGTTTTGTTTTTTTTTTTTCCCAGAGACAGGGTCTTGCTCTATCACCCAGGCTGGAGTGCAGAGGCACAATCTAAGCTCACTACAGCCTCAAACTCCAGGGTTCAAGCCATCCTCCTACCTCAGCCTCCAGAGTAGCTGGGACTACAGGCACACGCTACCACGCCAGGCTAATTTTTAAATTTTTTTGTAGAGATAAGGTCTTGCTATCTTTCCCAGGCTGATCTCCAACTTCTGGCCTCAAGCGATCCTCCTGCCTCAGCCTCCCAAAGTGCTGGGATTATAGGCATGAGCCACCGTGCCTGCCATTCCCCCTTCCCCAAATCTTACAGACACCCAGCTACCTTTGCAGGGGGGCCTCTCCCCTGCTGTGGCTTTGCCCCCCAACACCCACCCCAGCCAATCCTCACCCACCTAGACTCCCACCATCAAAGCCAGCAGGCATGGCTCCTGTTTACAGATTGGTGTCAGGGGGTGGGAGAGAGGTTGGCAAGTTTTAAAAGCTCATTAAGGCCTGAATTCTTTTTATAGATGGAGTTTTCTGCGTCTTTTACTCCACACCCCCTCCAACCCTCCCCGCATTCTGAACGCCATATTTATTTGAGTTAGAAAAATAATGAGGTCCCTGAGGTCGTACACAACACATCGGCTCTCTAATCAAAGTATGGCTGTGGAATTAAAAATATATAGGAAGCTGTGTTTGTGCGCGTGCCGCCGGCCGTGGACGCGGAACACGCTCGCCCGTCACCACCCAGACCCCACCAGATGGGCTCCGGGGCAGAGATATAATTAGCTCTTTTCCAGCAAAGTCTCTGGGTGGAGAATGGGATTGAATTGCTCATGGTCCTCGCCAGTGGGGACTTGGGGAAGGAGTGCCGTCCACTAGAGCGGACTTAGGTGCTGGATCCCACCAGACGTGGATGTGGTTACGGGTGGGGCCTCAGGGAACAGGGGTCCCAGGTGTAGAGGCCAGGTTAGGTGCAGAGGGCAAGGAGACTATCAGAGAGGAAGTCCCCTGGGGTGCACCCAGCCTGAGAGCCCCAGACTCCGCTGTTTTTGGTTTTTAATTTAATTTTTTTTTTTTTTGAGACAGTGTCTTGCTCTTGTCACCCAGGCTGGAGTGCAGTGGCTCCATCTTGGCTCACTGCAACCTCTGCCTCCCAGGTTCCAGCCAGTTCTCCTGCCTCAGCCTCCTGAGTAGGTGGGATTACAGGTGCCCGCCACCATGCCTGGCTAATTTTTGTACTTTTAGTAGAGATGAGTTTTCGCCATGTTGGCCAGGCTGGTCTCTAACACCTGACCTCAGGCAATCTGCTCGCCTCAGCCTCCCAAAGTGCTGGGATTACAGGCGTGAGCCACCGCGCCTGGCAAATTTAATTTAATTTATTTTGGGACAGAGTTTCGCTCTGTCACCCAGGCTGGAGTGCAGTGGCGCGATCTTAGTTCATTGTAGCCTGCAACTCCTGAGTTTAAACAATCCTCCCGCTTCAGCCTCCCACGTAGGTGGGACTACAGTTATGCCAACATGCCCAGCTGGTTTTCTTTGTTATTTTTATTTTATTTTGTTTTCGGAGATGGAGTCTCACTCTGTCACCCAGTTGGAGTGCAGTGGTGCAATCTTGGCTCACTGCAACCTCTATCTCCTGAGTTCAAGCAATTCTTTTTTTTTTTTCTGAGACAGAGTTTCGCTCATATTGCCCAGGCTGGAGTGCAGTGGTGCGAACTCGGCTCACTGCAACCTCAGCCTCCCGGGTTCAAGCAATTCTCCTGCCTCAGCCTCCCAAGTAGCTGGAATTACAGGCATGCGCCTCCATGCCCGACTAATTTTGTATTTTTGGTAGAGACGGGGTTTCACCATGTTGGTCAGGCTGTGCTCGAACTCCTGATCTCAGGTAATCCGCCCACCTCGGCCTCCTGAAGTGCTGGGATTACAGGTGTGAGCCATCATGCCCAGCTGGGTTCAAGCAACTCTCCTGCCTCAGCCTCTTGAGTAGCTGGGATTATAGGTATGCACCACCACGCTCAGCTAATTTCTGTATTTTTAGTAAAAACAGCATTTTACCATGTTGGCCAGGCTGGTCTCAAACTCCTGACCCACAAATGATCCGCCCACCTCCGCCTACCAAAGTGTTGGGATTACAGGTGTGAGTCACTGCGCCTGGCCCAATTTAATTTTTTAAATTTTGTGTAGAGGTGGGGTCTTGCTATGTTGCCCAGATTTGTCTTGAACTCCTGGGCTCCAGCGAATCCTCCTGCCTCGGCTTCCCAAAGTGTTGAGATTGCAGTCATGAGCCACTGGGCTCAGCTGTTTTTTCCCCCTTTATATCCCTTATTGGGGCTTCTCTCTGTCACACATGCACACCCATACTTTTGTTTATGTCTGACTCTCCACTGGACATCAGCCCCATGTAGGTGGGGATTTCTGTCGTGGGTGCTGTGGTGCCCCCAATGGCGTAGACAGAGTGGGACACACAGAAACCGCTGGATCTAATATGCAAGATGAGCCGGTTGCGGTGGTTCACGCCTGTAATCCCAGCACTTTGAGAGGCTGAGGCGGGTGGATCACTGGAGGTCAGGAGTTCGAGACCAGCTTGGCCATCATGGCGAAACCCCGTCTCTACTAAAAATACAAAAATTACGGTGGCTCACGCCTGTAATCCCTGCACTTTGGGATGCCGAGTCGGGCAGATCCTAGGTCAGGAGATCAAGACCATCCAGGCCAACATGGTGAAACCCTGTCTCTACTAAAAATACAAAAATTCGCTTGGCATGGCAGTGCGTGCCTGTAATCCTAGCTACTCGGGAGGCTGAGGCAGAATTGCTTGAATCTGGGAAGTGGAGGTTGCAGTGAGCTGAGATTGTGCCACTGCACTCCAGCCTGGCAACAGAGCTAGACTCCATCAAAAAAAAAAAAAAAAAAATTAGGCCTGACACAGTGGCTCATGCATGTAATCCCAGCACTTTGGGAGGCTGAAGCAGGCAGATTACCTGAGGTCAGGAGTGGGAGAACAGCCTGACAAATATGGTGAAACCCCGTTTCTACTAAAAATACAAAAATTAGCTGGGTGTGGTGGCGCACACCTGTGGTCCCAGCTACCAGGGAGGCTGAGGCAGGGGAATCACTTGAACTCGGGAGACAGAGGTTGCAGTGAGCCCAGATGGTGTCACTGCATTGCAGCTTAGGTGACAGAGTGAGACTCTGTCTCAAAATAATAACATGCAAGATGAATCAATGAATGAACAAAAAGCAAAGAATCTCAGGCACCCTCATCACTCCAGACTTGGAGCCATTCCTTTGTCTGGGAGGGTTTTCCTGGTCCTCCTCATCCCGGAGACCCAGGGGGTGCTGGCGTTGAGGGGTTCTGGTTTTCAAAGGGTGATCCTCTCTCTAAATGGGGCTAGTCATGAAGCAGAGGGATTTGGGGCATCTTCGGGCCCCTGCTCTCCTCCCACCCAGCCTCCCCTTCTGCACTCCCCTCCTGCTCAGGCCATAGCAGCAGCAGTAGGTGACATCTGGAGAGTCTTTGGGCAGCTTTGGGAGGGGGCGAAGGCAGAGGAGGCCATGGGTGTTTGCAGAATGTGTGTGTGTACGCATGTGTGTGAGAATGTGTGAGACTGAGACTGTGTGAGTGTGAGTGCCTATAGGTGTGAGCATGTGGTTGTGTGTTCCTGTGTGAATGTGTGAGTCTGCATTTGTGCAACAGTGTGTGTGATGTGAAGGGTATGAGACTTGTGAGGATGGATGTGTGTGAGGCTGTGGGGCTGTGTGAGGATGGGTGTGAGTGTGCAAGGCTGTGGGGCTGTGTGAGGATGGGTGTGAGTGTGCAAGGCTGTGGGGTTGTGTGAGGATGGGTGTGAGTGTGCACGGCTGTGGGGCTGTGTGAGGGTGGGTGGGAGTGTGCAAGGCTGTGAGGCTGTGTGAGGGTGGGTGTGAGTGTGCAAGGCTGTGGGGCTGTGTGAGGATGGGTGTGAGTGTGCACGGCTGTGAGGCTGTGAGGGTGGGTGTGAGTGTGCAAGGCTGTGGGGTTGTGAGGATGGGTGTGAATGTGCACGGCTGTGGGGCTGTGTGAGGGTGGGTGGGAGTGTGCAAGGCTGTGAGGCTGTGTGAGGGTGGGTGTGAGTGTGCAAGGCTGTGGGGCTGTGTGAGGATGGGTGTGAGTGTGCACGGCTGTGAGGCTGTGTGAGGGTGGGTGTGAGTGTGCAAGGCTGTGGGGCTGTGTGAGGATGGGTGTGAGTGTGCACGGCTGTGAGGCTGTATGAGGGTGGGTGTGAGTGTGCAAGGCTGTGGGGCTGTGTGAGGATGGGTGTGAGTGTGCACGGCTGTGGGGTTGTGTGAGGATGGGTGTGAGTGTGCGAGGCTGTGGGGTTGTGTGAGGATGGGTGTGAGTGTGCGAGGCTGTGGGGTTGTGTGAGGATGGGTGTGAGTGTGCAAGGCTGTGGGGCTGTGTGAGGGTGGGTTGGAGTGTGTGAGGCTGTGGGGCTGTGTGAGGATGGGTGTGAGTGTGCAAGGCTGTGGGGCTGTGTGAGGGTGGGTTGGAGTGTGTGAGGCTGTGGGGCTGTGTGAGGATGGGTGTGAGTGTGCAAGGCTGTGGGGCTGTGTGAGGGTGGGTGTGAGTGTGTGAGGCTGTGGGGCTGTGTGAGGATGAGTGTGAGCGTATGGGGTGTGAATGTGAAACTGTGTGTGTGAGACCATGTATGAGCATGCGTGTGACTGTGTGAGTGTGACAGAGCATAAGTGTGAGTGTTGAGTGTGAGTGTATGTCCTGGGAACAGGGCCCCCGTTTGCTGAGAATGCACGTGTGCTCCAGGCCTGGCCGCCGTTCTCTTCCACCCTGCTCCTCCTGCCCTAAGTTCTCTCCTTTCACACTTCACACCAGGGTTACTTCTCTCCCCTCCCAAATTCCTTTTTTTTTTTTTTTTTCAAGGCAGAGTCTTGCTCTGTCACTCAGGCATCGGCGCCATCTCGGCTCACTGCAACCTCCACCTCGTGGGTTCAAGCGATTCTCTTGCCTCAGCCTCCTGAGCAGCTGGGATTACAGGTACCTGCCACCATGCCTGGCTAATTTTTGTATTTTTAGTAGAGACGGGGTTTCACCATGTTGGCCAGACTGGTCTCGAACTCCTGACCTCAGGTGATCTACCTGCCTTAGCTACCCAAAGCGCTGGGATTACAGGCGTGAGCTACCATGCCCGGCCCCCTCCAGAATTCTTATTCCCTTTGTTGGCCCCATTCCTGTCTCTCTCCCTAGCCAGGGCAAAGAGGCTGAGGGAGAGGAAGTCCTGAGCAGCCTCGGGAGACCTCTGCGGGCCCGAAGGAGGTCACTAGGATCCCCAGCGCAAGCCAGGCCACCAGGCCAGGGATCTGCAGGAGAACCTGGGCCTGGGGCTAGGGGGCTCAGAGGCTGAGGCTGTTTCCACCAGCAGATCTTCCCACCCTCTCTGTCCACAGACACCCAGTAGAGGGGGAACCGAGAGAGAGGTTCCGGGTGGTGCAGCAGGGGACCGGACGGGAGAACCCTCTGACCCTCTGCACTGGCGGTTCCCAAGCCTGGCTGCACCTGAAAGTCACCTTGGGGAGCTTTAAAATGTTTCTGGCAGGGTGCGGTGGCTCACGCCTGTAATCCCAGCACTTTGGGAGGCCAAGGTGGGCGGATCACCTGAGGCTGGGAGTTCGAGACCAGCCTGGCCAACATGCTGAAACCCCATCTCTACTAAAAATACAAAAATTAGCTGGGTGTGGTGGTGTGCGCCTGTAATCCCAGCTACTCGGGAGGCTGAGGAAGGAGAATGGCTTGAACTGGGAGGAGGAGGTTGCAGTGAGCCGAGATCGTACCACTGCACTCCAGCCTGGGTGACAGAGCGAGACTCCGTCTCAAAAAAATAAGTAGCTGGGCGCGGTGGCTCACGCCTGTAATCCCAGCACTTTGGGAGGCCAAGACGGGCGGATCACGAGGTCAGGAGATCGAGACCATCCTGGCTAACACAGTGAAACCCAGTCTCTACTAAAAATACAAAAAAAAAAAATTAGCCAGGCGTAGTGGTGGGCGCCTGCAGTCCCAGCTACTCAGGAGGCTGAGGCAGGAGAATGGCTTGAACCCAGGAGGCAGAGCTTGCAGTGAGCCGAGATCGTGCCACTGCACTCCAGCCTGGACGACAGAGCAAGACTCTGTCTCCAAAAAATAAATAAATAAATAAATAAATAAATAAAAAGTAAACAAACAAATAAAAAGTAAATAAATAAATAAATAAATAAATAAATAAGATGTTTCTGATGTCCTGGCACCCCCGCCCCCACCCCGGCTGCAGCTCCTGTCCGAGGCAGAGCCTAGGCACTAGGGAAATTTGGAACCAGACCATTCACTGTCTGTTTTGGGAGCTATCATAGGATCCCCGGCCTCCACCCCGAGATGCCAGTAACAATCCCTGCCTCCAGTTGTGACCACTAAGTACGTCTCTAGATGGTCCCCGTGGGAGACAGAATCATCCCGGGTGACAACTTCTGGGCTAGACGGAGAAGTGAGCCACCAATGGGCCCCATAATACAGCCCATTACACGGCCTCCCACATCCCCAGGAAGCTCTGGTCTCTGGGGGACTTTCTTTCTTTCTTCACTTGGGGTCTTGCTCTGTTGCCCAGGCTGGTCTCGAACTCCTGGGCTCAAGAGATCTTCCCAAGTAGCTGGGATTATAGGAGCGCACCAACACGCCAGGCTCCTTGGGGAGACATTCTTTTTTCTTTTTTTTTTTTTTTGAGACAGACTCTCACTCTGTCTCTCAGGCTGGAGTGCAGTGGTGCAATCTCGGCTCACTGCAGCCTCCGTCTCCCAGGTTCGAGTGATTCTCCTGCCTCAGCCTCCCATGTAGCTGGGACTACAGGTGCCCACCACCACGCCTGGCTAATTTTTTGTATTTTTAGTAGAGACGGGGTTTCACCGTGTTAGCCAGGATGGTCTCCATCTCCTGACCTCGTGATCCGCCCGCCTCGGCCTCCCAAAGTGCTAGGATTACAGGCGTGAGCCACCGCGCCTGGCTCCAACTCCTATTTCTAATCATATCACACTCCTGTCCCCCGCTCCAGCCTCTCTAAATTCTCTCCTGCCCTCTACAGCCAAGATGATCCTATTCACTTTTTTTGTTTGTTTGTTTAATTTTAGAGACAGAGTCTTGTTCTGTCACCCAGGCTGGAGTGCAGTGAGGCAAGCATAGCTGGAGTGCAGTGGTGCAATCATAGCTCACTGTAGCCTCGACCTCCTGGGCTCAAGTGATCCTCCTGCCTCAGTCTCCTGAGTAGCTGGGACCACAGGTACACGCCACCACACACCACACCCAGCTAATTATTTTTATTTTTTGTAGAAATGGGGTCTTGCTATGTTGCCCAGGCTGGTCTCAAACTCCTGGGCTCAAGGGATCCTCCTCCCTCAGCTTCCAAAAGTTCTAGGATTACAGGTGTGAGCCACCACACCCAGCCTCAAAAAAAATTTAAATATGGCGGGGCCCGGTGGGTCACACCTGTAATCCCAGCACTTTGGGAGGCCGAGGCAGATGGATCGCTTGAGGTCAGGAGTTTGAGACCAGCCTGACCAACATGGTGAAACCTCGTCTCTACTAAAAATACAAAAATTAGCCAAGCATAGTGGTGTGTGCCTGTAATCCCAACTACTTGGGAGGCTGAGGCAGGAGAACCACTTAAACCCAGGAGGTGGAGTTGAAGTGAGTTGAGGTCATGCCACTGTACTCCAGCCTGGGCAACAGAACAAGACTCTGTCTCAAAAAAATATAAATAAAAATGAAGATTCGGCCGGACGCAGTGGCTCACGCCTGTAATCTCAGCACTTTGGGAGGCCAAGGCAGGTGGATCACCTGAGGTCAGGAGTTCCAGACCAGCCTGGCCAATATGATGAAACCCCGTCTCTACTAAAAATACAAAAAATTAGCCGGGCGTGGTGGCGGGCACCTGTAATCCCAGCTACTTGGGAGGCTGAGGCAGGAGAATCACTTGAACCCAGGAGGCGGAGGTTGCGGTGAGCCGAGATCGCGCCATTGCACTCCAGCCTGGACAACAAGAGCGAAACTCCATCTCAAAAAAAAAAAAAGAAGATTTGATGGTTCAAATAATTTTGGCAGTCTCTGAGTTATGGGGTGATTCCCAGTTGTCCATACCTGACTCTGGGGTGATTTAGGCAGGAGGAATATTGTCTTGGTGTGTCAGAGTTTGATAAAGGAGATAGTTGGGGGTTGGGCTCTGGACTGCTTGGTTTGTATATTAAACATACGCTCACAGCTGTGTTGTTTGCTATCTCTAGGAATTAGCTAGCCCTGGGAGGAGCAGTCTCTCCAGGATCAGTAAGCCTCCAAATGTCAAAGCATCATAAAATTCAGAAAATAAAAAGACGTAATGAATACAAACAGCGGTCTGGCACTGTGGCTCATGCCTGTAATTCCAACACTTTGGGAGGCTGGGATGGGAGAATCGGGAGACAAGCCTGGTCAACATATTTTCCCATGGGGGTTGCGGATGGACTTGTTTAAATAAAACTAGTTTAAAGAAAAGGGAACTTATTTATATAGCTCTAGTGTTGGCCATTAGGTTTCACTGTGGTTGGCAGTTGTGGGATGTGTTATGTTTTGGGTTAGTAAGATGAGGAACAAGTGAACTACATCACAAACAACCACACAGAAAGGGAAAGTTGGTGGGGTTTTTTTTGTTTTGTTTTTTGTTTTTAGATGGAGTTTCACTCTTGTTGCCCAGGCTGGAGTGCAATGGCACCATCTTGGCTCACTGCAACTTACGCCTCCCAGGATCAAGTGATTCTCCTGCCTCAGCCTCCCAAGTAGCTGGGATTACAGGCACCCGCCACCATGCCTGGCTAATTTTTTTGTGTTTTTTAGTAGAGACAGGGTTTCACTATGTTGGCCAGACTGGTCTCAAACTCCTGACCTCAGGTGATCCGCCCGCCTCGGCCTCCCAAAGTGCTGGGATTACAGGCGTGTGAGCCACTGCACCCAGCCAAGAAGGGGAAGTTTTTGTTGTTGTCATTTGGTTGGTTGGTTTTGTTTATTTGTGTTAGTTTTTGTTTGTTTGTTTTTGAGACAGAGTCTCACACTGTAATCCAGGCTGAAGTGCAGTGGTGCCATCTCAGCTCACTGCAACTTCCATCTCCTGGGTTCAAGGAGTCATCGCACCCGACCAGGAAGAGGAAGTTGTTTTTTTGGGTTTTTTTCTTTTTTTTTTTTTTTTGAGACAGAATCTCGCTCTGTCTCTCAGGCTGGAGTGCAGTGGTGCAATCTCGGCTCACTGCAACCTCCGTCTCCCAGGTTCAAGTGATTCTCCTGCCTCAGCCTCCTGTGTAGCTGGGACTACAAGCGCCCGCCACCACGCCCGGCTAATTTTTTTTTTTTTGTATTTTTAGTAGATACAGGATTTCACTGTGTTAGCCAGGATGGTCTTGATCTCCTGACCTCGTGATCCGCCCGTCTCGGCCTCCTAAAGTGCTGGGATTCAGGCATGAGCCACGGCGCCCGGCCAGGAAGGGAAAGTTTTAACTAAGCCAAAAGTGATGGGATACAACTGTGCTTCAAACAACTTAGGTCAGGCCTAAAAATGGCTGCTGAGGCAGCAACTAGATTAAACAAATCTATGAAGAGATGGACAAAAACAGACTCCTGGTGACATCATCTCAGCACCTGGATCCAGCCACACCTGAAGATATACTGCTGCTTTACATTTTTCAGTTGTGTGAGCAAATCTCTTCTCTTTAAAAAAAAAAAAAAATTTTTTTTCAGGCTGGGCGCGGTGGCTTACACCTGTAATCCCATCACTTCGGGAGGCCACAGCAGGTGGATCACTTCAGGCTAATAGTTTGAGACCAGCCTGGGCAACCTGGTGAAACTCTGTCTCCACTAAAAATACAAAAATTAGCCAGGTATGGTGGCGCACACCTGCGATCTCAGCTACTCGGGAGGCTGAGAATCGCTTGAACTTAGGAGGCAAAATTTGCAGTGAGCCGAGACTCTGTCTCAAAAAAACAAATTTCAGAGACAGGGTCTTGCTCTGTTGTCCAGGCTGGAGGTGCAGTGACATCAGTCATAGCTCACTGTAGCCTCGAACTTTTGGGTTCAAGGGATCCTCTGGTCCCAGCCTCCTGAGTATCTAAGACTACAGTTGCTCTCCACATTGCCCAGCTAATTAAAAAAAGATCTTTTGACAGAAACAGAATCTTGCTATATTGCTCAGGCTAGTCTCAAACTCCTGGGCTCCAGTGATCCTCCTGCCTCAGCCTCCGAAAGTGCTGGGATTACAGGAATGAGCCACCATGCTCAGCCTCTTCTCTTCTTAATTAGTTGTGGCAGGTAAGGATTCTCTTATGTGCTAACAACAACAAAAATGTTCTGTCTGCTGCAACCCCAGCTGTAATCTCCCCTAACCAGAAAGGTGTACATTTTTCAGTTGTATGAGCGAATCTCTTCTCTTTGAAAAAAAAGGAGCGCCTGTCTTTACTCCATTGGATTAATCATCCACCCTCCCACTTCAGGCCTCACCTCTATCAGAAAGGAAGATGAAAATCCCTACACAAGCTAACATAAACAATAATAATAGTCACCATTTCACAGAACAATAAATTCAGGGTTAGGGAAGCTCTAGTGGTTAATTCAGTGGCCTCATGATACCATCAACCAGGTTCTTTCTGTCTGTCCAATCCACCTTCCCCAGCATCTCAGCTTTGTCCTAAGGGTATTCCCTCCTCATGGTCCCAAGACAGCTTCCAAGACTCCAGCCATCACATGCAGAAATAGCAGATTCCAGAGGAAGAAGAGGCCTTCTAGAAGGAAGGAAGTCCTTCCTGGTACTTGCCTTCAGTTCTCCCTAACCTGAAATCTGTCATGTGGTGTCTTGATTTTGAGGCCTCCCAGAAGTCAATCCAGGAGTAAGAATTTGAGTGCAAGCAGTTTATCTGGGATGGAACTGAACTGTGCATGCCCCTCCAAATTCACATATTAAAGTCCTAACCCCTAGTGTGGCTGTATTTAGAGATGGAGCCTTTAGGTAATTAGATAGAGGTAATTAAGGTTAATCGAGGTCATAAGGGTGGGGCCCTTGTTCAATAGGACTGGTGTCCTTAGAAGAAGAGACAACACAGAGCCCACTCTCTTTCCCCGTGTGCGCTCTGAGGAAAGGCCACAGGAGGATGCATTGAGAAGGCGGCTGTACACAAGCAAGGAAGTGAGCCCTCACCAAGAACTGAATTGGCTGACACCGTGATCTTGGACTTCCCAGTCTCCAGAACTGCATGACATTTAGTTTTGTTTTGTGATATTTTGTTAGCCCTACCAGACTAAGACTGAGTGATTCCAGGAATCACTGATAGGGGAGAAGAAAAATGAGACAGGAACATGAGAACAGCCCATGCAAGGTATAAATAAGTAGTTACTGCTGAGAGCCGCTGGGTCCCAATCCCACTGGGGCTTGCTGTGAAAACTGTGTGACACGTGCACCTTGGAGACATCCCACCCAAGTGGAGAGGGAGCTGAGGTTTTGTTTTGTTTTGGTTTGGTTTGGTTGAGACGGAGTCTCACTCTGTTGCCCAGGCTGGAGTGCAGTGGTGTGATGTCAGCTCACTGCAACCTCTGCCTCCTGGGTTCAAGCCATTCTCCTGCCTCAGGCTCCCGAGTAGCTGGGATTACAGGTGCCCACCACCACGCCCTGCTAATTTTTGTATTTTTAGTAGAGACAGGGTTTCGCCATGTTGGCCAGGCTGGTCTTGAACTCCTGACCTCAAGTAATCCACCCACCTCGGCCTCCCAAAGTGGGTGATTTACAGGCGTAAGCCACCGCACCACCCGGACAAAGCTGAGGTATTTGACAGTTACCACCCATCCTACACTGAGGGCTGTGCCCTGGGCACTTCTGACCTGTCCCACATGTGGGCCAGGAGAAAGCCCTCCAGGCAGAGAGGTGTAGGTAGCACATGCTGTTAGTATACACTAGCCCAGGGCTCAGCAACATCTTTCTGTAAAGGACCAGATAGTAAGTATTTTCAGCTTTGCAAGCCAGACATTCTCTGTTGCAAGTACCGATTTTCCTTGACTTACAATGGAACTATGTTCCAATAAACCCACTGTAAACTGAAAACATCGCTGAAGTGGGAGGACCACTTGTGCCCTGGAGTTTATCAGCCTGGGCAACATAGTGAGACCCCATCTCTACCAAAAAAATTAACAATTAGCCAGGTATGGTGACACATGCCTGTAGACCCAGCTACTTGGGAGGCTGAGGTAGAAGGATCGCTTTAGCTGGGAGTTCAAGGCTGCAGTGAGCTGTGATGGAATTACTGCACTCTAGCCTTGGGTGACGGAGCAAAATTCTGTTTCAAAAGGAAGAAAAGAGAAGGGGAGGGAAGGGGAGGAGAGAGGAAGGAAGGGAAAAGGTAAAGGAAAGGAAAAAGGAGAAAGGAAAGAGTCACAAGTTGAAAATACATGGAATACACCTAACCTAGTGAACATCACAGCTTAGCCTAACTTACCTTAAACATGCTCAGAACACTTAACATTAGCCCACGGTTGGGCAAAATCATCAAACACAAAGCCTATTTTAAAATAAAGTGTTGAATATCTCACATAATTCTTTGAATACTATACTGAACGTGAAAAACACAATGTATGGGTCCCCGAAGTAGGGTTTCTACCAAATGTGTATCACTTTCACACCATTGTAAAGTTGAAACATTGTCAGTTAAACCATCGTTAAGTTGGAACCATCTGTATTTGGTTCTGTCCTTGAGTGAAAGCTGCCCCAAACGACATGCAAACAGATGAGCACAGTTGTGTGCCAATAAAACTTTATTTACAAAAACAGGTGGTGGGCCATCCCTAAGTCAATTACGAGGGAGGGAATGGAGCATTAGATGGATTTGGACCAACCAGGGCTGACCCGCTGAAGCACATGACCACTCAGGATGGAAATAGATTTGCCCTGCTGCATCTTCCTAGCCTGTTCTCTCAGGGCAGCTGCCCTCGACAATGAGGTCTGCACAGCCTCACAGCAGGTCCCAGTCCCAATAAACTATGTCCCAAGAAATGCACTTGGCTCTGGGGTTCGGTTTGGCTTTTTTTTTTTTTCTCCACAGACTGCTGATGGCTGGAACAGGAGCTTGGCACCTCCACCCTGACCCAGATACAAGCCTGTCTGTCCCACTCAAATCGAGCTGGCCAGAGACTACAACTGTGTTGGTTCCCAAGACATAGAAAAGCCAGAAGAGGTCGGGCGCAGTGACTCACACCTGTCAGCACTTTGGGAAGCCGAGGCAGGCAGATTACCTAAGGTCAAGAGTTCAAGACCAACCTGGCCAATGTGGTGAAACCCCATCTCTACTAAAAATACAAAAATTAGCTGGGTGTGATGGTGCACCTACAGGCCCAGCTACTCGGGCGGCTGAGGCAGGAGAATCGCTGGAATCCAGGAGGCAGAGGTTGCAGTGAGCCGATATCATGCCACTGCACTCCAGCCTGGGCGACAAGAGCTAAACTCCACCTCAAAAAACAACAACAACAACAACACAAACAAACAGAAAACAAGCCAGAAGAGATGGGGAGGAACTGGAGTGTGATCTACCATTCCATTAACCCAGACCTGGGACTACCAGGTGGAACATTCCAAACATATCATTTTTTATTATCTCTCTCCCTCTCTCTTAAGGCACATCTTCCAATACTCTGCAGTCATTAAGCAGAATGAGGCAGGTCTGGATGTGCTGATTTGGGGAAGGTGTCCACAGTATATAATTAACTGGAAAAAGCTATCATGGAACTGTGTGCCTGCAACGATCCCTATTTGTGAAAGTAAAAGGAGGATATTCGTATGGACTCTGGTGTGCAAATAGAAAATGCCAGGGCGGATACACCGGGCAGCTCTTAGCAGAGCTATATTGGGGGGGAAGGGAGGAGCTGAGAGAGAGACTCCATTCAATATGCTCCCCCTTCGATAGGGTTTGAATTCCTTGCATTTTATCATGAGCATGTATTGCTTTTCTAAGAAAAGAAATCCACCAGGTGCAGTGGCTCATGTCTGTAATCCCAACACTTTGGGAGGATGAGGTGGGAGGATTGATTGCTTGAGGCCAGGAGGTGGAGGTTGCAGTGCGCTATGATTGCACCACTGCACTCCAGCATGGGTGACAGAGGGAGATCCTGTCTAATTAAAATTTAAAAAAAATTTAGAAAGAAAATGAAGGCCAGGCATGAGCCACCACTTTAGGAGGCCGAGGCAGGCAGATCACCTGAGATCAGGAGTTCGAGACCAGCCTGGCCAACATGGTGAAAACCTGTCTCTACTAAAAATACAAAAATTAGTTGGGCATGGTAGCGTGTGCCTTTAATCCCAGCTACTTGGGAGGCTGAAGCAGGAGAATTGCTTGAACCCAGGAGGCAGAGGTTGCAGTGAGCCCAGATCGCGCCATTGCGCTCCAGCCTGGGTGACACAGCGAAACTCTGTCTCAAAAAAAAAAAAAAGGAAGAAAAGAAAAAGAGACACTGCCTCTAAAAAACAAATAAGTCTCTCTCTGTCTCTCTCTTTGTGTGTTTCTCTCACGCCTGTGGATTCTGTTTCTCTGGAGAACCCTGACTAACACAGCAGAACTTTACAAATTGTCTCTCTAGTCTGCAGCTACCCATTTTATAGATGAGAAAACTGAGGCCCAGGGAGGGGAATGGCTGCTCAGGGCCTCTGGAGTCCAGGACGCTTTCTGTTCCAATCCCACAGCCTCCCCCTTCCCTGTTTCCCATTGGAAGGAGCAAAAAGGGTTTAAACAGCAGAGAGATAAGGGAAGATCTAGAATCAGCTCCTCCCCTGGCTGGCTGGGTGACCCGGAACATCCACTCGCCCACTTGCCCCCTGGGTACCAGGCCCTGGGTTCAGTACCACAGAATCACTAGTGAGAAAGTGACTTCCTTTACTGAACTATCAATCCCTCTAATCCCTCAAAAAAAGCAAGTCTCAGGCCGGGCATGGTGGCTCACACCTGTAATCCCAGCACTTTGAGAGGCCGAGGCAGGGGGATCACCTGAGGTCAGGGGTTCAAGACCAGTTTCGCCAACATGGTAAAACCCCCTCTACTAAAAATACAAAAATTAGCGAGGCGTGGTGGCACATGCCTGTAATCCCAGCTACTTAGGAGGCTGAGGCAGGAGAATTGCTTGAATCTAGAAAGTGAAGGTTGCAAGGAGATTGCACTATTTCACTCCAGCCTGGGTGACAGAGTGAGACTCTGTCTCAAAAAAAAAAGCAATTCTTAGAGAGGTGCTAGCTAGCATGATTTTCACGCCCCTCCGATGCTTCCCAACCCAATTTTTTTTTTTTATAGCAAAAAGAGCTGGTCCCAGCCTTACAGTCTTGACAAAGTATAGAGAGAATGTCATGATACTCTTTGCACTTTCATTATTTTTATTTTTCATTTATTATTTTTTTTGAGACAAAGTCTCGGCTCTGTCACCCAGGCTGGAGTGCGGTGGCACAATCTCAGCTCACTGCAACCTCCGTCTCTTAGGCTCAGGTGATCCTTCCACCTCAGCCTCTCAAGTAGCTGGGACTACAGGTACACGCCACCATGCCCGGCTAATTTTTGTAGAGATGGGGTTTTGCTGTGTTGCCCTGGCTGGGCTTGAACTCCTGAGCTCAAGCGATCCTCCACCCTCAGCCTCCCCGAGTGCTGGGATTACAGGCATGGGCCACTGCACCAAGCCTCATTTTGTCTATTTTATACTTGTTTGTGGCCACTCGTGGTGGTTTTGCATTCATGGCCATGAGAGAACATTCCTTTTGTGAGTGAGTTAGGTTAAGTTTCAAACCGAGTTAGTCCATTTTAGAAATAAAGTAAAATCGCTTGTGTGTAGCCTGGGACCCTGAAGAGCTTGCACCCAGCCACACTGGCCACACTGGCAGATTTACACAGCTGCATTCTGGAAGCAGTTCTTCAGCAATGGGGCACCCTGCAACTCAGCCTTCAGACACCTGGTCCCTTCTATTACTATTCTTTCTCTTTCTTTTTCTTTCCTTCTGTCTCTCTCTTTTCTTCCTTTCCTTTCCTTTCTTTCCTTCTTTTCTTTCTCTCCCCCTCCCCTCCCCTCCCCTCCACCCTCATCCCCTCCTGTCCCCTCCCCTCCCCTTCCTTTCCCTTTCTTTCCTTTCCCTTTCTTTTTCTTGACAGAGTCTTGCTCTGTCGCCCAGGCTGGAGTGCAGTGGCTCAATCTCAGCTCACTGCAACCTCCACCTCCCGGGTTCACGCCATTCTCCTGCCTCAGCCTCCTGAGTAGCTGGGACTACAGGCATGTGCCACCACACCTGGCTAATGTTTTTTGTATTTTTAGTAGAGACGGAGTTTCACCATGTTAGCCAGGCTGGTCTCGAACTCCTGACCTCAGGTGATCCACCCAGCTCGGCCACCCGAAGTGCTGGGATTTCAGCTGTGAGCCACCATGCCTGGCTCCTTTTTTCTTTTTTTAGAGATGAGATCTCTCTCTGTTGCCCAGGCAGGAGTGCACTGGTGTGATCACAGCTCACTGCAGCCTCAAACTCCTGGGTTCAAGTGATCCTCCCACCTCAGCCTCCTGAGTAGTTGGGACTACAGTTGCACGACACCACACACGACTAATTTTTAGAATTATTTTTTGTAGAGATGGGGTCTCACTCTGTCGCCCAGGCTGGGAGTGCAGTGGTGCGATCTCAGCTCACTACAACCTCCGCCTCCTGGGTTCAACCAGTTCTCCTGTGTCAGCCTCCCGAGTAGCTGGGATTACAGGCACACACCACCACGCCCAGCTAATTTTTGTGTTTTTGTATTTTTAGTAAAGACGGGGTTTCACCATGTTGGCTGGGCTGGTCTCGAACTCCTGACCTCATGATCCACCCACCTCAGCCTCCCAAAGTGCTGGGATTATAGGTGTGAGCCACCGTGCCCAGTTGGCTTCTTGTATTTTTACCGGGCACATCTGTCTGGCCTGCCTGCTGTGTGCTTGCCAAGGTGATGCGTTTGGGAAGATGGACAGAAAGTGATGAAACCAGGGGACCCTTGGGCTGCCTCCAGCCCAGACCTATTTGCTCTATTTTTATTTTTAGAGGTGGGGGTCTCACTCTGTCACCCAAGCTGGAGTGCAGTGGCATGATCATGGCTCACTGAAGCTTTGACCTCCTGGGCTCAAGTGATCCTCCCACCTCAGCCTCCTGAGTAGCTGGGACACAGGTGTGTGCCACCACACCCAGCTGATTTTTTTCTTTTTCTTTTTTTGTAGAGATAAGGTCTCAATATATTTCCCAGGTTGGGGTCTCAAACTCCTGGCCTCCAGTGCTCCTCCTGGTGCAGGAATAAGCAGGCCCCCAAAATTGGGGCTTAGGCTGGGTGGGTGACTCATGCCTGTACTCCCAGCACCTTGGGATGCGAGGCGGGTGGATCTTTGGACCCAGGAGTTCGATACCAGCCTGGGCAACATAGCGAGATCCCATCTCTACAAAAATTACAAAAATTAGGCGGGTGTAGTGGCACAGACCTGTACTCCTGGCTACTTGGGAGGTTGAAATGGGAGGATCATCTGACACCCAGAGGTCGAGGCTGCAGAGAGTCGAGACTGCACCTCTGCATTCCAGCCTGGGTGTCGAAGACCCCTTCTCAAAAAAAAAAAAAAAAAGCCAGGTGCAGCGGCTCATGCCTGAAATCCCAGCACCTCAGGAGGCCATGGTGGGTGGATCACCTGAGGTCAGGAGTTCAAGACCAGCCTGGCCAACATGGCAATATCCCATCTCTACTAAAAATACAAAAATTATCTGGGCTTGGTGGCATGTGCCTGTAATCCCAGCTACTCGGGGAGGCTGAGGCAGGAGAATTGCTTGAACCCAGGAGGCAGAGGTTGCAGTGAGCCGAGATCAAACCACTACACTCCAGCAGCCTGAGCTACAGTGAGATTCAGTCTGAAGGAAAAAAAAAAAAATTAGGGCTTAGCCCTGGAGGGTTCTTAGATTCACCCAAAAAGGAATTCAAGGGCGAGCTGGTGGTGTTAAACAGAAAATTTAGTGAAGAATCAGGGCTACCCAAAAGGCAGTGTGCCCAGAGTAGCAGCTCAGAAGTGCTGCTGTATTCACTCATATTTATATCCATTTTTAATTATATGCAAATTAAGGGGCAGTTATGTAGAAATTTCTAGGATGAGAGTGGTAACTTCCAGGTGGTTGGGTAGTTGCCATGGAAAGGGGTGGGGAATTCCAGGTGTTGCCATGGTAATCGTAAACTGACATGGCACACTGGTGGGCGTGTCTTATGGGGAGGTGCTACACACACACACACACACGCACACCTACACACACCTGCTTTAGCTAGTTCTTTGTTTGTTTTTGGAGACAGAGTTTTACTCTTGTCTCCCAGGCTGGAGTACAGTGGCGTGATCTCGGCTCACTGCAACCTCTGCTTCCCAGGTTCAAGCGATTCTCCTGCCTCAGCCTCTCGAGTAGCTGGGATTAGAGGCACCTGCCACCACACCCGGCTAATCTTTGTATTATTAGTAGAGACGGGGTTTCACCATGTTGGCCAGGCTGGTCTCGAACTCCTGACCTCAGGTGATCCACCCACCTTGGCCTCCCAAAGTGCTGGGATTACAAGTGTGAACCACCGCACCTGGCCATCAATTTGGTCCGGTGTCTGAACTTCACCTCCAGAGTCCCTTCCAGCCTCCTACCTCACTCCTACCTTGGCCTCCTGAGTAGCTGGGACAACAGGCTTGCGCCACCATTAACCATATAATTAAAAAAAAGTTTTCTTCTTTGTAAATATGGGGTCTCCCCATGTTTCCCAGACTCCAGACCTATTTCCTAACCTTTATCATTATCTGCTTCTGTGGGATGCGAATGGAAGTGAGGTGTGCTACATTCAGGCTTTTAACACCTCCCACCTGCACCTTCTAATTCTTCCTTTGCATCTGCTGGCTGGACAAAGAGGGTCTTGTGGGGCCTCTGAGTCACTGGAAGAAGGTGAAGCCACAATATAGCCGGCGTCTGGTTCCCGGTGCAGCAGCGTGATGTGAGTGAGAAAGTAGCCTTTAGTGCATTAAGCCACTGGGATCTACAGGTTGCTCGTTACAGCAGCTGGCGTGTCCTTGTTCTAATACACAGTTTGTCTTTTATTTTGTTTTTGGATTTTTTAGGGACAGAGTCTTGCTCTGTCCCCCAGGCTGCAGTGCAGATCCTCTCGCCTTAGCCTCTGGAGTAGCTGGGACTACAGACGTGGGGGCGCCACCATGCTCAGCTTATTTGTTATACGTTTATGTAGAGATGGGGTCTTGCTATGTTGCCCAGGCTGGTCTCAAACTTCTGGACTTAGGCGATCCTCCCATCTCAGCCTCCCAAGTAGCTGGGACTGCAGGCGCATGCTACCATACCCGGCTAATTTTTAATATTTTTTTCTGTAGAGATGGAGTCTTGCTATATTGCCCAGGCCAGTCTCAAACTCCTGGGCTCAAGCAATCCTCCGGTCTCAGCCTCCCAAAGTGCTGGGATTATAGGTGCGAGCCACCACGCCCAACCAGTTGCTTAATTCTCATAACAGCCCTTGGAGGTAGGTTCCATTGTTAGCCCCAGTCTTATTTATTTATTTAGATGGAGTCTCACTCTGTTGCCCAGGCTGGAGTGCAGTGGCACGATCCCAGCTCACTGCAACCTTTGCCTCCTGGGTTCAAGTGATTCTCCTGCCTCTGCCTCCTGAGTAGCTGGGATAACAGGCACAGGCCACCATGATTGGCTCATTTGTTTTTTTGTATTTTTAGTAGAGACAGGGTTTCACCACGTTGGCCAGGTTGATTTCGAATTCCTGACCTCAAATGATCTGCCCACCTCGGCCTCCCATAGCCCCAATCTTTAAATGAGGAAATTGAGGTGCAGAGAGGGTCAGCCACTCGCCACATGGGAAAAGCTAGAATTCTAACCCAGACCATTTGCCTTCAAAACCTACCCTGACCACCACAGTAACCTGTGATAAGGTGCAACTCAGAGGGAATAACCTTCTCCTCTCTGGGCCCTGATGTCTCTCTACCTACAATGGATTTCCTGTTCCTGTGTGGGGAGGGAGGTGCAACACCAGCCCCCGAGCTTTGAGCCTTGCCTCGTCCTCCCTGTATATTAAGGAGTGCTCAGATGTGGCTGTAGCTGCACCTCTTTCTCCAAGATGGAGCCCACCCAGAGATGCTGTGTACAAAAGGCTTGACTCACAGCCGGCGCATAATAAGCCCTCAATAAATGTTTGAAATTATTATTATCGATGGTGTCAGGGTGCTGGCTGAAAGGCAGCATAGCTCAGCAGTTAAGCCAGACGGGCTGGGTTCAAATCCCATCTCTACCATGTAATAGCTGTGTGACCTTGGGTAAGTTACTCAACCTCTCTGTTCCCCCGTCTATAATATGGGGGAAATGACACTATCTATTTTATAGAGCTATTGCAAGGATTAGCATAGAAAATGCCTCAACCGTGCCTGCCACTGATGTCAGGCTTTATTATTGCTGTAACACTTTCCCCTGTTCAGAGTTTCATCTCCTAGATCCCCGGGCACGGCAACAGCTGGCTTTCAGATCAGGGCCTCCCCGGGAGGTTTTAGTCTCAGCACAAGTCCCCTGCCTTCCCCCTCTCTGGCTCCCAGCAGCCCCATCCTTCCCCCAGTCTTGGCCCGGGTTCCAGCACCATCTCCTCCCCTCCCCTTTGCCCCTCAGCCCCAGGGTGACCAAAGCCTCTGCCTCGTGGGACGGCTTTCTAGCACTTTCCTCCTTTTAAGAGATTGACTGCAATTTCTATAATAACATCACATTAGCCAGAAATTAATGTCCTCATTAAGATAGCAATTAGGCACATTAGCGTGGCAATAAAAGAGAAGCTTATGAAATAATTGCTGGTTCCAAAATGCCTTTAATTTAGTATTTTATATTGTGCCATGTTATTAATTTTTTTCCCTCGGCAGAAGATAATAAGAGAAACGTTTGAATTGTGGGGAGGTTTAAAATAAAACAATTGTTGAGAAGGAAAGCAATGTTCATACCTGTACACAGACGATCTGTCTTCTCCCCAAAACCCCATTGGTCCTGAGTCCATAGGGTGACTCCATGGGGTGTCAGAAGAGGGAAAGCGTTGACGGGTAGTGGGCCAGGCCACGTCCTGGGACTTTTGGCCAGGCTTGGCATCCAGCGGAGATTGGAGTGGAACAGCCTTTGATCCTAGAAGCAGGAGAAATGGTGCCATGTTTCTTTGCCCTAAACAACAAATACCTGTTTGTTTGGGTTTTTTCCCCCAATACGCTCCATCTCCTGAATTCAAATTCTTTCAGCAAATGTTTCCTTGGTACCCTGTGGCTCTGACTCTGCTGTTGAGGGCTTTCCAGATTGTTGGAGACGACAGATGTATAAATGGGAAAATGCCATGATAAACTGGGAATGCAGTATTTTGCAACTTGTAATGAAAGCATGGCTCTAGGCCGGGCACCGTGGCTCACGCCTGTAATCCCAGAACTTTGGGAGGGCAAGGTGGGAGGATCGCTTGAGGCCAGGAGTTCGAGATCAGCCTGGGAAACATAATGAGACCCCCCCACCGCCAACCCCGTCTCTTAAAAAAAAAAAAAAAAAGGAAAGAAAGAAAGAAATCATGGATCTAGGACATGATTAGCCATGGATAGTAAAATCATTAGGGGAAAGATGGATGAGGAATGGTTTTGTGTGGCTGGGCAGAGTGGCTCACACCTGTAATTCCAGCACTTTGGGAGGCTCAGGCAGGCGGATCACCCGAGGTCAAGAGTTTGAGACTAGCCTGGCCAACATGGTGAAACCCCATCTCTACTAAAAATACAAAAATTAGCCTGCTGTGGTGGCAGGTGCCTGTAATTCCAACTACTCGAGAGGCCGAGGCAGGAGAATTGCTGGAACCTGGGAGGCAGGGGTTGCAGCGAGTCAAGATCGCGCCACTGCACTCCAGCCTGGGTGACAGAACAAGACTCTGTCTCAGAAAAAAAGAAAAAGAAAAAAGAAAAAAAAAAAAGGAATGTTTTAGGGGAGGCCTGTTCTGCTCCCATCTGAGCCCTGGGTCAACTTTAGCGTCCTAGGCTGGACATGATGTGGCTCCCATTGGGAGCAGTAGTAGGTTGGTGAGAGCCTGGAAGGAGACGTATCTATCTTAGTTAAGGCGGGCACCTCAGAGGATCAGGCACATGAACAGAGACCTGAAGGAGTAAAAGCGGAGGATGCACATAGAGATCTGGGGGAAGAAGGTTCCAGACAGGAGGAACAGCGGGTGCCAAGACTCTGGGGTGGGAACTAGCATGGAGAAGTAGAGATCAGCTAGGAGGCTGATGTGGCTGGACGGAAGTGAAAGAGAGAGGAGAGGAGGTGCAATCAGAGAGATACCAAGGAAAGAAAACATGGGGGGCTGGGCACGGTGGCTCACGCTTGTAATCCCAGCACTTTGGGAGGCCAAGGCGGGCAGATCACCTGAGGTCAGGAGTTAAGAGACCAGCCTGGCCAACATGGTGGAACACCGTCTCTATTAAACATACAAAAATTAGTGGGGCATGGTGGTACATGTAATCCCAGCTACTCGGGAGGCTGAGGCAGGAGAAACGCTTGAGCCTGGGAGGCAGAGGCTGCAGTGAGCCGAGATCGCGCCACTGTAATCCAGCCTGGGCAACAAAGCGAGACTCCGTCCCAAAAAAAAAAAAAAAAAAGAAAGAAAAAGGAAAAATGGGGAATTTCACTGGAAGGCCGTGCCAAAAAACAAACAAAAAAGAAACAAAGGAAAAATGGGGAAGGATTCCTCAGGAAGTTAAAGAGTTGACAATTTCGGAGACCTCGGGATTTGAGTCTAGCTCCTTCGTGGGCAAGGGGACGTGCTGACCAATGCACACCTGTGCCTGCCAGGCTCCTTGTCAGTTACCTGTTGCCAGTTAAGCTGTCTAACACAAGGCCAGGCACAGTGGCTCATGCCTGTAATCCCAGCACTTTGAGAGGCCAGGCAGCTGGATCACTTGAGGCCACGAGTTTGAGACCAACCTGGCCAACATGGCAAAACCTCGTCTCTACTAAAAATACAAAAATTAGTCAGTCGTGGTGGCAGGTGTCTGTAATCCCAGCTACTCGGGAGGCCGAGGCAGGAGAATCGCTTGAATCCGGGAGGCAGAGGTTGCAGTGAGCCAAGATTGCACCACTACATTCCAGCCTGGGCCACAAAGTGAGACTGAGTCAAAAAAAAAAAAAAAAAAAGAAGCTGCCTAACAACGCCCAAATCCAGCAGCTTAGGACAATCAGCATTAATTTTGGCTTCGCAGGCTACAGAGCAGTTTTTCTGCCCCTGGCTGGGCTCACCCACCAACGTCTATGGGTCTAAGAGGCACACTGTATTTATTCAGGCTGGGTCTTTTCGTATATTTGGGGCCCGGCTGGCTGGCTGTAGGCTGGTCTAGGACAACAGGATTCTTCCCTCATCTTCCAGCAGGCTAGCTCGGGCTTGGTCACCTGACAGGGGCAGGGTTTCCAGACATCGAGCAGAAACATGCACCACCTCTTCAGGCCTAGATTGGGAAGTGACTTCACTTCTGCTGCAATCCATTGATTGGCCAAAGGAGATCGCGAGACCAACCCAGATTCAAGGGGTGTGGAAATAGGCTCCACCTCCCAGTGGGAGGAACTACCTAGGCAAAGAGTATAGATGGTGGGCGGTAGAATTGGGTCCGTGAAGCAAACTTGACCAGCCCCATGATTCCTTTGGGGCTTTTGATAATCATTCCCTCCCCCTCCCTGGGTACCCCAGGGCATTCTGTGGTCCTCGACCCTAGCTTTGGCCCCTGTAGAAGTTCTTTTTTTTGAGACGGAGTCTCGCTCTGTCGCCCAGGCTGGAGTGCAGTGGCGCGATCTCGGCTCACTGCAAGCTCCTCCTCCCGGGTTCACGCCATTCTCCTGCCTCAGTCTCCCGAACACCTGGAACTACAGGCGCCCACCACCACGCCCGGCTAATTTTTTGTGTTTTTAGTAGAGACGGGGTTTCACTGTGTTAGCCAGGATGGTCTCGATCTCCTGACCTCGTGATCCGCCCGTCTCGGCCTCCCAAAGTGCTGGATTACAGGCATGAGCCACCGTGCCCGGCCCTCTGTAGAAGTTCTTTCTGCCCAGGTTTGCTCTCTCTCTAAGCTCCCACAGGAGCTGTGGCTTGGGTTGTTCAAGACCCCAAATTCCCGACTGGACTTCCTTTCTTCAGCTCTGCATTGGGGTGTGACCAGGACTGAAGTATTTTATTGAAATCATTGGCTCTCCTGATAGCAAACAGAGAGTTGGTGTCAGTAAGGCAGAGGAGAGGTTAGTCTGTAGTGTGCTATGGAGTAAGGGAGCAATGGAAATCGGGAGCTTAGTTTGAACACACTCAGTGTCCCCTTGTGCAGTGTCCAACCTGGTCAACCGTACCAGCCCACCCTGGTTGAGGGACTAAAGAGTGGAGGAAAGGAAGGGGAAAGGGATTTCACTGATAGCTGGAACCTTAGCCCTCGGGCCAAATGAAGGATCTTCCCAGAACAGAGTCACCCAGAAGGAAACTGTGGCCCAACCACCCAGATGGGTAACCCTGACAGGGGCAACCTGCCCTCTTGTCAATCAAGGCTGGACCAGGTGGTGTGGGGGAGGGGTGGAGGACTAACAGAGGGGGCAAAGAGGAGGGTAGGAAGGTCCTGGCCTAAACGACCCAGTTAGTTGCCCCATCACCCCCTACCCCCATCCTGTATCCCAGGGAAGTAAAGTGCAGCTGGGTTCTTGGTTGCCATGGCGACTGACAAAAAAAAAGACTTTGGGGGAGGAAAACACCCCGGGGCATGAAGAAGCAATTTGCTCTCAGGTCTGGGAGTCAGCACCGGAATCAGAATGTCCTAAGGAGGAAAGAAAACTGAGCGAGCCGGGCTTGGGCAGGCGGCAAACCTTCCCAAGGCCCCCTGCCAGCCATCCTAAGGGAGAGAGGGTAGGGGCGACCCCAGCTCTGTGTGGGAGGCGCCAACTCTAAGCCCCCACCGCCGAGGCTGCCCCTCCCACCCGAAGAGTTTAGCACCCAGGGTCTGTGGCGGGGGCGGGGGCGGGGGCGGGGGCGGGGGCGGGGGCGGGGGCGGGGGCGGGGGCGGGGGCGGGGCTTCCCAACGGATTGCTCTTTTTTTTTTTTTTTTTTTTTTTTTAATTTCCAGTTCCGCCTTGGGAGGAAGCCCTGGCTGGGGGAACCGCATCAGGCCTGACACCCATCCCATTCCGCCTTGGGACGAGGCCCTGGCTGGGGGAACCGCATCAGGCCTGACACCCATCCCATTCCCCCCTAAACCCAGAACGAAATCCAGCCTCACTCCCCAGCCCCTTCCCGACCTCGCCGCTCAGGCTGTGATGGAAAGGTCCCTGGGAGTGGGGAGGAGGGCGAATTTAAACCCAGAGAGGGATCCTGTAGCCCAGTTCTCCTCGGTTCCCTAAACCTCCAGGAAAGCGGAGAAAGTCACATTGTGGTGGCAGCTGCGGGTTTTTTTTTTTTAATCTGTTAATAAAACGCAAGTGAATCAAATCCGCCCTAAGGGAAGGGGGGTGCGCGGCGAGGCAGGGGCCATGGTGTTTGCAGAAGTTGGAAATTTAATAAGAAGGAAAAATAAAAATAGCCACTGTGCTGGAGAGAGAGAGCGAGAACGTTGGGAGAAGCAGGCAAGTGTGGGACTCCTGGCTGGGTGGAAACGTGCAGAGGGGGCTGGGGAAGGCGAGGGCACCCCTAGTCTGGAGGAGCAAGGGAGACACTGCTGGGGATACCAGGAGGGGAGTCTTTGGGGTGTCACCCAGAACAGTCCAGTTCCTTGGCAGATTTTTCACCAGCAATGAGCTGGGCACAGAGGTTGGGGTTTGGCCCTCTAAACACCTGGATGTAGAGGTCCAGCCTCTGGTTACTTGGTCTTCACAGCGCCCCTCACCTTCTGAGCTACTCAAGAGATGGGGGACAGGAGCAGTACTGCCAAGAACAGTTGTGCAAGTTGCGCACTGCACAAGCATACCAGACAGAAGCTAGAGCAGAAGCTGATGTCATCTGTTCCCCTCACCACACATTGCATCTGCCCAGAGGAAGAGGTACCTTTTATTTATTTTATTTTATTTTATTTTATTTTATTTTATTTTTTGAGATGGAGTCTCACTGTGATTGCCTGGGCTGGAGTGCAATGGCACGATCTCGGCTCACTGCAACCTCTGCCTCCCAGGTTCCAGCAATTCTCCTGCCTCAGCCTCCCGAGTAGCTGAGATTACAGGTGCCCGCCACCACGCCCAGCTAATTTTTGTATTTTTAATAGAGACGAGTTTTCACCATGTTGGCCAGGCTGGTCTCGAACTCCTGACCTCAGGTGAGCTTCCCACCTCAGCCTCTCAAAGTGTTGGGATTACAGGCATGAGCCACGGCACCCAGCATGGAAGGGGTACCTTTTAAAGATCTACACAAGGCCGGGCGCCATGGCTCATGCCTGTAATCCCAGCACTTTGGGAGGCCAAGACAGAAGGATCACCCAGGACCTGAAGACCAGCCTAAGCAGCATAGGGAGGCACCCATCTCTACAATAAATAAATAATGAGAAAATAAACATCCTGGCCGGGCGTTGTGGCTCACGCCTGTAATCCCAATGCTTTGAGAGGCCCAGGCAGGCAGATTGCTTGAGCTCAGTTCAAGACCAGCTTGGGCAACATGGTGAATCCCTGTCTCTATGAAAAATACAAAAATTACCCAGGCATGGTGGCGCACAACTGTGGTCCCAGCTACTCAGGAGGCTGAGGTGGGAGGACCGCTGGAGTGGAGGCTGCAGTGAGCTATGATCACGCCACTGCACACCAGCCTGTGTGACAGAGTGAGATCCAGCCTCAAAGAAAAAGGGAAAAGTCCACACAAAGTTGATAGTGAACCAGCTGCATCTCTGAACACATCCAGTGATACCCCCTCCACCCGCCTCCAGGAAACCCAAGATTGCTGACAGGCCCAGCCAGAGCAGCTTTGAGCTGGCTGCAGCCTGTGGGGTCCTCTGGGAGCAGCTGAATGGAATTTGTTCATGCATTCACTCAACAAGTATTTACTGGGTGTTTATTTCATGCCAGGTGCCGTGCTGGGCAGTGAATGAATGAACCTTGCCCTGGGGTTAACACTCCAGTGGGATGAACAGACAAACCCCACAAGCACTGCATACGGTATGCAAAATGGGGTGCATGCTATGGAGGGAAATACAGCTGGGAGGGGTGGGGGCGGGCAGGGGCCCTGGGTGCAATTTTTGCAAAGTGACCTCACTGAGGAGGGGACATTGCAGCAAACCCAGAAGCAAGCAAGGAGGAGTCACGTGGCTGGCTGAGGGAACAGCATTTTAGGCAGGGGGAACAGCCTGTGCAAAGCACTGAGACCTTGTTTTGTGAATTGAGTGCCTTGAAATATGCGTTGCTTGGCCCTAGTTAAGGTTCTGAAAGAGCCTTTAATTTTTTTTCCCCTAGACCTGGGTGGGGCGGCTCATGTCTGTAATCCTAACTACTCAAGAGGCTGAGGTGGGAGGATCGCTTAAGTCCAGAAGGTTGAGGCTGCAGTGAGCCATGATCATACCACACGGCACTTCACCCTGGGTGACAGAGCAAGACTTTGTCTCAAAAACAAAAAACAAAAAAATCCAATTCCGGCTGGGCGCGGTGGCTCACGCCTGTAATCCCAGCACTTTGGGAGGCCGAGGCAGGTGGATCACAAGGTCAGGAGTTCGAGACCAGCCTGGCCAAGATGGTGAAACCCCGTCTCTACTAAAAATAAAAAAAAATTAGCTGGGCATGGTGGCACGTGCCTGTAGTCCCAGCTACTCGGGAGGCTGAGGCAGGAGAATTCCTTGAACCTGGGAGGCGGAGGTTGCAGTGAGCCAAGATCGTGCACTGCACTCTAGCCTGGGCGACAGAGCGACACTCCATATCAAAAAAAAAAAAAAATCCAATTCCAACCTATACAAGGCAGCAGCTGTGAGGTGACACAAGTATGAACCCCATTAAGTCCCCCCAAAAGCCAAGAATCTTGGATTTCTTTCACAAGTGAATGACCCCCCCCCAATCTTGAAGGAAAATCATTCTAGCAGCAAATCCTAGACAGGACTTACTATCAGCCAGATATTGCCATCTGCCTTAACTGGTTTAATCCTGACAGTGAACCCCAGTGATGTAGAAAATGTTACCACCATTTTTTTTTTTTTAATACGGAGTCTCGCTCTGTCCCCCAGGCTGGAGTGCGGTAGTGCAATCTTGGCTCACTGCAACCTCTGACTCCTGGGTTCAAGTGATTCTACTGCTTCAGCCTCCCGAGTAGCTGGGATTACAGGGGCACGCCACCACACCTGGCTAATTTTTATATTTTTAGTAGAGATTTTTATATATTTGCCATGTTGGCCAGGCTGGTCTCAAAGTCCTGACCTCAGGTGATCTGCCTGCCTCAGCCTCCCAAAGTGCTGGGATTACAGGCATGAGCCACCATGCCCGGCTGTTATCACCATTTTACAGGTGGTGAAAGCAAGACACAGAACAATGCAGTGGCTCCCATGTGTGGATAAGAAGTAGCTTGTGGATTTGAACCCAGGACACCTTGTCTGTGCATTGAGCCAGGCCGATCTGCACCCAGGCACCTGCCCAGGTGGATGCAGGGCCTGTGAGATTCTTCCAAGGCCTCCCATTTTGATGGGGTCCCCAGGCCTCCAGGCCTGCACTGGAGCTGGTCTGCTTCCAGGTGGAGCCAACGGAGGGTCCTGGTGCGGGGGAGTCAGCGTTGGCGGGTGATTGATGGTTTAATATCTCACGCTGAGACCCGGGCCCCTCCTCGCCCACGCCTCTGCGGGCGGCCCCCAGTGAGAGGTGGAGATGGGATAATTCGGTTACCAAAAAGAGAATGAAAATTCCAGAGAGAGAAAGAGACAGAGAAAGAGGTGCAGACCAGGGAGTGAGCTGGGAGCTGATTTGGCAGGGCTGGGCTTGGATGGGAGGGAGGAGGCCGACTCTCAAATCCGGAATCCCTCTGGGGGCCTGGGGACTCATAGGTCCCAGCCGTCTTCAACTCCCATCTGACTTCCTGTCTTGAGAACAGAGACAGCAGATGTGACAAGTGAGAGGTCACAGGCAGGGGCAAGGCCTCAGAGGAGAGGGAAGCATGTGGCCTCCGCCTGGGACAACTGCTGGCAGGTGAGGCCAAGGGGAGGTAGGGACTAGTGGAGTTGGGGTGGAGGGAACGGGAGACTCCAAGTTCCCAGCTCAGAGGCTTCTGGTCATCCTTGACTCGAGTCCTCTCTCTTTTTTTTTTTTTTTTTAGATGGAGTCTTACTCTGTCGCCCAGGCTGGAGTGCAATGGCATAGTCCAGGCTCACTGCAACCTCCGCCTCCCGGGTTCGAGCAAGTCTGCTGTCTCAGCCTCCCGAGTAGCTGGGACTACAGGCGTGCAGCATCACGCCTGGCTATTTTTTGTATTTTTGGTACAGACGGTGTTTCACTGTGTTGGCCAGGCTGGTCTCGAACTCCTGACCTCAAGTGATTCTCCCACCTTGGCCTCCCAAAGTGCTGGGATTACAGGCGTGAGCCACCGCGCCCCGCTGGAGTCCTCTCTTTTTTTCTCTTTCCATCCACGTTCAAACCTCGGACTTCATTTCTTCCCCACCTCCTCGGCCCTCACCTGGTCCAGCCCAGCATCCCTCACCTGGTCCAGCCCAGCATCCCTCACCTGGTCCAGCCCAGCATCCCTCACCTGGACTGTGCAGTTCCCTCTACCCTTGCTCACGTCTCCAGCCTGGCCCTGAAGCCTGTTCCCTCCGCAGCCTCCAGAGGGCGCGAGCGAACACCTGATCAGGCCACGCCCCCTCCTCCCGCTCAGAACCCGGAAAGCTCCCACCTTGTGTTAATTTCCCTTGGTTGCCGTCACTAGCTAGCATTTATTTAACGACGCAAATTATCCTACAGCTCTAGAGGTCAGAGATGTGGTTCAGGGTCTCACCTGCCTAAGACCAAGATGTCAGCAGGCTGCAGTCCTTTCTTGGAGGTTTTAGGGGATGATCTATTTCTTGCTCATTTAGGGGTGCAAGATTCAGTTCCCTGGGGTTGTAGAACAGAGGCCCTGTTTTCTTGCTGGTTGTCCATTCCCCGTTTCTAGAAGTTGCCTGCATTCCTTGGCTCGTGGGCCCTCCCTCCATTTTCACAGCCAGCAATGACGAGTCAAGTCCTTCTCATATGACAGCCTTCAACTCCCCTCTGCCGCCCCCTTGCATTTTAAGGACTTGTGTGATTAGATGATCCAAGGTCATTTCCCTGTCTGAAGATCCTTAATTACCTAATCAGCAAAGTCCCTTTTGTTGCATGAGGTAGCAATTCACTAACCCTGCTTCTCAGGGCCTGGCTGTGTCCAAAGGAGTCTTTCTCCTTTAGACACTTTTAAGCGTCTGACCTGCCTTCTGCCTCTCCCTGGGCACCTGCTCCCTGCTCAGCCTGCCTCTCCCGCAATTCAAGCCAGTCATATGATTGACACTCCTCCAGGAAGCCTCCCTGAAGTACCCATGTTTATCAACCCGCTGGAGCAGTTACCAGCCCCTTTCTCCTATCCTCCCCAGGCCACGAGATCTTGAAAGTTTAGGATGAGGAAGTAGATATCTTGGGAAGGAGGGCATTATTCTCCTTACCAACTGCCTCACTCAGAGCAAAACTCCAGTCCTCACGGAGGCCAGAAAACCCAGCTTTCTCCAAGCAGATGGGCCTCCTTACTGTTCTCCAAACTCACCAAAGACATCCTGCCTCAGGGCCTTTGCACAGGCTGTTCCCTCTGCCTGAGTCATCCTCCCCCAGATATCCACATGGCTCCTCCCTCACCTCCTCCAGGTCTCCCTTCACTTGTGTCCCTCCCCAGGGAAGGCTTCTCTGATGCACACACACCCAATTTACAACATCCACAGACTCTTATTGCTGCTTTTTTTTTTTTTTTTTGAGACAGGGTCTCGCTCTGTTGCTCAGGCTGGAGTGCAGTGGCGTGCTCTCAGCTCACCGCAACCTCCACCTCCGAGTTCAAGTGATTCTCCTGCCTCAGCCTACCGAGTAGCTGGGATTACAGGCATGCTCCATGACACCTAGCTAATTTTTGTATTTTTAGTAGAGACGGGGTTTTGCCATGCTGACCAGGCTGGTTTTGAACTCCTAGCCTCAAGTGATCCGCCCGCCTCGGCCTACCAAAGTGCTGGGATTACAGGCCTGAGGCTGCTGTATTTTCTCCATTGCACTGGCTGCTTTTGGCTACACCACAGAATATTCACTCCTTGTTCATCTTGTCATCGCCCAGGTCTCCCACTGGAAAGTCAGCTCCAAAAGGGAAGTTCCTCCACACTGTTCCCTCCTGGCTCTGTATGCCGCCCCCCCCTTCCCTGGCCCTTGGCATACAGCAGGTGCTCAATAAGTGTTAGGGCCGGGCGCAGTGGCTCACGCCTGTAACTACCAGCACTTTGAGAGGCTGAGCGGACAGGTTTGAGCCCAGGAGTTCAAGACCAGCCTGGCCAACATGGCAAAACCCCGTCTTTACTAAAAATACAAAAATTATCCAGGTGTGGTGATGTATGCCTGTAATCCCAACTACTCGAGAGGCTGAGAAATGAGAATTGCTTAAACCTGGGAGGCAGAGGCTGCAGTGAGCAGTGATCGCGCCACTGCACTCCAGCATGGGCGACAGAGCGAGACTGTGTCTCAAAAAATAATAATGATAAGTGTTTGTTGAGTGAATGGATGGCAGGCAGGCAGGGCCCCAGCCCAGAGGAGGATGGGGACCCAGTGGAAGGTGGGAGCGGCAGGTGGAGAGGGATTGGTGTGGAGATGGTAGAGAAAAAGACCTTCTAGAACAATCCTGGGGGTCAGGTGGTCCCTGTGATGAAATGAACCAGCATTATGTGAATTCCGGTCAAGGGCTGATCTCTCATGATCTCTATAACGTGCTTTTCACAGGGAAATGTGTCCCCCCTGCCTCGCAATCCCCTTGATAAAATCTTAGCCTTATGACTTTGTTCTCTGTTCATCTCAGATAACAGATGTTCCTGGAGTCACCTTAGTCACAGGGCAGCTTGGCTTCAATTCAAAACAAGGAATGTCCAGACCCAAGCTGGGGCCTTGATTTAGACTTCAATCCTATTTCCTTCTACCTCTCCTCCATCCCCACCAGCGTCATGTTCTAGGGGTCTGGGTGGTGCAGGGGCCCCTTCCTTCTTGCTTTCCTCTCCTTTCCTTTCACGGCCAGGGCTGCAGCTCCAGGAGGGAATATAGTGTGTCAAATGGTGGCCCCCCAAAAGGATGTGTCCACACTCTGGCCCCTGCAACTTGTGAATGTGATGTTTTTATATTATTATTATTTTTTTTTTTTTTTTTTTTGAGACGGAGTCTCGCTCTGTCGCCCAGGCTGGAGTGCAGTGGTGCAATCTCGGCTCACTGCAAGCTCCGCCTCCCGGGTTCACGCCATTCTCCTGCCTCAGCCTCCCGAGTAGCTGGGACTACAGGCGCCTGCCACCACGACCGCCTAATTTTTGTAGTTTTAGGAGAGATGGGCTTTCCCCATGTTGGCCAGGCTGGTCTCAAACTCCTGATCTCAGATGATCCACCTGCCTCGGCCTCCCAAAGTGCTGGGATTACAGGCATGAGCCACCATGCCTGGCCAACTTATTTTTTTTTTAAAGACATGGTCTTGCTCTGTCACTCAGGGTGGCTAGAGAGCAATGGCATGATTTTGGCTCACTGCAGCCTCGACTTCCCAGGCTCAAGTGATCTTCCCACCTCAGCCTTCCAAGTAGCTGGGACCACAGGCACGCAACACTGTGCCTGGCTAATTTTTGTATTTTTTTGCAGAGAGAGATTCTTGCTATGTTTCCCAGGCTGGTCTCAAAGTCCTGGCCTCGAGCGATCCTCCCACCTTGGACTCCCAAAGTGCTGGGATTACAGGCATGAGCCATTGCGCCTGGCCTGAATGTGATCTTAGGTGGATAAACTGTAACTGTCATAGGTTTCATACGCGTCCGTGTGAAGAGACCACCAAACAGGCTGTGTGTGAGCAACATGGCTGTTTATTTCACCTGGGTGCAGGCGGGCTGAGTCCAAAATGAGAGTCAGCAAAGGGAGATAGGGGTGGGGCCGTTTTATAGCATTTGGGAAGGTAATGGAAAATTACAGTCAAAGGGGGTTGTTCTCTGGTGGGCAGGGGTGGATCTCACAAAGTACATTCTCAAGGGTGGGGAGAATTACAAAGAACCTTCTTAAGGGTGGGGGAGATTACAAAGTACATTGATCAGTTAGGGCGGGGCAGGAACAAATCACAATGGTGGAATGTCATCAGTTAAGGCTGTTTTTACTTCTTTTGTGGATCTTCAGTTACTTTAGGCCATCTGAATGTATACGTGCAAGTCACAGGGGATGCGATGGCCTGGCCTGTGTTCAGAGGCCTGACAGTAGGCCCATTGTTTGAGGCACTGGGCAAGTCAACATGCTGAGATACCAGTTTGCAGCAGAGAAGGAGGTTTAATCATAGGGCCACAGATCGAGATGGGGGCAAATCTAAAATCCATCTCCTGGGTGGGTGTGGTGGCTCACACCTGTAATCCCAGCACTTTGGGAGGCTGAGGTGGGCAGATCACTTGAAGCCAGGAGTTTGAGACCAGCCTGGCCAACATGGCAAAACCCTGTCTCTACTAAAAATACAAAAATTAGCCGGGCGTGGTGGTGCGTGCCTGTAGTCCCAGCTACTTGGGAGGCTGAGGTGGGAGAATCAGTTGAACCTGGGAGATGAAGGTTGTAGTGAGCCAAGATCGCACCTCTGCACTCCAGCCTGGGTGACAGAGTGAGATTCTCTCAGAAAACAAACAAACAAAAATTAATAAATAAAAATGAACTAAAATAAAAAAATTCATCTCCCCGAGGAATTTGGGGCTGGGGTTTTTAAGGGGTATGGAGTGGGCCCAAGTGTGGAGATCCTTTGATTGGTCAAAGAGTGCAAGATGAAGTCTTGGGACAGAGGATTGGGCGGGCGTTGAGGGACAAGGGGTGGGTGAAGAAGCTGTATTCTCATGCTGATCCCATTCCTATATGGGGGGTCTTCTTCAGACTGGTTGCTGGAATTCAGGATCTGCAAAAACATCTGAAGCGATCCTTAAGCAAAAGCCATATGATCCTGACTGGGCGCAGTGGCTCACGCCTGTAATCCCAGCACTTGGAGGCCGAGGCGGTGGATCACTTGAGGTCAGGAGTTCAAGACCAGCCTGGCCAACATGGTAAAAACCCCTTCTTTACTAAACATGCAAAAATTAGCCAGGTGTGGTGGTGCACGCCTGTAATCCCGGCTACTCTGGAGGCTGAGGCAGGAGAATCGCTGGAACCCGGGAGGCAGCGGTTACGGTGAGCTGAGATCACGTCAATGCACTCCAGCCTGGGTGACAGAGCAAGATTCCATCTCAAAAAAAAAAAAAAAAAAAAGCCATATGCTCCTAATGTCACAGAGATCCTGTCTGTAGAAACAATGGGATGTATTTGTGTTTTGTTTTGTTTTGAGACAGAGTTTCGCTCTTGATGCCCAGGCTGGAGTGCAATGGTGCGATCTCAGCTCACTGCAACCTCTGCCTCCCGGGATCAAGGGATTCTCCTGCCTCAGCCTCCCCAGTAGCTGGATTTACAGGCATGCACCACCATGCCTGGCTAATTTTTGTATCTTTGGTAGAGATGGGGTTTCTCCATGTTGGTCAGGCTGGTCTCGAACTCCCAATCTCAGGTGATCCACCCGCCTTGGCCTCCCAAAGTGCTGGGATTACACGTGCAAGCCACTGCGCCCAGTGAAACAATGGGGTGTAAAAGTACTACCTGACCTTTAGCAGCAAGGAAGGGGACCCTAGTGCAGCCTGATTCATGGTTCATTGTAACTGTATTTCTGTCTGGAATCTGGCATGCAATCCTTGTCAACTCTGTAGGAGGGGTTTTGAAAGGGTCATTGCAGATATTAGAATTCTGAAGATGAGATCATCCTGGAAAACATGGTAGTCCTAAATCCACAGACGACTCTCCTTAGGAGAGACACAGAGAGGAGACACGGTAGAGAAGGACCCGTGAAGACGGAAGCAGAGGTTGGAATGCTGTGGTCGCCACCGAGGAACGCCTGGAGCCCTCACAAGCTGGAAGTGGCCAGGAGGGATTCTTCCCTAGAGCCTCTGTGGGGAGCGTGGCCCTGCAGATGTTTTGATTTCAGACTTCTGGCCTGCAGAACTGTGAGAAAATAGGTTTCTGTTGTTTTAAGTGACTCAGTTTGTGGTACTGTTATAGCGGCCACAGGAAGGAAACAAATCCAGGGGTCAGATGGTTCTCATTACACTGGGTCTGCTGTCAGCCAACCTTGCCTTTCAGGGCCTAGTGGTGTTCAGAATGAAATCTTTCACTTTCACTTTTTTTTTTTTTTTGAGACAAGGTCTCACTCTGTCACCTAGGCTGGAGTGTAGTGGGGCAATCTTGGCTCACTGCAACTTCTGCCTCCCAAGTTCCAGCGATTCTCCTGTCTCAGGCCAAGGCAGGTGGATCACTTCAGGTCAGGAGTTCAAGACCAGCCTCACCAGTGAAACCTCGTCTCTACTAAAAAAATAAAAAAAATACAAAAATTAGCCGGGCGTGGTGGTGTCCACCTGTAGTCCCAGCTACTCGGAGGCTGAGGTGGGAGAATCACTTGAACCCAGGATGTAGAAGTTGCAGTGAGCTGAGATTGTGCCACTGCACTCCAGCCTGGGCAGCAGACTGAGACCCTGTCTGAAAAAAAACAAAAAAACAAAAAAAAAACAAACAAAAAAAACAGCTGGGTGCAGTGGCTCACGCCTGTAATCCCAGCACTTTGGGAGGCCGAGGCGGGCGGATCACGAGGTCAGGAGTTCGAGACCAGCCTGACCAATATAGTGAAACCCTGTCTCTACTAAAAATACAAAAATTAGGCCGGGTGCAGTGGCTCACACCTGTAATCCCAGCACTTTGGGAGGCCGAGGCGGGTGGATCACGAGGTCAGGAGATTGAGACCATCCTGGCTAACATGGTAAAACCCCGTTTCTACTAAAAATACAAAAAAAAAAAAAAACTAGCCGGGCGTGATGGCGAGCGCCTGTAGTCCCAGCTACTCCAGAGGCTGAGGCAGGAGAATGGCGTGAACCCGGGAGACAGAGCTTGCAGTGAGCCGAGATCGCGCCATTGCACCCCAGCCTGGGCGACAGAGTGAGACTCTGTCTCAAAAAAATTTATCTTCCGAGTAATGTGCAAAGGAAATCAGTATTCGGAAGAGCTATCTGCACTCCCAAGTTCTTTGCAGCACTATTCACAATAACAAGATACGGAAGCAACCTAAGTGTCCATCAATGAATGAATGGATAAAGAAAATGTGGTGCATATACACAATGGAGTACTGTTCAGCCTGATAAAAGAAGGAAACCTTGTCATTTGCAACAACGTGCATGAATCTGGAGGACATTATGGGAAGTAAACTAAGCCTGGCGCAGAAAGACAAATAGTTCATGATCTCACTTGTATGCAGAATCTAAAAAAAAAAAAGTCACATTCACAGAAGTAGAGAGTAGAACAGTCCTTACCAGAGTCTGGGGTCGCGGAAAACATGTTCCCAAAGGATACAAAGTTTCCATTAGGAAGAGTAAGTCCTGGTGATCTGTTGCACAGCAAGGTGGCTATAGCTAATCATAATGTATATTTTTTTCTTTTTCTTTTTTTTTTTTTTTTTTGAGACAGAGTCTCGTTCTGTTACCCAGGCTGGAGTGCAGTGGCACAATCTCGGCTCACTGCAACCTCCACCTCCCGGGTTCAAGCAATTCTCTGCTTCAGCCTCCTGATGAGCTGGGACTACAGGCACCCGCCACAAGGCCTGGCTAATTTTTATATTTTTAGTAGAGACAGGGTTTCACCATCTTGGCCAGGCTCGTCTTGAACTCGTGACCTCGTGATCCACCTGCCTCGGCCTCCCAAAGTGCTGGGATTACAGGCGTGAGTGACTGCGCCCCACCCCATAATGTATTTTCAAACTTGTGAAATGAGTGGATTTTAAATGGTCTCACTATAGGGTCTGGTGCGGTAGCTCACATGTGTAATCCCAGCACTTTGGGAGGCTGAGATGGGAGGATCACTTCAGCCCAGGTGTTCAAAACCAGCCTGGGCAATATTTTACAGACCCTGTCTCTAAAAAAACAGACTGTTCTCTCTACAAAGAAATAAGTATGTAAGGTGATGGATATGTTCATTAGCGCGATCTGCTTTATAATATATACAGTATTGAAACATCACATCATACTCCATAAACATATGCAATTACTTGTCAATTAAAAATTAGGGATCAGATGTGGTAGCTCACACCTGTCATCCCAGCACTTTGGGAGGCCAAGGCAGGTGGATCACTTGAGGTCAGGAGTTTGTGACCAGCCTGACCAATATGGTGAAATCCCAACTCTACTAAAAATATGAAATTAGCCGGGCGTGGTGGCACGTACCTGTAATCCCAGCTACTTGAGAGCCTGAAGCAGGAGAATCGCTTGAATCCAGGAGGGGGAAGTTGCAGTGAGCCAAGATTGTGCCATTGCACTCCAGCCTGGGCAACAGAGCAAGACTCTGTCAAAAAAAAAAAGAAAGGCTGGGCACGGTGGCTCACGCCTGTAATCCCAGCAATTTGGGAGGCCAAGGCGGGCGGATCATAAGGTCAGGAGTTTGAGACCAGCCTGGCCAACATGGTGACACCTCGTCTCTACTAATAATACAAAAATTAGCTGGGTGTGGTGGTGCACACCTGTAGTCCCAGCTACTCAGGAGTCTGAGGCAGGAGAATGGCGTGAACCTGGGAGGCAGAGGTTGCGGTAAGCCAAGATTATCTAGTGACAGAGCAAGACTCTGTCTCAAAAAAAAAAAAAAAAAAAAGAAAGAAAAGGAAGGAAGGAAGGAGGGAGGGAGGGAAGGAGAAAGAAAGAGAAAGGAAGGAAGGAAAGAAGGAAGGAATGAAGGAAAGGAAGGAAGGAAGGGCTGGGTGCGGTGGCTCATGCCTGTAATCCCAGCACTTTGGGAGGCCGAGGCGAGCGGATCACAAGGTCAGGAGATCGAGACCATCCTATCTAACACGGTGAAACCCCGTCTCTACTAAAAATACAAAAAAATTAGCCAGGCGTGGTGGCAGGTGCCTGTAGTCCCAGCTCCTTGGGAGGCTGAGGCAGGAGAACAGCGGGAACCCGGAAGGCGGGGCTTGCAGTGAGCCAAGCTTGTAGTGAGCCGAGATCGCGCCACTGCACTCCAGCCTGGGCAACAGAGCAAGACTCCGTCTCGAGAAAAAAAAAGGAAAGAAAGGAAAGGGCGGGGGGGGGAGAGAGAGAGAGAAAGAAGGAAAGAAAAGAAGAGATCTTCACTGTGGTCTGGCTTCTGATGCTAGTCGTTGTGTCTCCCTGGTTGAAATGTCCATCTTAGCATCCTGTTACTCTATCAGCATTCAACTCTGGTAGTCACTGGTGTGACATTATTGCGTAAATGTTCCTGGCCAACAGAGAAGAGGAAAATTTGTAGAAGGGAAGAAAGAATGGATGAGGGAGCATGGGTGGAAAACTTAAGGGTGGTCTGAGCTATACCCAGAAAGCCTGGGATCGGGAAAACCCAACTCTCAGTACCCTTGGGGCTGAGAGCAACATAAGGTTTAGCAGCCTTAGTAATTTCTTTAAAATCTAAATTGGGGCCGGGGGCAGTGGCTCATGCCTGTAATCCCAGCACTTTGAGAGGCTGAGGTGGGTGGATCACCTGAGATCAGGAGTTCGAGACCAGCCTGGCCAATGTGGCGAAACTCCATCTCTACTAAAAATACAAAAATTAGCTGGGCATGGTGGCGGGCGCCTGTAATCCCAGCTACTTGGGAGGCTGAGGCAGGGATAATTGCTTGAACCCAGGAGATAGAGGTTGCAGTGAGCCAAGATGGTGCCACTACATTCCAGCCTGGGCAACAGAGCAAGACTCCATCTTAAAAAACAAAATCTAAATTGGACCAGGCATGTTGGCTCACACCTGCAATCCCAGCACTTTGGGAGGCCAAGGAGACCAGCCTGGACAACACAGCAAGACCCCACCTCTACAAAAAACTTTAGAATTTGCCAGGCGTGGTGGCACACGCCTATAGTTCCAGCTGCTTGGGAGGCTGAGGTGGGAGGATCGCTTGAGCCTAGGGAGGTCAAAACTGTAGTGAGCCATGATTGTGCCCCTACACACTAGCCTGGGCAAGAGCGCGAGACCCTGATTCTATATTAATTCCTTGAGCCACTGTGATTTTGATTTTTGTCCCAGCAGCCAACAAAGAAAAAGGCTTCCTTCATTGACTTCTGTGGGGATTCAATGAGGTCGTACACATAAAGCACTTAGCATATGCCTGGTACCTAGTAGGTGCTCACTAAATGTTCATTATTCCCACCCCCCCTTTTGGTTTTGGGAAGGAGATGCCTTTGGTCTCCAGACTGGCTTCTCAGGGGCATCCCTAAGGTGTAGTAGGAAGTTAGGACATGTGGCTTCTATGCAGGTCATTCTCTATTCCTGTTACCTACCCCAGGTTCCATCAATCTGCAGTCCAATCCTGTTTTTCAGTTTGTTTTTTTTTTTTTTTTTTTTTGAGACAGAGTCTTGCTCTGTCTCCCAGCCTGGAGTGCAGTGGAATGATCTCGGCTCACTGCAACCTTCGCCTCCCAGGTTCAAGCAATTCTCCTATCTCTGCCTCCCACAGTGCTGAGATTATAGGCATGAGCCACTGCGTCCGGCCAACCATCCTGTTCTATGTCCTGGGAGCTGACCTCTAGGCCCACACCACTGGGCTCCATTTCCCTCTGCTTTGGGGTTGGATTCAGCCAAAAGGAGGTACTGGTGGGAGGGAAAAAGCCTGGGCGCTCCCCTGCAGCTTCACCCCCTCATGAGCAGATCTGCTTCTTCCAAAGGGAACCTCTTTTCTTTCTTCAGTCACATCCATTTTTTTTTCTTTTTTTGAGACAGAGTCTCACTCCATCACCCAGGCTGGAGTGCAGTGGCGCGATCTCAGCTCACTGCAACCTCCACCTCCCAGGTTCAAGCAATTCTCCTGCCTCAGTCTCCTGAGCGGCTGGGACTATAGACAAGGCATGTGCCACCATGCCTGGCTAATTTTCTGTATTTTTAGTAGAGACGGTGTTTCACCCTGTTGGCCAGGCTAGTGTTACTCCTAACCTCAAGTGATCCACCCGCCTTGGCCTCCCAAAGTGCTGGTGTGTCCAGAATCGGTGGGTTCTTGGTCTCACTGGCTTCAAGAATGAAGCCGCGGACCCTTGCAGTGAGTATTACAGTTCTTAAAGGTGGTGTGTCAGGAGTTTGTTCCTTCTGATGTTCGGATATGTTCGGAGTTTCTTCTTTCTGGCGGGCTGGTGGTCTCGCTGGCTTCAGCAGTGAAGCTGCAGACCTTCACGGCGAGTGTTGCAGCTCTTAAGGCAGCACGTCTGTAGTTGTTCATTCCTCCCGGTGGGTTCCTGGTCTCACTGGCCTCAGGAGTGAAGCTGTAGACCTTCGCAGTGAGTGTCACAGCTCATAAACGCAATGCAGACCCAAAGAGTAAGTAAGCAGCAGTAAGATTTATTGCAAAGAGCAAAAGAACAAAACTTCCATACTGTGTACGGGAATGGGAGCAGGTTGCCACTGCTGGCTCAGGCAGCCTGCTTTTATTCCCTTATCTGGCCCCACCCACATCCTGCTGATTGGTCCGTTTTACAGAGAGCTGACTGGTCCGTTTTGACAGGGTGCTGATTAGTGCGTTTACAATCCCTGATCTAGACACAAAAGTGCTCCAAGTCCCCACTAGATTAGCTAGACACAGAGCACTGATTGGTGCATTTACAAACCTTGAGCTAGACACAGAGTGCTGATTGGTGTATTTATAATCCCTTAGCTAGACACTAAAGGTTCTCCAAGTCCCCACCATATTAGCTAGATGCAGAGTGCAAACCTTGAGCTAGACACAGAGTGCTGATTGGTGTATTTACAAATCTTGAGCTAGACACAGAGTGCTGATTGGTGCATTTACAAGCCTTGAGCTAGAGAGAGTGCTGATTGGTGTATTTACAATCCCTTAGCTAGACATAAAGGTTCTCCAAGTCCCCACTGGACTCAGGAGTCCAGCTGGCTTCACGTAGTGGATCCCGCACCAGGGCAACAGGTGGAGCTGCCCGCCAGTCCTGCGCTGTGCGCCTGCACTTCTCAGCTCTTGGGTGGTCGGTGGGACCCGGCGCTGCGGAGCAGGGGGCGGCGCTCGTAGGGGAGGCTCGGGCCGCGCAAGAGGCCACGGCGCTGGGGGAAGGCTCAAGCATGGCGGGCTGCAGATCCCAAGCCCTGCCAGGCGGGGAGGTAGCTGAGGCCCAGCGAGAATTCGAGCACAGCGCCGGGACCCGGCGAACCCTCCGCAGCTGCTGGCCCAGGTGCCAAGCCCCTCACTGCCCAGGGCCGGCAGCGCTGGCCTGCCACTCCGAGTGCGGGGCGCGGAGCCCACACCCACCTGGAACTCACGCTGGCCTGCAAGCGCAGCGGGCAGCCCCGGTTTCCACCAGTCCGCACCTCCCCACAAGCTGAGGGAGCCGGCTCAGGCCTCGGCCAACCCAGAAAGGGGTTCCCACAGTGCAGCAGCGGGCTGAAGGGCCCCTCAAGCGCGGCCAGAGTGGGCGCCTGAGGCCCAGGAGGTGCCGAGAGCGAGCGAGGGCTGCCAGCACACTGTCACCTCTCACTGGGATTACAGGCTTGAGCCACCATGGCCGGCCGACATCCTCTTCTTAAATGCCCCTCCACTAAACCCCTTGAAGCCGCCCCACGTGCTTCCCTCCAGCCCCAAACCCGCCAGCAACCCCAGGCACAGGGCCTGGACCGGTTTCTTGCAAAACTTTCTGAACCTGCTCTGACTACTAAGTGGTTAAAAATATCCACTCCGCCCAGGCAATTTTGCTAAGTTCATGTCAGGGGGAGAAAGGGAGACTCTGGAGAGCTCACAAATGAAGCAAATTGCTGAAAATCGGATTTTTACTGTCTTATCTCGGAGCCACATGAGAGGAGAGGAGATTGCAATTTCTGCAGGAACTTTCTCACATCCCCGAGTTTGAAGAGAGCAAGTGGCATGGGAGGAGGTGCAGAGAGAAGGCTGGGAGAGGGAACCAGAAGAGAACAGAGAGGTGTGAGAAGGAAAAAGCAAGTAGAGGCTGGGAGCAGTGGCTCACGCCTGTAATCCCAGCACTTTGGGAGGCTGAGGTGGGCGGATCACTTGAGGTCAGGAGTTCAAGACCAGCCTGACCAACATGGTGAAACCCCGTCTCTACTAAAAATACAAAAATTAGCTGGGTATGGTTGCGTGCGCCTGTAGTCCCAACTACTCGGGAGGCTGAGGTGGGAGAATCGTTTGAACATGGGAGGCAGAGGTTGCAATGAGCCAAGATCACACCACTTCACTCCAGTCTGAGTGACAGAATGAGACTCTGTCTCAAAAAAAAAAAAAAAGCAAGAAGACAGAGGGGGAGGAAAGAATACACAAAAGAAAAGGAAAACAGCCACGTGAGACATTAAGGCAGAACTGAGAAAGGTGGCCGGGTGCAGTGGCTCATGCTTGTAATCCCAGCACTTTGGGAGGCTGAGGAGGGAGGATTGCTTGAGGCCAGGAGTTCGAGACCAGCCTGGCCAACATGGCAAGACCCAATTTCCACTAAAAAGAAAGAAAAGGGCCAGACACAGTGGCTCACACCTGTAATCCCAGCACTTTGGGAGGTTGAGGCAGCCAGATCACCTGAGGTCAGTGTTACATGTGTCCGTGTGATGAGACCACCAAACAGGCTTTGTGTAAGCAATAAAGCTTTTTAATCACCTGGGTGCAGGCGGACTGAGTCCAAAAAAGGAGTCAGCAAAGGGGTGGGGCAGTTTTATAGGATTTGGGTAGGTAGTGGAAAATTACAGTTAAACGGGGTGTCCTCTTGTGGGCAGGGGCGGGGGTCACAAGGTGCTCGGTGGGGAGCTCCTGAGACTCATTGTCCAGGAGAAGGAATGTCACAAAGTCAATTGATCAGTTAGGGTGGGGCAGGAACAAATCACAATGGTGGAATGTCATCCACCATTAGCCAGTTAAGGCAGGAACTGACTATTTCACTTTTTTTGTGGTTCTTCAGTTGCTTCAGGCCATCTGGATGTATACGTGCAGGTCACAGGGGTTATGATGGCTTAGCTTGGGCTCAGAGTCCTGACAGTAAGGAGTTTCAGACCAGCCTGGCTAACATGGTGAAACCCTGTCTCTACTAAAAGTACAAAAATTAGCTGGGCTTGGTGGCAGGCACCTGTTATCCCAGCTACTCAGGAGGCTGAGGCAGGAGAATAGCTTGAACCCGGGAGGTGAAGGTTGCAGTGAGCTGAGAACACGCTACTGCACTCCAGCCTGGGCAACAGAGTGAGACTATGTCTCAAAAAAAAAAAAAAAAAGAAAAGAAAAGAAAGAAAAGGGCTAGGCGCAGTAGCTTACACCTGTATTCCCGGCACTTTGGGAGGCCGAGGTGGGCGGATCACCTGAGGTTAGGAGTTCGAGACCAGCCTGGTCAACATGTCAAAACCCTATCTCTACTAAAAGTACAAAAATTAGCTGAGCGTGGTGGTGGGCGCTTGTAATCCCAGCTACTCAGGAGGCTGAGGCAGGAGAATAGCTTGAATCCAGGAGGCAGACGTTGCAGTGAGCCAAGATCACGACACTGCACTCCAGCCTGGGTGATAAGAGCGAGACTCTTTCTCATAAAAAAGGAAAAGGGAGGGAGGGGGAAGAAAGAGAAAACAAAGAAAGAGAAAAGAGAAAGAGAGAAAGAAAAGAAAGAAAAAAGAAAAGAGAGAGAAAAGAAAGGAAAGATGTGGGGATTACTGGGGAGTTTTGGATCCTGTGACTCCAGCCAAAAGCACCTGCAGGAGCTGTCCCACTTTCAAAGTCCCTTGGCCCATGACGTGCAATTTTAATTGCAGAGCAAGCTCGTGCAGTTAAGTAGGGGCCTCTCACCCCATTTTACAGAGGACAAAATGGAGCCTTAGAGAAAGAACACTGACATGTTTGACTGTGTCTCCACCCAAATCGCATCTAGAATTGTAATCCCCACGTGTCGTGGGGAGGGACCCGGTGGGAGGAGATTGGATCATGGGAGCATTTCCCCCTTGCTATTCTCGTGACAGTGAGTTCTCACTAGATCTGGTTGTTTGATAAGCGTCTGGCACTTCCCCCTTCTCTCTCTCTCTCTCTCTCCTGCCTCCATGTACGATGTGCCTTGCTTTCCCTTCACTTTTTGTCATGATTGTAAGTTTCCTGAGGCCCCATCAGCCACGCGGAACTGTGAGTGAATTAAACCTTTTTTCTTCATAAATTATCCACTCTCACATAGTTCTTTATAGCGGTGTGAAAACGGACTAATACAGACATGTTTGCTCAAGATCCTAGAACTAACTTATTCATTGTGGGAATGACCAAATGAAGTCAAGAGCAGAGGATGGAAAACTTTTTCCATCAAGGATCAGAATCTAAATATTTCTGTCTTTGCAGGCCACATGTTCTTGCTCTCTCTCTCTCTTTTTTTTTTTTTTTTTGAGACGGAGTGTCACTCTTGTCACCCAGGCTGGAGTGCAATGGTGTGATCTCAGCTCACTTGCAACCTCTGCCTCCCAGGCTCAAGTGATCCTCCCGCCTCAGCCTCCAAAGTAGCTGGGATTACAGGCATGTGCCACCACACCCTGCTAATTTTTTGTATTTTTAGTAGAAACGGGGTTTCACCATGTTGCCCAGGCTGGTCTCAAACTCCTGAGCTCAAGCGATCCGCCTGCCTTGGCCTCCCAAAGTACTGGGATTACAGTTGTGAGCCACCACGCCGAGCTGATGCTCCTCATTTATAGAATCCACCCCGTAACCCTCCTGGCAACAGAATCTTAGACAAGGAGTAGTTGCCAGAATTCCAGCCCCTGAAATACACAGGAAAAGAAGATGTAGATAGGCTAACAGATAATCCAACACCTTCAAAAAGGTGACAAATGGCAGTGTTGGCCACAGGGTTCGAAACATGCTAGAAGGAGGAATTGGAAGTGTTTTGGGCCATGGTGGAAATCCAACTCCATTCCAGATGTCCAACACAGCTTCCTTGTTCCATGAGGTCATTGCCTCCCGGTGTCTCTTTGGTTGCATTCCTCCCCACAAAGCAATAAAAGTTGGATGACAAAGTTGAGCCCTGGTGAATGAAGGGGATATTAAAAATAAAGAATGGAAAATTGTAGGTAATAAAAGGAAATGAGCAGGACGGGGCGCTGCGGCTCACGCCTGTAATCCCAGCACTTTGAGAGGCTGAGGCAGGAGGATTGCTTGAGCCCAGGAGTTTTGAGACCAGCCTGGGCAACATAGTGAGACCCCCATCTCTACAAGCAGTAAAAAAAAAAAAAAAAAATTAGCCAGGCATGGTGGTGTGCACCTGTGGTCCCGGCTACCCTGGAGGCCGAGGATGGCTTGAGCCCAGGAGTTTGAGGCTGCAGTGAGCTATGATTGCCCCACTGCATTCCAGCCTGGAGGACAGTGAAATCTCATCTCAGAAAAAAAAAGAATAGCCCGGCATGGCGGCTCACACCTGTAATCCTAGCACTTTGGGAGGCCGAGGTGGGCATATCACCTGAGGTCAGGAGTTTGAGACTAGCCTGGCCAAAATGGTGAAACCCCGTCTCTACTGAAATACAAACAAATTAGCGGGGCGTAGTGGCACATGCCTGTAGTCCCAGCTACTCGGGAGGCTGAGGCAGGAGAATTGCTTGAATCCAGGAGGCGGAGGTTGCAGTGAACCGAGATTGCGCCACTGCACTCTAGCCTAGGTGACAAAGCAAGACTCCATCTCAAAAAAAAAAAAAAAAAGAGAGAGAGAGAACGTGATGATTCTGTGATCTCTAATGAACAGAAATGAGCTGACTCCTTGAGCTGCCAGGGATGTACTAGGCATTGATTTCCAGCCTCTATGGCTGCAAGCTATGAACCCTTCATGACCTCACCTAGGTTTGTATGCAACCTGGGCCTGTGTTGTGAAACTGAGGTCGGGGTGATGGGGGTAGATAACTTCCAAATCACCACCACAGAAGCGGCAAACACAACAGTTGTCAATGCTTTTGCACACGCCTCCATCTGTCTCCTGCCCAGAGGAGAAAATTATCTGGGCATGGTGGCATGTGCCTGTTTCACCAACTATGAAGTGGAGATAAAATATGTAATAGTCAGATAACCTAAGTTATGCTACGTAACAAACGATCCCATACAAGGCCAGATTGTTGAAATGAAAGAGGCTGTATTTCCAGATTCAGGACATGCTGCCTGCCAATAATTTGGGAAGTAGGACTGTAAAACACACTTGATTATGGGAGGGCAGTCCTGGTTCTGTAGCAGGTCAGGATGGTGGGGGTAGATATTTGCAAGTCCCCACTGCAGAGGCAGCAAACACACAGATGTTAATGCTTTTGCACACACACCCATCTGTCTCTTGCTCAGAGCCCAACTAGGAGACAGCACAGCTCCAAACCCACCCTCTCCCTGGGTCCAATCTCCTAATCTGGAAAACTCTCTTCTTTCCTTCCCTCTCCCCTGCCCCCACATTCCTTCAGAGCTGGAGGTTAATAAACTCATCACTGCTGAGCAGGGAACACGTCTGCAGAGATTTTAATTACAGCAGAAAATTGGTCCAATTGGTATTTAATGTAGAATAAGTGTCGCGTTAACTGGTCAGGGCGGGAGGAGCGGAGGTTTGCCTGTAAGTGTCCTGAGCCCTGTCTGGCTGGTCCTCCCTGGGAGCTTCTGAGTGCAGAGGGGACTCGGAGACCCCGGGAAGTGACAGGAGGCAGCCCAAGGGGTGAAGAGGTGAGAAGACATTTCTGAAACCTCAGCTCTGGGCTCTCCTCAGGACCCAGGAGTCTAATGGCTCAGCTCTCTGGCTTGAGGATTTTTCTCCCTGTAGCAAACAATTGTTCTCCAGCCCTTAGGAGGAAGTGTTAGGGCTCATGTGATCAGAGTGTAGGCAGAGCAGGGGATTGGCAAGGAGATCAGAGGGGATTGGAGGTGTAAGGCTGAAGGAACTAAAGGGTCCAGGTGGGTGTTAGAGGGAGGAGAATGTTACTCAATCTTCTTGTCTAGCCTCCTAGATCTCCCCCAGGGGAGGTGCTAGAGAGAAACCAACCGAGAGAGCCAGTGCTCAAGAGGGAAAGAAACAAGAAGCCAAAAATGATCAGGGGTGGCAGGGCGAGATGGCTCATGCCTGTAATCCCAGCACTTTGGGAGGCTGAGGCAGGTGGATCAACTGAGGTCAGGAATTCGAGACCAGCCTGGCTAACATGGTGAAGCCCTGTCTTGGCCGGGCATGGTGGCTCACGCCTGTAATCCCAGCACTTTGGGAGGCTGAGGCAGGTGGATCACAAGGTCAGGAGATCGAGACCATCCTGGCTAACAAGGTGAAACCCCGTCTCTACTAAAAATAGAAGAAAAAAAAAAATTAGCTGGGCGTGGTAGCGGATGCCTGTAGTCTCAGCTGCTCGGGAGGCTAAGGCAGGAGAATGGCATGAACCTGGGAGTTGGAGCTTGCAGTGAGCCGAGATCGCGCCACTGCACTCCAGCCTGGGTGACAGAGCGAGACTCCGTCTCAAAAAAAAGAAAAAAGAAAAAAGAAAAAAGAAACCCCATCTCTACTAAAAATACAAAAATTAGCCAGGCGTGGTGGCACATGCCTATAGTCCCAGCTACTCAGCAGGCTGAGGCAGGAGAATTGCTGGAACCCAGGAGGTGGAGGTCGCAGTGAGCTGAGATCACGCCACTGCACTCCAGCCTGGGCCACAGAGCGAGAAACCATCTAAAAAAAAAAAAAAAAATTATCAGAGGCAACAGGACAGCAGAGGCCAACCTCATCCAGAATCTGTTGCAGTTTGTGAATTTTCCATATGTTTAGGGACCCCCCCCCCCCCCCCGCCAAAGATAACAGTTTAGAAACAACAGCAGACCAGGCCTGGTGGCTCATGCCTGTAATCCTAACACTTTGGGAGGCTGAGGCTGGAGGATTGCTTGAGGCCAGGAGTTTGAGACCAGCCTGGGCAACATAGTGAGACTTAGTTTCTACAAAAAAAAAAAAGAAAGCCAGGGGTGGTGGCGCATGCCTGTAGTCCTAGCTACTTCAGAGGCTGAGGTGAGAGGATTGCTTGAACCCAGAAGTCTGAGGCCGCAGTGAGCCATGATCACACCACTGCACTCCAGCCTCAGTGATAGAGCAAGACTCTGTCTCTAAAAATTAAAAAAAAAAGGTTTGAGGCTGCAGTGAGCCGTGATAATACCACTGCACTCCAGCCTGAGTGATAGAGCAAGACTCTGTCTCTAAAAATAGAAAAAGAGGTTGGGTGTGGTGGCTCATGCCTGTAATCCCAGCACTTTGTGAGGCTGAGGTATGTAGATCACCTGAGATCAGGAGTTTGAGACCAGCCTGGCCAAATGGTGAAACCCCATCTACTAAAAATACAAAAATTAGCCGGGCATGATCGTCCGCCTGTAATCCCAGCTACTTGGGAGGCTGAGGCAAGAAAATCATTTGAACCCGAGAGGCAGAGGCTCCAGTGAGCCAAGAGCGTGCCACTGCACTCCAGCCTGGGTGACAGAGTGAGACTCCTTCTCAAAAAAAAAAAAAAAAAAAAGCCGGGGCACGGTGGCTAACGCCTGTAATCCCAGCACTTTGGGAGGCCGAGGCGGGCAGATTACTTGAGCTCAAGAGTTCGCGACCAGCCTGGGTAACACGGTGAAACCCCATCTCTACTAAAATACAAAAAAAAAAAAAAAAAAAAAAAAAAAGCCGGGCGTAGCTTCGTGAGCCTGTAGTCCCAGCTACTCAGGAGTCTGAGGCTGGAGAATTGCTTGAACCTGAGAGGCGGAGGTTGCAGTGAGCCAAGATCGTGCCACTGTACTCCAGCCTGGCCGACAGAGTAAGACTCTGTCTCAAAAAAAAAAAAAAAAAAAAAAAGCCAGGCATGGTGGCTCATGCCTGTAATCCCAGCACTTTGGGAGGCCGAGGTGGGAGGATCACCTGAGTTCGGGAGTTCGAGACCAGCCTGACCAACATGGAGAAATCCCATCTCTACTAAAAACACAAAATGAGCTGGGTGCGGTGGCACATGCCTGTAATCCCAGCTACTGGGGAGGCTGAGGCAGGAGAATCGCTTGAACCTGGGAGGCAAAGGTTGCGGTGAGCCGAGATCGCGCCATTACACTCCAGCCTGGGCAACAAGAGTGAAACTCCGCCAAGAAAGGAAGAAAGAGAGAAAGAGAGAGAAAAAGAGAGAGAGAGAGAGAGAAAGAGAAAAAAAGAAAAAGAAAAAGAAAAGAAAGGAAAGAAAGAAAGAAAGAGAGAGAAAGAAAGAAAGAAGGAAAGAAAGAAAAAGCAAGCAAGCAAGCAAGCAGAGACTTTAGTCAGACTGTCCGGATTCTAACCTTGACTCTATCACTTTGTCACTTACTAGCTGGGTGACCAAGAACAGTGATTAACCTGTCTATGCCTCAGTTTCTTCACTTGTAAAAAGGGGTGTGTAATTTGTAATGGTTAGGATAGGCTAGGTCATGCTGCAGAAACAAACTAGCCCAAGAACCTTAAAACTACAACGTTTATTCCTCACCCAGGCTTCATGTCCATTTTGGGTCGTTGCAAGGAGGTTCTGCTCATCATAGTCTCCGATGGAACAGCCACATTCTGGAACATTATGAAACATTGCTTGCTGTCACGCTGGAAGGAAGTAAGAGCTTTGGGGGATCTCACACAGGCAATTAAATGCTGTAGTTTGGGAATAATGCCTGTCAATTTCACTCACAGCTCATTGGTTAGAGCTAGTCACATGACCTCATCCAACACAAGGTGGGCATGAAGTGCAGCTACTGTAACCAAAATGTGGGTTAGTCACTTGCCAGCTTGCGAAGTCCAATTAACGAGAGCTAGGTCTGGTCTAAAGAAAGTGATTTATTCCAAAACTAGCTTAGGGGAAGAAGCACAGGCGTCCCACCTTTAAACATACTGCTTCCGTTTTGGAGCAGAAAGCCAGCACTTTAAAAGGCAGGGGAAAAAGTAGGGTGGGGGGCGCATGTTAGCTCTGGTGCCTTATCTACTGGGTGGTTGAGCTAGGGGCTGCTGGCACCTTTGTGGACAGGACTAGGCCAAAATCTCCCCAGGTGGGAGTTTTTCGAGGTAGTCTCCCGATGGAGGGAGTTTCGTAGATTTGGCTGTTACCTCTTGAGGCAACCTCCTGATGGGTGAGAGTTCTGCAGCAGGCATGCTTTGGTCTCTAAATCAACTGTCAACTCTTGAGGAGTTTAATGAACTTGCCCTGTAGGGAGTGTCTGGTGAATCAAGGGGGGTTGGGGGAGGAACGAGTAAAAGGTTATATTTGGGGTTTTTTGTTCGTTTTTGTTTGTTTGTTTTTTTGAGACAAGACCTCGCTCTGTAGCCCAGGCTAGAGTGTGGTGACATGATCTCGGCTCACTGCAACCTCCGCCTCCCGGGTTCAAGCGATTCTCCTGCCTCAGCCTCCCGAATGGCTGGAATTACAGGCGCGTGCCACTGTGAGACGGGGTTTCACCATGTTGGCCAGGCTGGTCGTGAACTCCCGACCTCAGGTAATTTTCCCACCTCGGCCTCCCAAAATGCTAGGATTACAGGAGTGAGCTACCACGCCCGGCATATATTTGTATTTCTAAAGGGCTGAGTAGGAAGTGGGGAACCAGGGAATGATAAAAGGGGAGAGAGAGAGAAAAAATAAACCATATCTTAGAAAAATGGGGGTGGCTGTGTGCAGTGGCTCATGCCTGTAATCCTACCACTTTGGGAGGCTGAGGCAAGTAGAAGGCTTGAGCTCAGGAGTTCAAGACCAGCGTGGGCAACATAATGAGACCCTATCTCTACAAAAAATTAGCCGGGCATGATGGAACACGCCTGTAGTCCCAGCTACTTAGGAGGCTGAGGTGGGAGGATCACCTGAGCCTGGGTGATTGAGGCTGCACTGAAGTGAACCATGATCATGATTGTGCCACTGCACTTCAGCCTGGGTGACAGAGTGAGACCCTGTTTCAAAAAAAAAAAAAGAAAAGAAAAAGAGAAGTGGGGGTACTCAGTTATACTATCTTGCTCACAGGAAAGGCAAGAGCAGGAAATATCTGGCCAACAGAACGAATGGCCTCCAACTAACAGGATGTTGTGAAAATAAAATGAGTTAATGAAAGTTAACTCACTTAAGACAGCACCTGGTATATAGTGAGTGCTCTTTATGTGGTTCCCAATTTTGTGTTTCATCAAGAAAGGTGATCTCACTCAGGTATCTGATGCCTCTCTGACACTGGGTGAGCAAGACCAAGATGGATCAGTGGCTGAAAGCCTGAAAGATATATGTCATGTGTACACCAAGTGTGTGCCAGGCATAGACCAGGTGTGCACCAGGAATGTGGCAGGTGTGTGCCAGGTGTACACCAGCTGTGCACCAGGAATGTGGCAGGCGTGTGCCAGGTGTACACCAGGTGTACATCAGGAATGTGGCAGGCGTGTGCCAGGTATATAACAGGTGTGCACCAGGAATGTGGAAGGTGTATGCCAGGTATACTCCAGGTGTGCACCAGGAATGTGGCAGGTGTGTGCTAGGTATAGGTGTGCACCAGGAATGTGGCAGGCGTGTGCCACGTATATGCCAGGTGTGCACCAGGTATGTGCTGTGTGCCAGGTATACACCAGGTGTGCACCAGGAATGTGCAACCACTGAGGCACAGGTCAGGGCACACTGGTGCCTGGTTCTGAACTCTGACCACACTCATGTCTAGTCATAGCGCTCCATCACACATTCCTAGGGAAATATAAACTGAAGACCCAGATCCTTTACTTAGACCCTTTACCACTGGGCCAATAGACACCCACTTCTTCCCCACCCAGAGACCCCCTGGGCATCCACACCCGCTGGGCAAGAGCAGGTATTCATGTCAGTTTTGGTCTACAGCCTGGGAGCTCTAAAAGGTAGGAGCCGGCAACCTCCCCAACCCACCAGCCCGGATCCCTACAGCTGTCCCACCCACCCCTGTCCTTCCTCCTTCTCTCTTGGCCAGGAGGAGCACTCATTCTGAACCAGGCCCTTTTAGTCATTCAGTTCCTGACCCAGAGCAGCTGAGAAGTCAGAGGCGAGGAGAGAGCTCCAAGAAGCAAAGTCACTCACTCAGGATCTCTCAGTGCTGGGTGGTGGAGGCAGGATTCGAACCTAGGCTACTCTGTCTTCCAAGTTTTTGTTTCTTATTTTATTTTATATTTTATTGTTATTATTATTATTTTGAGAAAGGGTCTCACTCTGTTGCCCGGGCTGGAGTGCAGTGGCACGATCATAGCTCACTGCAGACTCAAAACTCCTGGGCTCAAGTGATCCTACTACCTCAGCTCCCCGAGTAGCTCGGACTACGGGTGTGCCACCATACCTGCCTTTTTTTTTTTTTTTGTAGAGACAGGGTCTCACTATGTTGCCCAGGCTGGTCTCAAACTCCTGGGCTCAAGCAATCCTGCCTCAGCCTACCAAAGTGCTGAGATTACAGGTATGAGCCACTCATGCTCAGCCTGCCACAGCCTGGGCAACATAGTGAGACCCCTTCTCTACCGAGAAAGAAAACAAAACTTAGCCTAGCGTGGTGGCATGCACCTGTAGTCCCAGCTACTCAGGAGGCCAAGGTGGGAGGCTCACCTGAGCCTAGGACTTCAAGGCTGCAGTGAGCTATGATCACGCCACTGCACTCCAGCCTGGGCAACAGAGCAAGGCCTGGTTTCAAAAAAAATAAACAAACAAAAATGTTAAAAACATTTTTAAAAATGTTAGCAGGCCGTCTCTTTGACACTGCCTCTGTTTCCCCCATTAAGCCCCCGCATTTCCCGCGAATTCCTCCCAGACCCGGCCCAGCAGAACACCCCGCCTCGCCCCCCCCTCCTCCCACCATCCAACCAGAGCTCACTTCAAAGGTGGGAACGGAGGCCCGCCAGGCACCCAGAGAGCGCCCTGAACAACCGACATCGCCCGGGGCCCGAAAAGCGCTGGCAACTCGGGTTAAAGCCGTGCGCCCTCGGAGGACGCATCCTAATCACCTCGGCAAAGAGCCGAGCCAGGCCGGGGGCCAGGGGCTCCACTCCCTCCAGCGGCGCTGGTTTCTTTAAGGAAAGGAGAACAGCAAGTCAGGGCGGCTCCCCAGCTCCCAAATCCTCCTTCCCCTGATGGGGACCAAGGGAGGCCAGGGCTGGCCGAGGGGGAAGTGGGGGCGGTCTACCTGGATTCTGGAGCCACAAGAGGTGGATTCCAAGATCGGGAATTGGGAGGGGCAAAAACGAGCGGTGTCCTCGCCCACAGGTGGGTAGGTGTTGGGAGTCCCGAGATGCTTGTGTGTGTGTGGGGGGGGAAATCCACCATCCCTTCTCCGTTTTAGGGGGGCCCTAGAGGTCTCCCAATGCGCTCCAGTTTTCCAGCCCTCATTCGCTGCGAGCTAAACCCAGCCCGGGGGCCTCCCTGCCCGGAAAGGGCAGGAACCGAGAGTTAAGCAGGATTTAGAGGCCCGCCCGCCTGCGGAGAGATTAGATGCGATCAATAAACAGAGGGCTGGGCAAAGATCCCCTCGGAGGGGCTCCTTAAGACCGGTGACCCTGAGAAGTTATTAACAAGCTTGCTGGGGTTGGGCCAGCCCCGGGGCAGCCCCGTCCCCAAGGCAGCTCCTCTGAAGCTGGGGCTGGGGTCCGGCTGCTTTGGCTCCAAGGCTTCTAGGGGTGTAAGTGGGGGGCTCACCAGGTTTCCTCTTCCACGCCAACTCTGTGGGTTCAGAATCTGGGTTCTCCAAACTGCTACTCCCTGGGGAGCCCAAGGGATCACTGTGATGGAGGCTTCATTGATTGATTGCTTGCCGCCAACCAGTCACTGTCTAAAGCTTTGCATAGCTCCCTCAGTTCACACCACAATTCTAGGCAGCAGGTTACTAAGACCAGGTCTACTTTACAGATGGAGAAACTGAGGCACGGGACAATGAGAGGCCTTGTCCAAGGTCACACCACAAGTAAATAATGAATCTGGGATCCAAATGCAAGCATTTGGGGACCAGGGCTTCAGCCCTTATCCCTAGGGACTACAGTTTCTTTTGTCCCCTTCCCACTCCCAAAATTGCTCCCTTCCGAGACAAGGCATCACCAGTAACAGCACCTTATTGTCCCCCAGCCATTGTTCTGACACCTTTATCTGAAACTCAACTTAGCATCCAGTGCAGTTAAAACTCTCTAAGAACTGAAGCACATATTTACAGGTCTGCGCAGGCCGGGCGCGGTGGCTCACACCTGGAAAGTAATCCCAGCACTTTGGGAGGCCAAGGAGGACAGATCCCTTGAGGTCAGGAATTTGAGACCAGACTGGGCAACATGGTGAAACCCCATCTCTACTAAAAATACAAAAAGTAGCCAGGTGTGGTGGCGCATGCCTGTGGTCCCAGCTACTTGGGAGGCTGAGGCAGGAGAATCACTTGAGCCCAGGAGGTTGAGGCTGCAGTGAGCCAAGATCACACCACTGTATTCCAGCCTGGGTAACAGAGCGAGACCCTGTCTCAAAAATAAATAATAATAAAATAAAAGTCTATGCATAAGCTAAAGGAGGTGACCCGGAAGTCTTATAAGCTCCAGGAAGGTGGGAGATCTGAGCTGTTTTTCCTTGATGAGTATAAGGTCTAGCATGTGGTGGGTGGTTACTATATTCTGGTCAAGTTGAACTGATGGTTGTGGCCCTTACTTACAGCCAATTTGCTTGTGGTTTAGACACAATAATAACAAGCTTGGTGATGTCAAATGGAGACAAGGCACAACTTAGGGGGATATACCGACAGTACCCACGGCAAAGGATGGAGTGAAATCTTGCCTCCTCCTCCACTTACTTGCAGTGCCTTGATCCTCCTTCCTTTCTTTCTTTCTCTTTTTTTTTCTTTTTTGAGACAGAGTCTTGCTCTGTTGCCCAGGCTAGAGTGCAGTGGCACGATCTCCGCTCACAGCAACCTCCACCTCCCAGGTTCAAGCGATTTTCCTGCCTCAGCTTTCCGAGTAGCTGGGATTACAGGTGCCAGCCACCACCCCCAGCTAATTTTTGTATTTTTGGTAGAGACCGGGTTTCACCTTGTTGGCCAGGCTGGTCTGGAACTCCTGACCTCAAGGGATCTGCCTGCCTCAGCCTCCCAAAGTGTTGGGATTATAGGCGTGAGCCACCGCGCCCAGCCCTCCTTTCTTTCAAATGGGTTCTTGTGACTGTTATAGGAAATAGTGTCTGTCAAGGTGTTTAGCCTTTGTGCATGGAACTTAGTAAGCACTCAATGAAACATTCACTTGATTTTTTTTTTTTTTCTGTAAGAGATAAGGTGTCTGTCATTCTGTGGCCCAGGCTGGAGTGCAGTGGCACGGTCATAGCTCACTGCAGCCTTGGACTCCTGGGCTCAAGCCATCTTCCCACCTCAGTCTCCCAAAGTGCTGGGATTATAGGCATGCACCAGTCTACCTGGTCTCACTTACATTTATTATTTATTTATTTATTTTTTGAGACGGAGTCTCGATCTTTCGCCCAGGCTGGAGTGCAAGGGCTCAATATCGGCTCACTGCAACCTCCGCCTCCTGGGTTCAAGCAATTCTCCTGCCTCAGCCTCCTAAGTAGCTGGGATTACAGGCACGCACCACCATGCCTAGCTAATTTTTGTACTTTTAGTAGAGACAGGGTTTCATTATGTTGGCCAGGCTGGTCTTGAACTCCTGACCTCAGGCGATCCAACTGCCTCAGGCTCCCAAAGTGCTGGGATTACAGGCGTGAGCCACCGCGCCCGGCCTTAAATTTTTTTTTCAACAGAGTCTCCCTCTCTTGCCCAGGCTGGAGTGCAGTGGCATGATCTCAGTTTACTGCAACCTCCAACTCCCGGGTTCAAGTGATTCTTATGCCCCAGTTTCCCAAGTAGATGGGATTCCAGGCGTGTACCACCTTGCCCAGCTACTTTTTGTATTTTAAGTAGAGATGAGGTTTCACCATGTTGGCGAGGCTGGTCTCGAACTCTTGACCTCCAGTGATCCACCCACCTTGGCTTCTCAAAGTGCTGGGATTACATGTGTGAGTCACCATTCCTGGCCCAGACATAAGATCTTAAAAACCAATGGCAGGTTTGAAACCCCGTCTCTACTAAAAATACAAAAAAATTAGCCAGGCATAGTGGCGGGTGCCTGTAGTCCCAGCTACTCGGGAGGCTGAGGCAGGAGAACGGTGTGAACTCGGGGGGCGGAGCTTGCAGTGAGCCGAGATCGTGCCACTGCATTCCAGCCTGGGCGACAGAACGAGACTCCGTCTCAAAAACAAAAAAACAAAAACATGGCAGGTTCTAGGACTGTGGAACAAGACCAAAACTTGGCCTGGGTCACATAAAAGAGGGGCTGAAATCCTGTTATCTATAGAACGCCTGAGCAAGAATTTGAACATCTATTATATAACATTCCTGTAGCCGGGGTGGTGGCTTGTGCCTGTAATCCCAGATACTAGAGAGGCTGAGGCAGGAGGATCACTTGATACCAGGAGTTCGAGACCAGCCTGGGCAACAAAGCGAGACCCCGTCTCTAAAACAAACCTTTTAAAAAATTAGCCAGGCATGGCTGGACGCGGTGGCTCATGCCTGTAATCCCAGCACTTTGGGAGGCCGAGGCAGGCAGATAACAAGGTCAGGAGATTGAGACCATCCTGGCTAACACGGTGAAACCCTGTCTCTACTCAAAAATAACAAAAAAATTAGCCGGGCGTCGTGGCGGGTGCCTGTAGTCCCAGCTACTCGGGAGGCTGAGGCAGGAGAATGGCGTGAACCTAGGAGGCGGTGCTTGCAGTGAGCTGAGATCGCGCCAGTGCACTCCAGCCTGGGCGACAGAGCGAGACGCCATCTCAAAAAAAAAAAAAAATTAGACAGGCATGGTATACTACTACTAGGGAGGCTGACGGGGAGGATCGCCTGAGCCCAAGAGTTTGGGGCTGCAGTTAGCTATGATAACACCACTGCACTCCAGCCTGGTGACATAGTAGGAACCGACATTTATCAACCTCGGGGCATTTACACCCAGCAATCTGACAAAGTTGGCACTATGCTTACACCATTTATAAATGAGGAAACTGAAGCTCAGAGAGGTTGAGACACTTGCCCAAGCTCACAGAGCATATCGTGGTCAGGCAGGCATTCAGGCCCGGCTCTGTCTGATCCCAGAGCCCTGTCCTGAGAAAGACAAGAGGGAGGCTGGCTGCAGCAGCTCAGGCTTGTAATCCCAGCACTTTGGGAGGCTGAGGCAGGCAGATCACCTGAGGTCAGGAGTTCAAGACCAGTCTGGCCAGCATAGTGAAACCCCGTCTCTACAAAAAATGCAAAAAATAGCCAGGTGTGGTGGCACGCCCTTGTAATCTCAGCTACTCAGGAGGCTGAGGCAGGAGAATCCCTTGAACCCAGAAGATGGAGGCTGCAGTGAGCCGAGATCACACCACTGCATGCCAGCCTGGGCGACAGAGCGAGACCCCATCTCAAAAAAAAAAAAAAAAAAGGGGGGGCCAGGCGCGGTGGCTCACGCCTGTAATCCCAGCACTTTGGGAGGCCGAGGCAGGCGGATCACGAGGTCAGGAGACAGAGACCATCCTGGCTAACATGGTGAAACCCCATCTCTACTAAAAGTACAAAAAAAATTAGCCAGGCGTGGTGGCGGGCGCCTGTAGTCCCAGCTACTAGGAAGACTGAGGCAGGAAAATGGTGTGAACCCAGGAGGCGGAGCTTGCAATGAACCGCGATGGCACCATTGCACTCTGGCCTGGGCGACAGTGGGAGACTCTGTCTCAAAAAAAAAAAAAAAAAAAAAATGGCCGGGCGCGGTGGCTCACACCTGTAATCTTAGCACTTTGGGAGGCTGAGGCGGGCAGACCACGAGGTCAGGAGATCGAGACCATCCTGACCAATATGGTGAAACTCCATCTCTATTAAAAATACAAAAATTAGCTGTGGTGGCAGTCGCCTGTAGTCCCAGCTACTTGGGAGGCTGAGGTAGGAGAATTGCTTGAATCCGGGAGGCAGAAGTTGTGGTGAGCCAAGATCATGCCACTGCACTCCAGCCTGGGTGACAGACAGGGAGACTCCGTCTTAGAAACAACAAGAACAACAACAAAAACCAAAAAGCAAAAAAAGAAGGGTGGGCATGGTGGCTCATGTAATCCCAGCACTTTGGGAGCCCAAGGCTGGTGGATCGCCTGAGGTCAGGCGTTCGAGACCAGCCTGGCCAACATGGTGAAACCCCGTCTCTACTAAAAATGGAAAAAGTATCCAGCCATGGTGGCAGGCGCCTGTAATCCCAGCTACTCGGGAGGCTGAGGCAGGAGAATCACTTGAACCTGGGGGGCGGAGGTTGCGGTGAGCGGAGATCACGCCACTACACTCCAGCCTGGGCAACAGAGCAAGACCCCGTCTCAAAAAAAAAAAAAGACAAAAAGGATAGACATCTAAAGATCAGCAGTGGTTTCCTCAGGGCTGGAAATGTGGAGATCTTTATAGTCTTCTGGTTTACACATAGCGTATTTCCTGCCTATAATAACAAAAAAGAAAAAGTTATTTTTAGATGTTCCCAAAATCTAACGCATTTGCTATCAGGAAAAGCTCCTGGGGAAGAATGCTTTTTGGTTACGATCCCCATGGGAAGCATCCTGCAATCACAGTGGGTGACTGAGGTCTGTCATAAAGATAAGAGAATTTGCAGGAAAAGCTTCAAAGGCCGGCACAGTGGCTCACTCCTATAATCTCAGCACCCTGGGAGGCCGAGGCGGGCGGATCACTCCTTGAGTCCAGGAGTTCAAGACCAGCCTGGATGTGGCAATACCCCGTCTCTAGAAACAAATTAAAAAATTAGCCGGGTGTGGTGACCTGCACCTGTACTCCCAGCTACTCGGGAGGCTGAGGTGGGAGGATCGCCTGAGCCCAGGAGGTTGAGGCTGCAGTGAGCCATGATTTTGCTGCTGTACTCCAGCCTGGGCGACAGGGTGAGACTCTGTGTCAATAACAAACTAACAAACAATAACTAACTAAATACATAAAAATTTTAAAAGGCTTCAATCACAACCCTAGCACCCTGGGACACTGGGCAGATGTTGCCATCCCCAGAAACCATGGCTCTGGGTCAGGTGAGTGACCTGTTCTCAGGACAGGCTTGAAGCTGAATTCACTTCCCTCCTGCCATCCATCTCCTCTCAGTTGTCTGACCCCAGATGGAAGGCAGAGGACCAGGGAACCCCAGATCTCTCCAAAGAACCAGAGCCAAGTAGAGGCACGTGAAAAGTGGATCTAGAAAGCCAAGTGGGAACTATCTTATCCTACCCAACCCAGAACACAAAAACAGCCCATCGGCCGGGCGCGGTGGCTCACACCCATAATCTCAGCACTTTGGGAGGCCAAGGTGGGCAGATCATGAGGTCAAGAAATTGAGACCATCCTGGCCAACATGGTGAAACCCGTCTCTACTTAAAAAATACAAAAATTAGCTGGGTGTGGTGGCGCACACCTGTAGTTCCAGCTACTTGGGAGGCTGAGGCAGGAGAATCACTTGAACCCAGGAGGCGGAGGTCGCAGTTAGCTAAGATCACGCCCCTGCACTCCAGCCTGGTGACAGAGCAAGACTCTGTCTCAAAAACAACAACAACAACAACAAACCAAACCAGCCCATCAGCCGGATGAGATGGCTCACACCCGTAATTCCAGCACTCTGGGAAGCCAAGGCAGGCGGATCACCTGAGGTCAGGAGTTTGAGACCAGCCTGGCCAACATGATGAAACTCCGTCTCTACTAAAAATACAAAAATTAGCCGGGTATGGCAGCAGGCGCCTATAATCCCAGCTACTCGGGAGGCTGAGGCAGGAGAATCATTTGAACCCGAGAGGCAGAGGTTGCAGTGAGCTGAGCTCATGCCATTGCACTCCAGCCTGGGTGACAAGAGTGAAACTCCGTCTCAAAAAACACCCAAAAACCAAAAACCAGCCTGTCCTTCCACCAGTGGGAACACTTCTTGGAGAAATATTTGTTCTCCAGTACAATACAGTGCAGACAAAAAACTAGGAAAGAACAAAGAGTTGGCAACAAGTACGGTTCATCAATCAAAGGAAATGGTTTAAATGAATTATGCCCCAGACTATGAAAAACAAGACCAAAAAAAGAGAAAGAGGTGGAAAAATCACAACATCTATTGTGATTGTAGCAGGTTGAATTGTGGCCCCGAAGCAGATATGTGTGGGCCGGGCCCGGTGGCTCACGCCTGTAATCCCAGCACTTTGGGAGCCTGAGGCAGGATGATCCTTTGAGTCCAGGAGTTCAAGACCAGCCTGGGCAATATAGCAATACCCCATCTCTACAAAAAAATTTTAAAAATTAGCCAGGTGTGGTGATACATGCCTGTAGTCCCAGCTACTTGGGAGGCTGAGGCAGGAGGATCACCTGAGCCCGGGAGGTCAAGGCTGCAGTGAGACATGATTGTGCCACTGCACTCTAGCCTAGGCAACAGGGTAAGAGCCTGAAAAGAAAGAAGAAAAGAGAAGAAGAGCAGGAGGAGGAGCAGGGGGAAGGGAAAGGAAGAAAGAAGAAAGAAGAAGAACAAAGAGAAGGGGAGGGGGAGGAGAAGAAGAAGGGGAAGGAAGAAAGAAGAGGAAAGGGAAGGCGAGGGAGAGGGGGAGGAGGAGGAGAAGGGAAAGGGGAAGGAAAAAAGAAGAAAGAAGAAGAAAGGGGGCCGGGCGCGGTGGCTCACGCCTGTAATCCCAGCACTTTGGGAGGCCGAGGCGGGCAGATCACGAGGTCAGGAGATCGAGACCATCCTGGCTAACATGATGAAACCCCATCTCTACTAAAAAATACAAAAAATTAGCCAGGCATGGTGGCGGGCGCCTGTAGTCCCAGCTACTGTGGAGGCTGAGGCAGGAGAATGGCGTAAACCCGGGAGGCAGAGCTTGCAGTGAGCCAAGATTGCGCCGCTGCACTCCAGCCTGGGAGACAGAGCGAGACTCTGCCTCAAAAAAAAAAAAAAAAAAAAAGGAAGGGAAGGGGAGGAGGAGGAGGAAAGAAGAAGAAAGAAGAAATGTGTAACCTTTGGTATCTGTGAATGTGGCCTTATTTGGAAATAGGGTCTTTGCAGATGGAATTAAGTTAAAGATCTCACTATCAGAACATCTTGGATTTTAGAGTAGGCCCTAAATCCAATGACTGATATCCTTAGAAAGAAGAGGGCCAGGTGCAGTGGTTCACACCTGTAGTCCCAGCGATTTGGAAGTCTGAGGCAGGAGGATTACTAAGCCCAAGAGTTGGTACATGCTACCCACCCTCCGGCTAATATTTTAGAAGAGCTGGGAGGATCCTTGAGCCCAGGAGTTTGAGGCTGCAGTGAGCTATGACTGCAGCTATGATTGCACCACTGCACTCCAGCCTGGGCAATAAATTGAGACCCTGTCTCTCTTTTTTTTTTTTTTTTTTGAGATGGAGTCTTGCTGTTGCCCAGGCTAGAGCTCAGTGGTGCAATCTTGGCTCACCACAACCTCTGCCTCCCAGGTTCAAGCGATTCTCCTGTCTCAGCCTCCAGAGGAGCTGGGACTATAGGTGCATGCCACAACGCTCAGCTAATTTTTGTATTTTTAGTAGAGACAGGGTTTCACCATATTGGTCAGGCTGGTCTCGAACTCCTGATCTCAGGTGATCCACCTGCCTTGGCCTCCCAAAGTGCTGGGATTACAGGTGTGAGCCACTGCGCCTGGTGAGACCCTGTCTCTTAAAAAAAAAAAAAACTGTTAAAAACCACCAGACAGAGTGGCTCATGCCTACAATTCCAGCTACTCTAGAGGCTGAGGCAGGATTTGAAGCTCAAAGTTCAAGACCAGTCTGGGCAACATAATGAGACGCCCATCTCTACAAAAAAAAATTTTTTTTTTTTTTGAGATGGAGTTTCACTCTTGTTGCCCAGGCAGGAGTGCAGTGGCACAATCTCAGCTCACTGCAACCTCCGCCTCCCGGGTTCAAGCGATTCTCCTGCTTCAGCCTCCCAAGTAGCTGGGATTACAGGCGCCCACCACCCCCGCCAACTAATTTTTGTATTTTTAGTAGAGACAGGATTTCACCATGTTGGCCAGGCTGGTCTCAAACTCCTGACCTCAGGTGATCCACCTGCCTCAGCCTCCCAAAGTGCTGGGATTACAGGCGTGAGCCACCACATCTGCCACAAGACCCCATTTCTACAAAAAATTTAAAAATCAGGCAGATGAGGCACCACGTGCCTGTAGTCTCAGGTACTGGGGAGGCTGGGGAGGATCACTTGTGCCCAGGAGTTTGAGGTTGCAGTGAGCTATGATGGCACCACCGCACTCCAGCCTGGGCAGCAGAGCAAGCAAGCAAGCAAGCAAGCAGGGAAGAAAGGAAGAAAGGAAGAGGAGGGGAGGGGAGGCAAGGGAAGGGAGAAAGAGAGAGGGAGGGAGGGAGAGAGACAGGAAGTGAGGAAGGGAGGGAAGAAGGAAGGAAGGAAGGGAGGGAGGGACGGAGGGAGGGAAGAAAGAGAGAGAGAGAGAGAGATAGGGAGAAAGACAGGCCAGGTGAAAGCCATCTTCTATGACTCAACCTTCAAAACCTCATTGACTCACTTCCTTCATACTCCATTGGTTGGAGCAGTCACAAGTCCCACCCAGGTTTAGGAGGTGGGAACACAGGTCCTGTGATATGGTTTGGATTTGTATCCCCCCCACCCAAATCTTATGTTGAATTGTAATCCCTGGTGTTGAAGGAAGGGCCTGGTGGGAGGTGATTGGATCATGGGGTCAGAGGCCTCCCTTGCTGCTCTTGTGATAGTGAGTGAGTTCTCACAAGATCTGGTTGTTTAAAAGTGTATAGTACCTCCCTCCTCTTTCTCTTGCTCCTTCTCCAGCCATGTAAGACATGCCTGTTTCCCCTTGGCCTTCCACCATGATTGTAAGTTTTCTGAGGCCTCCCCAGCTATGTTTCCTGTACAGCCCACAGAACCATGAGCCAATTAAGCCTCTTTTCTTTATAAATTACCCAGTTTCGGGCATTTCTTCCTAACAGTGTGAGAAGGAACTAATGCACCCTGCCTCTCATGAGAGGAGCACCAGCACTTTGTAAGAAGAGCCTATGCAATATGATCAATACCAGGGCTGGCGATCTGTGCAAATCACAACCTGTCATTTCTTTCTCACTTCCCAGCTTCCCTGTTGCTATTTCCTGGGATCTGCTCCCAGGTCAACAACTTACCCCTGCAAATCTTTGTCTCAGGGTCTCTGCCTTTGGGGGGACCCAAACTAAGATATCCCACAAAATCAATAGTGTGTTTATATAGCTGATATAGGTATATGTAAACATTTAGAAAAAGGTCTGTAAGGACACACTCCAAACAGACAGCAGTAGCTTCTGTAAGGAGGGAACTGGGATGGGGGTTGAGAGGGTTCATGTATTAGGCTGTTGCCTATATGGGTAAATTTGCTATAAAGAAATATCAAAGAATGGGTACATTTTATTTTATTTATTTTACTTTATTTCACTTTATTTTATTTTATTTGAGATGGAGTCTCACTCTGTTACCCAGGCTAGAGTGCAGTGGCACGATCTTGGCTCACTGCAATCTCCCCCTCCCAGGTTCAAGCGATTCTCCTGCCTCAGCCTCCCAAGTAGCTGTGATTACAAGTGTGTGCCACCACACCTGGCTAATTTTTGTATTTTTAGTAAAGATGGGGTTTCACCATGTTGGCCAGGCTGGTCTCAAACTCCTAACCTCAAGTGATCCGCCTGCCTCGGCCTCCCAAAGTGCTGGGATTACAGGCGTGAGCCATCACGCCTGGCCAGAATGGGTAATTTATAAAGAAAAGAGGCTTAATTGACTCACAGTTCTGCGGGCTGTACAAGCACAGTGCTGGCATCTGCTTGGCTTCTGGGAGATCTCAGGGAGCTTTAACTCATGGCAGAAAGTGAAGCAGGAACTTCACATGGCAAAAGCAGGAGCAGGAGAGAGAGTGGGGTGGAGGGGAGGTGCCACACACTTAAACAACCAGATCTCCAGGCCAGGCGCAGTGGCTCACGCCTGTAATCCCAACACTTTGGGAGGCCAAGGCAGGTGGATCATTTGAGGTCAGGAGTTCGAGACCACCCTGACCAACACAGTGAAACCCCATCTTTACTAAAAATACAAAAAAACTAGCTGGCCACAGTGGCGCAGGCCTATAATCCTGGCTACTCAGGAGGCTGAGGCAGGAGAATCGCTTGAATCCAGGAGGTGGAGGTTGCAGTGAGCTGAGATTGCACCACTGCACTCCAGCCTGGGTGACAGAGTGAGAATCCATCTCAAAAAACAAACAAAACAACTAATTCTCCAAAGAACTCACTCACAATTGTGTGGACAGCACCAAAGAGATGGTGCTAAGCTATTCATGAGGGATCCGCCCCCATGATCCAATCCCCTCCCACCAGGCCCCACCTCCAATATTGGGAATTACAGTTCAACATGAGATTTGGCAGGGACACAGATCCAAACTACATCAGTTCATCTGTAATATATGGATTTTTTTTTTTTTTTGCCCCGAGGGAGGAAGAATTTTCTGAATCCCTGTGGATAGTAAAAGAGAGAGGTGGCCAGGCGCGGTGGCTCACGCCTGTAATCCCAGCACTTTGGGAGGCTGAGGCGGGTGGATCACGAGATCAGGAGATCGAGACCATCCTGGCTAACATAGTAAAACCCCGTCTATACTAATAATACAAAAAAATTAGCCGAGCGTGGTGGTGCATGCCTGTAGTCCCAGCTACTAGGGAGGCTGAGGCAGGAGAATGGCGTGAACCCAGGAGGCGGAGCTTGCAGTGAGCCGAGATCGTGCCACTGCACTCCAGCCTGGGCGACAGAGCGAGACTTCGTCTTAAAAAAAAAAAAAAGAGAGAGAGAGTCATGATCAGGAAGCCGTCATGATGACTTGTGGAGACACTGGCCCTGAAGTAGTGGCAACCCTCTTAATACACAGGAAGAAAGGGCTGGGAGACAAGCACAGGCAGCCCCTCTGTGAACCCTCAGATAGGAGCCACCAGCCATTTTACTGCTGAGTTTAGCATTTGGGGTTGTTCAAGAGTCCAGGGCTTCTGGGAGACTAGAGAATGCCTTCCTCTCCAGGGCACTAAAACCTCAGTTACCTAATCTGTGAAATGGGTATGATCATAGCAATCCCACAAAACTGCTGGTAGGGTTACATGTAATTATTTCTTCTTCTTCTTCTTCTTCTTCTTTTCTTTTTTTAAGAGATGGATTCTCCCTATGTATGTTGCCCAGGCTGGACTTGAACTCCTAGGCTCAAGTGATCCTCCCACCTTGGCCTTCCAAAGTGCTGGGATCACAGTCAATTTTTTCTTGTAGAAACAGGGTCTCCCTGCTGGGCATGGTGGTTCACGCCTGCAATTCCAGCACTTTGGGAGGCTGAGGCAGGTGGATCACCTGAGGTCAGGAGTTTGAGACCAGCCTGGCTGACATGGTGAAACCCCGTCTCTACTAAAAATACAAAAAATTGGCCAGGCGTGGTGGCTCACGCCTGTAATCCCAGCACTGTGGGAGGCCGAGGTGGGCGGATCACGAGGTCAGGAGATGGAGACCATCCTGGCTAACACAGTGAAACCCCATCTCTACTAAAAATACAAAAAATTAGCCAGGCGTGATGGTGGGTGCCTGTAGTCCCAGCTACTGGGGAGGCTGAGGCAGGAGAATGGTGTGAACCCGGGAGGCAGAGCTTGCAGTGAGCCCAGATCACGCCACTGCACTCCAACCTGGGCAACAGAGCGAGACTCCGTCTCAAACAAAACAAAACAAAACAAAACAAAAAACAACAAAAAATTAGCTGGGCGTGGTGGTGGGCACCTGTAATCTCAGCTACTCAGGAGGAGGAAAATCGCTTGAATCCGGGAAACAGAGGTTGCAGTGAGCCGAGATCACACCATTGCACTCCAGCCTGGGTAACAAGAGCAAAACTCTGTCTCAAAAAAATAATAATAAAATAACAATCGATTGGTTGAGAGATCACCGTATGCCAGAAGTTGCTTTAAGCATTTTGCATGTGTTAATCCATTTTACACCTCACAATATCGCTACCAACTAGAAACGATTATCTCGATTTTGTAAAAGGTGAAACAGGAAAAAACCACTAGAGCAAAGCTGCCAGACCCTCAACCTTCTTTTCCTTCTGACTCCAAATGACAGGCAGCATTCTTTCTATCTCTCACCTCCTCATGCCTCCTGTGGAAAAAATGAATGAACAGATGAGAAAAGTTGGAGCTGGAGAAAGACCATGTTCCTCGTGTTCGGTGGGACCTGGGAAGGCTGCTAAAACCCAGGGAGCAGGAGTTCTCCTCCCTCCATCCTTATCCACAGTCTGGGTCCCATCCAGACCCTCCTCTCCAAACCGGGGGTTTGGGACAAAGCAGGTGAGGGAGGCATTTCATTCCAGAGCAGAAGAAGGGGGTTCCTCCCCCATCCCACTCCCGTTTCATTTTTAAGGGGGAAAAGCAGCTCCCCATACGGTGAGGCAATGAGGCGGACCAGCAGGTTCCCGGGGATCTCCGCAGCCCGGTTGCCATAACAACCGAACTCACTCGCAGCCTCTGATAGGGGAGTCAGCTGGGACCACAGCTTGGGCAGGAAAGGGTTGAGGGAGTAGGAAAGAAACTTCAAGATCAACCACTGGCCCTCACGCCGAGCTGCGCACACCCCAAGGCCAAGGGAGGCTGGAAACCCTTGTCGTCCTTGGGAAATGGGGGAGGGCACTGGTACCCCTGGGACCTCCCTCCTGAATCTGGGCAACTTTAAACATTTTTTTTTCCAACTTTGGAAGACAGTTGTACAACCTCGAAGGAGAGGAGGTGTCAGGATTCACAAAGCATATGGATCACACATGGCTCTAGGGGACATTCTCTTTGCTCTGTTTTATTTTTATTGTATATTTTATTCTTTTATTTTGAGATAGGGTCTTGCTCTATTGCCCAGGCTGGAGTCCAGTGGCGTGATCACACCTTACTGCAGCCTCAAATTACTGGACTGAGGTGATCCTCCTGCCTCAGCCATGCAAGTAGCTGGGACTACAGACATGCACCACCACACCTGGCTAATTTTTAAAATATATATGTTTTTGTAGAGATAGGGTCCTGCTACATTGCCCAGGCTGGTCTCAAACTCCTGGCTTCAAGTGATCCTCTTGCTTTGGCCTCCCAAAGTGTTGGGATTATAGGCATGAGCCACTGCATCCAGCATCATTTCTTTTCATTATTATTATGATTATTATTTTGAGATGGAGTCTCGCTCTGTCACCCAGGCTGTAGTGGAGTGGTGTGACCTTGGCTCACTGCAACCTCCACCTCCCAGGTTCAAGTGATTCTCCTGCCTCAGCCTCCTGAGGAGCTGCGATTACAGGTGCCCTCCACAATGCCTGGCTAACTTTTTTTTTCTTTTTGAGACGGAGTCTTCCTCTGTCGCCCAGGCTGGAGTGCAATGGCGTGATCTCAGCTTACGGCAATCTCTGCTACCCAGGTTCAAGCAATTCTTCTGCCTCAGCCTCCCGAGTAGCTGGGACTACAGGCAGGCGCCTACCACCACACCTGACTAATTTTTGTATTTTTAGTAGAGACGGGGTTTCACCATATTGGCTGGTCTCAAACTCCTGACCTTATAATCCGCCCACCTCGGCCTCCAAAGTGCTGGGATTACAGGCGTAAGCCACCGTCCCTGGCCTAACCTGGCTAATTTTTATATTTTTAGTAGAGACAGGGCTTCACCATGTTGGCAAGGCAAGTCTCGAACTCATGACCTCAAGTGATCTGCTCACCTTGGCCTCCCAAAGTGCTGGGATTACAGGCGTGAGCCACTGCACCCAGCCTAATCTTTTTTTTTTTTTTTTTTTTTAATGAAGACAGGGTCTCACTACGTTACCCAGCTGGTCTCGAGCTCCTGGCCTCAAGCGATCCTCCCATCTCAGCCTCCTGAGTAGCTTGGATTACAGGTACAAGCCATCATGACTGGCTTTTTTTTTTTTTTTAATGAATATGGTAAAGTGCACAAATCATAAATTTCAGCGTGGTGAATTTCTACACGTGTATACCTGTGTATCCACCATGCAGACCAGAAGAACATATTTGTCCCTCCAGGAAATTCCCAAATGCTCTTTCTCAGTCAATATCCTCCAATTTGACATTTTCATCATAGATTAGTTTTGCCTACCCCTGAACTTTGTGTAAGTGGAAATACATGGTTTGTCGTCTTGCTTTTATGCAACATTGTATCTGTGAGAATCTATTGTCATGTCTGCTTTCCTGTTCTTTTTCTTGGTTGTATAATAATCCATTGTGGAGATGTATCACAATGTATTTATCTTACTGCTGATAGATATTTGAGTTGTTTGCAGTGAATGGTTATTGTAGATAAAGCAGCTATGAACATCCTTGTACATGTCTTTTGATGAACATAAGTTTACCTCTTGTGGGGATGTGGACAGGGTCTCACTCAGTAACTCAGGCTGGATCGCAGGAACCTGGCTCACTGCAGCCTCAACCGCCCAGGCTCAAGTGATCCTCCCACCTCAGCCTCCCGAATAGCTGGGACCACAGGTATACACTATCACACCCAGCTAATTTTTTTGTAATTTTTGTAGAGACAGGGTCTCGCTTTGTTGTCCAGGCTGCTCTTGAACCCCTGGTTCAAACTATCCTCCTGCCTTGGCCTCCCAACACGCTGGGGTTACAGGCGTGAGCCACTGTGCCCAGCATCTTGGTTTATTGAATGCTGGCAACCTGCCAAGAACTTTACATCACTTATATCCTTATATAGTCACAACGTTATTTATTTAATTCACTCATTCAACACATATTTGAAAATCTAATAGTTGCCAGGTATTGTGGGACACACCGAGAATAAGAGTCAAGGTTTATAAATTTTGGCCAGGTGCGGTGGCTCACACCTGTAATCCCAGCACTTTGGGAGGCCAAGATGAACGGATCACTTGAGGCCGAGACAAACGGATCACTTGAGGTCAGGAGTTCAAGACCAGCCTGGCCAACATGGTGAAAATCTGTCTCTATTAAAAATACAAAGATTAGCCGGGAATGGTGGCACCTGCCTATTGTCCCAGCTACTTGGGAGGCTGAGGCAGGAGAATCACTTGAACACGGTGGAGGTTACAGTGAGCCGAGATCACGCTGCTGCACCCCAGCCTGGGTGATAGAGTGAGACTCCATCTCAAAAAAGAAAGAAAGAGCTTGGCTCAGTGGCTCATGCCTGTAATCCCAGCACTTTGAGAGGCTGAGGCGGGTGGATCACCTGAGGTCAGGCGTTCAAGACCACCCTGGCCAACATGGTGAAACCCCGTCTCTACTAAAATCACGAAATTTAGCTGGGTATACAGCCGTGCCTGTAATCCCACCTACTGGGGAGGCTGAGGCAGGAGAATCGCAGAGGTTGCAGTGAGCCAAGATCGTGCCTTTGCACTCCAGCCTGGGTGTCAGAGTGAGACTCTGTCAAAAAACACAAAAAAGGAAGGAAGCAAGAAAGGAAGGAAGGAGGGAGGGAAAAAAGGAAGGAAGGAAAACAGAGAGAGAGAGATGTTATTCCAGGAGGGAATGGTCATGAAAACAAATAAGTAAGCGGTATCAGAGAGTTGATGGAGATTGACTAGGGGTGGTGACATGGAGCTGAGGCGTGAAGAAGAAGGCAGAGCTGGTTGGCCATGTGAGATCTAGGGGGAAGGGTGTTGCAGGAAGTGGGAACAACCAGTGCAAAAGCTCAGTGTAGCTGGAGTGGACTAAGCGATGGAGAGAGGAATCCCAAGGAGGTTGAGTGAGGGATTTCGGTCTTAATCTAAGAGCCATGGGGGTGCATTGCAGCGTTCTCAGTAGAAGGAAAACGTGAACTTCCTTGTCTTTTCAAAGATACCTCTGGGCTGTGGTAAGGACGGATGGAGGCCAGGGCAGAAGCCAGGAGGCTGTGGCCAAGGCAACCTCAGTAAATCCAGGCAAGTGATGAAGGAGTTGGGAAGCACAAAAGTGGAAAGAAGTGGGTGAATTCACGTTCTTTCTCTCTCTCTCTTTTTTTTTTTTTAGGGACAGGGTCTTGCTCTGTTGCCCAGGCTGGAGTGCAGTGGTGCGACCTCTGCTCACTGCAACTTCCGCCTCCCGGTTCAAGGGATTCTCGTGCCTCAACCTCCCGAGTAGCTGGGATGACAGGCATGCACCACCACACCGGCTAATTTTTGTACTTTTTTTAGTAGAGACAGGGTTTCACCATGTTGGCCAGGCTAGTCTTGAACTCCTGACCTCAAGTGATCCACCTGCCTCGGCCTCCCAAAGTGCTGGGATTACAGGTGTGAGCCACTGTGCCTGGCCCTTAACTTGACTAATTTTTTCAAAAAGTTTTTTTTTTTTTTTAATTTGAGACAGGGGTTTCGCCATGTTGCCCAGGCTGGTCTCCAACTCCTTGCCTCAAGTGATCCTCCCACCTCAGCCTCAGGTTCTTTGAACATAATTATTCCCAAATTACAAGTAGAGAGAACTGAATCTCAGAGAGGTTAAGTAATTTGCCTAAGGTCACACAGCTATGAAATGGAGAAAGTGTAAGAAAATCCGTCTGACCTTCCTTCAGTTATGCAAAAGATGTCATGTGGTGGGTGGTGTGACCTCAGAAAACCTAGAGGAGTGGCGGGTCCAGGCTGGTGGTGGGGTAATAAGACCCAAGTGAACACACCTGTCCTGCTGGGTAACTACTCACCCCTAGGCCACAGGGCAAGCAAAGTGGCAAGCCGCAAATTGAATTGGGGGACTGGAGGGGGATGTTTCATCGATGTCACAAATGAGCAGGGACCCCGTATCTGCAGCAGGGATGGTTCAGGGCCAGTCAAGGAGATGATCGGGGCCCACGGACCCTCAAACGCGTCAGGAAGCCAGGTTGGTCCCTGAGTGTGTGTGATGGGGTGTGTGTTTGTGGGGGGCACTGCCGGGAGCTGCCGCCGCCCGCCCCATTAGCAACACCGTCATTATCCCAGATTTATGTATGTATAATTCTTCTTCCTCCCCCTCCCCAAACCGCTCCAACATCTCCCCTGGCTGCAAACCCGCCTCCCCCGGAAACAGCCACGGAGCCGCCTGCCACCGGGCCATTAGCACGCAGGGAAGGGGGTGTGGAGGGAGGGGGCAGGCAGCAGGGAAGGGGAAGGGGGGAGCTAGGAGAGGACGAGGAAGGCAGGAGCTGTAAGGATGGGAGTGAGGCGGCAAGATGGAAGAGAAGAGGGGAAGGAAACAGGGCTTGGAGGAGCTGGGGAACCTCGGAGGGTTCTGGGGGGAGGGGGGACACGTGTCCCAGAGGACCTGGCCGCAGACAGCGGGCCCCAGGGGCAGCCGAGGGTCTCCTGCGCCCTTTCTGGCCAATGCCAGGGCTGAGAATAGGGGGGTGGGGATCCCATCGGCCGGGACTCTGTGGCTGGGTCTCAGCCCAGAAGTTACTAGAGGGCCTCGCGCCGGAACCCCTCCCCCACTCTGGGAACCTCCACCTGCGGGGTGGGGTGGGGGTCTCCAGGCGGGGCGCGGGGAGGGCGCCGGCTGCAGAGCTGGGAGCCCGGAGCGATGACTCCATCACCCTCCACTTTTCCCTCCTCGCCCCCGAAACTGGCCCCCTCCCCTCTTGCGCCCCTCGGGTTGGGGGCGCGGGAGAGCCCCCTCTATTACGAGGGAAATCAATGCCGCATTAATGCAAGGTTTCCAGGCGAGGAGGGGGGATCGCTTCATAAAAGATGCATTGTTTCCATTGCCTGCACGCGGCTCCCTCCCCAGCATCCTGCAAGATGGCGGCGGCCCCAGGGAGAGAGGGGGAGGGGCTGTGGGGAGCGCGGCCCCCTCTCTCCTGCTGGGGAAGGTGGGAAGAGAGGCCGGGATGAAGGAAGGAAAGGGAGAGAAGGAGAGAGGGAGAGAGGGAGGGAGGGAGGAGGGGGCTGGGAGGCTGAGAGAGCGTTGGGGAGGCGGGAGCCAGTCAGAAGGAGGAGGGCGGGCTGGGGAGGGGGAGAGAGGGGATGGCTGGGAACTCGGAGGAGGGAAGAGAAACGCAGCCCAAGGAGGTGGCACGGGGGAGGCAGGAGAGCAGGCCGGGGGGGTTGGGAGTGGGGGGCGCTGGGGCCTGGAGGGGGGCAGGCGGGGGTGGGGGCAAAAGAGGAGGGAAAGGGGAGAAAAAGGCCGACCGGGCAGCGTGGCCAGGAGAGAGGGGAAGACAGTACCCCCTCAACTGTCTCTAGGCTCCAAGCCCCCTCCAGCGGGGCCCCTTGGTTCTCTCTCCTGGTCCCCATGCACCCTCCCGCCGAGGAGATGATCCAGGGAGCCCCCATTTTCTGGCATGGAGGCTGCTGCACCCCATTGGCTTGCCTCCCTACCCTCCTTCCTGCCTTGGCACCACGGCTGCCATGCTGAGAGGGATCAAGCCTCCTCCATCTGCCTCCCGAGTCAAGGCCTCCGGAGTTGACCCGAAAGAGCTCCTTAGGAAGAAACTGCCGTTTGGGCACACCTGCATCCGTCCTACCTGCTGGGGACGGTTCCAGAAACCAGACAGAGGTTCCAGAGAGGGAAACTGGGGTAGAGGACAGCCGAGAACTCAACACGGGTCTCTACCTGCCCAGCGCCCCACCCGTGACCCCAGACCAACCTCAGCCCCCCTCCTCCCCGCCTTTTCCTCCATCCTCCGCGGGCAACCACGAAGAGAGTTTCAAGGCCCCCCACTTCCCAGCCTTCCTGCTTCGCCGTAGGGGAGCTCCCAAACGCCTGAAAATATCTTTAAATTAGGAAAAAGAGCTAAACCGCCAGAGTCCTTTGGTCTATTAAAGGAAGAGCAGAGGCCACCGGCGCCCCCACCCCATCCCCAGCCCGATTTTGCATTTGAAGCCCCGACCGCGGATCTAGCTGGAACAATGACGGGGCCTGCCCAGCCGGCCCCAGCTGAATCCCTTTCAGTGGCCCTGGGCCCCCTGCCAGGTGTGCCAAAATTAGGACGGCTCCCCTCCTAGGCCCTTTTCATCCCCCCGGGGCTGCTGGGGCCTCAGAGGCGCTAATGAAGCGCCTCTTGCCGCCTTCCCTCTAGGAAGAGGGGGCCTGGGGGAGCGGGAGGCAGGGCCACATTGGGGGCAGGCGCCTGGAAATCTGCCTTCCAAGAACTGCCCCAGGAACATGTTTTTGTGCCTTGGTCAGCGGCAGCTCCCTCCCTCCCTGCTCCTCAGGGTCCTCCCGCAGGTCCTGGTGACATCCACCACCTCCAGGCAGCCCTCCCAGCCTGCTGGCATTGGCTCCCTACTGTGTTTCCCTTGGAGTTCGGCAGTGGGGGCAGGCTGCCTGGATTCAGATTGGAGCTCCATTGCTTTCTGGCTGTGGCTCAATTAGCCACCCTGAGCCTCAGTTTCCCCGCCCGTCAAGAGAGGAGAATTATAAAAACCTATGTCATGAGACTGTTGTGAAGGAGTCGCTGTGTGAAGAATTGGGGAAGGTCAGACGTGCAAAGTGGGTGCAATAATCCCTAGACTTTCGCCTCAGCCACAGGGGGCCCTCACTGCACCCCAGACACACCCAGTGTGTGCCCATTTCTGGGACTTCCCACTGGCTGTTCTCTTTATTTTATTTGTATTTGTATTTTTTCTTTTGAGGCGGAGTCTTGCTCTGTAGCCCAGGCTGGAGTGCAGTGGTGCAATCTCTTCTCACTGCAACCTCCACCTCCTGGGTTCAAGCAGCTTCCTGAGTAGCTGGGATCACCGGCGCATGCCACCACGCCCAGCTAATTTTTGTATTTTTAGTAGAGACCGGGTTTCACCATGTTGGCCAGGCTGGTCTAGAACTCCTGACAGGTGATCCACCTGCCTCGGTCTCCCAAAGCGCTGGGATTACAGGCATGAGCCACCGCGCCGGCCTTTTTTTTTTTTTTTTTGAGACGGAGTCTCCCTCTGTCGCCCAGGCTGAAGTGCAGTGGCCTGATCTCGGCTCACTGCAAGCTCCGCCTCCCGGGTTCACGGCATTCTCCTGCCTCGGCCTCCCGAGTAGCTGAGACTACAGGCGCCCGCCACCATGCCTGGCTAATTTTTTGTATTTTTAGTAGTGACGGGTTTTCACCTTGTTAGCCAGGATGGTCTCGATCTCCTGACCTCGTGATCCGCCCGCCTCGGCCTCCCAAAGTGTTGGGATTACAGGCGTGAGCCACCGCCCCCGGCCTTTTTTTTTTTTTTTTTTTTGAGATGGAGTCTCGCTCTGTCACCCAGGCTAGAGCACAGTGGTGTGATCTCACTGCAACCTCCACCTCTTGGGTTCAAGCGATTCTCCCACCTCAGCCTCCCAAGTAGCTGGGACCACAGGCACATGCCACAACACCTGGCTAATTTTTGTATTTTTAATACAGACAGGGTTTCACCATGTTGGCCAGGCTAGTCTCAAACTCCTGACCTCAGGTGATCCACCTACCTCTGCCTCCCAAAGTGCTGGGATTACAAGTGTGAGCCACCTTGCCAGGCCCAGTGGTCCCTGTTATTTACCATCATCTGTCTTACAGCCAGCTGACATTGTATTACTTACCTGAACTCGGGATCTTAGGCTCTCGAATCCAAGAAGCTGGGTTCAAATCCCGGCTTCACAGTTATTAGCTGTGTGACATTGGGCATGTTACTTAACTTCTCCGAGCCCCTTTCCTCATTTATAAAATGAGGATGGTAATAAAACCCACCTGGAGCCGGGTGCAGTGTCCGGAGTCTGTAATCCCAGCCACTCAGGAGCCCAAGGTAGGAGAGTCCCTTTAGGCCAAGAGTTTGAGACCAGCCTGGGCAACATAGCAAGACCCTGTCTCTACCAAAAAAAAAAAAAAAAAAAAAAGCCAGGCACAATGGCTTACACCTGTAGTCTCTAAAAAAAAATCCGCAAGGCTGGGTGCGGTGGCTCACGCCTGTAATCCCAGCACTTTGGGAGGCCGAGGCGGGCGGATCACGAGGTCAGGAGATCGAGACCATCCTGGCTAACAAGGTGAAACCCCGTCTCTACTAAAAATGCAAAAAATTAGCCAGGCATGGTGGTGGGCGCCTGTAGTCCCAGCTACTCGGGAGGCTGAGGCAGGAGAATGGCATGAACCCGGGAGGCGGAGCTTGCAGTGAGCCGAGATTGTGCCACTGCACTCCAGCCTGGGCGACAGAGCGAGACTCCATCTCAAAAAAAAAAAAAAAAAAAAAAAGAGAATCCGCAAAAACAAAAAACCCACCTTATATAGCGGGTAATGAATAATTGACTTAGTGAATGAGAAGTCCTCAAAGCAGTGCCTGGACCACAGTACAAGTTATTCCCTTAACCAGTATTATTTCTGAGCCACCCCATCCCTCAGCAACTAGAATATAAGCCCTCCTGAAAGCTAACTGTGCAGGGATGGTATTGGCTTTATTTATTTATTTATTTATTTAAGAGTTGCGGTCTTGGCCGGGCGTAGTGGCTCATGCCTGTAATCCCAACACTTTGGGAGGCCAAGGTGGGCAGATCACTGAGGTCAGGAGTTCGAGACCAGCCTGACCAACATGGTTAAACCCTGTCTCTACTAAAAATACAAAAATGAGCCAGGCATGGTGGTGCGCACCTGTAATCCCAGCTACTTAGGAAGCTGAGGCAGGATAATCGCTTGAACCTGGGAGGCAGAAGTTGCAATGAGCCGAGATTGCGCATGGTGGTTCATCCCTATAATCCTAGCACTTTGGGGGGCCAAGGGAGGTGGATCGCTTGAGCTCAATAGTTGTAGACAGGCCTGGGCAACATGGTGAAACCTGATCTCTACAAAAAATACTAAAATTAGATGGGCATGGTGGCGTGTGCCTGTAGTCCCAGCTACTTGGGAGGCTGAGGTGGGAGGAACACCTGACCCTAGTAGGTTGAGGCTGCAGTGAGCCATGATCATGCCACTGCACTCCAGCCTGGATGACAAAGTGAGTCCCTGTTTCCAAAAAAGAAAAAAAAAGAACAGAGAGTGAATGGTGGTTACCAGGGGCTAGAGTGGAGGGACTGGGGAGATGTTAGTCAAAGGCTATACACTTTCAGTTAGACAGGAATACAGTCAAGAGATGTCTTCTACAGTATGGTGACTATAGCTAATAACAATGTATTGTATACTTGAAAATCACTGAGAGAGATTTTAAGTGTTCTTGTCACACACAAAAATAGGCATGTGAGGTAATATATATGTTAATTCACTCCATTTAGCCATTCTGAAATGTATATGTACTTCAAAACATCATGTCATATACCATAAATACATACAATTTTAATTTGTCAATTAAATAAATTTTAGGCCAGTGCAGTGACTCACCTCTATAATCCCAGCACTTTGGGAGGCTGAAGTAGGTGGATCACTTGAGGCCAGAAGTTTGAGACCAGCCTGGCCAACATGGTGAAACCCCATCTCTATTAAAAATACAAAATCTAGCCAGGCATGGTGGCATGGGCCTGTAGTTCCAGCTACTCAGGAGGCTGAATAGGAGAATCACTTGAACTCAGGAGGCGGAGGTTGTAGTGAGCCGAGATTGCACCACTGCACTCCAGCCTAGGTGACAGAGTGAGACTACATCTCAAAACAAAACAAAACTAAACTAAACAAAAAATTAGCCAGGTGTGGTGGCATGCACCTATAGTCCCAGCTACTTGGGAAACTGAGGTAGAAGGCTCACTTGAGCCCAGGAGTTCAATACTGCAGGGAGCTATTGATCACACCACTGCACTCCAGCCTGGGCAGCAGAGTGAGACCCTATCTCTATTTTTTAATTAATTAATTAACTAACAACAACAAAAAGCAAATGGGCATGGATGCATCTCAATTAAAAAGAAATAGTTGGTGACTGAGGCCATGATCTCATCTGAAAGCTCGACTGGGGAGGATCCACTTTCAAGCTCATGAGTTGTTGGCAGGATCAGTTGCCCACTGGCTGTTGGTCAGAGGCCTCTTCTGGTTCCTGGCCTTGTGACCCTCTCCGATGGGCAGCTCACAGCCTGGCAGGTGGCTTCCCTCAGAGTGAGCAGAAGAGAGGGCAAGAAAGGGAGTGCATCCAGCTGGGCACAATGGTTCACGCCTGTAATCCCAGCACTTTGGGAGGCTGAGGTGGGTGGGTGAGGTCTGGAGTCCAAAACCAGCCTGACCAACATGGTGAAACCCCATCTCTACTAAAAATAAAAAATTAGCTGGGCATAGTGGCCCATGCCTGTAATCCCAGCTACTTGGGAGGCTGAGGCAGGAGAATCACTTGAACCGGGAGGTGGAGGTTGCAGTGAGCAGAGAGTGCACCATTGCACTCCAGCCTGGACGACAGAGCAAGACTCCATCTCCAAAGAAAAAAAAACAGGGAGTGCACCCAAGATGAAAGGCATAGTCTTTTTTTGTGACCTAATTTTAGAAGTGACATTGCTTCGATTTTGCCACTTTCTATGGGCAGGAAGCAAGTCATAGAGTCTAACCACACTCAAGGGTAGGGCATTAATGCAAGGGTTGGAACATTGAGGGCCATCTTAGAGGCTGTCCCCACACCATGCACGTCAATCCAGTGGCTTCATATCACCTGTACCTGTGACTCTTTGCCTGACGGCTTTGCTCTGGTGCATGCAGGCAGCCAGAAGTTCTGGAGAATTCATTTTCCCTGCTAGCATACCTCAACTAACAAAGGCTGGGAGTTGGAGGATAAATACCCCAGCTCCCTCACCCTTTGCATAAGATAACTCTCAGGGTTTGTCCAAGATGAGTTAAGACCTAGATATCGCAGGATAACCTGCTCATTTCCACATGACATACTGGCTGCCCTCCCTTCTGCATCTCACCTCCTCCATCCCCTGCCAGCACTCCCTGCAATCGCCTTCCAGGTAAACCACTTTTACTCAAATCAAAGTGTCTCAGGTACACTTCTGAAGCACCCAACTGTATTAGTTTTCTAGCGCTGCTGCAATAAATTACCACAAACTTCGTGGCTTGAAGCAACATAAGTTTGTTATTCTCTTACAGTTCTGCAGGCTCAAAGTCCAAAGTCAAGGTGTTGGCAGGGCTGGGCTCCCTTTGAAGGCTCTAGCGAAGAATCCTTCCTTGCCTCTCTCCTAGATTTTGGTAGCTCCTTGTAATCCTTGGTGTTCCTCAACTGAAAGCTGCATCATTCCAGTCATTCCATGGAGAGGCTTCCATGGTCTCTGTGTGTCTCTGTGTCCTCTCCTCTTCTTAGATGGACACTTGTCATTGGATTTAGGGTTCATTCTAGTCCAGTAAGACTTCATCTTTTTTTTTTTTTTTTTTTTTTTTAAGAGACAGGGTCTTACTCTGTCACTCAGGCTGGAGTGCAGTGGCACAATCATGGCTCACTGCAGCCTCCAATTTTTGGGCTCGGGCAATCCTCCCATCTTGGCTTCCTAAGTAGCTGGGACTACAAGTGTGTGCCACATGCCTGGCTAATTTTTAAAAATTTTTGGCTGGGTGTGGTGGCTCACAACTGTAATCCCAGCATTTTGGGAGGCTGAGGAGAGTGGATCATTTGAGCTGAGGAGTTAGAGACCAGCTTGGCCAACATGGTGAAACTTCATCTCTACTAAAAATACAAAATTAGCTGGGCGTGGTGGTGCACGCCTATAATCCCAGGTACTCGGGAGGCTGAGGCAAGAGAATCACTTGAACCCAAGAGGCAGAGGTTGCAGTGAGGAGAGATCGTGCCACTGCACTCTAGCCTGGGCTGCAGAGTGAGACTCTGTCTCAAAAAACAAAGCAAAACAAAAAGCCCAGGTGTGGTGGCTCACACCTGTAATCCCAGCACTTTGGGAGGTAGAGGCGGGCGGATCACGAGGTCAGGAGATTGAGACCATCCTGGTTAACATGGTGAAACCCCGTCTCTACTAAAAATACAAAAACAAACAAAAAAAAAAACAAAAAAAAAACATTAGCCGGGTGTGGTGGTGGGCGCCTGTAGTCCCAGCTATTTAGGAGGCTGAGGCAGGAGAATGGCGTGAACCTGGAAGGTGGAGCTTGCAGTGAGCCGAGATCGCGTCACTGGACTCCAGCCTGGGCCACAGAGCGAGACTCCGTCTCAAAAAAAAAAAAAAAAAAATTTTCTTTTTGTAGAGGCAAGGTTTCATTATGTTGCCCAGGCTGGTGTCAAACCCCTGGCCTCAAGTGATCCTCCCACCTCAGCTTCTTGCATAGCTGGGAATACAGGCTCAAGCCACAGTGCTGGGCTAGTAAGATTTTATTTTAACTTAACTAATGACATCTGCAAAGATGCTATTTCCAAATATGGTCACATTCTGAGGCTCCAGGTAAACATGAATTTTGTCAGGGGAGGAAGACACTATTCCAGCTCCTGCACCAATAGAGGACGATGATGTGTCATTAACTGATTTGGGGAGGATGGAGGAGGGGGAGGACGGAGGAGGGGGGAGGACAGAGGAGCAGGGAGGACAGAGGAGGGGGGAGGACGGAGGAGGGGGGAGGACGGAGGAGGGGGGAGGACGGAGGAGGGGGGGACAGAGGAGCGGGGAGGGCGGAGGAGGGGGAGGACAGAGGAGCGAGGAGGACAGAGGAGGAAACAAGTCTGGAGTGTGATGAAGAGTCTGCTTCCGGTGTGATACTTGGGTGTGCCCACTGGGTTTCCAGCGGAGACATCTGGGGGGCAGGTGAAGGTCAGCAGAGAGGTGAGAGGTGGGGGACGCCACTGGGAGCTGTCGGGTATAGGTGGCATTTATTTATTTATTTATTTTTGAGATGGAGTTTCACTCTTGTTGCCCAGGCTGGAGTGCAGTGGCGCGATCTCAGCTCACTGCAACCTCCACCTTCCAGTTTCAAGTGATTCTCCTGCCTCAGCCTCCTGAGTAGCTGGGATTACAGGTGCCTGCCACTATGCCTGGCTACCTTTTGTGTTTTTAGTAGAGATGGGGTTTCACCATGTTGGCCAGGCTGGTCTCAAACTCCTAACCTCGGCCTCCCAAAGTGCTGGGATTACAGTGAGCCACCGTGCTCAGCCCAGCATTTATTTTATTTTTATTCATTAATTTTTTTCTTTTTTTTTTGTTTGTAGACAGAGTCTTGCTCTGTTGCCCAGGCAGGAGGGCAGTGGTGCAATCTTGCCTCACTGCAAGCTTTGCCTTCCGGGTTCACGCCATTCTCCTGCCTCAGCCTCCTGAGTAGCTGGGACTACAGGTGCCCGCCACCACGCCCGGCAAATTTTTTGTATTTTTAGTAGAGACGGGGTTTCACCATCTTGGCCAGGCTGGTCTCGAACTCCTGACCTCGTGATCTGCCCTCCTCGACCTTCCAAAGTTCTGGGATTACATGCGTGAGCCACTGTGCCCAGCCTATTTTATTTTATTTTAATCATTTTTTTCTTGAGACAGAGTCTCACTCTGTCGCCCAGGCTGGTGAGCAATGATGCGATCTTGGCTCTTGGCTTTCTCTTCAAGGCTAAGATTGGGAGAGGAAGAGGAATCACAGAAGAGACTAAGAAGTGGTGGCCTTGGAGGTGGGAGGGGAAGCTGGGAGTGCACAGTCCTAGAGGCTGAGAAACGACCATCAGGTTGGGCAGGATGGAGCCCTTCTAGTGGCCGAGTGGGAACAAAATACTGAAAGGAGAGGATCAGAGAGAGGACGAGAGAAGAGCAGCCGGACCCAGTGATAACTCTTGGGATGTTTTGCTAGGAAAGGGAATGTATTCTAGTCCTCTCTTTGCATCCTGTAGGATTGGTTCCAGGACCTCCCTGGATACCAAAATCCACAGATGCTCAAGTTTCTTTTATAAAACAGCATAGTATTTGCATATCACCTATGCACATCCTGCTGTATATATACATACATGTGTATATATGCTGTATATATGTGTGTATATATACACATATATGTATATGTATACATATGTGTGGCTAGAGTGCAGTGGCGCGATCTTGGCTCACTGCAACCTCCACCTCCCGGCTTCAAGTGATTCTCAGGCCTCAGGCTCCCGAGTAGCGAAGATTACAGGCACGTGCCACCATGACTGGCTAATTTTTTTGTATTTTTAGTAGAGACGGGGTTTCACCATGTTGGCCAAGCTAGTCTTGAACTCCTGGCCACAAGTGATCCGCCTGCCTCATTTTTATTTTTTAATTTTTATCATTTTCTGAATCCGGGCTGCAGAGAATGTATTTTTTTTTTTTTTACCATTGTGATATTTTTAACCATAAAGATAATTGTTAAAATAATAAAATAATTAAACATAGGCCGGGCGCGGTGGCTCACGCCTGGAATCCCAACACTTTGGGAGGCCGAGGCAGCGGATCACGAGGTCAGGAGATCAAGACCATTCTGGCTAACATGGTGAAACCCCGTCTCTACTAAAAATACAAAAAATTGGCCGGGCGTGGTGGCTTACGCCTGTAATCCCAGCACTTTGGGAGGCTGAGGCAGGCAGATCACGAGGTCAGGAGATCGAGACCATCCTGGCTAACACAGTGAAATCCCATCTCTACTAAAAATACAAATAAATAAATTAAATAAATAAATAAATAAATAAATAAATAAATAAATAGCCGGGCATGGTGGCACACGCCTGTAGTCCCAGCTACTCGGGAGGCTGAGGCAGGAGAATCACTTGAACCCGGGAGGCGGAGGTTGCAGTGAGCTGAGATTGTGCCATTGCACTCCAGCCTGGGTGACAGAGCGAGACTCCATCTAAAAAAAAAAAGAAAATAATAATAATAATACAAAAAATTAGCCAGGCGTGGTGGCGGGTGCCTGTAGTCCCAGCTACTCAGGAGGCTGAGGCAGGAGAATGGCGTGAACCTGGGAGGCGGAGCTTGCAGTGAGCCAAGATCGCACCACTGCACTCCAGCCTGGGCGACAGAGTGAGACTCTGTCTCAAAAATAAATAAATAAATAATAATAATAATTTAAAATAATAAAAATAATAAATAGATAAAATATGGTTTTGTCTGTTTGTTTGTTTGTTTGGATAGAGTCTTGCTTTATTACCCAGGCTGGATTGCAGTGGTGCAATCATCACTCAGTGCAACCTCAACCTCCCAGGCTGAAGCGATTCTTCTGCCTTGGCCTCTCGAGTAGCTGGGACCACAGGTGTGCGCCACCCACTGGACTTATTTTGTTAATGTTTTTTGTAGAGATGGGGGTCTTGCTACTTTGCCCAGGCTGCTCTCCAACTCCTGGGCTCCAACAACCCGCCCACCTCAGCCTCCCAAATTCTTGGGACTATAGACATGAGCCAGCATGGCTAGCCAGGGTTTTTTGTTGTTGTTTTTTGTTTTTCTTTTTGTTTTTTTGAGGCAGGATCTCACTCTGTTGCCCAGGCTGGAGTGCAATGGCATGATCTTGGCTCACTGCAACCTCCACCTCCCAGGTTCAAGCGACTCTCGTGCCTCAGCCTCCTAAGTAGCTGGGACTACAGGTGTCTGCCACCACGCCCAGCTAATTTTTTTCTATCTTTAGTAGAGACAGGGTTTCACCATGTTGGCCAGGCTGGTCTCAAACTCCTGACCTCAAGTGATCTGCCTGCCTCACCCTCCCAAAGTGCTGGGATTAGGGTTTTTTTCCCTAATGTTTTCCATTCACAGTTTGTTGAATCCTGGATAAGAAACCCGTGGCTATGGAGGGCCAACTATAATATTTCCTGTGACTGTTGTAACCAATGCCCACAAACTGGGTGGCTTCAGGACAGCAGAAAACAAAACAATACGACTATTATATATCAATAAAATATAACTTCAAAACAAAAACAAAAAACCAGACATTTATTTTCTTACAGTTCTGGATCCCGTAAGTCCCAAATCAGTATCATTAGCCCCAAGTCAAGGTGGCCCTCTGGAGGCTCTAGGGGAGGATCCTTTCTGCCTCTTCAAGCCTCTGGTGGCTCCCAGCATTCCTTGGCTTGTGGCTGCATCACTCCAGTTTCTGCCACCATTGTCACATGGACTTTTTCCCTGTGTCTCTGTGTCTGGTTCCGTTTTTTTCTTTTTCTTTTCCTTTTTTTTTAAAATTTTTTTTGAGACGGAATCTCGCTCTGTCACCCAGCCTAGACTGAAGCGGTACAATCATAGCTCACTGCAGCCTCGACCTCCTAGGCTCAAGGGATCCTCCCACCTCAGCCTCCTGAGTAGCTGGGACTACAGGCACACACCACCAAGCCCCACTAATTTTTAAAAACTTTTTTCTAAAGACAGGGGTCTCACTATGTTGCTCAGGCTGATCTCAAACTCCTGGGCTCAAGTGATCCTCCCAACTCAGCCTCCCAAGGCTCTGGGATTACAGGTGTGAGTCACGGTGGCCTCTCTATTCTTTTCTGATGACATTTTTTCTTTCTTTCTTTTTTTTTTTCCCTCTGGCTCTGTGACCCACGCTGGAATGCAGTGGCATGATCTTGGCTCACTGCAGCCTCTGCCTCCCCAACTCAAGTGATCTGATCTTCCCACCTCAGTCTTTCAGGTAGTTGGGACTACGGACGCCTGCCACCACACCCGGCTGATTTTTGTATTTTTAGTAGAGACGGGGTTTCACCATATTGGTCAGGCTGGTCTTGAACTCCTGACCTTCGGTGATCCACCTGCTTCAGCCTCCCAAAGTGCTGGGATTACAGACGTGAGCCACTGCATCCGGCCAGGACACTTGTTAATAGATTTAGAGCCCATTCTAATTCAGGATGATCTCATGTCAGGATTCTTCACATGAATACAACTTCAAAGACCCTTTGTCCAAATAAGATCACACTTACAGGCTCTGGGGGTTAGGATATGAATGTACATTTTTGGAGGACTGTCATTCAACCAACTATAGGGAGTAAACGGATGGGGCTGGGGTGGGGAGGTGACTTGGCGAGCCAAGTGCTTTGGTGTGAATGTTTGTGTCCCCCCAAATTTATATGTTGAAATCTTTTTTATCTTTTTTTTTTTTTTTTTTTTGAGATGGAGTCTCATCACCCTGTTGCTCAGGCTGGAGTGCAGTGGCGCAATCTCGGCTCACTGCAACCTCCACCTCCTGAGTTCCAGTGATTCTCCAGCCTCAGCCTCACGAGTAGCTGGGATTACAGGCGCCTACCACCATACCTGGCTGATTTTTGCATTTTTAGTAGGGATGGGATTTTTGGCATGTTGCCCAGCCTGGTCTTAAACTCCTGAGCTCAAAGCAATCTGCTCACTTTGGCCTCCTAAAGTGCTGGGATTACAGGTGTGCACCACCATGCCTGGCCAATATATGTTGAAATCTTAACCCTCGAGGTAGTGGTGTTAAGAATTGGGGCCTATGGGAGATGAGGAGGGTGGAGGCCTCGTGAATGGGACCCGTGCCTTTACACAAGAGGCTGGAGAGAGACCTCATGCCCTGTGAGATGAGAGGGCGAGAACGCTAACATCTTTGTCTATAAAAAGAGCCTGGCTGGGCGTGGTGGCTCATGCCTGTAATCCCAGCACTTTGGGAGGCCAAGGCATGCAGATCACCTGAGGCCAGGAGTTTGAGACCAGCAAGTTCACCCATAGTGAAACCCTGTCTGTACTAAAAATACAAAAATTAACTGGCATGGTGGTGCATGCCTGTAATCCCATCTACTAGGGAGGTTGAGGCGGGAGAATCACTTGAATCCTGGAGGCAGAGGCTGCAGTAAGCCGAGATCATGCCACTGCACTCCAGCCTGGGCAACAGAGTGAGACCCTGTCTCAAAAAAAAAAAAAAGAAAAAAAAAAGTCTCAATGCTGGAGGAATGGAAGACTCTGCTCAGGAACAAGACAAAAGTCCTCAAGTCTCTGGCCACTCCCCACGCCATTCACCAGGACCCCAGCATCCCCCGCCCCCCGCCCCCACTATCCTTGGCTCCATGACTGTTCTCCCAGGTCAGAGCCCGCATCACACTCTTTCAACCTCCAGAAGTTTGCCCAGGAAGTCTCTCCACCTGACTGGCCTTCCCTCCCACAACTCCCTCTGTCTGCCTATCCTTAAAGTAGCAGCCAGGGTGACCCTTCTGAAGGGGGTTTGGGTTATGCCAAGATCTCTTCTTCCCTCCTCTCCCCTCCCCTCCCCTCCCCTCCCCTTCCCTTTCCTTCCCTTCTCTTCTGACAGAGTCTCACTCTGTCCCTCAGGCTGAAATGCAGTGGCACAATCTCGGCTCACTCCAACCCCCGCCTCCCGGGTTCAAGGAATTCTCCTGCCTCCTCCTGAGTAGGTGGGATTACAGGCATGAGCCACCACACCTGGCTAATTTTTGTATTTTTAGTAGAGACGGGGTTTCACCATGTTGGCCAGGTTGGTCTCGAACTCCTGGCCTCAAGTGATCCACCCACTTCGGCCACCCAAAGTTCTGGGATTACAGGCATGAACCACCATGCCCAGCCTTCTTTTCTTTTTGAGATGGGATCTTTTTCTGTGGCCCAGGCTGGAGTACAATGGCATGATCATAGCTCACTGCAGCCTCAAATTCTTAGGTCCAAGTGATCCTCTTGCCTCAGCCTCCCAAGTAGCTGGGACTAGCAGGCATGTGCCACCACGCCCAGCTAATTTTTAAATTTTTTTTTAGAGTTGGTGGTCTTGCTATGTTGTCCAGGCTGGTCCCAAACTCCTGGCCTCAAGCGATCCTCCTGCCTCAGCCTCCCAAAGTGCTGGGATTGTAACTGTGAGCCACCATGCTCAGCCCAGCCCTGCCAAGATCCGTTTTCCATTCCCATGGCACTCAACAGTCTCCTCAGAGCAGTTTCCACAATTGTAATTACCTAGTTTGGCAGAGTGATGTCTTAATGTTGCTCTCTCTGCTTCTAGAATGTGAGCCCCCAGAGAGGTCAGGGCCTGGGAGATTTATTCATTTACATATCCCATGCACCTAGTCAGGCATAGCACACAGTAAGTGCTTAATATATGTGCCCAGGAGGTTTGCAAATGAATCCCTTTCGGCCAGGCACGGCGGCTCACGCCTGTAATCCCAGCACTTTGGGAGGCCAAGGTGGGTAGATCACTTGAGGTCAGGAGTTCAAGATCAGCCCGGCCAATATGGTGAAACTCTGTCTCTACTAAAAATACAAAACTTAGCCAGGCATGCTGGCGGGCGCCTGTAATCCCAGCTACTCAGGAGGTTGAGGCAGGAGAATCGCTTGAACCAGGGAGGTGGAGATTGCAGTGAGCCGGGATTGCACCACTGCACTCCAGCCTGGGCAATAGAGCAAGACTCAGTCTCAAAAAAAAAAAAAAAAAAAGGAATCCCTTTTGTCCAGGCAAGTGGGATGCACTGGTTCTCTGACCAGCAATTCCCCAATTCCCCAACTGGACGGGTCACTTGGTGTCCCAGTGGAATATTCGGGAATCTTCTCTAAGGCAACGGGACACACACACACACACACACACAGAAGCACAATCACACACAGACACACACAAAATGAACCCCCCCTCCTCAATTTCTTTACCAACTATTTTTCCCCCCAGGCAGAAAATGAACCATTATTAAAACAACACGGCAACCGGCCGGGAAAACCCATTTACAGCGATTTATATCGCGTCGCTGCGGCTGCCGAGAGGAAATGGGAGGAGAAGCTCAAGGTTTAAGCACTGGGTGAAAAATCACATTCCATCAGAGGAAGAACAGATGGGTGTTTTTTTTCCTCCCCTTTCTCCCCCTTGCTTGGGCTCGGAGTCAGGAATCTATGTCAGCCGTGGGTTTGTTCTTGGTGTGATAGGGTGATTCTGGGGAGACAGAGGCCCAGCCAGGCTGCTGGGTCCCAGGGAGCAAGCGGTGGCTTGTGAGCCACTGAGGACCCCCGCTCCCCATCCTCCATCCTCCTGCCCACCCGCTCTATCTCCTGGGCCTGTAGGCTGCCGATCTGAGCCCCATCCCCCATCCTGCTATTTTAATTTTTACATTTTCTCATCACCCCCTGGAATTACCGTCTCTCCTTATTTCCTTCCTCCTTCACAGTCTTTTTCCTTGAAGGCAGGGCCATGTCTGTCCTGTTCGTCGTTGCATCCTTAGTGCATTGAACACATAGCAGTGGCTCCCATATCTGCAGACAACCACTAACCCTCTGCCACGGTCCCACCATCACGCCTGCCATCCTATCCTAACCTTACTAAGGACACCTTCCCCCACTCCCCGGCGGGCTGTGAGCGCGCTGGAAGACGGGGGCTGTTTAGTTTGTTTCCTTCATGGATGGATCTACTGTCCCTCCACCCCCAAAGAAAGCCTGATTCACAGCTTTCTGGGTGTTGGGATTGGGGGATGGGGACAGACAGGCATGACTGAGTCATTCAGCTGTTTAAAAGCTATCACTGACTTCTTCAAAATTGAAAAATGTTATCGTGGCTCCAAAGGTCCTTTCCAACCCAGACCCAAAACACCTGTTCAGTTTAAACCACCCCCCCCCCCCCCGCACCAGCCCCCACAAACATGCTGGCACCCGCCTAGGCACCACCTAGTCAAACCCCCTGGCCCATGTGGTCCCCAACTCACCCATGATGCTTTGCATCGCCTTCACCAAATGCCCCACCCCTCCCTCTGTGTCCACCCCAGAGCTGAATCCAGCCCACATATGTAATTGGCTTGGTCCATGCAGGCTTTAAAAACATTTTGTAATGACTTGCTAGCTCTTATTTATTTATTTATTTATTTTTGAGATGGAGTCCCACTCTGTCGCCCAGGCTGGAGTGCAGTGGCGCGATCTCGGCTCACTGCAAGCTCTGCCTCGCGGGTTCACGCCATTCTCCTGCCTCAGCCTCCCGAGTAGCTGGGACTACAGGCGCCTGCCACCACGCCCAGCTAATTTTTTGTATTTTTAGTAGAGACGGGGTTTCACCGTGTTAGCCAGGATGGTCTCGATCTCCTGACCTTGTGAACCGCCCACCTCAGCCTCCCAAAGTGCTGGGATTACAGGCGTGAGCCACCGCGCCCGGCCCATGACTTGCTAGCTTTTAAATATAGGCTGCTTTTTCATTGTTGTTGTTGTTGTTTTTGTTTTTGAGATGGCGTCTCGCTGTGTCGCCCAGGCTGTAGTGCAGTGGTGTGATCTCGGCTCACTGCAAGAGAGCCTCCTAGGTTCAGTGATTCTCCTGCCTCAGCCTCCCAAGTAGCTGGGATTACAGGCAAAGGCCACCAGGCCCAGCTAGTTTTTTTCTATTTTTAGTGGAGACAGGGTTTCACCATGTTGGTCAGGCGGCCTTGAGCTCTTGAACTCAAGTGATTCGCCCCCCTCAGCCTCCCAAAGTGCTGGGATTACAGGCCTGAGCCACCAGTGCCAGACCTCAGGTGATTTTTGCATAAAAATCTGGATGCCTGACTTCCCCTAAAGATGAAATCTTGTCTGGGCGCGGTGGCTCATGCCTGTAATCCCAGCACTTTGGGAGGCCTAGATGGGCAGATCACCTGAGGTCAGGAGTTCGAGATCAGCCTGGCCAACATGGCAAAACCTTGTCTCTACTAAAAATGCAAAAATTAGCCAGGTGTGGTGGCACGTGCTTGTAATCCCAGCTACTCGGGAAGCTGAGGCAGGAGAATTGCTTGAACCTGGGAGACGGAGGTTGCAGTGAACCGAGATTCTGCTACTGCACTCCAACCTGGGTGACACAGCAAGACTCGTCTCAAAAAAACAACAACAACAAAAAAAACAACTGAATTAAATGAGTTCATGCTATATAAGGAACGGGCTTAGCAAGTGCTGATAAATGTTACTCATTCTTATCATTATTTGCCATAGTCCCACCCCTCCTTACTGTCTCCCTGACACTGAAGTTGTTCCATTGCTGGTGCAGTCAGTCTTTTTATCTTGGCTGCTTGGCGTATTTATATTACCTACTGGCTGTCCCTGTAGGTTTGTGGCATGCTCCAGCTCAGTTCTGGGTCATCACCTCTGCTATAAAGAGGTTCCCCAGTCTGGGCACGGTGGCTCAAGCCTGTAATCTCAGCACTTTGGGAGGCCAAGACAGGAGGATCGCTTGAAGCCAGGAGCTCAAGACTAGCCTGGGCAACACAGTGACACCCCATCTCTACAAAAAATAAATAAATAATTAGCCATGCATGGTAGCATGTGCCTGTAGTCCCAGCTACTCAGGAGGCTGAGGCAGGAGGATCGCTTGAACCCAGGAGGTCGACTGCGCCACTGCATTCCAGCCTGGGTGACGAAGAGAGGTCCTGTCTAAAAAAAAAAAAAAGAAAAAGAAAAAGAAAAAAAAGCCTCTCTGGTCCTCCACCTCACTGTCCATCCGTTTCTCAACACTCCCCATTTTCGAGTTTCCCTCCCCCTCCACTGTACCACGGGCCCCTCCTGACGCTTCATCAGGTGCTTGCGGAATTGGATATCAGGGCCTGTGTTCATTTCCTGGGGCTGCTGAAATACATTACCATAAACTAGGTGGCTGGAAACAACAAGAATTTATTATTTCACCATTCCGGAGGCCAGAGGTTGCAATCAGGGTGGTGCAGGGCTGCAATCCCTCCGAAGGCACTAGGTGAGGATTCGTCCTTTCTTCTTCCAGCCTCTGATGGTTCCTTGCTTGTGTCTGTACTGCTGCAAGCCCTGCCTGTCTTCACTTGGCCTTCTCTGTGTCTAACCCCCTTCTCTTCTAAGGTCATTTATCACTGGATTTCGGGCCACCCTAATCCAGGATGATCTCATTGCAAAATCCTTAACTTAATTACATCTGCAAAAACGCTTTGTCCAAATAAGGTCACTGCTGTGGTTTGAATGTCTGTGTCCCTTCCAAATCCATATGTTGGAAGAGTTGGGGTTCTTGGGAGGTGATTAGGCCAGGAGGGCCGCATTCTCATGGGTGAGATTATTGCCCTTATAATTGAGTGTGACAGTTTGGAGATTTCTCAAACAATTTAAAATTCTTCTATTTTATTTGACCCAGCAATCCCATTACTGGGTATATACTCAAAGGAATATAAATTGTTCTACTATAAAAACACATGCACATGTATGTTCATTGCAGCACTATTCACAATAGCAAAGACTTGGAATCAGCCTAGGTGCCCGTCAATGGAGGATTGGATAAAGAAAATGTGGTACATATGCACCATGGAATACTATGCAGCCATTAAAAAAGAATGAGGCCGGGCATGGTGGCTCATGGCTGTAATCCCAGCATTTTCGGAGGCCAAGGTGGGTGGATCACTTGAGGCCAGGAGTTCGAGACCAGCCTGGTTAACATGGCAAAACCCCGTCTCTACAAAAAAATACAAAAATTAGCGGGGTATGGTGGCAGGCGCCTGTAGTCCCAGCTACTTGAGCGGCTGAGGCAGGAGAATTGCTTGAACCTGGGAGGCGGAGGTTGCAGTGAGCCGAGGTCATGACACTGCACTTCAGCCTGGGTGACAGAATGAGATTGTCTCAAAAAAAAAAAAAGAATGAGATTATATCCTTTGCAGCAATATGGATGGAGCTGAAGGCCATTCTCCTAAGTCAACTAATGCAGGAACAGAAAACCAAATACCACACGTTTTCACTTATAAGTGGTAGTTAAACACTGAGTACACATGGACACAAAGGTGAGAACAACAGGCCAGGCACAGCGGCTCACGCCTGTAATCCCAGCGCTTTGGGAGGCTGAGGCAGGTGGATCACTTGAGGTCAGGAGTTCGAGACCAGCCTGGCCAACATGGTGAAACCCCATTTCCACTAAAAATACAAAAACTAGCCAGGCGTGCTGGCACACGCCTATAATCTCAGCTACTAGGGAGGGTGAGGCAGGAGAATCTCTTGAACCCGGAAGGCAGAGGTTGCAGTCAGCCGAAATTATGCCAGTGCACTCTACCCTGGGCAACGGAGCAAGACTCCGTCTCAAAAAAAAAAAAAAAAAAAAGGTGGGAACAACAGACACTGGTGTCTATTTGAGGGTGGAAGGTAAAAGGAGGGTCAGGATTGAAAAACTACCCGTTGGGTGTTATGGTGATTACCTGGGTGACAAAATTATCTGTATACCAAACTCCTGCAACACGCAATTTACCCAAATAGGAAACTTGGACATGCGCCCCTTGAACTTAAAACAAACATTGGAAAAATAAATAAATAAATAAATAGGCCAGGCACAGTGGCACACGCCTGTAATCCCAGCAATTTGGGAGGCCGAGGCAGACGGATCACTTGAGCTCACTAGTTCGATACCAGCCTGGACAACATGACAAACCCCATCTCTACAAAAAATACAAAAATTGGCCGGGTGCGGTGGCTCACGTCTGTAATCTCTGCACTTTGGGAGGTCGAGGTGGGTGGATCACGAGGTCAGGAGATCAAGACCATCTTGGCCAACATGGTAAAACCCTGTCTCTATTAAAAATAGAGAAAATTAGCCAGGCATGGTGGCAGGCACCTGTAATCCCAGCTGCTTGGGAGGCTGAGGCAGGAGAATCACTTGAACCCGGGAGGTGGAGGTTGCAGTGAGCCGAGATCGCGCCACTGCACTCCAGCCTGGGTGATAGAACCAGATCTTTTCTCAAATAAACAAATAAATAAAATAAAAATAACTCACTTGGCCAGGTGCGGTGGCTCACACCTATAATCCCAGCACTTTGCGAGGCTGAGGTGGGTGGATCACCTAAGGTCAGGAGTTCAAGAACAGCCT